>NC_080067.1:151353288-151962473 GCF_949987535.1 Balaenoptera acutorostrata | reverse complement strand
CTTAAACCATAACAGCAACCATAAACCATACACAGCCCCAACCCTCACACCAGCCCCAGCCCTAATGCTAACCCTCCAAACCACTTACACCAAGCCAAGTCTAATCAGTTTATACAAATACATCTTGAAAAAGAAAACTGGGGAATTCTCTGGTGGCCCAGCGGTTAGCACTCTGTGCTTTCACTGCCAAGGGCTCGGGTTCGATCCCTGACTGGGGAACTAAGATCCCACAAGCCATGGGATGTGGCCAAAATAAATAAATAAATAAAATGAAATAAAACCACTATTTTAAAAAAGATTTTAAAAATAAAGGAAAAAAAAGAAAACTACCCCAGTATAACTTACAAATATGAATGTAAAAATCTGTCACAAAATAATAGCAGCATGAAGCCAACAGAACTTTAAATGGATAATGCCATAAGCAAGTATCTCTACACCAGAAGTTTCAGGTTGCTCAACATACTAAAAGTAAGCAATGTATTCAACCACAATAATGGTGTGAAGGAAAAACACATAATCATATCAATTAATGCAAAACATCTACAATGAAAATCCAGTGTTATTTCATGAAAAACACTCAAGAAAGCAGGAATGAAAGGAAATTTGTTCACTATGGAAAAGAGTAGTACCAAAAGCCACAGCAAACATCATGCTCAATGTTAAAGACTGCAAGATTTACTCCTGAAATCAGGAACAAGGCAAGCAAGCTGGCCTTCATCACCGTTACTCAAAAGTGTACTGGAAGTTCTACCCAGAATCTTGAGGAAAGAAATAAAAGGCATCCATGGGTGAATGGAAAAATTAAAACCCTGTCTCTTCACAGAACATAGGTCACATCATCTTATATATAAAACTACCTATAATCAGCAAAGAAATTACTTGAGCTAATCAACTAATTAATCAAAGTTACAGAACAAAATATCAATTCATGAAAATCTACCTTATATGCATACGCTGGCAAAAAATAATCTGAAAAAGAATTTATGAGAACAATTCCATTTTTAATAATGTCAACATCAATATTTAGGAGTATATTTAATCAAGGTACAAGACTTGTTTTTATGTATGTAAAGTTGTATGTTTGACATTACTGGAAAGTCAATTACTTTTCAAAACATCATGTACGTCAATAGCATGCCAGAAAAGCAGAGAAAACATCAGACTTCCATATAGAAGCCAAGCCTTACCCAGATCCAGTTCACCCAAAGTCCACATGTCATTTAGAGGCGCTGTGGGAAGGTGATATTAGGAGCCGCTGTCCTCCGTGTTGTGGACGACCTGGATATGGTAGAAACAGTGGGATTTTTGAATTCCAATTTTCCACTTCATTCCACAAAAAAACTATTAGAACTAATAAATAAATTCAGTAAAGTTGCAAAATCAATACACAGAAATCAGTTGCATTTCTAAACACTAATAATGAACCATCAGAAAGAGAAAGAAAGCAACCCTATTTACAAATGCATCAAAAAGAACAAAATACCTGGGAATAAAGTCAACCAAGGAGGTGAAAGACCTGCACACTGAAAACTTTAAGACATTGATGAAGACAGTGAAAAACACACCAATAAGTGGAAAGATATCCTGTTCTCATGGAATGGAACAATTAATATTGTTAAAATATCCATTCTACCCAAAGCAGTGGACACAGTGAATGCAATCCCTCCCAAAATTCCATGGTATTTTCCCCAAAAATAGAGCAAATCCTCCTAATATCTGTGGGGAACCACAAAGGACCCCAAATAGCCAAAGAAACCCTGAAACAAGAGAACGGGCTGGAGGCATCTCCCTCCCTGACGTCACACTCTGCTGAGAAGCGACAGTCACCAAAACAGTGTGGAACTGGCTCAAAACAGGCACAGGGACCAGAGGAACAGGACAGAGAAACCAGAATCCAACCCACACGGACGGGGTCGGTTAATTTAGGACACAGGGACCAAGGACACACCAAGGAGCACGACACTCCCCACGATAAATGGTGCTGGGAAACTGGACGCCCCATAACTCATGCTGGCTACCCTGCACACAAACCTGACCCCCTCAACTGTCAGTCGCCCACAGGAAGCTTCTCCCCACTCTTCCTCACCATCTCTTCACCTTTTCCTCAGGCATCACCTGGGTCCTCAGGAAACCTAGTTCCCCAGTCAGCGTGGACGCAGCCCCACTTTGTCCTGAAGCCGAAACCCCAGCGATTCCTGAGGAGACGGGAGACCGAGCTCCTCTCAGCAGAGACGCTGAGCCGGGCGTCCTACCCGAAGGCCCCGCCCCCGCGCCTGAGGCGGCTCAACTGCTCTCAGCTGCGCTCCGAATCCAGTTCGCAGGGAAGGAGCACGCGCTGTGGGTCAGGGAGGCGAACTCGGTGCCACCCTGTGGTCAGTGCAGGAAGTGCAGGCCGCGCCTCCCTCACAGGTCACTGGAGGCAGCGCGCCCTACTGACAGGACTGCTGAATCCATTAAACTGGAAATTCAAAGTAAAATGGAGTCTCTATCCCAAAACTTTTCTAAAATTAGTTAAGGAACAATTAATTGGAAACCATTTGGAATGAAGTGACTGTAGATGCAAACTTTACAACTTATACCAAATTTACTCAAAGTTATTCAGAGGCAAATTTCATTTCATGTCATAATTTATTTTTGGCTGCGGTGGGTCTTCGTTGCTGCATGTGGGCTTTCTCTAGTTGCGTCGAGCGGGGCTACTCTTCGTTGCGGTGCACGGGCTTCTCATTGCGGTGGCTTCTCTTGTTGGGGAGCATGGGCCCTAGGCACGCAGGCTTCAGTAGTTGCGCCGCACAGGCTTAGTTGCTCTGCGGCATGTGGGATCTTCCCGGACCAGGGCTCGAGCCCGTGTCCCCTGCACTGGCATGCGGACTCTTAACCACTGCGTCACCAGGGAAGTCCCCACAGACAAACTTTAAATACAAAACTATTCAAGGGACTTCCCTGGTGGCACAGTGGTTGAGAATCTGCCTGCTAATGCAGGGGACACGGGTTCGAGCCCTTATCTGGGAAGATCCCACATGCCGCGGAGCAACTAGGCCCGTGAGCCACAACTACTGAGCCTGCGCGTCTGGAGCCTGTGCTCCGCAACAAGAGAGGCCGCGATAGTGAGAGGCCCGCGCACCACGATGAAGAGTGGCCCCCGCTTGCCACAACTAGAGAAAGCCTTCGCACAGAAACGAAGACCCAACACAGCCAAAAATAAATTAATTAATCCATTTTAAAAAAAAAGGTGTCTCTCAAATTTAACTTCCAGAATATATTCAGGAAAAACGCATACGCCCTTTTTGGCCAACCAAAGAAGCGGGCAATGCAAATCAACACTACAAAGAGGTATCACTTTGAATCAGAAAAAAGGACCATCCTCACAAAGGGTAAAAACCAGATATGCAGGACAAGAAGAGGAGAAAAGAGGCCTTGTTACGCTGAAGGGGGGAATGTAAATTGCCAACGGCCACTCTGGAGAAGTGTACTGTGTTTCCTATAACATCTAAAAAACAGAGCTACAAAGCATAGGGCGCTTCCACTCATGGGCCTATATCTTGGAAAAGCCAAAAATCCACAGGACGCAGGCACCCCGCTTACTGCTGCTATGTTTACAACAGCCTCGATTTGGGTACAACTTAAAAGTCCTTGGAAGGAAAAAATGGTGAAAGAAAATTTGGTACTTAAACACAATGGAATATTACTCAGCCCTGAAATCAATGAAATGAGGCCAGGTGCAGCAACTCAGGGGGACTTATGTACGGTCATTGAGAGTGAAATAAGTTAGACAGCAAAAGAAACTTATCATAAGGTATCACTTATAAAGGGAATCTAAAAACCGCCAAACATGAACTGAATTACAAACAGAACACCATCACACATTTACAAAACACACTCATGGCTGCTTAAGGGGAAAAGTGTGGTGCGGTGATGCATAAACCAGGAGGTTGAAATTGGCACAGATACCGTTCCATACACCAATAATGTAATCGCCAAGACATACTCATTGCTAAAGGAACTGGACTCGGCACACTCTATTCACAGAAAAAACATATATCTGACTACTAGAAACTAGAAAAGAATTTACTGATGTCTCTCTGTGACTCAAGTGGATGTACAGCACCAAGAAACACAACGTTGCAAATCAGCCACACCCCATTATAAAACTTAATTATCACAAAAAAAGACAGTGAGAGAGAGAGGAATTCTTACAAAATTCGATCAGGGGCTGTGATGCAACTGGACTGACTACATCTACACTCACAGCTGAATGGGACATAAGGCTGGACACCCTAACCCTAAACCCTAACCCTAACCCAACCCTAACCCTAACCCTATCTTAACCCTAACCCTAACCCAACACTAACCCTAACCCTAAACCTAAACCTTAACCCTAACCCCTAACCCTAACCCAACCCTAAGCCTAACCGTAACCCCTAGCCCTAGCCCTAGCCCTAGCCCTAACCCTGATCCTAACCCCTAACTCTTAACCCCTAACCCCTAACCCTAACCAAGTTCACAAGTAAACTTCTCGCCCACCTGGAGAGACTGATTTAATTTTAAAGAGTAAAGACACAATCAGCTCAGTAATTGGCCACGGGGGCTGGAGGGGCCAAGGCTAACCTGAGCTGGAGGAACGTGGGTGCCTGCCTGGATGCTCAGAGGCCAAGGGCTGTTCTGAGAGCTGCTTGGACACCCGTGCAGATGGAACAAAGGATCCGTCCAGTCCCAGGAGGGCCCCACCAGCCCTCAAGAATGCAACACCAGACTTCCCTGGTGGCGCAGTGCTTAAGAATCCACCTGCCAATGCAGGGGACACGGGTTTGAGCCCTGGTCCGGGAAGATCCCACGTGCTGTGGAGCAACTGAGCCCGTGCGCCACAACTACTGAGCCTGAGCTCTAGAAGCCGCGAGCCACAACTGCTGAAGCCCACGCGCTAAGAGCCTGTGCTCTGCAACAAGAGAAGCCACTGCAATGAGAAGCCCCCACTCGCCGCAACTAGAGAAAGCCTCCGTGCAGCAATGAAGACCCAACACAGCCAAAAATTAATTAATTAATTAATTTTTTTAAAAAACAGGCAGCACCTGGGGGCTGGCAGACTGATGCACCGAGTCTTACATAACGTCTACTTAGTATCCTGCATGTCAGGGCCATGCTGGACCTGGGGCTGCCCACACCGAGTGGGGCCTGCATCACCCTTCCCAGGAGGGAGGGTGGAGGGAAACCCTGCATGACCTCTGAGGCCCTAAGAACCCTTGACTAAGGCTGAGCTCAATTTGAAACAGTGGGTGACCAGAGCAGACATTTCATTCATCTATCAATGAGAATCCAGCACTGGAGGAGCAGAAAACAATGGCCTCGCTCAACCTTGACACTAATCCTGACATGGACCCTAACCCTAAACTCTGATCCTGACCCTACGCCCTGACTTAACCTTAGCCTAACCCGTACCCTAAACCTGTACCTTACCCTAACCCATGCTCCACCCGTATCCTACCTGTACCCCAATTCTCACCCATACCCTAACACCCACTCTAACACAGAACCCTACCCCCCTGAGACCAAAACCATAAACCTTAACCAATAAGCAAAACCATAACCATAACCAAACCATAAAATACATTCATTAACCATACCCATAAATAACTCATTAACCATAAAACTTAAACCATAACAGCAACCATAAACCATACACAGCCCCAACCCTCACACCAGCCCCAGCCCTAATGCTAACCCTCCAAACCACTTACACCAAGCCAAGTCTAATCAGTTTATACAAATACATCTTGAAAAAGAAAACTGGGGAATTCTCTGGTGGCCCAGCGGTTAGCACTCTGTGCTTTCACTGCCAAGGGCTCGGGTTCGATCCCTGACTGGGGAACTAAGATCCCACAAGCCATGGGATGTGGCCAAAATAAATAAATAAATAAAATGAAATAAAACCACTATTTTAAAAAAGATTTTAAAAATAAAGGAAAAAAAAGAAAACTACCCCAGTATAACTTACAAATATGAATGTAAAAATCTGTCACAAAATAATAGCAGCATGAAGCCAACAGAACTTTAAATGGATAATGCCATAAGCAAGTATCTCTACACCAGAAGTTTCAGGTTGCTCAACATACTAAAAGTAAGCAATGTATTCAACCACAATAATGGTGTGAAGGAAAAACACATAATCCTATCAATTAATGCAAAACATCTACAATGAAAATCCAGTGTTATTTCATGAAAAACACTCAAGAAAGCAGGAATGAAAGGAAATTTGTTCACTATGGAAAAGAGTAGTACCAAAAGCCACAGCAAACATCATGCTCAATGTTAAAGACTGCAAGATTTACTCCTGAAATCAGGAACAAGGCAAGCAAGCTGGCCTTCATCACCGTTACTCAAAAGTGTACTGGAAGTTCTACCCAGAATCTTGAGGAAAGAAATAAAAGGCATCCATGGGTGAATGGAAAAATTAAAACCCTGTCTCTTCACAGAACATAGGTCACATCATCTTATATATAAAACTACCTATAATCAGCAAAGAAATTACTTGAGCTAATCAACTAATTAATCAAAGTTACAGAACAAAATATCAATTCATGAAAATCTACCTTATATGCATACGCTGGCAAAAAATAATCTGAAAAAGAATTTATGAGAACAATTCCATTTTTAATAATGTCAACATCAATATTTAGGAGTATATTTAATCAAGGTACAAGACTTGTTTTTATGTATGTAAAGTTGTATGTTTGACATTACTGGAAAGTCAATTACTTTTCAAAACATCATGTACGTCAATAGCATGCCAGAAAAGCAGAGAAAACATCAGACTTCCATATAGAAGCCAAGCCTTACCCAGATCCAGTTCACCCAAAGTCCACATGTCATTTAGAGGCGCTGTGGGAAGGTGATATTAGGAGCCGCTGTCCTCCGTGTTGTGGACGACCTGGATATGGTAGAAACAGTGGGATTTTTGAATTCCAATTTTCCACTTCATTCCACAAAAAAACTATTAGAACTAATAAATAAATTCAGTAAAGTTGCAAAATCAATACACAGAAATCAGTTGCATTTCTAAACACTAATAATGAACCATCAGAAAGAGAAAGAAAGCAACCCTATTTACAAATGCATCAAAAAGAACAAAATACCTGGGAATAAAGTCAACCAAGGAGGTGAAAGACCTGCACACTGAAAACTTTAAGACATTGATGAAGACAGTGAAAAACACACCAATAAGTGGAAAGATATCCTGTTCTCATGGAATGGAACAATTAATATTGTTAAAATATCCATTCTACCCAAAGCAATGGACACAGTGAATGCAATCCCTCCCAAAATTCCGTGGTATTTTCCCCCAAAATAGAGCAAATCCTCCTAATATCTGTGGGGAACCACAAAGGACCCCAAATAGCCAAAGAAACCCTGAAAAAAGAGAACGGGCTGGAGGCATCTCCCTCCCTGACGTCACACTCTGCTGAGAAGCGACAGTCACCAAAACAGTGTGGAACTGGCTCAAAACAGGCACAGGGACCAGAGGAACAGGACAGAGAAACCAGAATCCAACCCACACGGACGGGGTCGGTTAATTTAGGACACAGGGACCAAGGACACACCAAGGAGCACGACACTCCCCACGATAAATGGTGCTGGGAAACTGGACGCCCCATAACTCATGCTGGCTACCCTGCACACAAACCTGACCCCCTCAACTGTCAGTCGCCCACAGGAAGCTTCTCCCCACTCTTCCTCACCATCTCTTCACCTTTTCCTCAGGCATCACCTGGGTCCTCAGGAAACCTAGTTCCCCAGTCAGCGTGGACGCAGCCCCACTTTGTCCTGAAGCCGAAACCCCAGCGATTCCTGAGGAGGCGGGAGACCGAGCTCCTCTCAGCAGAGACGCTGAGCCGGGCGTCCTACCCGAAGGCCCCGCCCCCGCGCCTGAGGCGGCTCAACTGCTCTCAGCTGCGCTCCGAATCCAGTTCGCAGGGAAGGAGCACGCGCTGTGGGTCAGGGAGGCGAACTCGGTGCCACCCTGTGGTCAGTGCAGGAAGTGCAGGCCGCGCCTCCCTCACAGGTCACTGGAGGCAGCGCGCCCTACTGACAGGACTGCTGAATCCATTAAACTGGAAATTCAAAGTAAAATGGAGTCTCTATCCCAAAACTTTTCTAAAATTAGTTAAGGAACAATTAATTGGAAACCATTTGGAATGAAGTGACTGTAGATGCAAACTTTACAACTTATACCAAATTTACTCAAAGTTATTCAGAGGCAAATTTCATTTCATGTCATAATTTATTTTTGGCTGCGGTGGGTCTTCGTTGCTGCATGTGGGCTTTCTCTAGTTGCGTCGAGCGGGGCTACTCTTCGTTGCGGTGCACGGGCTTCTCATTGCGGTGGCTTCTCTTGTTGGGGAGCATGGGCCCTAGGCACGCAGGCTTCAGTAGTTGCGCCGCGCAGGCTTAGTTGCTCTGCGGCATGTGGGATCTTCCCGGACCAGGGCTCGAGCCCGTGTCCCCTGCACTGGCATGCGGACTCTTAACCACTGCGTCACCAGGGAAGTCCCCACAGACAAACTTTAAATACAAAACTATTCAAGGGACTTCCCTGGTGGCACAGTGGTTGAGAATCTGCCTGCTAATGCAGGGGACACGGGTTCGAGCCCTTATCTGGGAAGATCCCACATGCCGCGGAGCAACTAGGCCCGTGAGCCACAACTACTGAGCCTGCGCGTCTGGAGCCTGTGCTCCGCAACAAGAGAGGCCGCGATAGTGAGAGGCCCGCGCACCACGATGAAGAGTGGCCCCCGCTTGCCACAACTAGAGAAAGCCTTCGCACAGAAACGAAGACCCAACACAGCCAAAAATAAATTAATTAATCCATTTTAAAAAAAAAGGTGTCTCTCAAATTTAACTTCCAGAATATATTCAGGAAAAACGCATACGCCCTTTTTGGCCAACCAAAGAAGCGGGCAATGCAAATCAACACTACAAAGAGGTATCACTTTGAATCAGAAAAAAGGACCATCCTCACAAAGGGTAAAAACCAGATATGCAGGACAAGAAGAGGAGAAAAGAGGCCTTGTTACGCTGAAGGGGGGAATGTAAATTGCCAACGGCCACTCTGGAGAAGTGTACTGTGTTTCCTATAACATCTAAAAAACAGAGCTACAAAGCATAGGGCGCTTCCACTCATGGGCCTATATCTTGGAAAAGCCAAAAATCCACAGGACGCAGGCACCCCGCTTACTGCTGCTATGTTTACAACAGCCTCGATTTGGGTACAACTTAAAAGTCCTTGGAAGGAAAAAATGGTGAAAGAAAATTTGGTACTTAAACACAATGGAATATTACTCAGCCCTGAAATCAATGAAATGAGGCCAGGTGCAGCAACTCAGGGGGACTTATGTACGGTCATTGAGAGTGAAATAAGTTAGACAGCAAAAGAAACTTATCATAAGGTATCACTTATAAAGGGAATCTAAAAACCGCCAAACATGAACTGAATTACAAACAGAACACCATCACACATTTACAAAACACACTCATGGCTGCTTAAGGGGAAAAGTGTGGTGCGGTGATGCATAAACCAGGAGGTTGAAATTGGCACAGATACCGTTCCATACACCAATAATGTAATCGCCAAGACATACTCATTGCTAAAGGAACTGGACTCGGCACACTCTATTCACAGAATAAACATATATCTGACTACTAGAAACTAGAAAAGAATTTACTGATGTCTCTCTGTGACTCAAGTGGATGTACAGCACCAAGAAACACAACGTTGCAAATCAGCCACACCCCATTATAAAACTTAATTATCACAAAAAAAGACAGTGAGAGAGAGAGGAATTCTTACAAAATTCGATCAGGGGCTGTGATGCAACTGGACTGACTACATCTACACTCACAGCTGAATGGGACATAAGGCTGGACACCCTAACCCTAAACCCTAACCCTAACCCAACCCTAACCCTAACCCTATCTTAACCCTAACCCTAACCCAACACTAACCCTAACCCTAAACCTAAACCTTAACCCTAACCCCTAACCCTAACCCAACCCTAAGCCTAACCGTAACCCCTAGCCCTAGCCCTAGCCCTAGCCCTAACCCTGATCCTAACCCCTAACTCTTAACCCCTAACCCCTAACCCTAACCAAGTTCACAAGTAAACTTCTCGCCCACCTGGAGAGACTGATTTAATTTTAAAGAGTAAAGACACAATCAGCTCAGTAATTGGCCACGGGGGCTGGAGGGGCCAAGGCTAACCTGAGCTGGAGGAACGTGGGTGCCTGCCTGGATGCTCAGAGGCCAAGGGCTGTTCTGAGAGCTGCTTGGACATCCGTGCAGATGGAACAAAGGACCCGTCCAGTCCCAGGAGGGCCCCACCAGCCCTCAAGAACGCAACACCAGACTTCCCTGGTGGCGCAGTGCTTAAGAATCCACCTGCCAATGCAGGGGACACGGGTTTGAGCCCTGGTCCGGGAAGATCCCACGTGCTGTGGAGCAACTGAGCCCGTGCGCCACAACTACTGAGCCTGAGCTCTAGAAGCCGCGAGCCACAACTGCTGAAGCCCACGCGCTAAGAGCCTGTGCTCTGCAACAAGAGAAGCCACTGCAATGAGAAGCCCCCACTCGCCGCAACTAGAGAAAGCCTCCGTGCAGCAATGAAGACCCAACACAGCCAAAAATTAATTAATTAATTAATTTTTTTAAAAAACAGGCAGCACCTGGGGGCTGGCAGACTGATGCACCGAGTCTTACATAACGTCTACTTAGTATCCTGCATGTCAGGGCCATGCTGGACCTGGGGCTGCCCACACCGAGTGGGGCCTGCATCACCCTTCCCAGGAGGGAGGGTGGAGGGAAACCCTGCATGACCTCTGAGGCCCTAAGAACCCTTGACTAAGGCTGAGCTCAATTTGAAACAGTGGGTGACCAGAGCAGACATTTCATTCATCTATCAATCAGAATCCAGCACTGGAGGAGCAGAAAACAATGGCCTCGCTCAACCTTGACACTAATCCTGACATGGACCCTAACCCTAAACTCTGATCCTGACCCTACGCCCTGACCTAACCTTAGCCTAACCCGTACCCTAAACCTGTACCTTACCCTAACCCATGCTCCACCCGTATCCTACCTGTACCCCAATTCTCACCCATACCCTAACACCCACTCTAATACAGAACCCTAACACCCTGAGACCAAAACCATAAACCTTAACCAATAAGCAAAACCATAACCATAACCAAACCATAAAATACATTCATTAACCATACCCATAAATAACTCATTAACCATAAAACTTAAACCATAACAGCAACCATAAACCATACACAGCCCCAACCCTCACACCAGCCCCAGCCCTAATGCTAACCCTCCAAACCACTTACACCAAGCCAAGTCTAATCAGTTTATACAAATACATCTTGAAAAAGAAAACTGGGGAATTCTCTGGTGGCCCAGCGGTTAGCACTCTGTGCTTTCACTGCCAAGGGCTCGGGTTCGATCCCTGACTGGGGAACTAAGATCCCACAAGCCATGGGATGTGGCCAAAATAAATAAATAAATAAAATGAAATAAAACCACTATTTTAAAAAAGATTTTAAAAATAAAGGAAAAAAACAAGAAAACTACCCCAGTATACCTTATAAATATGAATGTAAAAATCTATCACAAAATAATAGCAACATGAAACCAACAGAACTTTAAATGGATAATGCCATAAGCAAGTATCTCTACACCAGAAATTTCAGGTTGCTCAACATACTAAAAGTAAGCAATGTATTCAACCACAATAATGGTGTGAAGTAAAAACACATAATCATATCAATGAATGCAAAACATCTACAATGAAAATCCAGTGTTATTTCATGAAAAACACTCAAGAAAGCAGGAATGAAAGGAAATTTGTTCAATATGGAAAAGAGTAGTACGAAAAGCCACAGCAAACATCATGCTCAATGTTAAAGACTGAAAGATTTACTCCTGAAATCAGGAACAAGGCCAGGAAGCTGGCCTTCATCACCATGACTCAATAGTGTACTGGAAGTTCTACCCAGAATCTTGAGGAAAGAAATAAAAGGCATCCATGGGTGAATGGAAAAATTAAAACCCTGTCTCTTCACAGAACATAGGTCACATCATCTTATATATAAAACTACCTATAATCAGCAAAGAAATTATTTGAGCTAATCAACTAATGAAGCAAAGTTATAGAACAAAATATCAATTCATGAAAATCTATCTTATATGCATACGCTGGTAAAAAATAATCTGAAAAAGAATTGATGAAAACAATTCCATTTTTAATAATGTCAACATCAATATTTAGGAGTATATTTAATCAAGGTACAAGACTTGTTTTTATGTATGTAAAGTTGTATGTTTGACATTACTGGAAAGTCAATTACTTTTCAAAACATCATGTACGTCAATAGCATGCCAGAAAAGCAGAGAAAACATCAGACTTCATATAGAAGCCAAGCCTTACCCAGATCCAGTTCACCCAAAGTCCACATGTCATTTAGAGGCGCTGTGGGAAGGTGATATTAGGAGCCGCTGTCCTCCGTGTTGTGGACGACCTGGATATGGTAGAAACAGTGGGATTTTTGAATTCCAATTTTCCACTTCATTCCACAAAAAAACTATTAGAACTAATAAATAAATTCAGTAAAGTTGCAAAATCAATACACAGAAATCAGTTGCATTTCTAAACACTAATAATGAACCATCAGAAAGAGAAAGAAAGCAACCCTATTTACAAATGCATCAAAAAGAACAAAATACCTGGGAATAAAGTCAACCAAGGAGGTGAAAGACCTGCACACTGAAAACTTTAAGACATTGATGAAGACAGTGAAAAACACACCAATAAGTGGAAAGATATCCTGTTCTCATGGAATGGAACAATTAATAGTGTTAAAACATCCATGCTACCCAAAGCAGTGGACACAGTGAATGCAATCCCTCCCAAAATTCCGTGGTATTTTCCCCCAAAACAGAGCAAATCCTCCTAATATCTGTGGGGAACCACAAAGGACCCCAAATAGCCAAAGAAACCCTGAAACAAGAGAACGGGCTGGAGGCAACTCCCTCCCTGACGTCACACTCTGCTGAGAAGCTACAGTCACCAAAACAGTGTGGAACTGGCTCAAAACAGGCACAGGGACCAGAGGAACAGGACAGAGAGACCAGAATTCAACCCACACGGACGGGGTCGGTGAATTTAGGACACAGGGACCAAGGACACACCAAGGAGCACGACACTCCCCACGACAAATGGTGCTGGGAAACTGGACGCCCCATAACTCATGCTGGCTACCCTGCACACAAACCTGACCCCCTCAACTGTCAGTCGCCCACAGGAAGCTTCTCCCCACTCTTCCTCACCATCTCTTCACCTTTTCCTCAGGCATCACCTGGGTCCTCAGGAAACCTAGTTCCCCAGTCAGCGTGGACGCAGCCCCACTTTGTCCTGAAGCCGAAACCCCAGCGATTCCTGAGGAGGCGGGAGACCGAGCTCCTCTCAGCAGAGACGCTGAGCCGGGCGTCCTACCCGAAGGCCCCGCCCCCGCGCCTGAGGCGGCTCAACTGCTCTCAGCTGCGCTCCGAATCCAGTTCGCAGGGAAGGAGCACGCGCTGTGGGTCAGGGAGGCGAACTCGGCGCCACCCTGTGGTCAGTGCAGGAAGTGCAGGCCGCGCCTCCCTCACAGGTCACTGGAGGCAGCGCGCCCTACTGACAGGACTGCTGAATCCATTAAACTGGAAATTCAAAGTAAAATGGAGTCTCTATCCCAAAACTTTTCTAAAATTAGTTAAGGAACAATTAATTGGAAACCATTTGGAATGAAGTGACTGTAGATGCAAACTTTACAACTTATACCAAATTCACTCAAAGTTATTCAGAGGCAAATTTCATTTCATGTCATAATTTATTTTTGGCTGCGGTGGGTCTTCGTTGCTGCATGTGGGCTTTCTCTAGTTGCGTCGAGCGGGGCTACTCTTCGTTGCGGTGCACGGGCTTCTCATTGCGGTGGCTTCTCTTGTTGGGGAGCATGGGCTCTAGGCACGCAGGCTTCAGTAGTTGCGCCGCGCAGGCTTAGTTGCTCTGCGGCATGTGGGATCTTCCCGGACCAGGGCTCGAGCCCGTGTCCCCTGCATTGGCAGGTGGACTCTTAACCACTGCACCACCAAGGACGTCCCGACAGACAAACTTTAATTACAAAACTATTCAAAATTATAGAAGAAAATTAACATGAGCTTGGGTTTGCCCATGTAAATCATGAGCTTTGGAGTTTTAACACACAACACAAAAAGGCAATCTAAAAATGAAAACAAGGAATAACATGGACTTCATAAAATTAAAGATTTGTACTCTGTGAATGACCTTACTCAGAAAATCAAAAGACAAGTCACAAACTAGGAGAAAAATATTTGCAAACACATATCTAGTAAAGGTTTTGTATCATAACATACAAATAACTCTAACACAAACAACCCCTTTAAAATAGGGAAAGATCTGAATGGACACCTGTCCAAAGAAGATACACAGACAGTACACAAAACTATGCCTAGGACTGCGGGGCAGAAAAACAATGGTCCAGCTCAACTCCCTGAGACATTTGTGACTGTGGACTAGTCCTGTCCTTCATGGGGGTCTCAGAGAGATGGAGAGAGAGGAAGGGGAAGAGGGCCAGTTATGCTTAAACCTAACCCTAACCCTAAACCCTAAACCCGAACCCTAACCTTAACCCTAAACCTTAACCCTAACCCTAAACCCTAACCCTAACCCTAACCCTAACCTTAATATTAAAAAGAAATTAGTCAATGAAATAACTATATTCACAGGTCAAAATAAAGTATGACCATCCCAGTATTTGCCTCAAAATTCCATGATAAAATCCAAAATTCATTCAAAATTAATTTAACTTGTAGAAAAGTAAGGATAAAATTGTACATGCTTAACCTAGTAAAAGTAATTATAACCCTTGGTCCATAATCATCCTGTATAAACCTTGTGAACTCACTCTTTGTGAATGAGAAGAAAACGGGATAACTCTTTTCATCATCTTTTTTTTTTAATAGCTACTTTATTTTATTTATTTATTTATTTATTTTTGGCTGTGTTGGGTCTTCGGTTCGTGTGAGGGCTTTCTCCAGTTGCGGCAAGCGGGGGCCACTCTTCATCGCGGTGCGGGGACCGCTCTTCATCGCGGTGCGCGGGCCTTTCACCATCGCGGCCCCTCCCGTTGCGGGGCACAGGCTCCAGACGCGCAGGCTCAGTAGCTGTGGCTCACGGGCCCAGCCGCTCCGCGGCATGTGGGATCTTCCCAGACCAGGGCTCGAATCCGTGTCCCCTGCATTAGCAGGCAGATTCTCAACCACTGCGCCACCAGGGAAGCCCTTCATCATCTTTTTACCAGAGGAGATGGTCCACAAAACAGGGCAAGGAAATGACTAGCATAAGTTTGGGAAAGGAAGAAACACAATTTTCCCATTAGGTGTTATTATTTTGTGTACATAAACTCCAAATAACCTAGGGTTTAAAAAGTAGAAATAAGAGAACTTTACAAGGTAAGTGGATAAAAATATCACTATACTATAATCACTTGTATTTGTTTATATCAGAAACAAACTCTATTACAAGATAAAGTTTAAGGTTGAGATACTCTCTAAATAGCATAAAAGTATCAAATAATTTTAAATACAAAAGATATGAGAGCAGTAAGAGAAAAGTATATCAATTTCTTAAGAAATATTAAAACCCTAAATAAATGTAAAGATACACTACTTTCAAAGACTCAAAGCTTTAATATGTTAATGATGACAATTTTTCAGAAATGATAATATGGATATTACAGAATCCAAATCTAATTCTGAAAAATGATTTTCCCAACTGTAGAATGTCTATGATATGCATAATGTCAAGAATAGTCAAAGCAATTTTTAACAGAAGAAAAATGTGTAAACAATTTTTCCGGGAGGTATCAAGAGAAATCATTATAAAGCTAAATCATTAAATACAATCATTTTGGTCCAGGAGGCCCCTACAAAACACATTAGAATTACTAGAAATCACCCTACACATTTTTCTAGTCCTGATATATGATGGAGGAAGTAAAGAAGAGAAGTGATAAGAGTCTTTCACAAACATGATGTTCTTTTCTACAAATGAACTCAGATATTTCTGATATAATGCCATCATTTTCGTATGCATTGAACATCTAATTATAAAAACAAATCTATTAAATACTTTGGAATTAATATAGAGAATATCTTCAAGAGTTTAGGCCAGATACATTTTCCTCAAATGTTTAAAAAAACAAGTAAAGATAAAAATATTAAAAGATTTGACCACATTAAAGTTAAGACTATAAAGCGAGTGTAATAACCAGCCCTATGGAGGAGGAAGATATTTGCCACAAACATAACTGCAAATTCTGGTGTGCAGATGCATGAGGGTGTGCAGATGTATTAGGGTGTGCAGATGTGTTTAGGCTAAAAGATAGTAGAGTTAAGTATAAACCAAAGGAAAACAAGGGAAAGAAAAACAAAAGGACAACAAATACTCCTCTGAAAATAGAAGATGGTGGAAAATCATGGAAACAGCAGAAATACTGTAATTAGTAGCAGAAAGAGAAAAGGGTGATGTACATTGCAGAAGTAGATAAACGGAAGAATGAAGAAAATGACTTGAAATATTAATTCATAGGAAAAATGATTGGATATATACTTAAAAGAAACAAAAGACTCTAAAACAATGAGTGCATGAAAGTTGAAGAGAAAACACAACCAAGAAAAGAAGCAAGGAATAGAAATACAACAGGGGTTAAGACACACTCTTAAGGTATAAAGGGCCAAGAAGAAATAATAAAAGAAAAAGGACAAAAAGGTTATGCAATCAATACATGATATATTTTGATCTATAATCAAGTATATTTGATTATCTTAATTACATGGAAGAGATTTTTGGTTTTTTTGAAAATGAACAAATATTAAAGAAGAGAAATGGAAATGACCAGGGAAACCAAGAAAGAAATTTAAAGAGGAAAGAAGAATTTAGTTAAAGAGGAATTACTAGTAGAATAGAAAAAAAGATAAACAGAAGAAATTTTTAAAGTTGCTATAGAAAAAAAGATAAACAGAAGAAATTTTTAAAGTTGCTATAGTAAAACCATAATGTAATCGTACCATAAAAAAATAATACAAAGAAGAAATTGAAATAGAGGGGGGAATGCAAGAGATATGAGCATGAGCTCAGATTTAGAAAGAAGAGAATAGAGTGAGTAGGAGAGATTCTAGAAAAGGCTTAGCATCTCCTTCGCAGCCCTGAGACCCCAGTCACACCAGCATCCTGACCAAAGCCGGTCTCCGCTGCCCTGGTGCAGGAGGGTAATCTCATACGCTGTGCTGAAAAGCAATGACCGGATGCCAGAGTTATGGGGAAGGGGCTGTGTGATTTCATCTCCCACTGGGCACTAACTAGTTTGTTATCCAAAATGGAAATGGCCTTGTGTACAGGGACTCAATCTGGCATGCCCAGGGAAGCCTAAACTGCCCTCCCTAGGCTCAACAGTTTCAAGTGTGCAATTACCTTCTGAGGTAATAGATTGTTCCTGAGTTGAACTAAGCTTGGTAATTATTTCTCAGGGTTCCAGAACAATGCCTGGAAGGTAATCATAACTTTAATTCTCTCAGCTGACAAACAGTATGCCAACATTCAGTGTTACACTGGCCACCATGTAGCATCCCTGAGGCTGGGGTGGTGACTATTCAGAGCTGAATTTCAAGTTTCTATCATTTCCATACAAAACAAGCGTATTGCTCTTTCTTGCTCAATGACCAAATCCTAATTTTTATTTGAATTCCCAGTACATACTCAGTGATATAACTTATGCAGCTTTAAACACATGAAAAATTTACATTTTAAAATTTAAACCTTTTATTTTGAAATAATTGTAGATTCACAGGAAGTTGTAAAAGTAGTACAGAGAAGTCCCATTAACCCTTCACCCAGTTTCCCCAATGGCTGCATCTTTCATAATTATAGTAAAATATAAAATTTTTGACATCGATGTAATGTTTATGTATAGTCATATCATTTATCACATGTGTAGATTCATGTAACCATCATCTCCATCAAGATACAAAACTGTTGGGGATTCCCTGGAGGTCCAGTGGTTAAGACTTGGACTTTCACTGCCGTGGACCCGGGTTTGATCCCTGGTTGGGAAACTAAGATCCCACAAGTCGTGGTGTGGCAAAAAAAAAAAAAAGAAGAAGAAGAAGAAAAAGAAGATATAAAACTGTTCCATCCACACAAAGATTTACCTCATGCTACCTCTTTATTCACTAAAATTTTGTTTTTTCAAGAACATTATCTAAATATGATCATATAATTTTACAGCATACAATCTTTTGGGATTTGCTCTTATCACTTAACATCATTCTCTGGATCCATTCAAGTTGTTGCATGTCTCAAGAGCTCAATCCTTCTGCTTCCTAGGGTTAAGTTGGCTCTTCTTTCTCTAGACCCTTAGGGTGTAAAGTTATTCACTGGACTGAGAGCTTTCTTTTTTTTAATATTCACATTTACCCTTATAAATTTCTCTCTGAGCACTGCTTCACTGTTTTGCACAAGTTTTGGTGTATTGTTCTCATTTTCATTCTTCTCTAAGTATTTTTTATTTTTCTACATTGCTAAAATATACATAATACAAAATTTACCACCTTACTCATTTTTAGTGTACAGTTCAGTGGCACTGAATACGTTCATCATGCTGTGCTACTATCACTACCATCCATCTCCTGGTGGATGGAACTCTTTTATCTTGTGACACAAACTCTATACCCATTACAGGCATACCTTGGAGATATTACAGGCCTGACTCCAGACCACCTCAGTAAATAGTCACACAAAACGTTTGGTTTTCTAGAGCATATAAAAGTAATGTTTATACTGTAGTCTAGTGTATTGTAGAAATATGTCTTTAAAAAAGTACATACCTTAATTACAAAATGCTTTATTGCTAACAAAATGCTAACCACCATCTGAACCTTCAGTGAGTCGTAGTAGTAACGTCAAAAACCACTGACCGCAGATTACCATAACAAATATCATAACAGTAAAAAAAAGTTTGAAGTGTTGTGAGCATCACAAAATGTGACACAAGATGAGTAAATGCTGTTGGGAAAATGGCACTGATAGATTTGCTTGACACAGAGTTGTCACAAACTTTCCATTTGTAAAACAAAACAAAAAGCACAATATCTGTGTGAAGCGAAATAAAGCAAAGCACAATAAAGCCAGGTATACCTGTAAACTAGAACACCCCACTCTTCCTTCCTCTCAGCCCCTGGAAACAACCATTCTACTTTCTGTCTCCATGATTTTGAATACTTTAAGTAGCTCGTATGAATGGAAACATACAGAATTTGTCTTTTTGTGACTGGTTTAATCCATCTAGTATAATGTTGAATAGAGTACTGGAAATGAACATCCTTGTTAATATTTTCATTGAACAAAATTTTTATTGCATTAACTTTCTCTATTGTTTCTCCTTGTTACTGACCTTAGGGAGAAAGTATTCCTCTTCTGCCATTAAGTATGATGTTACCTGTAGGTCTTTTGTAGATGCTGTTAAACTGAAGCAATTCTCTTTTCCTAACTTCCTGAGAGGTTTTACCATGAGCAGGCATTACATTTTATAAAATTGTTTTTCCGCCTCACTTGTTTGTTATGACTTTTATTCTTTGTCTCTTTGAACTGATGGTTTACAGTGAAGATAAATTATACCAATTTATTTTCAAATGCTTACTAGCCTTGCTACATTGCATAAATTCCACTTAATCTGTGTATAATTCTTTTTTATATTGTTGGACTTTTAGTTTGCTAATATTTAGTTCAGGAGTTTTGTATCTAGATTGGTAAAAGATATTGGTCTGAGTTTTCTTTTCTTGCAAAGTCTTTGTTTGGTTTGGGTAACAGAGTTATATTAGCCTCATAAAATATGGTTTTAAGCGTTCCTTCTTCTCCGTAATGGAAGAGATTGTAAAATTCATGTTCATTCTTTTTATATGTTTGGAAGACTTTTTCTGTGAAACCAGCTGAGCCCAGAGATTTCTTTGTTGGGAGCTACTTAATTATAAATTCAATGTCTTTAATGGACTGTTCAGACCATCTAGCTCATTTGTTGAGTTTTGGTATTTGTGTTTTTTGAGGAATTCAGCATGACTGTTTCTTCTAAGTTTTAAATTTATGAGTGTAAAAACGTTTATAGTATTTCCCTATTATCTTTTTCACAGCTGGAGTTTCTTTCTCGATATCCCCCATCTTGTCCTGGTATAGATGATTTGCATGTTCTTTATTTTTGTCATCCTTGCTGGAGGTTTATCAATCTTATTGATTTATTCAAGGAATCAGATTTTAGTTTCATTGATTTTCTCTATTGTTTTCCTATTTTCATTTACTTCTGCTCTTACAGCTATTATTTCTTTCCTTCTGCTTGCTTTAGATTTATTTTTCTTTTCTTTTTCTGGTTTCTTATGGAAGAAGTTTAGATTAAAGGTTTGAGACCCTTTTTCATTTATAGAGTACTCTGTAAATTTTCCTCTCCTTCTTATTATTGAGCTTATATTGTGAAGTTATTTCTAAAATTTGGCCATTGTGTTTTTTCAGTTCCAAATTTTCAATTTGGTTCTCCTTTATATTTTCTACTTATTTTGCTGAGACTTTCCATCGTTCTATCCATTTCAAGAGTCTTTGTCATTTTGCCTTATAGAATATTTATGGTGGTTTCTTTCAAGTTTTTTATTAGATAATTCCAAAATCTGGGCTAACTAAATGTTGACTTATGTATTTTTTTCCCATGTGAATTGAAGTTTTCCTGATTCTTCTGAGTAATTACATGCTAAGTGAATATGTAACATAACCAGGACATTTTCAATATTACGTTATGACCTCTGGATCTTGCTGAAGTACAATGGAATATGAGAAAATGCTTGTTTTAGCCAGCAACTGACCAAGTTATATCCAGGCCACAGTTCTGGCCAGACTTCAGTGGGTTCTGCTTTCAATGTCAGTTATGTTTTCAAAGGCTTGACTCTTTGGATTTGTCACATGTGTGTGTCACTCAGTGGCCACTCTGACACCTAGGTACAGGTCTATCCTGTAGTTATTCTCAGAGTCTGTGGTACATTCCTAAGGTCACATTCATGCATGCACAGCTTGAGGGCAAGCCGGGGGTTCAGCAACAAGCTTATAACGTTCCTTTTCTGAGATCCTCCCTTTCTGGATGTCCTCAGTACTTTCTGGGTCCCTAGAGCTCTCTTTTTTGGCACTCCAGCCAGAATGCTAGGACTTGATTTACTCTGCCCTTCTGCACCTTTCCTGTGACTGCATGTGCATCTGGGACAAGTGGTAAGAAGATATAGAAAAAAACAATAATATGTTACTCATCCTCTTGGGACCACATCTCCTTTAATCTGAGTGGAATGGATCCCTCAGAGTTTTAGGTGCACATGATACCTCTACTGTCCATGTGTTGACCTGGTTACTGTCCAATAATAGAATTTTCTGCAACTCAATCAATTTTTCTGATCAAGAAAAGAATATTAGGAGAGGAAGAACATATGCAGGAGAGATTGGGAAGACCTTTGTGGCCACTGTGTGTTATTCTGGAATTCAAGAGAGTGGTCTGGGTTATACATCAACTATAAGTAGTGTTTGGGTCATAGAATAATAGGAGGGTGGAGGGAAGAATGCATCACAGTAAAGTAAAAGTGAGGTTGGAGCCCTACATAATTAAATGTTAGGGCAGAAATGGAACTGTATGCATACAATGCTAGCAGAAGTCTTTGGAAATTTTTTAAAATAGCTAGGAAAATGTCATGCAATTGAAGCAGTGATAACAGAGTTTTTCCTTAAAAACAGCAATCAAACATCACAAAGATATTGTGAAACAAGCATTGAACATTGATTGAACATTGAACATTGAATATTGATTAGGACAATGTATTTATCTCCCAGCTCATCAGTGAAGGTTTGAAATTAGATGAATCTGGGTTCAAGTAATAATACCAGCAACCACACGCACAGTTAATGTAGACACAGGTGTTTGTTTCTTGAAATTCAGTTGCATTACCTGCAAAATAAAGATAACAATGCAAAGTTTATATAACCAAGTGAGGAAAATGAGATCTGTGATATCGAATGTCTTACATACTAGATCCTGCATTAATATAAGATTATATTCCTAGATGGTAAAAATTATAGTGAAGAAAATGAGAAAGGGTGTTAAAGGAAGTATTATAGCTAAAGAAGTAGGCTTGGTCCTTGTATGTTAGAAAAGCTCTTTAAGTAGCTTTGCTCTGAAAAACATTCGACTGGAATAGAAACACTTGGGTGATGCTGCAGAGCCAAATGAGAGATAAGTGCCAATAAGAGAGAACTCACTATTTTATTGAATGAGAAGAATATTGTTGATGAGAAAGACTTTAGATACACAAATTCAAAACAATCTACATAAATAAGCTCCTCAAGTAACTTTATCACAATAGCAACCATCAATTCTATCCTTAATATTCCATGAATCTACTAAATCAGATACTGAAATAAATTAAAAAACACAAAAATTGTCCTAAAAAATCAATAGGTAACGGCTCTCAGGGATATTTTAACCAGACTACTTAAAAATACAAGAGTATAGTTGAAATTAACTCTAATGTTTAGGAGAAAAATTGTCAATTGCCAATTGCAAATTTGACCCTTGGGAAAGGCCTAGAATTTCCCAAGAGAAAGCCTAAATTAATAGGGATAAAACAGGAAGCTCACCTCCTACTGAGCCCTGGATTCTTTACCGTAGAGACCTTATCAATTCCTTGCTTTCAGACTCCTGAAACACGACTCACGGTTGGAATTCTGAGTAGCTGAGAAATCTCTTCCTATGAGACAGAATTATTACATTGATATTTCCTTCCTGGGGCTCAACTATTGCCAATTTTTATTCGTATAACAGAGGTGTGGTCCTCTTTAGACTGTTGTACAAAATTTCTAAGAATTAGATATTCAACTGATACCATTTTGGAAATTTTCTTCATCTCTCAAGTTGGCATTGGGAATCTGGGAAACCTGCTCGTATTAATATTATACATGTGCATTTAAAAAATTCATCCACACCAGAAGAAGCCCACAGATATGATTCTCATGCACCTAACCCTAGCTAATATCATGACCATTATGTTCAGAGACATTCAAGATGCAATGTCATCTTTTGGAATTTGGCCTATAATGGGTGATATTGGCTGTAAATCATTGTTGTACATTCCTAGGGTGACTCAAGGCATTTCTCTCTGCACAATTTCTATCTTGAACACTTTTCAGGCCATCAAAATTAGCCCCGGAAACTCTAAGTGAGCATGGCTCAAACCCCAAACCTCCACATGCATTTTGCCTTCATGCCTCTTTTTCTGGGTCATCAACATGCTCATCTACATCTGGATCATCACAAACAGTGAGGCATCACCAATGCCTCAGCTGCTCAACCGGGCTATTCTCTGGCTTACTGTAAAACAAAGCGAGGGGATTACAGGGAGTCAGCAGTATTCCAGAGTTCCATGCTCATCCAGGTTTTTGTCTACATCAACCTCACGGTCTGGACCAGTGGCTGCATGGTGATGCTCCTCTACAATCACAAGACAATTCAGAATCTTCATGGCAACAACCTTTCTCCCAGGCCATCTCCTGAAACCAAAGCCACCAACACCATTCTGCTCGTAAGCTGCTTTGTCTTCTTTTGTTGGACCAACAGCTGCCTTACCACTTGCTTGTCCTTAAAATCTGAAAGTAACATGTTGCTAGAGAGCATCACGGGATTTCTGTCCTCTTGCTACCCAGCCGTGTGTCCTCTGGTGATGCTGATAAATGCCAGTAGAATTTCCTGCCTCAACTCCTCCCTTGCCAAGATGAGAATGCTCTCTAATAAAAGGGAATTACTAGTGATGGCATGGTCACCACCCAGCCTTCCTCTCAACAGAAGGATACAGTGCCATAAAAGTGTTTTGAAAGAAAAGACACAGTATTGAAAAGTATTTGTTTTTTTTTTTATTCTGCCTCTGGGCTCTATTCAAAAGGTAACAGAAAAATATAGTTAAAGTTTAATTAACCCTGTGAAAACTATGTCTGCTGCAGGATTCCTCTGAATTTTATCAGATTAAGAAATCTCTCTTCTATTCCTACTTTGCTAATAATTTTTTATTATGAATGTGTTTTGAATTTTATCATTTTTACATTTTTAAAAATTACATGATTTTTACCCCTTTCCTACTCATGTGGTCAATTTACTTCCCCACTGCATTTGAGTAGTTTATATTTAAATGTTTATTCAGTCTTTTAGTCCTGGAATTCAAATATACCTGTTGATGATATTTTATTTTTACATATCACTGATTTTAACTTGCTGGTATTCACCTATAATTATTTTTTCCACAATGTCGTTGTATACTTTTGGTACATTTATATTGGTTCAATAAAACAAGTGGAGAATGTTCTCTCATTTTTTATTCTCTGATAAAATATGAGAGAGTATCCAAGGGCGCCTCCTACTGACGGCCCCAAGAGGAGTCCCGCCCCGCTCGCTCAGGTCTGGATGTCCCCCTAGGGTGACGGCCCATCTGGACCATCTGCTTGGCTCTCCCGGATGCTGGAGGAGGACCCACACTCCCCCATGGCCAACACCAGGGAAGGGCCCAGGAGCTCAAGATCCGACACAGTGAAAGACAGGATGGGTGAGTGAGCTGGACAGCAGGTGGGTAGAAAGTCGCCAGCTTGACTATGAGTCACGTGGGGCACGGTGAGCAGTTTCCAACAAATGTGTAAAGGAACCTAATACACAGAAGAGAGAAAGTAGGGCAGAAACAACATGTACAGCAAGAATGACCCAGAATTTTCTAAGACTGACGAACAATATCAACCCACAGATTTAAGAAGCTCCATGACAATGTAATAAAACTGCTGAAATCAAAGGCAAAGAACAAATATTAAAGCAGGAGGAGCAAAACAAGGCACCGAGCATTGGGTTCGACAGCACAGAGCTGTTCAACTGCGAACACGATTATCCTTCAAGGAAAGGGAAGACTGACCCCCAGCGGCTGCCACTGCCCCCACAGGCCCAGGAGGTGAGGCTGCTTCCTCCTCACAGGGCAGGGGCGGGGGTTGCCCCTTCGGTTTCAGGGCACCAGGATGACCCAACCCAGGGCCTCAGGGGTGGGGCCCTCACAGAGAGCTGTTTGAGTGGCCCAAGCGGAAGGGTCCCTGCTGCCCAGTGGGCTTGGAGGGAAGAGCATCAAACCAAAGAGGATTATTGTCCAGACCTAAATACTGATGGAACTTGCCTTGCTAGGTTTTGGACATGCCTGGGACCCACCACCCTTTTATTCCTTCCACGTTCCCCTTTCAGAGTGGGCGTGTCTGTCCTGTGCCTGTCCTGTCACTATGTTTTAGAAGCAGAAACTCATGTGGTTCCATGGGTCACCTCTGGATGAATCCTACCTTGAGTCTCACATATATCTGGTTTCGATGAGATTTAGATGAGACTTTGGACTTCGGAGCTGGTGCTGGATTGAGTCAAGACTTTAGGGCTGTTGGGATGGAAATGAATGTATTTGCAGGTAAGGACATGAATTTGGGGGACCCGGGGGCAGAATGCTATGGTCTGTGTCCCTCCAAAATTCATATGCTGAGGCCTGTCTTTGTTTGAGCTGCTGTAACAGAATATCATAGGCTGGGTGTCTTATAAACAACAGAAACATCTATCTCAGAGTTCTGGAGGCTGAGAAGTCCAAGGTCAAACACCAGCAGATTCAGTGTCTGGTGAGGCCCCCTTCCTGGTTCAGGCTTCCTGCTGTGTCCTCACATGGAGGAAGGGGACCAGGGAGCTCTCTGGGGTCCCTTTTATAAGGACACTAATCCCATCCTTGGGGGTCCACCCTCATGACCTCATCACCTCCCAAAGGCCCCGTCTCCTAACACCATCATATTAGGGATTAGTTTTCAACACATGAATTTTGAGAGGTCACAAACATTCAGTCTACAGCAAATTCACAGTGTACAAGCCCATTCACACAATGTTTGAAACCAGGCTAAAGTCTTCTCTGGTCATAGAAACCAGGTATCAGCCTTGGGGGTAGTTCTGAGTGGGAGGGGCACTTGGGGCCTCCAGCGTGTTGAAGGATCTGGGCCTGAGCACTGGTTACACGTGTGCCCACTTTGTGAAACTTCATCCATCTGTATACTCATGACTTATGCGGTTTGATATATATAATTTATATTTCAATAAAAAGTTAACTAAAAATCAAAACCACACAAACCAAAAACTGCAGACATGTACCTACTGGCATGAAAATTTCTTCATAATATTAGATGAGAAAGGTTACAGAGCAATGCACGCAGTATGATCCATGCTTTTGAAAAATAATGTATGTCCACAGAAACAGGATATACACCAACATTCATTTATTAAAAAATATTTATTGAGCATGTACTATGTGCCGACACATAATTTATCTGGAAGACGTCTCTACAAGTGGACTACCCCATGCAGAGCCCCATCGCATGCATCGCACCTCAGGCTCCCACGAGGCTCTGTGTGACCCCACATCCCGCGAGCTGAGTGGGTGAGCCGAGGGCGGGAAGGACACGCACACACGACGCATGAACAGCCACCTTCACAGGAGCACAGGGTTGACGAGAGTGTCCTACGAGCTTAGAACTAGACCTGGCTGAGGGACACTGGGCCATCAACTACCCACAGGTGGACACCTGGAAACACAGCCCAGTTCTAAGGACAGGCAGGGCAGTGACAATGGCGAGCGTGGGTCCCGAGGAGCACGGGCGCGTCTGGGGAGGGCCCGCGGCCCCGAGCCCTCAGGTGAGGGTGTTACCACCCCATCCTGGTGCAAGTCCGCGGCTTCCACAGGACACGCGTTCCCGTCCAGGGCCGACTCCACTGAGTCACGTCTGTCCCTCCAAGACGCTGCATCCCACACAGAGCTGCACCTGTCATCTCCAGATGGGAAAGACTTTCTCTCCAACCTGAGAAAGACAAAGGAAACAAACCAATCAGATGATAAATCATTTCAGTTTGATTAACACACAGTATTTCCTAATAATAATTTAATACTGGACAAGAGTCTGGTATTCAGGTGCAGACTTTCAACAACAAACATTTAAACTTTTTTAATGTAAAATCAGCATAAAGCAAAGCGCAAAACAGGTACTACAAAATAAAGGGAAACCATTTGATTATTTTCTTCCCTCTCCTGCATTAACCCTGAGTCTGAAGAGGAGGATTTTCCGTGGGCTCTGTGAGCCGTGAGCCCTAAGGCCCCGCCTGGCCACATGCTCACTTCAGCCCTCAAACTGCTGCCACGGCCAGAACACGACTCCACCGCACGTCCACATTGCCCACGGCAAGGCACGCAGGGTGAGCGAGGTTGCACCATGGCCCGGCCCTCGGCCCCAGCTGTGGCCACGGGGTCCACCGGGTGGGAATAGGCATCTGCCACCGAGACCACCACAGACCCACCAGCTGCCCGGACTGGCACCACAGCCCGTGACTCCACAACTAAATATCTTACTTTCTGCGACCCGGGGTCTTGTCTAGAAGTGACGGACCAGCTCAGAGTGACAGACATGTGCCGTCTCCACACGGGGTTTCTCTGCAACACCACTGAGCCTGTGACCACGTCTCCCGCGAGGACGGACACCGGCTCGTCCATCATGAACAGCACCTGCTTCCAGTGGGTGGTGCTGCAAGACAGGGGCGTGTTGTCACCCCTCAGGGAGCCCATCGGGACAGCCATGCCCCCACCCTGTGATCAGACGGCTTCATGGGACCCGCGTGGACCCACAACCCGGGGGGCCTCCTTGTTGCTGCACAGATTCCCTGGTGCCAAGGAGGCCGGGCCGCAGGGGCACGTGGCCAGACACAGGTCCCCAGGGGCCGCCTGTCCCCAGCCCCTCGTGGGGTCAACCCAGCCTCCACGAGCTGGCACGGCAGTGCCCACCCAAAGCCACCTTCTCTGAACTGCTGACGCCCACGGTTCTAGTTTCTGCAGTTACAACGAGATACACGCTGCTGAAATCGTGTCCAAAAAAAGTCGTAATTCCTGTGAAGGTTCAACAGAGTGTGAGCAAACAAGTGCAGCATTTGGGGGAGCAGTGACACCCCAGATTCTGTAAGTCCTGTGACTCTCACGCCCAAGCACCTGAAAGGACCCAGGTCACACCCCACAGTGAGGTTCTGCTGCGTCTCCCCCTCGTGTCACATCTTCCCTGACGCTGGGCCGCCCCCTCAGCCACCGTGGGGGGGTCTCCCTCCCTGGCCCACGCCCTGCCCCCCATCCTGTCCCCATGCCACCTGTGTGTGGATGACCCCACGCAGACGCTTAGGTGGGAAACGCCAGGCACACACGGTTTGCGGGGGCCCCGGAGGCCCCTCTTGCGGGCCCTGGAAGGAGGCTCTGGCCAGGCAGCTCGTCCTCCGGCTCAACTTCCACAAAGGACGCTGAGGACCCCCTGGGCCCAAAGACCACAGGGGCGTCTGACTCGGGCGTCTGCGTCCCTCCCTGGGCTTGCTCACTTCTGCCGACCACATGGTGCAGGGGAGCATTGGGGCCATTACTGAAAGGGGCAGTGGAAGTCCCCGAATGAAGGCAGTGCCCCCCCCAGGGGCCGCTGTGTCCAGCACCACGACAGACAAGGTGCGCTTCCCCACGCGCAGGAGCAAGCGTGCAGCCCCGAAACCTTACTGCTCAAAAAATGTGTCTCAGGAAACATCTGCCTTCCCCAGAAGTCGAAGTAAAAGCCCCTGGAACCCTGTGGACTGTTTCTGTGTCAGATGGTGAAGAGCTGCAGCAGCATTTGGGGCCACAGAGAGAAGGTGGAGCCTGACCATCCAGGGTGTTGGGGACCCCCCAACCCCGGCCCCGAGGAAGCCCGATGCCGGGGGGGCAACCCGGACTCACCACCACACACAGCCCGGCCCCAGCGCCAGCCCACCCACCCACATGCCCGCGTCTGGAGAGATTTTGGGCCCACTTCCGATATTACTAGATCTTTAAACTCGTGACTCTGCCAGGCTTTCCGTGCTGCCCACAGGAGAAGGAGGGGCACACTCACGGGTGCAGCGGGCCCGTGCTCAGCACCAGCTGTGGCTCGTCCTCCTCCAGGTTCTGGAACCGGACGCTGAACCAGGCTGTGAACCCGTGGAGGGTGCCTGCCTTCTTGATGTCAAAGTGCAGCTCACCTTTCATCATCTGTGTTCAAGCAAACGAGTAAGAAAAGGGCGCTGGGGACCGGGGGGCAGCTCCCGCCTCCGTGGGGTTCTGTCCCAGATCCCACAGCACTGCCCCAGGCAGCCACACCGTCTATTTCAGTAGTTATACCACAAATCTGTAACTTGCTAGTTTAGCTGAACACATCAAAAACCGTATTTCCAAAAAAAAAAAAAAAAAAAAAAACCGTATTTCCTCCTAGGGAAAGTAAATGTTAAAACCTGCATCCTGAACTCAAAGGCTGCAGATAATCAGAAGAGGTTTTGAGCAATTTGGGTCTCATTTGCCTAATTTTCTGTCCCCAAATTCAAGTGGAATACTTCCTCTTCTCAATTCTTTGTACAAATATAAAGCTCCAGACTGAGTCTCTACAATCCCCAAACTAACTAAAGCCTCAAAAGTTCACTTTGCACGTGGTTTTGCCCATCTAAGTTCCAGAAGGGGGTTCCTCCACCTCAGAGCAGCCCTTAACCCGCACACGCCACCTCGTGGCCACAGAGGGTAAGTAAAAGAATTTTAAGAATTTTATCATCAATGGGAGCTAAAAAAACTTAGAAAAAAATTTTAATTCAAATTCCATGATGAAACATATAATTTATTTGAATCTGAAGATGCTGAGAATATTACACATAAGTCTAAAAGTAACTGAAGATGTTAAAGAGGTTAACTATAAAGAAAATAACCTAAAAATACAAAAAACAAAATCAGAGTAGGAAAAAAAAAGACTGTGGGAAAATCAATAGCAACAAGTTTAACTTGTTTATTTGAATAGGAAGGAAAGGTCACCTCTTCTCACCTCAAGGTCGGCGATCTGCACCGTTCTCATGTCCAGCTGTAATATGGTGCACGGCTCAGAGAGACAGTCTTCTGGTTTCAAAATGTGGTTATACTTGGGCTTCGAAAAAAACTCCTTAATTGCTAAAGATCTGGGGAAAAGTCACAGTAATTGCTCAATATCATTTACCCACATCTCCGGCTATCACGCCTCCCCTGCGTTAGCAGGAATTCTAACTCACCGGGCAAGAGGCGGGGCTGAGGAGGCCCGAGGAGGCCAGCCCTCCGGGGCCCCTCGGTGTCCTTCCTACTCGTGGGGTCTCAGCACAAACCCAGAGAACACGGAATCCACGGGCAATTAAATGTTAACGAATGGCGTGAGAGGAGAACAGACATCTCCTCCAAGGGGCCAGCCGGTGTCCCGGATAACGTGCGGCCTCAGCACCTTATCCCTCCGCCCGCCAGTTCACGGTGCGCCTTTTCCGGACACCACAGACCCTGTTCAGAGTTTCCTCCGTCTTTCCTTGTCGCTTTCATTACTGGGCGTTAATTCGGGCAGCATGAGAAACCACCCCCCCCCCCCGCCTGCTCTTTTCAAACCTTCCCAGCCCTTCCCACACATTAGTCCTACATGAACCACGGAACGACTCTGTTGGAGACCCTTCCTCTCTATCCCCTTTGGGATTTGGGTTGAGAGTACATTGACTAGGGAAGATTCCATACCTTTATGTTGATACTTTTTCTTTTTTTGAGTTTTTTAACAAAAAATAAAAAGGCCCAGAGGCCCCCATCTTGCTGCCAACTCCCCAGCTGGATACCTAGCAGGTGTCCAGGCTCATTGAACAGAAGCTTCTTTCTGCCTCTGACAAAGGGGCCCTTCCCTAATTCCAGGGCTGCTGCTGGGTCTCTCCTGCCCACGTCCCACGGCACCTCAGAGGGGACGCAGCCGACACGTGTCACTATCCTTCTCAGAGGAGGCGATGTGACAACCATGAAGGCCTTGAGAGAAGACCGTTTTATGTTAAAACCTGAAGCTCTACCACAAGCCTGACGTATGTTATACACCAGGAAGTGAACTTTTGTGGAGCACTGCTTTCTTTACCAAATGCCAGCGATGCCTTCACTAACACATTTTCTGACTCTTGTTAAAAGGTTACGGCTCTTAGTGGGAACATTCATTTGTTTTAACGGCCCACGCGTTTATAAACATGACCTTATTTTTCCCATTATATTTGGGGTCTTATAAATGGGACATTTCAATTTCCCATCACATCTGTTGTCGGTTTAAAGACCTGTAAGGCAACGTGCAAACTTCTTAGTCACGTGAGCAAACTGAGCTCAGCGCGGTGGCAGGTCTGAGACCTGCAGCCCGCCCCCCACGCTCCCACAGCCCGGGAGCGCCCGGTGACACTCACTTGAGGGCACTGAGGTCGAACTCGTAGGCGTTGTCCCAGAAGAGCACCTTGCTGCGGTAGTCCCTGTCGGCGCTGCAGGGCACCAGGTGCAGCGCGGCCGTGGTCGGCCAGATGACCCCGTCCTCCTTCAGCCACGCGTCCCGGGCATAGAGGATAGACTCGATCATGAACTCAAACTGCAGGGAGGGAGACGCACAGGAGACACCGTGTCTGTGCAGCCCCCTCGCTGCTCAGACTCGGGTCTTCACGTCTGTCACCTCCAGAGGCACAGAACGGGCTGAGCTGCCCGGCCCAGGGGAGGGCTTCTCTTGCGCCCACACGGCAGTCGTCACCAAGTCCAGTCACAGCCTGGGCTTAAGCCCCATCGAGCCGCATGGAGTTCGGAACTGGGCGTGGCTAACGGTCAGGGAAATCAGCCTCTCGCCCCACCCTCTCACTCGGCAGTCAGCTGTCCCCACGTGCCTAAAGCCCTCAAGTGTTTCGGGGTCTTAACTCTCCAACAGGATCAACCTGGTCTGGGATATCCTCAGGATTCTCACCACCCTTTAAGTTGGCTGAAGTCACTTCTTAAAAACGTGGAACATCGGGGGTGGAGTCAAGATGGCCTACTAGGAGGAGGCGGAATTTGCGTCTCCTCACAACTAGAGCACCTACCAGGCACCGATGGGGGACCATGGACACCTAAGGGGACGGGAGGAACCCTCAACGACCGGTAGGACGTGGGGGGAGTGAGGCGGGAGGAGAAGCGGAGGTGGGACAGGATTGGTGCCCCTAAGGGGTGCCTGGGGGAGGGGAAGGGATCCCACACCCGAAAGGGGAAATTGGGGGACCGTTGGGAGGGCAGAGGATCAAAAGGGAGTGTGGCCAGATCTCCCCTGCCCACTCGGGCCCCCTGAAGCCTGTTGGGCTCCTGGGCCTGATCCTCTGCCCACCCAGGCCCCCTCCTGCCATGCAGAGCCCAAGCCCCGCCCCTACACTCGGAGACCACCTCTGAGACCCGCTCCAATGCGCTGGGCCTAAACCCCACCCACACACCCCCACTCAGGGCCCTACGTCCAGACTCCGGAGCTCCACACTCCAGAGGCCCTCCTTTCCACCTGCTGCCTCTCCCCTTCCGCCCTAAGAAGAGGTCCTGCCCCACGCTCAAACGTCACCCCCCCACCCGCCTAGGTCCCGCCCCACCCTAAACCCCGCCCCTGCCTGTTCCACCCTCACCTGAACTCCGCCCTCATAGCCAAGGTTTTTTTTTTCTTTTCTTTTTCTTTTTTGCTCTTTTAGATTGGGGTTCTGTTTTACCTTGTTGATTCACTGTCGTTGATTCTTTTAGATTTTTGTTTTTCCTAATAAACCTTTTATTTTTCTAATTTTATTTTATTCTTTATACTTCGTTAGTGATCTCTCCTCCTGGCTTGCTGCAACCCCCCCCCCTTTTTTTTCTTTTTTCTGTTGTGGTTTTATTTTTCCTAATATATTTTTTATCTTTCTAATTTTATTTTGTTTTTCATTCTTTGATATTGTACTGCTCCTTTTTTTCTTTATTTCTTCCTTTTTTTTTTTTTTTTTTTAACCGTGCCATGAAGCTTGCAGGATCTTGGTTCCCAGGCTGGAGGTCAGGCCCGAGCTCCTGTGGTGGGAGCTCCGAGTCCAAACTGCTGGACTAACAGAGAACCTCAGACCCCAGGGAATATCAATCGGAGTGAGGCCTCCAGGAGGTCCTCATCTCAGCACCAAGACCCAGCTCTATCCAACTGCCTGCCAACTCCATTGCTGGACATCTCAGGCCAAACAACCAGTAAGACAGGAATACAGCACCACCCATCAAAAAATATATATATAGGGCTTCCCTGGTGGCGCAGTGGTTGAGAGTCTGCCTGCAAATGCAGGGGACACGGGTTCGAGCCCTGGTCTGGGAAGATCCCACGTGCCGCGGAGCGGCTGGGCCCGTGGGCCACAACTACTGAGCCTGCGCGTCTGGAGCCTGTGCTCCGCAACAAGAGAGGCCGCGATAGTGAGAGGCCCGCGCACCGCGATGAAGAGTGGCCCCCGCTTGCCACAACTAGAGAAAGCCCTCGCGCAGAAACGAAGACCCAACACAGCCAAAAATAAATAAATAAATTTATTTTAAAAAAAAATATATATATATATAGCGACAAAAAAATATGTTACAGACAAAGGAGCAAGGTAAAAACTTACAAGACCAAATAAATGAAGATGAAATATGCAACCTACCGGAAAAAGAATTCAGAGTAATGATAGTAAAGATGATCCAAAATCTCGGAAACAGAATGGAGAAAATACAAGAGACATTTAATAAGGATCTAGAAGAACTAAAGAGCAAACAAACAGTGATGAACAACACAATTACTGAAATTAAAAATACTCTAGAAGGAATCAATAACAGAATAACTGAGGTAGAAGAACAGATAAGTGACCTGGAAGATAAAAGGGTGGAAATAACCACCAGGGAGCAGAATAAAGGAAAAAGAATGAAAAGAGTTGAGGACAGTCTCAGAGACCTCTGGGACAACATTAAATGCACCAACATTCGAATTATAGGGGTCCCAGAAGAAGAAGAGAAAAAGAAAGGGTCTGAGAAAATATTTTAAGAGATTATAGTCAAAAACTTCCCTAACATGGGAAAGGAAACAGTCAAGTCCAGGAAGCACAGAGAGTACCATACAGGATAAACCCAAAGAGAAACATGTCAAGACACATACTAATCAAACTATCAAAAATTAAATACAAAGAAAAAAATATTAAAAGCAGCAAGGGAACAGCAACAAAGAACATACAAGGGAATCCCCATAAGGTTAACGGATGATTTTTCAACAGAAACTCTGCAAGCCAGAAGGGAGTGGCAGGACATACTTAAAGTGATGAAAGGGAAAAACCTACAACCAAGATTACTCTACCCAGCAAGGATCTCATTCAGATTCGATGGAGAAATTAAAACGTTTACAGATAAGCAAAAGTTAAGAGAATTCAGCACCACCAAACCAGCTTTACAACAAATGCTAAAGGAACTTCTCCAGACAGGAGACACAAGACAAGGAAAAGACCTACAAAACAATTAAGAAAATGGTAATAGGAACATACATGTCGATAATTACCTTACATGTGAATGGATTAAATGCTCCAACCAAAAGACATAGACTGGCTGAATGGATACAAAAACAAGACCCGTACATATGCTGTCTACAGAGACCCACTTCAGACCTAGGGACACATACAGACTGAAAGTGAGGGGATGGAAAAAGATATTCCATGCAAATGGAAATCAAAAGAAAGCTGGAGTAGCAATTCTCATATCAGACAAAACAGACTTTAAAATAAAGACTATTACAAGAGACAAAGAAGGACACTACATAATGATCAAGGGATCAATCCAAGAAGAAGATATAACAATTGTAAATATATATGCACCCAACACAGGAGCACCTCAATACATAAGGCAAATGCTAACAGCCATAAAAGGGGAAATCGACAGTGACACAATAATAGTAGGGGACGTTAAAACCCCATTTTCACCAATAGACAGATCATCCAAAATGAAAATAAATAAGGAAACACAAGCTTTAAATGACACATTAAACAAGATGGACTTAATTGATATTTATAGGATATTCCATCCAAAAAAAACCCCAGAATACTTTCTTCTCAAGTGCTCATAGAACATTCTCCAGGATAGATCATATCCTGGATCACAAATCAAGCCTTGGTAAATTTAATAAAATTGAAATCGTATCAGGTATCTTTTCCGACCACAACGCTATGAGACTAGATATCAATTACAGGAAAAAATCTGTAAAAAATACGAACACATGGAGGCTAAACAATACACTACTAAATAACCAAGAGATCACTGAAAAGATCAAATAGGAAATCAAAAAATACCTAGAAACAAATGACAATGAAAACACAACGACCCAAAACCTATGGGATGCAGCAAAAGCAGTTCTAAGAGGGAAGTTTATAGCAACACAATCCTACCTCAAGAAACAAGAAAAATCTCAAACAACCTAACCTTACACCTAAAGCAATTAGAGAAAGAAGAACAAAAAAAACCCAAAGTTAGCAGAAGGAAAGAAATCATAAAGATCTGATCAAAAATAAATGAAAAAGAAATGAAGGAAATGATAGCAAAGAACAATAAAACTAAAAGCTGGTTCTTTGAAAAGATAAACAGAATTGATAAACCATTAGCCAGACTCACCAAGAAAAAAAGAGAGAAGACTCAAATCAACAGAAATAGAAATGAAAAAGGAGAAGTAACAACTGACACTGCAGAAATACAAAGGATCATGAGAGATTACTACAAGCAACTATATGCCAATAAAATGGACAACCTGGAAGAAATGGACAAATTCTTAGAAAAGCACAACCTCCCAACACTGAACCAGGAAGAAATAGAAAACATAAACAGACGAAACACAAGCACTGAAATTGAAACTGTGATTAAAAATCTTCCAACAAACAAAAGCCCAGGACCAGATGGCTTCACAGGCAAATTCTATCAAACATTTAGAGAAGAGCTAACACCGATCCTTCTCAAAATCTTCCAAAATATAGCAGAGGGAGGAACACTCCCAAACTCATTCTACGAGGCCACCATCACCCTGATACCAAAACCAGACAAAGATGTCACAAAAAAAGAAAACTACAGCCAATATCTCTGATGAACACAGATGCAAAAATCCTCAACAAAGTACTAGCAAACAGAATCCAACAGCACATTAAAAGGATCATACACCATGATCAAGTGGGGTTTATCCCAGGAATGCAAGGATTCTTCAATATATGCAAATCAATCAATGTGATACACCATATTAGCAAATTGAAGGATAAAAACCATATGATAATCTCAATAGATGCAGAAAAAGCTTTTGACAAAATTCAACACCCAGTTATGATAAAAACTCTCCAGAAAGTGGGCATAGAGGGAACCTACCTCAACATAATAAAGGCCATACACGACAAACCCACAGCAAACATCATTCTCAATGGTAAAAAACTGAAAGAACTGTCCCTATAAGATCAGGGGCAAGACAAGGATGTCCACTCTCACCACTATTATTCAACATAGTTTTGGAAGTCCTAGCCACGGCAATCAGAGAAAAAAGAAAAGGAATACAAATTGGAAAAGAAGAAGTAAAACTGTCACTGTTTGCAGATGACATGATACTATACATAGAGAATCCTAAAGATGCTACCAGAAAACTACTAGAGCTAATCAATGAATTTGGTAGAGTAGCAGGATACAAAATTAATGCACAGAAATCTCCTGCATTCCTATACACTAATGATGAAAAATCTGAAAGAGACATTAAAGAAACACTCCCATTTACTATTGCAACATAAAAAATAAAATACCTAGGAATAAACCTACCTACGGAGACAAAAGACCTGTATGCAGAAAACTATAAGACACTGATGAAAGAAATTAAAGATGATACAAACAGATGGAGAGATATACCATGTTCTTGGATTGGAAGAATCAACATTGTGAAAATGACTATACCACCCAAAGCAATCTACAGATTCAATGCAATCCCTATCAAACTACCAATGGCATTTTTCACAGAACTAGAACAAAAAATTGCACAATTGGTATGGAAACACAAAAGACCCCAAATAGCCAAAACAATCTTGAGAAAGAAAAACAGAGCTGGAGGAATCAGGCTCCTGGACTTCAGACTATACTACAAAGCTACAGTAATCAAGACAGTATGGTACTGGCATGAAAAGAGAAATATAGATCAATGGAAGAGGATATAGAAAGCCCAGAGATAATCCCACACACATATGGTCACCTTATCTTTGATAAAGGAGGCAAGAGTATACAATGGAGAAAAGACGGCCTCTTCAAAAGTGGTGCTGGGAAAACTGGACAGCTACATGTAAAAAGATGAAATTAGAACGCTTCCTAACACCATACCCAAAAATAAACTCAAAATGGATTAAAGACCTAAATGAAAGCCTAGACAGTATAAAACTCTTAGAGGAAAACATAGGCAGAACACTCTATGACATAAATCAGAGCAAGATCCTTTTTGACCCACCTCCTAGAGAAATGGAAATAAAAACAAAAATAAACAAATGGGACCTAATGAAACTTAAAAGCTTTTGCACAGCAAAGGAAACCATAAACAAGATGAAAAAACAACCCTCAGAATGGGAGAAAATATTTGGAAATGAAGCAACTGACAAAGGATTAATCTCCAAAATATACAAGCAGCTCATGCAGCTCAATATCAAAACAACAAACAACCCAATCCAAAAATGGGCAGAAGACCTAAATTGACATTTCTCTAAAGATATACAGACTGCCAACAAACACATGAAAAGATGCTCAACATCACTAATCATTAGAGAAATGCAAATCAAAACTACAATGAGGTATCACCTCACACCGGTCAGAATGGCCATCAAAAAATCTACAAACAATAAATGCTGGAGAGGGTGTGGAGAAAAGGGAACCCGCTTGCACTGTTGGTGGGAATGTAAATTGATACAACCACTATAGAGAACAGTATGGAGGTTCCTTAGAAAACTAAAAATAGAACTACCATATGGCCCAACAATCCCACTACTGGGCATATACCCTGAGAAAACCATAATTCAAAGAGTCATGTACCACAATGTTCATTGCAGCACTATTTACTATAGCCAGGGCATGGAAGCAACCTAAGTGTCCTTCGACAGATGAATGGAGAAAGAAGATGTGGCACATGTATACAATGGAATATTACTCAGCCATAAAAGGAAACGAAACTGAGTTATTTGTAGTGAGGTGCATGGGCCTAGAGTCTGTCATACAGAGTGAAGTCAGTCAGAAAGAGAAAAACAAATACCGTATGCTAACACAAATATATGGAATCTAAGAAAAAAAAAAAGGTTCTAATGAACCTAGGGGCAGGACAGGAATAAAGACACAGACGTAGAGTATGGACTTGAGGACACGGGGAGGGGGAAGGGTAAGCTGGGATGAAGTGAGAGAGTGGCATGGACAGATATTCATTACCAAACGTAAAATAGATAGCTAGTGGGAAGCAGCTGCATAGCACAGGGAGATCAGCTCGGTGCTTTGTGACCACCTAGAGGGGTGGGATAGGGAGGGTGGGAGGGAGACGCAAGAGGGAGGGGATATGGGGATATATGTATATGTATAGCTGATTCACTTTGTTACACAGCAGCATCCAACACACCATTGTAAAGCAATTATAGTCCAATAAAGTTGTTAAAAAAAAAAAGTAACTGTTCCTAGATTATACTTGACTATGTCAATTTCCTGGCCTAATTTTGAATAAAATGTTGATGTTTATTTAACAAAGGAAAAAAAAAACGTGGAACCTCAAAGCAGGAGTGCCACAGAGGTCATGTGGCACCGAAGTCAAGAGCAGCCCAGCACACCTAGGTGCCCCTCGGGAGTGCTGAATTTTGAGAATTCTTTGTATATTCAGGATACACACTGGGTATGTGATTTGCAAATATTTTCACCTAATCTTAGCATGTCTTTTCATTCTCTTAACACTGTCGTTTACAGAACAGACATTTTTACTTTTGATGAAGTCCAATTTATCAACTTTTTCTTTAATAGATTATGCTTTTAGAGTCACACCTAAAAACCCTTTGACTAACCCATGAACACTTTCTCCTGTGATTTCTTCCGAGAGTTTTATAGTTTTATGTTCTAAGCAATTAGATCTGTAATCAATTTTGAGTTCATTGTTTCGTATGAGGTATGAGGCTTAAAGTTGAAGTTCTTTTTTTTTTGCACATGGATGGCCAATTGTTCCAATATAATTAGGTGAAAAGACTATCTTTTCTTCATTAAATTGACTTTGCCCCTCTGTTAAGAATCAGTTGACCGTATTTGTAGGAATATACTGTCTATTCTGTTCCATTGACTTACGTGTCTATCGTTTCACCAGTTTCACAGTCTTGACTACCAGAGCTTTATACTAAGTTTTAAAGTCAAGTACTATAATTCTTCCAATTTTGTTCTTTTAAAAATTGTATCAGCTATTCTAGTTTGTTTACATTCCACATAAATTTTACAATGAACTTATCTACAAAAACTCCTGCTTAGATTTTTACTGGAATTGTATTAAATCTACAGATTAATCTGGGGAGAAGAGACATCCTTACAAGGCTGTCTTCCAGCCCATGAACAATGCGTATCTATCAGCATCACGTAGTTTTCAGCATACAGATCTTGTACATGTTTTGTCAGATTTCATCATTTTGGAGCTATTGTAAATAGTATTGTACAGTGCTAGTATTTATATAAAAATATGACTGGTTTTTGTATGTTGACTTTGTACTCTGTGATCTTCTTAAACTTGCCTACTAGTCTAGGAAAGTTTTTGGAGATTCCTTGGGATTTTCTACAAAGACAATCATGCTGTCTGAGAAAGGGATGGTTTATTTCTTTGTCTTCGTTCTGTGTGCCTTTCACTTCTTCTCTCCCTTTTGCACCTGGTTAGGTTTCCCAGTACAATATGGAGTAGAAGTGGTGGAGCGGCCCTCCCTGCATCACTCCTGCTCTTAGGGGGAAGTTGCCATTCTGTCCTAACAAGTGAAAAGCTGAACAAACTGAAACATCAAGAACTCTTCTTAGATCCGTAAGAGAAATGAGGTCACAGAGCAAACTGCTGCCCCCAAATAGGAGAAATTGAGAGACTAATACAGACGGTCCCCTACTTATGATGGTTCAACTTTACAACGGTGCAATAGGAATTCAGTAAAGACTATGCCTCGAATTTTGAATTTTGATCTTTTCCCGGCTAGTGATACACAGTGCAACACACGAGCCACACAAGCCACAGCCCTGTCAGCCATGAGATCGCTAGGGTGAACAACACTTTCAGTACAGTACTGAGTCAATTACATGAGATAGTCAACACTTTATTATCAAATGGGCTTTGGTTATGATTTTGCCCAACTGTAGGCTCATGTGAGTGCTCTGAGCACATTTAAGGCAGGCAAGGCTCAGCTGTGATGTTCGGGAACTTAGATGTGTTATGTGCATTTTGAAGTTTTTTTGTTTTTTTTTAAATAAATTTATTTATTTATTTTTGACTGTGTTGGGTCTTCGTTGCTGCGCACGGGCTTTCTCTAGTTGCAGCGAGCGGGGGCTACTCTTTGTTGCGGTGCACGGGCTTCTCGTTGCGGTGGCTTCTCTTGTTGCAGAGCACGGGCTCTAGGTGTGTGGGCTTCAGTAGTTGTGGCACGTGGGCTCAGTAGTTGTGGCTCGTGGGCTCTACAGCACAGGCTCAGTAGTTGTGACTCACAGGCTTAGCTGCTCCGCGGCATGTGGGATCTTCCCGGACCAGGGCTCAAACCCGTATCCCCTGCATTGGCAGGCGGATTCTTAACCACTGTGCCACCAGGGAAGTCCCTGCATTTTGGACTTTGATATTTTCAACTTATGATGGGTGTGCTGGGACGTAGCCCCATCATAAGTCGAGGAGGATCGTACAGAGAATCACAATTTGCCAGGGGAGGAAACATGAACTGTGGTTGACAAGTTGCTGGGGCCCACTGTGGACAAGCCTGAGAGTCAAAGCTCCAGACAGGCTCAGTCACAGAGGTCCCCACAGTAAACATCAGAGAAAAGTCCCCTCGTGCTTCTGACAAGTTCGAAAGGAAGCATTTGAAATACACCAGAGTATTCTGTTCTTCTTAACAGGATCTGCACTCAGGAGAAACTAGTTAACAGAACCTAACCAGCTGGAGAACGAGAAATATCCAACTTGAGCCCCCTCCAGCCATCGTGTCCCACCTAAAAGAAGAAAAGAAACTGAGAAGCACCTGTGAAGTTCACAGTGCAGAGGCCCAGGCTCACTATACACTGAGACCCCAGAAGGACCACAGAACACTCCCTGACCCGCATCTCACCACCACATCACTACAGGCCTGTTTGCACTGAACCTTTATCCAGTCATCATGCCTGGCTATCAGGAGAAAACCACAAGACATACTAACAGTATAAGACACACAGCGAGGCTTAGAACCAGACTCAGACACAGCAGGGATGCTGTAATTATCAGGCTGGGAATTTAACAACTATGATTCATATGCTCAGGCCTCTAATGGATAAAGCAGACAGAGTGCAGGAACAGATGGGCAATGTAAGCAGAGAAAGGAAAATTCTTGAAAAGAACCAAAAACAAATGCTCAAGATGAAAAACAATGTAACAGAAATGAAGGATGTCTTCAATGGCTCATTAGTAAGGACACAGCTGAGTAACAAGCTTCCAAGCTTGAGGAAATGACAACAGAAACCTGCAAAGCTGAAAAGCACAGAAGACAGGCTAAAAAATACAACAACATATTCAAGGGCTGTAGGACAACAACAAAAGGTATAGTAGACACAAAACGGAAGTACCAGGAGAAGAATGAGAGGTGGGATCAGAAGAAGTAGTTGAAAAACTAATGACTGAGAATTTCCCCAAATTAATGTCAAACACCAACCCACAGATCCAGGAGTGCAGAGCACACCAAGCAAGATAAATGTGGGGGGAAAAAAAAAAGTAAAACTAGGCATGTCATTTTCAAACTACAGACACTCAAAAGATAAAGAAAAAATCCTGAAAGAAGCTGGGGGGAAAAAACACCTACCTACTGGGGAACAAAGATAAAATTTCATCTGAATTCTCAGAAACCATGCAAGCAAGAAGAGAGTGGAGTGAAATATTTAAAGTATTGAGAGAAAAAAGCCCACCAACCTAGAATTCTGCACCCTGTGAAATTATCCTTCAAAAGTGAAGGACAAATAAAGACCTTCTCAGACAAACAAAATAGAGGGAACTTGTTGCCAGTAGACCTGCTTTGCAAGAAATGTTAAAAGAAGTTCTTTAGAAAGAAGGAAAATGATATACAGGCAGATCTCATTTTACTGTGCTTCACAGATACCGTACTTCTTACAAATTGAAGGCTTGTGGCAACCCTGCATCGAGCAACCCTATCGGTGCCATTTTCCAACAGCCTTTGCTCACTTTGTGTCTGTGTGCCACATTTTGGTAATTCTCGCAACATTTCAAACTTTTTCATTATTATTGTGTTTGTTACAGTAATCTGTGATCAACATCTTTGATGTTACTATTGCAAAAAGATTAGAACTCACTGAAGGCTCAGATGATGGTTAGCATTTTTTAGCCATAAAGTATATTTTAATTAAGGTATGTACATTGCTATTTTCGACATAATGCTACCACTCACCTAACAGACTACAGCATAGTGTAAACATAACTTTTATATGCACTGGGAAACCAAAAAATTCGTGCAACTTGCTTTATTTCGGTGGTCTGGAACTGAACCTGCACTATCTCTGAGGTCTGCCTGTAGATCAGAAACATGGATCTGCATAAAGAAAGAAAATCACTGAAACAGAAATAAATGAAGATAAAACTAAAACTTTTATTTTTCCTATTCTTAATCAATCTAACAATTTGTCCAAAATAATAGCAACACAGTATTTAACCATGTATGCTTATGTACGTATGTATATCTATGCTTATGTATAATAAAATGAATGAAAATGATGATACAAGGGACAGGAGGGAGAAATCAGGATTACTCTGCTATCATAAAGTGCTCACACTAACCATGAAGCCTAAGAGTGTGAGATGAAAACAGACACGGAACAGCTGTAAATACATATTGAAAACTGTAGGGAAACCAATTAAAAAAGCAAAAAAGAGCAAGTATAACTGCTATGCTAAGAAAGGAGAGAAAATGGAGTCATATAACACGCTCAATTAAAACCTCAAAAGACAGAGCACCTAAATATTATGGAAAATATTAAGAGATCTGAAGAGAGAACTAGACAGCAATCCAATAATTGTAGGGGACTTCAATAGCCAATTTTCAACAATGAATAAATCATCCAGGCAGAAAATCATAAGGTGACACTTGACTTAAACTACACATTAGACCAGATGGATTAACAGACCTATACAATATACCAGGCAACAGCAGCAGAGTATATACATTTTCTCAAGAACTCAACGAACATTCTCCAGGATAGGTCATATGTTAAACCACAAAACAAGTCTTAATAAATTTAAGAAGACTGAAATCATATCAAACATCTTTTCTCATAGCAATGGTATGAAACTAGAAATAAATTACAAGAAGAAAACTGGAAAATTCACAAATATGTGGAGATTAAACAACATGCTCCCAAACAACCAATGGGTCAAAGAAGAATTCAAAAGAGAAATCAAAAAATATCTTGATACACACAAAAATGGAAATACAACACACCAAAACTTATGGGATGCAGCAAAATCAGTTCTAAGAGGGAAGTTTACAGTAATAATGCCTACATTAAGAAAAAGCAAAGATCTCAAATAAGCAAATCTAACTTTGCACCTCAAGGAACTAGAAAAAGAAGAACAGATTAGCCTAAAGTTAGTAGAAGGAAGGAAATAAATGAGATAGAGACTAACAAGACAACAGAAAAGATCAACGAGTTTCCTTTTTTAAAAGATAAACAAAATAGACAAATCTTTAGCTAGACTTACCAAGAAGAGGACTGAAATATATAAAATTGTAAATGAAAGAGGAGCTATTATAACTGATATCACACAAAGGATCATAAGAGACACTATGAATAATTATATGCCAACAAATTGGATAACCTAGAAGAAACTGATAAATTCCTAGAAACATACAGCCTACCAAGAATAAATCATGAAGATACAAGAAATCTGAACAGACCAATTACTAGCAGGAGATTGAATCAGTAATCAAAAACCTCCCAACAAACAAAAGTCCAGGACCAAACTGCTTCACTGACAAATTCCACCAAAAATTTAAAGAATTTATACCAAACCTCAAATTCTTCCAAAACAGAAGAGGAGGGAACTCTTCCAAACTCATTTCTCATTCTACAAGAGGCCAGCATTACCCTGACACCTAAGCCAGACAAGAACACTACAAGAAAAGAAAATCACAGGCCAATATCCCTAATGAACATAGTTGGAAAATCCTCAATACAATATTAGCAAACCAATTCAACAATACATTAAGGGGGAAAGGTCGGGGAGGGGGTATGAATTGGGAGGTTGGGATTGGCATATGCACACTACTAAATGTAAAACAGACAATCAACAAGGACCTACTGTACAGCACAGGGAACTCTACTCAATACTCTGTAATAACCTACATGGGAAAGAATCTGAAAAAGAATAGATATATGAATATGTATAACTAAGTCACTTTGCTGTACACCTGAAACTAACACAACATTGTGAATCAACTATACTCTAATATAAAATTAAAATTTTTTTTAAAATACATTAAAAGGATCACACACCATAATCAAGTGGGATTTACTCCTGGGATGCAGGGATGGTTCAACTTAGCAAATCCATAAATGTAATATGCCACATTAACAAAATGAAGGATAAAAATCATATGATCATCTCAATATATGCAGAAAAAGCATTTGATAAAATTCAACTACCTTCCATTATAAAACCTCTCAAAAAACTGTGTATAGGTGGGACATACCACAACATAATAAAGGCCATATATGACAAGCCCACATCTAACATCATACTCAATGGTGAAAAGCTAAAAGCTTTTCCTCTAAGATCAGGAACAAGACAAGGATGCCCCTCTTACCACTTTTATTCAACACAGTCCTAAAAGTCCCAGCACAGTTATTTGGAAAGAAAAAGAAAGAAAAGGCATCCAAATTGGACAGGAAGAAGTAAAAATGTCTCCATTTGAAGATGACATGACACTATATACAGAAAACCCTAAAGACTCCACCAAAAAACTGTTAGAACTAATAAACAAAATTAGTAAACTTGCAGGATACAAAATCAACAAAAATCAGTTGCATTTCTATACACCAACAATGAACTATCAGAAAGAGAAATTAAGAAAACAATCCCATTTATAATTATATCAAGAAAAAAAAAACCTAGGAATAAATTTAACCAAGGAGGTGAAAGATCTGTACATTGAAAACTAAAATATACTAATGAAAGAAACTGAAGAAGACATAAACAAATGGAAAGATATCCCGTGTTCATGGATAGGAAGAATCAGTATTGTTTAAATGTCCATACTACCCAAAGAAAGCTACAGATACAATGCAATCACTATCAAAATTTCAATGGCATTTTTCACAGAAATAGAAAAAACAATCCTAAAATTTGTCTGGAACCACAAAAGACCCCCAAATAACCACAGCAATCTTGATAAAGAAGAACAAAGTTACAGGCATCACACTTCCTGATTTCAAACTAGAGTAATCAAAACTGTATGGAATTGGCATAAAAACAGACACACAGATCAATGGAACAGAATGGAGAGCCCAGAAATTAACCCATACATATGAGGTCAACTAATTTTCAACAAATAAGCCAAGAATACACAATGGGGAAATGATAATCTCTTCAAAACAGTGCTGGGAAAACTCGACAGCCACTTGCATAAGAATGAAAGCTCCTTGAGACACTGGTCTTGCCAATAATTTTATGGATTAGACACCAAAAGCAAAGGCAACAAAAGCAAAAATAAGAAGGACTACACTGAACTAAAAAGCTTCCACATAGCAAAGGAAACCATCAACAAAATGAAAAGATATACTATAGAATTGGATAAAATGTCTGTAAACCACCTATCTAATAAGGGATTAATAACCAAAATATACAAAGAACTCATACAACTCAATAGCAAAAATAATAACAAAAACAACCCAACTTAAACTGGGCAAAGACCCTGAATAGATATTTTTCCAAAGAAGACATATAAATGGCCAGTAAGTACATGAAAAAGTGCTCAATATCACTAGTCATCAGGGAAATGCAAATCAAAACCACAATGAGATATCACCTCACACCTGTTGGGATATGTATTATCAAAAAGATAAGCAGTAACAAAAGCTGGCGAGGATGTGGAGAAAAGGAAAACTTCGTACACAGTTAGTGGGAATGTAAACTGGTACAGCCACTGTGGAGCTCCTCAAAAAATTAAAGATAGAACTACCATATGATCCAGCAATTCCACATCTGGGTTTATATCCAAAGGAAATGAAACCATTGTCTCAAAGAGATACCTATACTCCCATGTTCACTGCAGCATTATCACAATAACCAAGATATGGAAAGAACCTATCCATTGACAGAGGAATAGATAAGGAAAATGTGATTATATATATTCACACACACAATGGAGTATTATTCAGCCATGAAAAAGAAAGAAATCTTGCCATTTGCAACAACATGGATGGACCTGGAAGGCATTCTGCTAAGTCAAAGAAGCTGGACAAATACTGCATGGTATCACTCATATGTGGAATCTAAAAGAAAGCTGAACTCAGAGAAACAGTAGGAAAGTGGTTGCCAGGGGCTGTGGGGGTGAAGGAAATAGGGAGAGGCTGGTAATCGGGCACAAGCTTTCAGTAACGAGGTGAACAAGGTCTGAGGATCTGCTGTATACCATAGTGACCACAGTTGATAACACTGTGCTGTATAACTGAAATTTGCTAAGAGAGTAGAACTTAAGTATTCTCACTTTAAAAATAAAGGTAAATATGTGAGGTGACAGATGTATTAATTAGCTCAATGGGGGCAATTCATTGACAATGTATACAGATATCAAATCATCATTCTGTACACTTAAATACCTTACAATTTTGTCAGTTATACCTCAATAAAATGAAAATAGATAAAAGAAGTGAGCTTCAGGAGAGAGGAATTTAAAAACTGAGAATTTTTAAAACTTGGAAATGGGCTATTACGTGAATATCCCATCAATTTATGAAAACATATATATTTTTTTAATTGGGGTATAGTTGCTTCACCATGTTGTGATGGTTTCTGCGAAGTGAATCAGCCATATGTACACACATATCCCCTCCTTCTGGGATTTCTTTCCCATTTAGCTCACCACAGAGCACCAAGCAGAGTTCCCTGTGCTATACAGCGGGTTCTCATTAGTTATCTATTTTATACATAGTAGTATATATATGTCAGTCCCAATCTCCCAATTCATCCCACCCCCCCCTTCCCCCCTTGGTCTCCATATGTTTGTTCTCTATGTCTGTGTCTCTATTTCTGCTTTGCAAATAAGTTCATCTGTACCAGTTTTCTAGATTCCACATATATGCATTAATATACGATGTTTGTTTTTCTCTTTCTGACTTACTTCACTCTGTATGACAGTCTCTAGGTCCAACCACGTCTCTACAAATGACCCAATTTGGTTCCTTTCTATGGCTGAGTAATATTCCATTCTATATACGTACCACATCTTCTTTATCCATTCATCTGTCGATGGACATGTAGGTCACTTCCATGTCCTGGCTATTATAAATAGTGCTGCAGTGAACAGAGAACCCTCTTGCACTGTTAGTGGGAAGGTAAATTGATACAGCCACTATGGAGAACAGTATGGAGGTTCCTTAAAAAACTAAACATAGAGCTACCATACAACCCAGCCATCCCACTACTGGACATATACCCTGTGAAAATATGTATCTTAAGTTTACTTTTATCAAAGCATGTTCATGTCAGGCTCTAAACCAACATATGTGTGAGCACTGAATTAATTCACCCTTAATTCATGCTGATTAAACTCCCTACCTTTAGCTGCTTAAAACACACACACACACACACACACAAACACACACAAAAACAAACAGAAACAAAAAAGCAGAAAAAGAGAAGAAGAAAACAACAAAGAACAAGGGCAACAAATAGAAAATGGTAATAAATACTGTAGATATCAATCCAACTATATCAATAATCACTTTGAATGCCACTTTGAATAATCACTTTTAATTGGTCTAAATACACCAATTAAAAGAGAGTGTCACAGTGGATCAAACAACAAGAAACAATTATATGTGGTCTATAAGAACCCACTTTAAATATACAGTTATAGATTAAGAGTAAATGGATGGGGGACGTGGTCCAGTGGTTAGGACTCTGTGCTTCCACTGCAGGGGCCACGGGTTCCATCCCTGGTTAGGGAACTAAAATCCCGTATACCGTGCGGCACAGCTCAAAAGAAACAAACAAAAAAGTAAATGGATGGAGAAAGATTTACCATGTAAACACTAATCAAAAGAAAGCAGAAGTAGCTATGTTAATTTCAGACAGAGCGGACTTCAAAGTAAGGAAAGTGATCAGGGATAGTGAGGGGCATGACACAATGATAAAGGGACAGTTCTCCAAGAAGACACAGCAATCCTTAACGTGTACGCACCTAACAACAGAGCATCAAACTGCATGAGCAGAAAAGTGATAGAACTGCAAAGACCAATAGATCAATCCACTGTCATAGTTGGAGACTTTGACAACCCTTTCCCAGAAATGGTCAGAGCCAGCAGGCAGAGAACCAGTAAGGACATAGTTGAACTGACCACCACCATCAATCATCAGGATATAATTGACATTTATAGACTACTTCATCCAACAACAGCAGGATACACATTCTTTTCAAGCTCACACGGAACATTCGCCAAGGCAGACCACATTCCGGGACAAGAACAAACCTTAACAAATTTAAAAGAATAGAAATCATACAGTGCCTTCTCTCAGACCACAGTGGAAGTAAACTAGAAATCAGTAACAGAAAGATAACTGTAAAATTCAAAATACTTGGAGATTAAACACACTTCTAAATAACAACATGGGTCAAAAAAGAAATCATAACAAATTGTTCAAGTATTTTGAATTTTGTCAAATTTTTGTGCATTAATTGGTAGTCATGTGATTTTTCTTCTTTAGATTATTAATACAGTCAATTACATTGAATGACTTTAATATACTGAACCAGCCTTGAATTCTGAAGATAATCTCTTCTCTGTTGCAGTGTGGTATTCAACTTATGTATTGCTCAATCCAATTTGCTATGATTTTCAAGGATTTTTACATCAATGTTCATGAGTGCTACTGGTCTGTAGTTTTCATTTTTTGTACTAACTTTGGTTTTGGTATTAGTGTAATGCTGGTCTCATAAAATTAATCAAATATTTTATAGTTTCTCTATGTGCTTTGTTCTTAGAAAGATCTTCCCATTCCAACATCAGATATATTTTTAGTGATTGTTTCATGTTTCTTTCCTTAAAAAAAAAAAAAAAAAAAGCTTAACTCTATAACCCATCTGGAATTTATTTCAGCATATGGTATGAGGAAGAATCTAACCACTTTCTCCAAAATTGTCAATTGCTTCGACCCCATCTTTGAATGGTTATATAGCTGTACCTCATTGATTAGAAACCTCTTATTATTATAAACTAAATACACGTATATTTGGGTTTGCTTCCCAACTTTCTACATGGCCTTAGCAGAGTAGGACGATGGGAGGGAGATGGGGACCTGAGGTCTGAGAGCAGACAGCGGACAGGCGGGGAGATGCCAGGAAGGCAAGAGAGCGCAGAAGAAGAGGGGCAGCCTCAGGGGACGGAGGGTTCTGTGTGCGACACGGTATGGTCCAGCTGATGGACCTGTGATACTGCCGGACTCACAGCCCCGTCTCCACGTCTGCCACTTGGCCCACAACGGCCACCACCGCCACACGGCCCCTGCCGGTCTGCACAAAACCACCAGGCCCTCCAGCTCCACGTGGTCAGGCACTTCGCCCTGAGCCACTCGGTACCCCAGGCTGTCCTCACTGTCCTGTCGCCACAGTCCTCACTGCCCCTCTGACCATACGTTCCGCAATGGACAGGCGGGGACCTCAGAGTGCCGCGGGCTTTCTCCACCGCTTCGTTGCACGTGCTCTGCTCCGGCTGCCTCCCGTGACCACGCCCCCTCCCGGCCCGGCCACGCCCCCTCCGCGGACCCTGCACCTGCGGGTGAACAAGCCTCCCCAACCCCGCTGGCCCACCCCTCCGCCCCCCTCCAGCCCTTTCCTCAGCCGCCCCCTCGGCCGGCGCACCCCCAGCGGCCTCCGCTGTGCCCCCAAGGCCCCGCCCCCGCACACCCCACGGGTCCCTGCACCGTCCCCCCTCTGCTCTACAGGCCTCACCGTGCCCTGCAGTCCTGGGGCCTCCGCATCATGACCCCTACCCCACTCCTTCCAAGTCCTGGACGCCGTTGGCTGGCTACCTGACACACGCAAGTCCGGGGAGGCAGAGAGCCCGAGTCCAGCCTCCCCCGCTGGACACATGCAGTCCCGCCCCCGGCCCACACCACCGGGCTTCGGGCGCACAGGGGCAAGGACACCGAATCCCAGGTTTCTGCGCCCCGCCCCCTCTCCACCCCCTGCACCCCTCCCCTCCGCCCTCTTCCCCCTCCCCTCCCCCCACCCCTCCTCTCTGTCTCCTAACCTCTCCCGGGGCAGAGCGGGGCCCTAGGCAGCCAGGCTTCCCCGACCCGCACCGCGCCAAAGGATACATCACCGCAGCCAGGCTCTGTGTCCCCACCACCCCAGGTGCTCAATAACATTTACCGAAAGAACGCTAGCGTTCTGGGGGCAAAGGCCAATGCCCACTTCATGGATTAAAGGTGTAGCAAGCACCTTTTTCCCGTGCATCATCTTGTGAATCCACAGCTGTTATTAACAACAAAATTATATCATGGACGTTGAGTCTATTTACACTCTATCTCCAGACAACACAATTTCAACAAGGCTAAAGGCCCAATGTCATTTGCTATCATTTTCCTCAATCTTTGCGATCTGTAAAAAGCTAGGGCCAGCATTCTTATTATTCATATAAGTTACTCACTTACTATTTAAATGGATTTCTTGCTGGAAACCCTGGTGGTGCTCCCTTCCCCTTCCCCCAGATGTCATTTTTCTGGGTTTTGACAGAGACTAAACTTCAGACTGCTGAGGCAGAAAGGGGGCTGGACCGAGGGTCTGAGGAGACCCACAGGCCCGGCTTCCACCCACCTCTCACTTACCCTCGGAGCACAGAGAGTTCATGAGCAGCGTGGGTGGGCAGAACCAGAAAACTCTCCACCCCAACCCACGTGAGACTGGGGAGAGAATGTGGGAGAGCCTGGGCCTCGAGCTGGTCACAGAGGCAAACCAGGCGCTGCAGACAAGATTCTGCCGGCATTGAAAACAGCCTCACACATCAAGCACTGGATATGCACAGCTTCCCAAAGAGAAGAGGGTTTATGTAAATCACTCACGAGAAAGTCACATTAACTTTGATTTAGGTTTCTCATAACAGCATTTTTTTAATCAGTTAAATATTCAAGACATTGTTCACACAAGAAATCAATTACACATCACCTCAGGAAAAAAGTCAGAATGAATCATGATTTATGAAGATTCCAGAGCCCAGAGCAGCCGCCCCAGCAGTGCCCGCTGCCCCTTACCAGCAGGCAGGTCCCCATCCACTCAGACACCAGCACGTCCACCTTCTCCGGCAGCACCACGTCCTCCACCTTCTGCTGGAACACGGTGATGACGTCAGCGAAGCCGTTCTGCATGACCAGCTGCCCTGTGTGCTGGGCCATCTCACTGGCCTCCACCGCGTACACCTGCACGTGACAGAAGCACCATCCGTGCGTGCCCCGGCCCCAGACCACGGCCCGCCGTCCACGCTCCCCAAGCCTGAGTCTCCTCGGCTGAGTCAGAGCCAGCAACAGGAGGCAGGCGGCGTGCTGGACGGCGGCGGTGGACGGCGGACGGCCACGCTGTGCCGCCTCCACCTGACGGAGCCCCGGGAGGACCTGCCTCTACGCGTAACTCCACTTTCTGCCTAAACGCAGACACAGGGCTGCAGGTGGACAGAAGCCTCTGCACCCACGTGGGCCGCCCACCCCAGGGCCCCAGGTTCCGACATATGCAGCGACACAGTCCGTAACCGACACAGGAGATTCTTGGCACTCGACTGAACAGTCAGACTTTTAGGGTATCAGCGGCTAATTACAAATCCAGATCCTCAGGAAGTCCTGAATGCTACGTCCTGGTTCTGGCAGGGTCTGGACTCGGGCAGTCACTGCCCTGCAGTGGCACCTGTGAGCTAGGAACCTCACCCACCTGTGCTGGGGCCGTTGAGAGGCGGCACCTCTCCGTGGCCCGGACGGGCTTTAACGGGAGGAGGAGGACAGGAGCCCAGCAGGGGTCCCAGAGAGTGGTCCACCCTGGCCCTGCCAAGGCTCACTTTCGGCGGCGGAGGACACGGGACGGTGGTCTACACAAGCAGCCCAGCCCAGACACGTGGACGCACGTGTCTCCTTGCGTGACTTAAATAAGTTTCACAAACACAGCCCACCAGCTGCAACTCACTGGGATATTTTCTGTTCTGTCCTATGCACTCTGTGCTGTCTGCGACTCATTAAACCCACGTCGCAGCCTCTGGCGGGCTCCGCCTGCAAGAACACGCCGCCGGTTTCACCTACATGGCGGGCGCTTCACCAAGACCCGGCTCGGAAGTTGTGAAAGGGCTGCTGCCTCCTACTCACTGCTCTCGGCTGAGCATAATGTGCACAGAAGAGGCTGATGATCCCAGTTCCACAGCCGACATCCAGAATCACTTTATCTTTCAGGGATTCTTTATTCTGCAGGATAACGTGGTGGTACTTAGTCGTTCGCGGCTGGTCTGCCAACATCTCCAAGTGAAGTTTCTAGGGGAAATACACATGAAGGGAGGATCACTGCCTGTAGCTGGAGCTATGCCGAGCTCTGGCTTAAGGCGGAGGGTTAGAGCCTGACCTACCCGCTCGGCCCCGCCACCCCACCCCTAAACTACGAGTGACAGCGTTTAAAAAATAAAAGGCCAAAATGTGCAGCAGACACAAGCAAGAGTAGACAGTGAAGGAATGAGAGGGAAGCTTCCGGAACCCTCCCCGCTCAGCGGGCTGCACCACCCCAACAGCCAGGGGAGCAGAGAAGCAGGTGTGGACCACGGAGGTGGCGGTGGAGGAGCGGCCACATTCCCGTCCAGACACAACGTGGCCACGATCCACCGAGAGCGAACGGCCAAGCCTGGGAGAGGCTGCGGGAGGCGCACGGGCCCCACTGCGTCCTCTCCGCGCGGGGCCCGCAAGGCCCCCCACGTGACTCCCCTCGCTGCCTGGGGACAGCAGGAGCCTCTGCGCTGGCGCTCGGGCCTGAGCGCAGGTCCCCAGCCACACTGCGGGCAGGACTCTCAACCTGAGGACACGCTCCACGGGCATCGGCCGGTCCCCAGGGAGGCAGAGCAAGGCTCCTCCAGACAGTTTGGGGCCACAGAGGCTGCTGGAGCCCCGGCTGCCAGCGAGGCGGCGCCCCCAGCACCCGTCCCCACGCCCCACGCCATGGAGACCCAGCTCAAGCGGCACCACACACAGGGGGACAGATGGCCCGGCCACCCAGACCAGGTCAGCACCAACATGAGGCCCGCACGGGCCTCGGGAGCCCCGTGGCTCCTCGGAGACGGACAAAGGCAGGCCACCAAGATGGACGGAGTCGAGACCCAGCTGTCCTGCCTGCGGGGCCACCCTGACGCCGAGCCAGAGCAGGATGCGGAGGCCCCAGGGGAGGAGGCTGGCATGGCTGCATTCGCCTCGGACACGATACACTTCAGAGCGAAGAGCATCAGGTCGTGACAACCCAGGAATCACTTCAGCAAGAGGACATCAGAATTCTAAATATTCTCGGACCTAATAACAGCTTCAAAATACACAAAGCAAAAGCCAGTAAAAATGCAACAAGAAACAGACAAATTCCCAATTATAGTCAGAGACTTCGACACCCTTCTCTCAGTAACTGACAGAAGCAGAAAATCAGAAAAGACAGAGATGCGAACAACACTTTCAGCCAACTTAATCCAACTGATAGAACACTTCACCCAACCATTTACAATAATACACAACAATATCTAGGAACAGATTTACCTAGAAAGGTACACAACCCTGTATGATCAAAACCTTAAAACTCTGACACATAACACAAGGCTTAAGAAATGAGAAAAGTCATCACAAAGATGTCACTTCTCCCTAAATTAATGCACGTTTTCCATGTAACACATTAGAATGCCAAACACCTGGACAGGGGTGGAGGAGGAGCCAACAAAACGATAATAAAATTAGTTTTGTTGCAGCAAAAATAGAAATGAGACTTTTCTGATAAACAAGAACAATAAGCAACAATGAACAGGCTGGGGAAACAGCATAAACAGGCCTGAAAGAGTTAAGCCATCTTGGTTAATCTTTAGCTGTTACTACTAACAAACACTTGTAGCTAGACTTGTCCTTCACAAAGCTAAACAAAGCTAATTACTCTGATTCCATATGAATCGTACCCTGCACCTGGCATTTACTCTCGATGCATTCACTTGTAGTCACCCCTTGTAGCTGTTTACATTTCAGAAAGGTCGCAGGCCGATAACCCAGAGATGAACGGACCCAATTACCAGGCTGCCTGACGCCAGCAGTGACTGTTTTAAAATACTGCAAGAAGAAGAAGGATGCAAGACCTTCACCACTTTGATCCTATCACTTATCCTGGACTGTGAGTTCCACCTACAAGACCCCCTGTAATTGCCCAGGAGGAGGGGGCACAGTTCTTGAGGCGCTAGCCTGCTGGGTCTTCCCTTTGCCTGGCAAAGAAAATACAAAGCCTCTCTATTTCTTATCCTCCAAATCTCTGTCTCTGTATTTCTATTCGGCATCGGTGCACAGGGAGCCAAAATTTGCTGGCAACAGTTTCAAAAAAATAAACAGACGAGGCCATGACAATGCTAAAAATTAGGAGAACTGCTAGAGGCCTAGCTCTTCCAATCATTAAAAAGCATCTGGACCTGCAGAAGAAATAACCGGATCAATGACACAGAACAGAGATTCCCAAAACAGACCCTAACAATTTGACATATGATAAATGAGCGTTGCACATTATGCAGAAAAGGAAGATTAACCAAAAGCTGGAACAGCTGGATATTTGTGGGGAAATTAAGTCGGAATTTTACCTTATTCTTTACAAGTAAATTCCAGAATGATTTAAATATTTCATTGTTAAAAATGCGATCACAAAAGTTCTAAAAGAAAGCATGGATATTTATAATCTCGGAGTGAAGGCCTTGAAAATAGGACACAAATGCAGAAGCTACAAAGAAAAGAAGGACAAATTAGATCATATAAAGATAAAAAGTTCCATGGGGGAAAAACAGCAGCAAATGGTCAGTGTGATACATATAAACACAAGCTAAACTGCCTATTTAACATATAAATTGACAGAAATCAAACGAAAAATGGGCAAATTATATGAAAGTTTATCAAAAAATAAGAAATACAAAAGGCCAATAAAATATGAAAGAGGATCAATCTCACTTTAAAAAATGTAAATCAAAACCGAGATACATATTTCACCTTTAAGATTGGAAATCTTTTTTCATTCTGAAGACTTGTGGTGGTGAAATACCAACAGCACAATTCTATGCTGTTGGTATCTTTCTGGCAGGCAACTTGGCAAGATCCACCCAAGTAAAAAACGCATATGTACACCCTTCAAATTTACCCAGTGGAAATTCCAGCAAAGGTTTAGCAGGATTTATGTAGGAGGACATCCATTACAGCATTGCTTGCTGTGATGAAAACTAAATATGATCCTTTTCAAATCAACACAATACTCCGCAGCTGTTGTAAAGAACAGACATTCAAAACAGTACAGCTGCATGAGAAGAGCAAGGTGAAAAACAGTGTGTGTGGAACTATTCCTCTTCTATAAATTTAAAAGAATAAAACAGATGCAGCTTAGATTTGGAAGAAGCATAAACACTGTTGCTGAAAGAAATCTCAAGGAGCAGAGTGAGGAGACAGACTTCAGATTATCACTATGTCTTTCTTAGTAGATGGAAACCTCTAAATATGTACACACATCAGTGGTTTTTCATTTCCTTTAACATTTTTAATTGTCAAATATGACATATCTACAAAAAAGTACACTAAAAAGTACTTTAGAGTTTACTTAACATAGCTACATTCCAAACACTCCTGTGCCCACACCAGAACCCTGCCAGCACCCTGGACCATCTCACCCGGCCTTGCCAAACATAGAACCCCCCCTTACCAGTAACCCCCATCCAGATTCTCAGGGGAATCAGGTCCCTGATCTCTAGAGCTCCACCACTTATTTATACATTCATAGGCAACACCTTTTAATGCTGCCTTATAATTTATATAATTGAATCAAACATAAGGTATTCTTTGATGTCCTGCTTCTTTCACTCAACATTGTATTTGCAACGTTCATCATGCATTTAGTTTTATTTAGTTTAAAATATAAACAGCGTTGTCTGGACCACAGGACTTTGGGTCTTTATTCACATTGGAAAAAAACAAACTAATAAGCTAGTTATTTATAGGTATTACTGTTGATTTATATAATTTTTTTGTTTTTTTTTTGTTTTTTTTTTACGAACCGAATGTTTCTTTTATTTAATAATCTACACAAACTAATTCTACTGTTAAACACCAATTGCGGGGGGGAAGCGCGCACACAGTCCCCCACTACCACAAATTATGCAGTCGAGTTTCTCCCATTTGGAGAAATCGCAAGCGTCAGCACACCCCCAGTGCAATGGGTGAGCCTCATCCTGGGAAAACCACCTTCATGATCATGGTACCTCCCCTGCCAGGTAAGTATGAACCACTCTTCCCCGCCCCCCCCATACAGCCTTAGACTCCTACACTGTACACGCACGCTCCCTACCCACCCTCCGCCCCCCTTCCCCTTCCACGCCTCTCAGCCCCTCCAAACGACTCTGCTAATAAAATCCAAGCAACTTCTCTGGAAAACTTCCACAGCCCGGGAAGTGGCTTGAGGGGAATTGTACCCCTACGCTGCAAGATTTACATCTGTATATCATTTTTAATGTAAAATTTATTACTTTTTTATTTTAATACTGAGAAAGGTTCATACCTCCATTGCTCAAACAATATCTCTAAACCAGTGGTCTGCACATTACAGCCCGTGGGCCAGTCCAGCCCACCACCTACTTTTATATGGCCTACAAGCTAAGAATGGCTTTTACATTTTTAAACGGTTTTTAAAAATCAAAAGAAGAGGGCTTCCCTGGTGGCGCAGTGGTTGAGAGTCTGCCTGCTAATGCAGGGGACACGGGTTCGAGCCCTGGCCTGGGAGGATCCCACATGCCGCGGAGCGGCTGGGCCCGTGAGCCACAATTGCTGAGCCTGCGCGTCTGGAGCCTGTGCCCCGCGACGGGAGGGGCCGCGATAGAGAAAGGCCCGCGCACCGCGATGAAGAGCGGTCCCCGCACCGCGATGAAGGGTGGCCCCCGCTTGCCGCAACTGGAGAAAGCCCTCGCACGAACCGAAGACCCAACACAGCCAAAAATAAATAAATAAATAAATAAATAAATAAATAAGAAAATCCTTTAAAAAAAAAAAAAAATCAAAAGAAGAATATGACACATGAAAATCATATGGAAGTCAAATTTCAGTGTCTATGGATAAAGTTTTATTGGAACACAGCCCTGCTCACTTGAAGCTTTGTACAGCTGCTTCAGCATTTGGATGGCAGGGCTGAGCAGCTAAGGTGAAGAAAACATCTGTGGGCCCTGCTCTGAATGATGAGTAGAAGCCCAGAAATTACTTTTAAACTTAGAACCTAAAACTAGCGAGAAGCTAGCGCCAGCCAGCCGGGCGGGCAAGGGAGGCAGTACCAGGGTCCCGTAGCTGCCGAAGTACTCCTCATCCTGCCACGAGTCCTCGGGGCCCCAGTCCTCCACGTGCTTCCCCAGGTGGTTCGCCGGGATGTACCCGCAGCAGCCGGCACGCTCACCCCACCACCAGTCGGCAGTGGTTTGTCTCAGGATGAGAATTTTCTCTCCTCTCAAAAAGCTGAGCTATAAAAACATACAGAGAAATGAAAATTAAAGAAAAACCTGTAGTTCGTATTTCAGTGATAAATCCCCCATCACTGGGGCCCAAATCACAGCAATTTCGAAAAGGAGTCAATGGGTAAATGCATCAACTGACAATATATGAAAATGATACCAGGATTTTAAGATTTTTGTGGAATATCTACACGAAACAAAAGCACACCTTAATTGATTTTTTTTAAAAAAAAGATTAAACATTTTCAAACAGTGTAAATTTCTTAGAACAAAATTTCTAACAGCCCCTTCACCGTAACTCAGCTAGGTGGTAGCTGATTCGGTTACTGGAGGCTTATGCTAAGAAATTCCTATTACAAAGTAAAGAATGCTACATTCAAGTAGATATTTTTATTTTACACCCAATTTTTCATTAATTAGAATAGGTTCTAAGTAAGGGTTTCAAAGCAGAAACTGAAGCAGGTACCTCCACCCCCCATTCCTCACCCGGGGATCCTTCACATCAGGCTTGGGACCCGAATTTGTCAGGCTGGGAGGGTCACCCACAGGTCTCCTGCGGCTGTGAAATATCTGAATACTTCTTTATTTAAATCTGCTATGACTTCTGCAAATTTTACATCTAACCCTGTCCCTGAACATGCTGAATCCACAAAGCATAAGCCCACATGGCTACCTGCGTCTCATCGGTGGCAGAATAGTCTGCGATGGCCACGAACTCCTCGGGGTGCACACTACCCTGGAGCTTCCCCTCCTCACCCTGCACGGCGGGGTCCTCTCCCTCCTGTTCAAAGCAAGGGAGAAAGGGAGGTGACTGTGGGGCTGCCATTCCTCTCCGCCCTTCCCTCTGCCTGTCTCTCCATCTGTCTCGCTCCGCCTCTGTCTCTGCCTCCCTGTCTCTCTGTCTCCATCTGTTTCTGTCTATCTCTACGCCTCTGTCCTCTCCGTCTGTCGCCGTCTGTTTGTCTCTGTCCCTTTCTGTCTGTCTCTGTCTCTGCCTCTCTCTCTGTATCTGTCTCCGCCTCTGTTTCTCTCTTTCTCCACCTCTGTCCCTCTCCGTCTCTCTGTCTCTGTCTGTCTCTGTCTCTCTCTGTCTCCGTCTCCATCTCCGCCTCTGTTTCTCTCTCTTTCTCCACCTCTGTCCCTCTCCGTCTCTCTGTCTCTGTCTGTCTCTGTCTCTCTCTGTCTCCGTCTCCATCTCCGTCTCTGTCTCTGTCTCTCTCCACCTCTGCCTCTCTCTCTGTCTCTGTCTCTGTCTGTCTCTCTTGGCTCCAGGTTATTAGGATGGTTTCAAATCAAGATTCACGTGACCACGTTTTCATCCTACAAACACTTGGGGTCGTCTCCACCAGCCGAATGAAAGGATCTCACCCTCCCTCCACCTTGACTTTAGTCTCTAGTACAAAATGACTCGCATCCTTAAGCGAACGTCAGAGAAAGAACAAGAAAGAGGCACCGTGAGTGACCACTTAGTGACTGACCCCGTCAGCAGCAACGCTCTGAAGGTGGTGACCGGCCCAGGAGAAAGCAGCCCTGCCTGGGCGTCAGACCCGAGGGCAGAGCTGGGCGGCCGTGCCGAGGGCCGACAGGGGGCAGGGCGCAGCCCTCGGGGCGCACTGCAGCTCAGGACTCGGAGGGGGCACCCTGGGTCTCGGCTGCACACGGCCCGCCTCCCTTTATGTCCAAACGGGTCTCCCTGGAGGCCACCCCAGAGGCGGCAGGGCCCCAGCTCGCGATCCAGTTCACTGCAGCAACCCCGCCCGGACATACGTTTAAACAGATTTTCCTAAACGTAACCATCGTTCATGTTCATTTTAGAAAATGTGTGGAAGAACAAGAGCACAAGGAGGAAAATTAAAGCTAAGTGTGAGCTTGCTCATTGGTCAGAGACCAGTGACGGTGACACGTAACCGTTGCAGCACTTCAGGCTTTCTTCACGTGTACACGCAATACCTCCTTATATGGTGTTTACTGGGATCATAAAATTCTGCCTTATGACATATTTTGCACTTATTAAATTCTAAACATTTTTCCCCATTATTAAATACACTTCTAAGCACGTTTTCAGTATCTCATAGTATTCCATTCCATGAATTATTGTAACTTATTTATCAAATCTCCTATAAACATTTAAACTGTTTTCAGTTTTGACTAGTATAAATTATGTTAAGGTGAACTTTAATATGAATCGGTCTGTCCCTGATAATTTTCTTAGGATAAATTCCTGAATATGACACAGAGTCAAGGTCTTTTACGGCTTTGATACCACCACCCGATGCCTTCCATGGGGCGGCCGCTCGAGCTCCTGCATGCGAGGACGGAGCCTCGTGAGTTCCCTGCGCCCGATCAACAGTGGATGTTAATCACTGCAGCCTCTGCCAGTCTGAAGGCGAGAAATTACCTCTTGGTTACCTCCATTTGCCTTCCTTTGATTATTAGTGATCAAATATGATTTTACCTATACATTGGTCGTCTTATTTTAATAATCACATGTTTGCATCCTTTGCACATTTCCTATCACAGTAACACGGTTCGTTTCTGCTCACCCTCATCCTGCCCGGCTCCACCCGCGCTGTCTGTCACCGGCCCCCCACACCCCCGATCCTCACGGTCGCCTGGTGTACATGGACAGCATGGAGAGGGAGGAGGGTCCCCACACCTCCTGCGCTCGTGTCACACGTGCGCGCACACACACGTGCACACACACAATTTATTTTTTCTTTTGACATCGCTTTTTGTAAAAGATACCAGTTTTTAAAAATTTTTCTTTTTTCACTCACACAATAACTTGTGGCAAACTCCCCACCTGCAGAACTCTACGTAACACACGTATATATGTTATGTACGCACACATGTACATACATAACATATGGCTACATAACACTCTGCAGCAGGGATTCTGCCTGGGCCTTAAGTCATCTTCGACTGATGGACTTTCTCTGGATGTCCAGTTTTCTACCACCACAAACGTCTGTGCACATTTATCCTGACATGATGACATTTTATCTCTATGGGATAGACTGACAGGGCTGAAACATAAACATAGTTTTCACTCAAACATTTGTCAGATTCTTTCCATAAAGGATGCGGCACTTCACACTTCACCAGCAGTGCATGGAGTAACCGTCTTTAATTTTTGCCAGAGGAATAGGTGTAAAGACTCCAGAAAAGGTAAACATGTGGGGAAACACTATTACTTATACTTTATAAAAAAGACTTTTGATAGTACAGAGAAACAATAATAATTTATTGTGGGGTTTATAGCATATATAGAAGTAAAATATGTTATAACAACAGCACAAAAATAGCGGCTGGTAAATGGAACTAATTTACAGGATTCTTGTGAAGTGGTCAAAAAGAAAAAGACTAGAATAGGTTCAGGATGCATATCATAATTTCTTGGGTAACCATTAGGATAATGTTGGGCTGGCCAGAAAGTTTGTTCAGGTTTTTCCATAACATCTTCAGAAAAAACCAAACAAACTTTTTGGCCAGCCCAAAAAGGTACAGCTAAAAAGTCAACAGAGGAGATAACATGGAATTATAGAAAATATTTTATTAATCTAAAAGAAGGCAAGAATGGAGAAAGGTAAAAAGGAAGAATTGTGACAAGTAGAAAACAAACAGCAAGATGTTAGGCTCATGTTAGACTTATGTTACATGTTAATGGACTGAATACTCCAATTAAATGGCAAACGTTATCCGACAGGAAAATAAAAGACATAACTATAAGCTCCTTACAAGAGGAACACTTCAAATATATGGAGTTAGTTTGGCTGAAAACGTAGGTATGTATGTGTCTGTGTACCATGCCAACGCTAAGACAAAGTAGACGCAAGGCAAGAGGTATTAACAGGTACAAAGAGAGACTTCATAAAAATAAAAGGGCAACTAATCTAGAAAACAAAAACTAACCTAAACATATGCACCAAATAAAAGAGATTCAAAATGCATGAAGCAAAAAGTGACAGATCCAAAAGGAAATAACAAAAAAAATAGACAAATCCACAATCACTGTGGAGATTTTTGAAACTCATCTCTCTCAGTAATTGATAGAACAGATGGACAAAACATCAAACAGGATATAGATTTGAGCAATACTAATAACCCATTTGACAGTGAAGACATTGAACACTACACCCAACAACTGCAGAATAACTTAGTCTCCGCAAGTGCACATGGAACATCCACCAAATAACCCTTACGATGAGACCATAAAGCAGGCCTGAATAAATTTCCAAAGATTGAAATGTTATATTTTCTGACCAAACATAATCAAACCAAAATTAAATTAAAAAAATATAAAATTTCCCACGTTTGGAAATTAAGCAACACACTTCTCAATAGCCCAGAAAATTTCTAATTTCCACTGTGATATATTAGAAAGTATTTTAAGTGAACAATAATGAAAATACAATGCATTTAAATGTGTGAGGTGCAGCTAAAGCAGTGAACAGAGGAAAAGTTAACAGCTTTAAAGATACACACACACACACACACAGACACACACACACACACGAAAAGAAAGGTTTAAAATCAGTGATCCAAGCTTCCATCTCAGGATGCTATGAAAAGAGAAAATTAAACCCAAATAGAATAGAATAAAGGAAATAAAAGCAGAAATCAATGAAAGAGAACACAGATGGACAAGAGAAAGTTAACAAAGGTTTCTTTGAAAACATAAAATTGATAAAATCCTAAAAAGATAAAACGCAAACTGTGACTATCAGGCATCTCTTCTGTGATGAAGAATGCTATTACCAGGATGAACACAAATATTATTGAAATACTACCATGACTCATAAATAACCAGGAAAACTAAAATCACAAGATACCATTTCTAACCCACAGACTGACCAAAATTAAAAAGCCTGATGTTCTCAAGTGTTAGCAAGCACTTTGGGCTCCTGGCAGACCTGCGAACTGGTAAACCACCTGGGAGAACAATTGCTCATTATCTAGTAAAACTGAAAATATGCAATCTCTTCCATCCTACAATGCCATTATTGGGTAAATACCCTGGAGCACATGTGCACAAAGAGACACATTGAAGGACGTCACTGCAGCACTGTTTGAAATAGAGAAAAACTGGAAGCAATGTAAGTGTCCAACAAAAGGGAAAGAGATAAAATGTGGTATATACCTAACGTACAACAGTAAGACTGAACAGACCTACACACCTACCTGTGAATGTGATACATTTCATATAAGGAACACACTACAGGGACCATCCTTCAGGACTAAACCAGCTGTACCCATACATTAAAGACAAATCCCTCAAAAGTAACATAGGTGGAAAAGGCAGGCTGCAGAGGACACACAGACTATGACACCACTTAGGTAAATTCTAAAAAGCACACACAAACAATATCATATGTTGCTCAAAGATGCCTATTTAAGGTATAAAAATATAAAAGATGGTGCAGAAGCACAAATATCAATTCATAATTCATAGTAGTGTTTGCCCTTGAGACAGAGAAAGAAGAATGGGACTGGGGAACAAACTTTATGTTTTTTCATTCATATATATACTTATATTCTGAAGTAAATATGACAAAATGTTAGCAAGTTTCCACTTCTGGGTAATATGTATTGATATTTGATGTCTGCAATGTTATTCTGTAAATGTTCCAGTAGTTTTTTAATTTCTCAAAAGAAAATTAAGAGATCCATGAAGTTAAAACATTTTATGATTAATTTTAATATTTTAAGAATCATATTTTCATAATTTTAAGAAACAGATTAATGAAATTATCCAACTACAAATAAAATTTCTATATATAAAAACCCAAATGAATTTAGAACGATAATTAGAATGTAAAGAGAAAAAAAAATGTTAAAATTGACATCACAGACATGAAAATGTTTTTTAAAAAACATTATTTATTAGAGTATTCTGGTTTTTAACTTTACATAATCGACATTCCTTTAAATTTAAGGTGACTTTTTTTTTTTTACTGTTAACTTGAATGAAATTATATGTGTGTCCCAGGCAGAAAAACAGTATGAATATATAAATCTTTTCTAATGTCCAACCTGTCTCTAACATATTATGTTTGGGATGTTTTTAAACAACTTAAAAAAAATGTGCTTTCTTCACCAGCTCAAGTGCCAAAAATGGAACCCTAGATTCCTGGGAAGTGTTTACAGTGCCCATTTCAGAACGTCATGTGTGACCTTTACACACTGTGAATTTCCTCTATTGAAGCGTCCCCTGGTTACTGGCCACCCTCCAAGGTCCAAGGAAAATGCCATCACTCTGGGCTGAGCTCCACTCTCTGTAATGGTCCTGGCCTTTAAATACAAGTTCTCACACAGCAGAACCGAAATTACCTGCAACTCACTTCTGGGGCAGTCACCTGGTGTTGCCATAATTCCTTTGGGATCTGCACATAGCTGCTGCTTTAATGTTTCATTTTCCCCTCCATTTCTATTTTAAAAGGAGATAGAATGAGAAAATGCTTGTTATGTTGCATAATAATTAATTCCACATAACTTCTAAGGTCCATGAAAAAGCTCCTCTACCAAATGGAAATAAATGTAAAGAATGAACAGAAATGAAATTTATAAACACAATTCTTACAAAATCAACTGAAAGCATTTAAAATTTATGAACTCCAAACAGTGTATATTTTCATCACTAGCCTGCAAGGTGTTAATTGTTCATTGGCCAAAGACTGTTAGTTTCTGTTAGATCACTGGGTTGAATTAAAACAATAAATTGATGTCAATTCTTTCCTTGGAACCCTGACAACTTTAACTCCAATTAGAATTTCCTATCTGAGGCTTTAAAGTGTTTCCACTAACAGGAACCAAGGTCTGCATCTCCCAGAGGCTTTTCTTCTCATTCTCAATCTTACTTTTCCAGTGACAGTGTAACCCATACTACGCTCTGAGACGGATGTGTGTTTTTTTTCAATTATACAGCAATTCTTTGTTTAAAATGAGGGCTTCACTTTATCAATCAAGACCTAATACTTCTTTGGGTGACGTTTGTAATTATAAATACTAATACACATTCATTGCATTTTCGCTGGAAACACTGCATTGGGGCCAGAATGGGGTGGGGCCTGGTGGGTGGGCGGGGCCATGGCGGTGGGACCAGGATGGGGCTGGGCCGGTGGGAGGGCGGGGCCGGGATGACGGATGGGGCCAGGGTGGGATAATGGGGCGGGGCCTGGATGGGGCGGAGCTCGGTTGAGGAGCGGGGTAGGGTTGGGGGAGCGGGCCAAGGATCCTGAAGGGCAGGTGGCCAACGGGGTGGGGAGAGAATCAGGGGAAGAGAGGATGAAGGGAGGGGCAGGGGGTGATGCGAGAGCAGACTGCGTAGTGAGGGAAGGGAATGTGACCTGCTCTCTGAGAGGGTGGGACATTGGCCCGGAAGCCAAAGGCAGACGGGATGTGGGCGTGGCACTGGGGCGGGGCTCAGGGAGGGGCGGGGCACTGTGGGTGTGGCTGGGGAGGTAGCGGGGCTGCGGGGCGATGGGTGTGGCGCCGTAGGCGTGCTCGGAGGGAGGGCGTGGCCCTGGCGGGGGCGGGGCACAAAGCTTGAGGTTAGCACAGAGGCGGGAAGGCGCGGAGAAATCTCGATAAGGGGCGGCGGCCTCGGACCGCCCGCTGACGCGACATCGGGCGAGGACCCCTCACCTGGCATGTCCTGCCCCACGCGCGGTCCAGCCGCCGGAGCTGCCCACGGGAAACCTACCTCAGCCGCGTTTCTCCGCTGAGGTTGGCGTCCACACCTCCGGCACGGAGGGGCAGCCAGCACCCACCAAGACCCCGAGCCACCGCCCTCGGCTCGCGCAGGCGCAATGTGCGCAGGCTGCCCGCGTAGAAAGCCCCGCCCTGGAACCTGCTTCGCGCGCATGCGCCGCCGTACACGCCCCGCTGTCCGGAGAGGGGAGCCAACGCCCTGGGCCGCGCAGGCGCAGTGCGGTCAGGGGGGGGGGCATCCCAGAGAAGACCCGGTCATGGGCGGAGCGCCCCGCGCAGGCGCGCCTCGCGGATCCCGCCTACAGCCGTCGCGCGAGCCCGGGCGCTGTGCTCCAAGCGTGCGGGTTCGGGCTCGCGTACCCGGGCGCTGGGGGCAGCCCGGGGAGGGGGCGCGGCGGCGGCGCAGGTGGCGGGGAGCGGGAGCCATCCTGGTCTGGGGGGTCAGAAACCCGCTGTGAGTGACAGAAGCGGCTGATTTCCGGAGCAGGACCCGCTTTCTCGTGCTTTTCTTGTAATAATTCAGTTAACCTTCCCAACCACACTGTGAAGTGTAAACCCTGTGTCGTTCTTTCCAGTTGACAAGTGGAAGCAGAGTGATTTTTTATTTTACCGAGAGGAAGTTTGGGATTTAAAGAAAAACAACAACGTTATTGGCCACTGCTATGTGGTGGTCTAATGGGGGTGGGCAGGTGATGGCTGGAGCCGGAAAGGTAGGAGAAGGTGGTCAAAATCCTAGAGAAAGTAGGGTGGCGGGTGCCAGGGCCTGGGAGAGCGGAAAATAGGGAGACGATGTGAATGGGTGTAGGGTTTCAGTTTCACAGGATGATGAGAATTACGGGGATGGATGCTGGCGATTGGCGATCGCTGGACAGCAATGTGAGCTATTTAATACTACTGAACTGTACACTTATAAATGGTTAAGATAAGTTTTATGTGTATCTTACCGTAATTTAAAAAAGAGCAGGAACAAGTTACCAATATAAGAAATGAAAAGGGAATTCAGTACAGATGCTGTAGATTTTTTTTAAGATAATATACTAATATTATGAAAATTTGTCCAAAAAATTTAACAAATTAGATAAATTAGACAAATTCCTTGAAGAACAACTTACCAAAACTAAACGAGAATATTTAGAAAATCTGCATAGTTCTAGATCTTCGAAAGGAATTAATTTCATAATTTAAAATTTTCTTACAAGGAATACTCCAGGAACAGATGGCTTCACTAGTAAATGCTTCCAAACATATAAGGAGAAAATAGTGCTAATGTTACACAAATTCTTCCAGAAAATAAAGAAAACTGAAACACTTCCTAACTGGTTCTATGAGGCCAGCATAAGCCTGCTATAAAATACTAGTAGACACAGAAAAAAGTTAAAATGGCTAAGACAGAGAGCGTTGCTCACCACGCAGTTCTACAAGGGTTAAGTCGTAACCCACTGCAGTTGGACGACAGTGCACCCTGAGAGGAATTCAGGATTTGGCACTCTGTGCTTTGGATACACAGACCCCTAGATGCATCGCTCAGGAAGAATTTCAATGACCTGGATTCTTGTATCTTCCCATACATAGAAAAGTACTAAAATCATTAACTTGGGATATCTGTTCTTTGTGATTAACAGCAATCTTTTACCAAAACGCATGCTTGACTGCATGTATTCATGCAGTCATGAATCATACATAAACTGGCCTCTCCCCTACCTCTTCCGAGCAGTTCCCTAAGAGCCACTGAGAGGCTGTCTCCCGAGCTATAATGCTCAGCAAGACCCTACATAAAACTTAAACTTGCAACTCTTATGTTGTGCATCTTTCTCTAACTGGACATCAGCAAAAACAATCCGGTGATATATAAAGTGATTACATATCATGACTGAGTGTGGTTTATTCTAGGAATGAAAGAATGTTTAATATTTAAAAATCAATGTTATTTCCACATTACAGATTAGAGGAAAAAAACATGAGCATCTACATAGGTGCAGAAAAAAACATTTCATAAAATTCAACACCCAATAAACTCTTACAAAACTAGAAATAGAAATACCTTAGTTTGTGAAAGGACACACAGATAATATTTAATAACAAAACAGCGAATGCTTTCCTCCTGGATTCAGGCACAAGACAAGAATGTCCTCTATCACCGTTTCTATTCAACAGTGTACAGGCAGCCTTATCCAATTCAAGAAAGATAGAGAAAGACAAAAAATGTAAACATTGAAAGGAAAAAGTAAAACTGTCATTGTTCACAGACGGCATGATTGTGTTTGCAGATAATCCAAGATAATCTACAAATAAAGTATTACAATTAATGAGTGAATGAGTGAATTTCTAAGGTCTCTAGATGAAGGCCCAATATGGTAACAATCAACAGTTGGAAATTCCAATCTAAAAATGTCATGTACAATAGCACCAAGTAACATCAAATGTCATCTACCCTTTAGTAACTGACAGAACAACTGGACAAACAAAAACACACACACAGTAAGGATGTAGAAGATCTAAACAACACTATCACACCCATGATTTAATTAACAAGCAAAGTATCAATAGTACACCAAACAACTGCAGAATACACCTTATTATTAAGGTCATATGGAATGTTAACCAAGATAGACCATAGACTGGCCCATAAAATAAGTCACAATAAGTGGCAAAGATTGAAATCTTAGTATGTTCTCTGACCATAGTGAAATAAAATTAGAAATCAATACAGTAAGAAATCTAGAAAAGTCCCAATATTTGGAAATTAAGCAGCATACATCTAAATAACCCATGAGTGAAAGAAAGAAACCAAAAAGATATTATTTTCAATTTCAAATTGAATGTTAATGAAAATATACTCCTATGGACTGAATGTCTGCATCACCCCAAAACTCATATGTTGAAAGCCTAACCCCAAGGTGATGGTATTAAGTAGCAGAGCATTTCAGAGGAGATAAGATCATGAGAGTAGAGCCCTCATGAATGGGATCAATGCTCTTATAAAAGGGACCCGAGAGAGCTCCCTGCCCCTTCTACACATGAGGACACAGCAAGAAGATGGCCGTCTGTGAACCAGGAAGCCCTCACCAGACACAGGAAGTGGGCGCCATGATCTTGGACTTCCAGCCTCCACGACTGTAAGAAATAAATGTTTAGTTGTTTATAAGCCACATGGTTTATGGTATTTTTGTTGTAACAGCCCATTCAGACTAAGATACATATATTAAAATTTGGGTGATGCAGATAAAGCAGAGCTTAGAGAGAAATTGATGCTTTCAGTGCTTATGTTAGAAATGAAGAAAAATTAAATCCCTGATCTAAACTTCCAACTTAAGAAGCTAAAATTAAAAAATAAAGGAAAAACAAATTAAAACCAAAGTTTGAGCAAACAAAGTTTAGCAAGGTAGGTCAAAGAAGGAAATATTAAAGATATAAACATAAATTACTGAATGAGGAAACAACAGAAAAAGTTAACAAAGACACAAGTTGGTTCTCTGAAAAAATTAATAGAATTGATAAATTCCTAGCAAGATTTATCAAGAGAAAAAAAAAGAGCTATCAATATTAGAAATGAAAAAGGGACCTCACCCCAGATGACACCAACGTTAAAAAGATAAACGGTAAACTGTGACCAACTTTGTGCCAATACATCTGATAACTTGTATGAAATGGACAACTCCTTTAAAGGCATAACCTACCAATCCCGACCCAAGAGAAAATTAAAGAATATAGGGCTTCCCTGGTGGCGCAGTGGTTGAGAATCTGCCTGCTAATGCAGGAGACACGGGTTCGAGCCCTGGTCTGGGAGGATCCCACATGCCGCGGAGCGGCTGGGCCCGTGAGCCACGGCTGCTGAGCCTGCGCTTCTGGAGCCTGTGCCCCGCGACGGGAGGGGCCGCGATAGTGAAAGGCCCGCGCACCGCGATGAAGAGCGGTCCCCGCACCGCGATGAAGAGTGGCCCCCACTTGCCGCAACTGGAGAAAGCCCTCGCACGAACCAAAGACCCAGCACAGCCAAAAATAAATAAATAAATAAATAAATAAATAAATAAATAAATAAATAAATAAATAAATAAAATTTAAAAAAAAAAAAAAAAAAAAGAATATAGAGAGAGATTTTAAATTTTGTACAAAAACCTTCCCACCAAGAAAATTCCAGTCCCAAATGGTTTAATGGGTGAATTCTATCAAATGTGTAAAGAAGAAATAACACCAATGTCAACAAAAAATTAATCAATAGTGAATCTACGAAAGAAGGGGAAAATTGTTTTGGAGCCAACCTGAGGATTATAAGCCAGGAGACAGTCTTTCAGAAAGCTCTGAGAATTGTTCCACCCATTAGAGGTCACACACAGTTATAGATAAGTTCTTGAGACAAAAGGTTTTATGTCAAGTGACATATTGACCATTTACACAATCCATATCTACATGTATCAATACAAAGTGAGTAGCGGGTCAACGTGACCCTTTACAAGATTAAGAAGGAATGTTGTCTCCCAAGGAGGTTTGGTCAGTGCAGATGCACAACACACACTCAAGGGGAGGGAAGAGGCCCAAATGGGCAGAGAACCATTTTATGTTTAAATTTTTCTTGTATTGCCATAAAATATGAATTTCATTTCATCACCAATATTAAACAAAATCTTAAGAAAATAGGGCATGGACACTTCCCAATTTGTTGTATGAGGCAAACATAACTCTATACAAGCACCTCACAAATACAAGGAAGGAAAATTACAGACAAATATACTTTGTAAAAATAGATGCAAAAATCCTTAACAAAATATTAGCAAATCAAACCCAACAATATATACAGAGGGCAATACATTATGGCCAAGTGGAATTTATCCCAGTAATGCAAAATTGGACTAACACTTGAAAACCAACGTAATTCACCATTTTAACAGAAGAAAAAAGAAAAATCATATTGATTATTTCAATAAATAAATAATTTTACAAAATTCAACAATCATCATTTTTTTTAATCTCAGCAAAAATAGAACATCTTCTATCTGTAAAAAGCCATCTATCAAAAACCCATCACTAAAATCATACTTAAGGACATTATATTAAAAGTTTTCATTAGAAACAAGGTAAATATATCCACTTTCACCACTTCTATTTAACATTTTATAGGCAATCCTGGCCAGCACAGTAAGGCAAGTGTGAAACAAAATTCATATTTTATGGCAAGATGTGAAAAATTTACAAGCATGAAAAATTTTCTGTGCCCTTTGGCCCCTGTCTCCCCTCACTGTGCATCATGTATCTGCATTAGGCATTGGCCTAACCCTAAGCCATCAGCAGGAATACCTGCTCGATCATAAACAGCAGCATTCTCCCAGCATCAAGACAACTCCTTAAAGATAACATTCCTGGGAATTCCCTGGCGGTCCAGTGGTTAGGGTTCCACACTTCCATTGCAGGGGGCAGGGGTTCCATCCCTGGTCAGGGACCTAAGATCCCACAAGCCCCACGAAGCGGCCAAAAAAAAAAAAAAAAGAAGATAACATTCCTTCTTGATCTTATAAAAGGCCACAATGACCAACCACTTTGTACTTACAGATCTGGATTTTGTAAACTATCTACGTCATTTAATGTACAGCCCTCCATCTCAAAAACCTATATAACTGTGCTTTGACCTCTAGCAGGTGAAACAGTTCTCAGAGCTTTCTGAGACGCTGTTCCCAGGTTAGAGTCCTCAATTTGGCTCGAATAAAATTTTCCATTTCTTTCTTAGATTGACTGATTAATTTTTCATCAACGCGAGTAAAGCAATAAAAAAATACAAGGAATAAATATTAAAAAGGAAGAAATAAAATTATTTATATTCACAGATGATTAGAATGTTTGCATAGAATAGCCTAAGGAATCTACAGAACAATTATTAGCACGAATAAGTGAATTTAGCAAAATCGTGGGATACAAGATCAACCCAGAAAAATAAATGTTTTGATTTATTAGGAACAAAACATCAAAAATGAACTTTTTTAAAAAAATCATTTACTGTAGTGTAAGCACCTGACAATTAGCTTTTCGAATATAATGTAACATATATATAATGCCGGACATTAAGCTTTCCATGGTTGAGGCATCTACTTCGAAGACATCCATCTCAGAAAAGCACATCGCCAGCAACACAGCTAGATAAAGAGCCAGGCCACCCCACCCATGAATTTCCCTTTTTCAGGAAACACCAGTTGACCTAGATAACTGACCCTTTGATGGCTTGCTTTCCCTTCCTGACCCTTAATTCCCACGCTTGCATTTTAAATTCACCAATAAAGAGTGAGCCAAAAAAACTGTAGACCCTACCCTCGACCCCAATAAAGGCAGAACCCCAGAGAGAGGGCTTTCTCTCTCCACCTCCCCCCGCCCCAGAGTGCAGCCTGACTGTGTGCCCCAGACAAGCCATGTACCTTCCAGGACCTGTGAGTAACAAAACTTGTCTTTTCAAAGCCCTCTGACGGTGGTTGCTGAGGTGCATCTTGCAGCCCCAAGGAGAACCACAAGGGCTGGTCCAACCGCAACCTTGGCACAACCTCGGAAGATGTCTGAGGGGGCTGCCACAGACAGTAAGGGCCCAGGTGAGGGCCCCCAGGCACTTCCAGCTGATAACATCGCTATGGACAGGCTGAGACTGACCGAAATAAGCCTTAACATAAAATGCGTAAGAATAAATTTCACAGAAATATGTGCAAGACTGTACACTAGAACTAATTTTTAAATGATGAAAAAAATTTTGAAAGATCTAAATAAGTAGAGAGAGACACCATGTTCACATATAGGAAATTCAGTATAGTTAAGAAGTCAATTCTCCACAATTCTTCAAGAATTTTTATAAAGATACAGCAGTCAAGACAGTGTGGAACGGGCAAAATGATAGATAAAGAGATCAATGGAACAGAAGAGAAAGTCCAGAAGTAGACCCACACTTTTACAGTCATTGATTTCCAACCAAGGTGCCCAAGCAGTTTGATGGGCTGAAGATAGTCTTTCCAAAAGGTGGGCTGCGAGAACAGGATGTTTGTTTAGAGACAATGAACCTGTCTGCCTGCCTCACACAAGACATAAAAGCTTATTTAGAATGGATCACAAACCTAAATATAAAACTTTAAAGCTAGAAGCAGCAAAGATTCCTTAGACATAAAAAGCACTAAATAAAATTAGAAGTTGGTAAATTAGACCAGTGGTCAGCAAACATTTTCTGTAAAGGGCGGGCCAGAGAGTAAACATTTTAAGCTTTGCGGGCAGTCTCAGCCAGAATCACTCAACCTTGCTGTTGTAGCATGAAAACAGCTATACACAATATGTAAATGAATGGGTGTGGCTGTGTTTCAATAAAACTTTTATTTACAAATCCAGGCAAAAAGCTAACTGTCCATAGATTGCTGGCAGCTGTACTAGACCATCAAAATTTAAAACTCTGCTCATCAAAAAACACAGTTAAGACTAGGCAAGCTATAACAGCAAAGGAAACCATCGATGAAAGGAAACGACAACATACTGAATGGAAGAAAATATTTGCAAATGATATGACAGATAAGGCATGAATATCCAACATATATAAACAGCTCATACAACTCAACATCAAACAAACAAACAACCCAATTAAATAATGGGCAGAAAAACTGAATAGGCATTTTTCCAAAGAGGAAATGCAGATGACAAACAGGCACATGAAAAGATGCTCAACATTTCTAATCATCAGCGAAATGCAAATCAAAACCACAATGAGATATCACTTCACACCTGTCAGAATGGCTATCATCAAAAAGTCTACAAGTAGCAAATGTTGGTGAGGATGTGGAGAAAAGGGAACCCTTGTGCACTGTTGGTGGGAGTGTAAATTGGTGCAGCCACCATGGAAAACAGTAGGGAGGTTTCTCAGAAAACTAAAAGTAGAGCTACCATACGATCCAGCAATCCCATTCCTGGGTGTATATCCAAAACAAAAACAATAATTTGAAATGATACATGCACCTCAATATTCATAGCAGCATTACTTACAATTGTCAAGACATGGAAACAACCTAAATGTCCATCAACAGATCAATGGATAAAGAGGCTGTGGTATATATGTATATATACACAATGGAATACTACTCAGTCATAAAAAAGAATGAAATATTGCCATTTGCAGCAACATGGATGGACTTGGAGGGCATTATGCTAAGTGAAATAAGTCAGACAGAGAAAGATAAATACTGTATGATATCACTTACATGTAGGATCTAAAAAAATACAACAAACTAGTGAATATAAAATAAGAGAAGCCAGCTTACAGCTATAGAGAACAAACTTGCAGTTATCAGTCGGGGAGGGGCCGTATAGGGGTGGGGAGTGGGAGGTACAAACTATTGGGTGTAAGACAGGCTACAAGGATGTATGTACTAAACGGGGAATAGAGCCAATATTTTGTAATAACTGTAAATGGAAAGTAACCTTTAAAATTGTATAAAAATGAAAAAAAAATTTTTTAAAGAATAGGCAAACCATAGACTGGGAGAAAGTATTTGCAAAACATCTACCTATCAAAAGGTTCGTATATGAAATATATGACTCCTAAAACCGAAAAACTAAATTAATAAACAAATAAATAAATAGAAATGGGCAAATTACTTAACAGACACTTCATGAAAGAAGATATACAAACAGTCAATAAGTACATGAAAAAAATTCCTCAGTATTGTTAGTTGTTGGGAAAATGAAAATCAAAACTCCAATGAGATACTTTTACACAGACTGGCTAAAACAGAAATATATCAATGGTACAGGATAGAAAGCCCAGAGATAAACCCATGCACATATCGTCACCTAATTTACAACAAAGAAGGCAAGAACATACAATGGAGAAAAGACAGCCTCTTCAATAAGTGGTGCTGGGAAAACTGGACAGCTACATGTAAAAGAGTGATATTAGAACACTATGTAACACCATACACAAAAATAAACTCCAAACGGATTAAAGACCTAAATGTAAGACTAGACACTATAAAACTCTTAGAGGAAAACCTAAGAAAAACACTCTTTGACATAACCACAGCAAGATCTTTTTTGACCCACCTCCTAGAGTAATGGACATAAAAACAAAAATAAACAAATGGGACTAATTAAACTTAAAAGCTTTTGCACAGCAAAGGAAACCATAAACAAGACAAAAAGACAACCCTCAGAATGGGAGAAAATATTTGCAAATGAAAGAATGGACAAAGGATTAATTGCTAAAATATACAAACAGCTCATAGAGCTCATTATCAAAAAAAACCAAACAATTCAATTAAAAAATGGGCAGAAGACCTAAATAGACATTTCACCAAAGAAGACATACAGATGGCCAAGAGGCACATGAAAAGATGCTCAACATCACTAATTATTAGAGAAACGCAAATCAAAACTACAATGAGGTATCACCTCACACCGGTCAGAATGGCCATTATCAAAAAATCTAGAAACAATAAATGCTGGAAAGGGTGTGGTGAAAAAGGAACCCTCCTGCACGGTTGGTGGGAATGTAAATTGATACAACCACTATGGAGAACAGTATGGAGGTTCCTTAAAAACTAAAAATAGAACTACCATATGACCCCGCAATCCCACTACTGGGCATATACCCAGAGAAAACCATAATTCAAAAAGAGACATGTACCACAATGTTCACTGCAGCTCTATTTACAATAGCCAGGGCATGGAAGCAACCTAAGTGTCCATCGACAGATGACTGGAGAAAGAAGATGTGGCACATATATACAATGGAATATTACTCAGCCATAAAAAGAAACGAAATTGAGTTATTTGTAATGAGGTGGATGGACCTAGAGTCTGTCATGCAGAGTGAAGTAAGTCAGAAAGAGAAAAACAAATACCGTGTGCTAACACGTATATATGGAATCAAAAAAAAAATGGTACTGATGAACCTAGGGGCAGGACAGGAATAAAGACATAGATGTAGAGAGTGGACTTGAGGACCCGGAGGGGGAGGGGAAGCTGGGGCGAAGTGAGAGAGTAGCATCGACATATATACACTACCGGACATAAAATAGATAGCTAGTGGGAAGCAGCCACATAGCACAGGGAGATCAGCTCGGTGCTTTGCGATGACCTAGAGGGGTGGGATAGGGAGGGTGGGAGGGAGGCTCGCGGGGAGGGGATGTGGGGATGTATGTGTGCATGTGGCTGATTCACTTTGTTGTACAACAGAGACTAACACAGTATTGTGAAGCAATTATACTGCAATAAAGATCTATTTAAAAAGAAAAAGAATGGCCTGTCTCAGTCAGGCTCTCTTGCCCCTGTCCTCATGCTGGACGTGGGGTTAGAGGATGGAGTCAGGTAACTTGCCTCTTTAGGTCACAGTTTTGAAGGAAACATCCTCAAGCAGCTGTTCCCGAGGAGTCATGCCCAAGGAGGCTCTGCGCACGTGGACCAGCTCCTGGGGCTCTGGCCGCCGTGGTGGACGCGGCCTGGCAGGCCTGCTTGGCAGGTCTGGGGGGCGGGGTTGCTGTGCATGTACATGCGGTTTGGCAGAGCCTTTTGTCTCCCTTCCCACGTGCTCTTCTCCAGTGTGACAGGGCCACCTCTCCATCCCCTCCCTGGGATTCCGGGCAGGCCTTCCACCTGTCTGTAACCAACGGGAAAGGACAAAGGGGCCCCCATGACTTCTGAGGTCACAACGGTGGATGCCACCTCCGCCGCTTCTGGCGGGAGCTCCTCTGGGGAAAGGCGGCCCCGTGTGAGAGGCTGACCATCCCGGGACCACCTTGCTGGTGAGTAATACACACATCATGAGAACTGTATCAACTTATTCAGTTCTACTATGGAGGCTATGTTGTTTTAATTTCCAAAAATAGTTTATCCTTCCTATGATTTTATCTAAGTATTCTTTACATTTTTATTTATATTGGCACTCAATTGTACCATTAGATAATAAATGTACCTGTGGATATATTTCAGTTATACTAAAATTTTAAATATCAGGCCAAGTCTTTACAGTGTCTTTAACTTAGTTTGTTTTTAACAGGCAAAAAATATTATTGTCCTGCAGTAGGAAAACTGTTAGGAATTAGGCTGCCAGATTTACACGTTCTTATGTTTAATATTCTCTATTTTGTTTGATAAATTGTTTATGTAAATCTCTAAATAAGTTAACTCATTCCCACCTCCTAGATCATTCTTCTTGGAGATGGTTCAATTCCAGAGTTATTTTTAAAGCAAGGTGTAGGAATCCTCATTATTGACTAATTTTAACACTCAGTTGCGCAGATTTTTGTTGTGGTTCACTTGGCTTCATGTGGTTGAGTACCGTGTGCTGTGCTGCACCCACGTGGGAGAAGGCCATAAAACGTGCAGTGCTTATCAAGCAGTTAAACAAAAAATGTTCCCATTGAGTAAAAAAACCAAGTAGGCTAATCTAGTGATTTTTTTAACCTTAAACTTGACATGTTTTTATGGTGTCAACGAAAAATTAATCAGTCGATCTAAGAAAGAATTGGAAAATTCTATTTGAGCCAAATTTGAGGATTGTAACCCAGGAAGAGCATCTCAGAAAGCCCTGAGAACTGTCCCGGCCATGAGAAAACACAGTTTATATAAGTTTTTTGAGACAGAGGCTGTACGTTAAATAACATATTATTGACAGTTTACATAATCCAGATTTAAGTGCCATCGTGGTGTGTCATGTGACCCTTTATAAGATCAAGAAGGAAAGTTACCTTTGAGGAGTTGCCTCCCAGCAGCTGGGAGAATGCTGCTGTTTCAGGCTGAGCCGGTGTCCCTGCTGACGGGGAGGTCTGGTGGATGCCTAACGCGGACACGTTCCGCACAGTGGCAGGGGGGCGGGGTGCAAAGGGCGGAGAAGAATTTTTATGTTTAAATTTTTCTTGTCTTGCCATAGAGATGAATTTTATTTCACAATGGTAAATTTCTGAGTCCTTAAAAGTACAACCAGATAAATATTTGCACTGAGTTCTACCGGGGAAGCACTGGCCAGTCTCCTCTGGGTGCCTTTCCCAGCATCAATCACTTTCTCTCACATCCCCGGACACAGTTCCAGGGCAACAAACTACACTCACAAAGCAAGGCTGAGGAAGCAGCTTCGTGTGCGGCGTGCTGCGCTGTTCCAACCTCCAGCGCCCTCTCAAAATTAAAAAAAAAAAGCACAGAAACAAAAACAAAAACAAAAGCTCTCTTGTCTTGAGCTGGACCCTGACGTCGCCATGGATCCAAAGCAAACCCAGCATCACGGCGGCTGCCAGCTCCGCTCACGCTGCGCTTGCCCTGCTCGCAGGGAGCTCTGACTTTGGAATGACTGGCTAGAAACTAAATGGATTCATGGAATTTGATGTGGTATAAAAATAATAAAACGTGATACCCATGAAATACAGATGCTCTATCACAATTGGCCAAACTGGGGCCTCCTGGACTCAAAGTTTTCTAAATTAGCCAGTGAGCTCTTTCTGCACTTTTGGACCCTAATATATCTGGCTCAGAAAGAAATCCCTGCCCTTTTCTTCTTTGCTGTTCTTTGCTTTGCTTTGTCTGCCTTCTGTACCAGGAGTTCACCCGACAGTTGCAGGTTCCTTTGATAGACGAGAATAGTAACTTTTATGATGATAATGACCATTAATTGGGTGCATTAGGCACAGCACACTATATATACACGTGTGTGTGTGTGTGTGTGTGCGCTCACGTGTGCATGCACAAATTCCCCTCATTTACTGAGGCTGAGAAAGCTTAAGTCATTTGCCAAAGTTCTGTCCACAGAGACAGGATTTGAACCCAGCTCCAGGCTCCAGCCCCAGTGCTGATGGTTGGGCCGCACTCTCTAGAGCAGGAAAGGCAATTGATTCTTGTCTCCTGACACTTGCATTGACTACAACAGAAGCCTTGTGTCCCTTCTCCCACATCCCTCTGGAACACAGGCATCCTTTTCTCCCTATGGACATGGGTCACTGTGACCCACCTCGTGAGCAGCTTGGTGGCGGATGGCACTGTCCTTTGTGCAAGAGAACAATGTCACTGCCCAAGGCCTTTCCTCCTGGAAGCTCAAGCCAGAATGACTCTTCCTCCCCCGGAGCTGACTCTGCTAGGCTTGGGTCTGGTTACTGAATTAACTGGGGCTAAATGTTTGCCAGGTGGGTGAAGGCTGGGCAGGAGGAAGACCCGGGAAGGAGCTTTGTGCGTCCGAGAGGGTACTGTTGACCCACCAGTGTCTCCGCCCACTGGGCGAAGGCACTGCCGCCTGGGAAGAGGACCCCTTCCCCACCATGACTGATGCTGGAAACCCCGCTCAGGAGCCCACCTTCCCTGGCCAGCAGACCCTCACCATAGGGCACTCGGGGGCCTTTGGCACCACAGGCGCTACAGGGTCTGAGCCTCCTTCACCGCTTGCCATTACCCTTGAAGTTCTGCAGACGGAGAGACTGGGCGCTTCTCAGCAATGCCACGACCACCAGCCAAGCGGATGGCCCTGGGCTGTGGAGACGGCAAAATCAGGGGAGCTGCTGCAGCGTTATTCACAGTAGACACCTTCCTTCCAGGGCCAACGCCCAGCAGCCCCTTGGTCTCAAGCTCCTGGAAAAACACCCACAGTGATGGCGTTCCAACAGCCAGCCCTGTCGGTGCTCGATCTCCCTAAGTTTTTTATTATTTGGGCAATAGTACATATTCCTTTTTTTTTTTTTTTTTTTTATTATTTTTTTTAATTTTATAGCTACTTTATTTATTTATTTATTTATTTTTGGCTGTGTTGGGTCTTCGGTTCGTGCGAGGGCTTTCTCTGGTTACGGCAAGCGGGGCCCACTCTTCATCGCGGTGCGGGGACCGCTCTTCATCGCGGTGCGCGGGCCTCTCACTATCGCAGCCCCTCCCGTTGCGGGGCACAGGCTCCAGACGCGCAGGCTCAGTAGTTGTGGCTCACGGGCCCAGCTGCTCCGTGGCATGTGGGATCTTCCCAGACCAGGGCTCGAACCCGTGTCCCCTGCATTAGCAGGCAGATTCTCAACCACTGCGCCACCAGGGAAGCCCCATATTCCTTTTATAGATGGGCTGTTTATATTTACAAAGTCTCATTACATTGTGTGATATTGTGATATAATAAAGATACGTTTGGTCTTGGTTCCTGGTTCCTGTCACAGAGCTCCTAAACCCCTTGTAATTCCCAGAGTGACAGGGGTGAGAGGAAGATCTTTTGTTATTCATAATAAGTCCCTTTCAACCACACCTGAGATTATGCTAACAAGGTGACCCTGAGGCCCCTGGAGAGCTTCAGGATGGGGCTGGTCCCAGAGGAACCCACCGTGATTAGGGGTTGGAACTTCAGCCCCACCTCCAACCTCTAATCCTCTAATGGAGGGGAGAGGGGCGGGAGATGGAGTTAATCACCAGTGGCCAGTGATTTAATCAACCAATGCCTACGTAATAGAACCTCCATAGAAACCTCAAACAAAGGGGTTTGGAGAGCTTCCGGGCTGGTGACCACGTGGAGGGGCTGGAGATGGAGTTACGGGTGAGTGAGGCCCACGTGGGGAAGCCGCCATACAATCCCACCAGCATAAGGGCAGGGAGCTTCCGGGCTGGCGAGCACGTGGCGGGGCTGGCAGGGAGAGGCACCCAGAGAGCAGGAAGCTCCGGGCTCCTCCCCACCCCTGCCCTCTGCTTCTCTTCCATCCGGCCATTCCTGGGTTCTACCCTTTTACAATATACTAGAAATCACACAAGTAAACCGTTTCTCTGGGTTCTGTGAGCTGCTCTGGCAGATCACTGGACCAGAGGAGGGGGCGTGGGACCCCAATTTACAGGCCGTCCATGGCCAGGGTCTTGCTGTGGCCGCTGAAGGGGTCCGTCTCATGGGACTGAGCCCCTAACCTGCGGTGGACGCTGTCAGAATGCAGTTAGACTGTAGGACGCCCAGCTGGTACAGGAGAGTGAGTTGCTGTGGCGAAAAGCCCACACATTTGGTGTCAGAAGTGTTTTCTGTTGGTAAAAAAACAGCACGTCGTTTGGGGGATTTTATACACTCAAAACTTAACACTTGACGTCTGGCGTCAGAGCTCTCCTTCCCTCCACTTTGTCCCTTCTGCCAAGCGCACTCTTTCCTCAGCGCATCTTTTAAATCTTTTATTTTGAAATCATTTTATTTTATTTTTTTGGTAGCCATTTTTTAAAAGAATTTTTATCTGATATTGGAGCACGGTTGTATAACAATGTTGTGTTGAAATCACTTTAGACTAATAAAAGCGTAGTAAAAACTTAATAAACCCTTTTATTTTCCTTGTTACGTAGTGTATCAGCCTGGTTCTAATCAAGAGACGGAAACCACAGAGTAATTCAAACAGGGCAAGTTTAACATAGAGAATTATGAACCTACAATCGCGCAGTAACTGCGCAGAGGAATCTAAAGGGCTGCAGGGGAGGGGCTGATGTGAATGCAGGGTCTGGAGTACACGCGTCAAAGAACCAGGGCGAAGCGGCCTCCACGCCAGGCCAGGCTGCAAGGGCAGCAAGGGCAGCCCGCGCTGGCCACGTCCTGGAGCCAAGCGCCAGTAGATGCTGTGAAGGACGGTGAAGCAGGACGGGACAGGCAAACGTGCTCCACCAGGAGCAGGAGAGAAGCTCCTTCCCCATGCGGGGCCTCGAAGGCCCTCCCTCCAAAGCACAACTCCAGGCTCCCCGCCAGGAGGCCTGATTAGGGGGCGCTGAAGGCAGCCGGACCCAAGAGGCAATGAATTCACAACAGTCACCCCCGTTTGGTACTCAACATCCATCAGCAACATTCTACACACGTCTGGACTCCCTTTCAGCAACTAAAGCAGCCCCAGGAGACACAGGCCTCTTTGTTACCAGTGAGCTGGTTCCTCCCCCGTGAGGAGACGCACACTCCCTCCAGCTACTGTATCCATCGCTGGCTGTGTTGATTAGTCCTCAACCCACCATTCACAGAAAATCGTTACCTAAAGATTAAACTGAAATGCTAACCTCCAACAACTTGTTTATAAAATAAAAACGGAGACGCAGAGAAGAGAAAATGGTTAGCAGATAAACACAACGTATAACAAGAAAAACACATGCTCAGCTGCTGCAGCCTTCATCCGTGTAACCGGTCCTGAGGTCCTGGTCGACGTGCGTGACTTCCTTCTCCAGCCACCCGTCCCATCTCTCCCGGCCCTCAGCAAGAACCTGCTCTGGGTTCCTTATTGGACAGAGTGACCAAACCTTCATTCCTGAGGGGCCTGGGTCCTCAATACTCCTGCTTTATTTAATCACTGATAATTCATTTTTTGGTGGCTCTGTTTTTTCATTAACCGTTACTACTGGTGGTGGAAGTATTAAGAGGAGCCCCCGAGAATCCCCAGGTTCCAAAGTCCTCCCTGCCACCGTCATGTAGCAGTAACACAACTCCCCACCTTGGTAATTGGGATCAATCACTCAAGCCAATAGATTAACCCTTTTTTTGCTTGTTGGTTCAGAGGCATAAGGAACCCAAAGTGGCCAGTGGCAATCTCAGCTTCCAGGTCAGTGGGACCATTGCTCTGAGCCCTGGTGGAAGCCTTCCCCTCTGGAGAGTAAAATTTCCAAAGCTGCCAGGACAAGAAACAAAAATTCTGCAAGGAGGTTATGAAGTGTACCAGTGAGAGGACCACTCATACTTCTAATTCTCGACTCCCACACCCACGCATTCTGGCTCTGGGGAACACAGCACCATATAATGGTCCCTAACTCAAAGTATGGGTCGTATCCTACACCCTTTCAGGGTGTTGCCTCCCTCCCTTCTGGCGTTATAACCAACTCTTCACGAAGCTATTCCAGTTTTCAACCGGGTCAGCCACTTCTGGGTGACGGGATGTGTGGTAAGACTGCTCTTCCTTCGCTGGGAACCGAGTCCCCGGCTCAGACGCAGTGGAGGCCCTGGGAGGTCACGGATGCTGGTGCAGGCAGCAAGGTCTTCCATACCCAGAGTGTATGTTTATTCCAGTGAGGTCAGATCTCCGCCCCTTCTATGACGGAAGAGGTCCAATGTAATCCACCTGCCACCAGGCATCTGGCCGGTCACCACGGGACTCAGCGTCAGTCTTGGCTGCCGGCAGACCGGGCACTCAGCGGCAGCAGTGGCCAGGCCAGCTTCGGTGAGGGGAGTGCATGCTGCTGAGCCCTGCACGCCTCCACCCCTGCCACATGGCCACTTTGTTCGTGGACACATCGAGTGAGCCCTGGAGTGGCTGCAGTGGGAGCTAGCTGACACCCATGGGGCGCTCATTCTCCACCTGATTATTAAGAGGCTCTTCTGCAGGGCACACCCATTGGTGGGCATCCGCCCGGAACACGAATGTGTCCACAGACTGCTCCTTCAGAGAGGTCCATCCACACACCTCTTCCAGAGCCTGCCTTGGACCAATTTTCCAATCCTGTCCCTTCCAAGTTGCTGACCAACCAAATCATTAGCAACCACCCATGAATTAATACAGATCCCTGCTCCAGCCACGTCTCACTCCTGACAATGGACAGCCAAACAAACCACTCCAAGTTCTGCCCTGAGAGGACTTCCCTTCACTGTCTCCTTCCAGGTAACCCTTGGGTGGGGCTGCAGGGCTGCTTCTGGCCACTTCGGGGTGGTCCCAGCATGTCATGCAGACCCCCCAGAAAGCAGGCTCAAGTTTTTACTTCCACAGCCAATTGGTTATAAGAAACACCCTGGAGACCCCGGACGTGGATTGAGAGGGGGGGTGACGCCACAGGAGTTGGTGTCCAAGGAGTCTGAGTGCCTACGCATGTTTCTTGCACTTTCCATTTGATGGGATGCTGCTGTGACACGCCCAACCTTGTGGCGAGGTGGGTCCGACAACACTTGGGCTGCGTGGTCTCCTGAGGTCCCCGGGTTAGGTGTTTGGGAGGCCTCCACTAAGGCCAACAGCAAGCCAGAAGCTGCTCTTGAAATGACAATCATTAGCTGCCAAAGAGGACACTGACTTTCCAAACTCCTGTGCTAGGATCTCCCGCTGGTGCTTGTCAGAGGGTCCGTGCCAATCCCAGGGCACCGTAGACACTCTGAATATCGTCGGATCTGCTGGGTCCTGAGAACTAATGGTGAAGCAGCTTGTACCACAGCCTAGATCTGCTCTGGTCCCCACTTGGCACTGCCAGCCTCATGGGTGAAATAGCACGTGCAAATGTAGTGTATGGCATATCTAATTTCCCCAAACCCCAACTAAATGCTGTGCTTCTTTTCCTGGCAGGTGGTGCAAGATGCAGCAATTTGTCTTTCATGTGAAGGGGATATTTCAATGTGTCCTGAACCACTGGAGCCCCAGGGACTTCTCTGAGGTGGTGGGCCTTAAATTTCTGTGGGGCTTATCTGCCACTCTCTAGTTTTTATATGTCTTGCTGAGGCATCTACAGTACTTGCCACTTCCTTCCGATCAGACCCAACCAGCACACCGTCATCAGCAGAGCGGCCCACGCGTGGTCCAGGTCTCTGCAGACAGTGTCTGGCCGAGAGCAGAACTGACATGTCCCTGGGGTGACACTGAGGGTGCACCTCTGGCCCTGACAGGTAAGAGCAAACTGCTGCTGGCGGTCCTTGGAAACTGGTTTGAAGAAAACGGCATTAGTGAATCCACAGCCGCACGCCAAGCACCGGGGCTGTGCCGACTTTGTCTGTGGGAGACACCTCACCCGGCACAGCGGCTGCGGTTGGAGCCGAGGGTGGTTGCGTTTGTTAAGAGTCCACAGCCAGCCTCCCAGACCCAGCGGCTTCTGCACAGGCCAAAGGGGCAAGTTAAATGGGTTTGTGATCTGCATCGCCCCCTGCTGTGCTAACCCTTTGATGGGGCATTAATTTCCCAGGGGTGACACACAGCTTCCGGTTCACTCTCATGATAAGGGAAAGTTGTCCCAGAAGTATGGCCTGGAAATAGCTTGGGCCGTGAGCCTTGGGTTTGAGTTGACCGGCCTGGTCCCCAGCCTGTCCCCACACCCCGTAGCTGGGACCTGAGCCACGTGCTTTGGCCCTGCTTCCTCAGCTGCCCCACAGGGAGAGCAGGCTTGTTTGGGGAAGCACAGAACTTGCCCGCCTCCAAGAAAGGAGCAGCTGTGCTCTGGGGGCTTCACACGGGTGCCAGGCGCCACCCCTGTGGGCCTTAGCCACGTCCTGGACTCTGGGTCTGCCCTTCAGTGTGCACAAGAAAAACTTTAGCCTGCTCCCTCAGGAGTAAAAAAATAGTTTGGAATTCTCTCATCCAACTACTGGACTCGTGAGCGCAGGGCCTGCCCTCTGGGCGCAGACATCGGCCTCCTGGGACAGCCAAGTGCAGGCTGCGTCCCGCCCAGCTCCAGGGCCCACAGGGAGGAGAGGGGCCGCCCATCCGGATGAGACGGGCTTTCAGGTGCTGTGAGGCCCCGAGGGTGGCATCCTCAGATACGGGCTCTGAGTTGATGCTAAGTCCTGGGGCCGCAAACCGGCCCTGGACCCACCAGTCAAAGGAGGACTCTCTGGTGGTCAGGGGGAGTCTCAGCCCACTCACGGGGGGCCCCGCTGGTGCACAGAGCGCCCCTGTAGCTACTTCTCAGCGCCTGAATGTACAGTCAAGACAGACATGCTTGGCCACTGCGGAATCCCCTCGCTGGCTCCCCTACGTGTGGCCACTGTGATAGGGAAAGCTAGTGAAAGTACCAAGAACAAGACAACTGTGTCCACAGACACCCTTGTGTGCTGACCCTTCCGCGGCTACTGTGAACCCGAGTCAGCAGAGGGCCTGATTCTGGTTCACACGTCCTTTGATGAGTCTGGGGCCGGTGCGTTTTGTATAATTTGTCTAAAGGAAGGCCTGTAGGGAGCCTCTCAAGACGGCAGTGGGGAGTCTGGACTTGACTTACCTTGGCTGGTTGTGAGGCCTCCGTGAGGGACCCCTGCCTGCACCTCCCCTAAACCAGAGCATTTGGACAGGGCGTGCCTGGGCACTGTGCTGCTCTGACAGTCTGCGGCCACTCACCCCGGGGGGATGGGGAGGCCTTCGGGTGGGCCTGGCATGTGTCCGCGATCATATTAAACTATTCGCCCCACATTTCAGTCCCTGCAGACGCTGGGCCAGTGGCTTAGCTCGGGATACTGATGTCCACAGGCGTCCCGCCTGAGGGTTAGTGGGGCCAGAGCAGGGGCGAAGCTCAGGGCTCTCCCCACTGGAAACCGGCTCGTGGGCCCTGAATCCCCCGCATTCAGCCTGCGCTTGGCTGCACATTTGCTTTGTCGGTTTCAATCAATAGTTCGTCTCCTCTCCCCACCCCCATCCTTGCCTTTAGAGGAACATCAATATTCATGCATAAATTTTAAAACAGCACAAAAAGCTGACTCCCCGCTTTCTGCCCCACGGGCCTTTTTCTTCCTTGGCCCGAGTGCAGGCTTGGCTCCCCAACGAGTCCCCGGTGGCGCCGTCAATGCGGCCCTGTGTGCAGCCCGGCAGCCCCAGCACCCCCGCCCCGCGCCCGACCGGCTGCGGCGCCAGCTGACGCGCAGGCCCCGCCCCCCACCCCGCCCTCGGCCCCCATTGGCTGCCTGGCCCGCAGGGGGACGTGCCGGCCCCGCCCCCGCCCGGGAACGAATAAGAGGCTGCCTCCGCCCGACTCCTGCTACTCAGGACGCGGCAGCCGGGAGGTTCCAGGAGCGACCACCAAGGACCGCCGACGTGAGGACACTGAGGGGAACCTGCTCTGGTCTTTTGGGGGCAGGGCCCGGAGGGTGGGCTTGGGAACTGGGTGGTAGTTTAAAAGCCCCTTTAGGATAATTGGCAGCATTTCAAAAGTGTGAACCTTACTACTGCTTTGTGGACACGGCTCCCTCAACTCGGGGCAGCTAGAGGTCCGTTCTGCCTGTTTTTGTCGCCACAAGTCGGGGAAACGTCACGTCTGGTGGCTCAGGTGATTGCTGCAAACAGGCCTCTTCCTTAACTCCTTGAAGACCAGGGGTTTGCGTCCCTCCGCGGAGAAGGACAGGCGGCCTGATGCTCCGAGCGAGCGTCTTGCCTTGCTCCGCGCACATGTCAGGGCGCCCTGGACGCCGCGCAGAAACCACAACACCTGGCAAGTGAGGGGGCCTTTGCAAGTAAATTCCACATCGAGCCCAAGAAATTGCGGTTTACGGCGGGTTTCACCTTCCTCAGTCTTACAGTTTCTTGGGGAGATAGGGCCGCTTGCCCAGAGGGACTCCCACATCTTGTGTGATGCGTCCTTCTGAGGAGTTAACCCCCAAAAGTTCTCTTGTTTTCGAAATAAAAGGTTAATGTGGAACATTCATGGAATGAAGTGAAAGGGAAACATGGATATTTGATTTCCATTTCTCTTAAAAGACCATCAATTTAACCATCAATTGGGAAGAATTTAACAGGAAAAACTTTAAAAAGTTAATTTGTAGTGTGGTTATGAAGAAAATCACATTTTATGGAGTTTTCGCATGTGGGTTATATATTTTATGCCTTTCCTTTAAAAAAAATCCCGCTAGTCATACTTCACACAGAAAGTAATTTAGCCTCCCCGTCCCCAAATCATCATGAAGCTTGAGAAGCATAAGGGTCATGCGAAAGTTTCCTGGGTTTTTTGTTTTAAAAAAATTAATAATTGAAAACGAATGCAAAGGATAAGAATGTATGAAATGTTAAAGATTTTAATCCATCTGCATTATTCTATCTATGTGTGATATATCTGATTTTTAGGGACTTAGAGCAAAACAAAGTATACTGATTATTAATAGGGTGAATTTAGCAAAGATCAGGCCAAGGCAAAAATCCTCAATCCTTTTTCATTTGAAAATCAGAAACAAAAATAAAAATTTAAATGTTATATTCCAATTTATTTTTAAGATGCAAAAGATATTCAACCCAGGAATGGTTTTGCAAAAATTAGACATAATTCTTTTATTTATTTTTAACTATGACATTGCAAAGATTCTTTAATGATTAGAACTCAAGGCCAAAAGTTGGCAAATTTCTCTCGCTGAGTGTCTCAGTTCTGTGAAACAATTGACAAGCAGTCCTTTGTAAACTGCCTGATTCCCAGGGTTGAACAGCTGTTTCCTTAGGTTGCAGGCCACGGTATAAGGTATGCGCTGGGACGGGAGATGGAAGCCTCCTGCTTCGATAAGTGCAAGTGCGGAGAAGTGGATGGCGACGCCTCCATGAATACCAAGTGCCTGGCAGTGGCCCAGCCTCCGGCCCATTTGTTCTGGCTTCAGGGCTGGTGTCGGGGAGGAAGACATTTCCCTCCACCCTTCTAGGTTCTTCTGGCTGGTCTAAGAATTAAGTAGACGTGAGACAGGTTAACAGGAGAAACTCAAACCATAGTTTAATAACATGCATACGTGGGAGAGACCCAGGAAGACTGACTGAGTCACTCACAAAAATGCCCCAGACCTTCACCTTAAATACCATGATCAGCTAAAGACAAAGGAGGCTGTTGGGGGGTGGGGTGGTCTGGGACTTCAAAGGGGAGGAAAGCAATTCAGACGGAGATGGAAAAGCAAATGTTCGGTAAAGCAGTGTTTGCTGTGCCAGGAAGACGTGATGGGACACAGAGTGGACTCAGATCTCTAAGAGTTCCCCTGCCCACCCCTGGGCCATATTCTCTGCTGACATCTCTAGTGAGTGCTCCATTCCCGTAACAGGCCCTCCATCTAAATTCTGATTCAGGCAGCTAAGGGGGAAGGGCAGTGTTTCTTCCTGAAACTTCAGGGCCTTGATCGTTTTCAGCCCAAAATAATCTGCATGCCAAAGAGACATTTGGGGTGGCAAGTTCTGCTCCCTACGACAGCTTCGTCAGACGACCGTATAATACATGTGTGTTTCTGGTAGTCAAGGTACCTTTTCTTGATCTTCATTTTCAAAAAATTTTGTGGCAATTCTATCATATTTATTTTTCCAGTTGAATTTTACAGCTGTTTTTTGGTCATGTTCCTCACCCATCCAAAAAACAAAAAAATGCCATAGACATTTTTGTTAAAAATTGAGTTTTAAAAAATGAGTTAAATTTATATATCCATTCGAAGGAAAGTAAGTTCCTACATTTTATGACCTTAGTATCTTTTGGAAGGACCTGCACTTTTCTTGCTAAACTTATTCTTAGTAATACGTGTGTGCTGCTGTAAAATAAGACTTTCCCGCTATGTTTTCTAATTGTTCATTGACAGAGCATAGGGACCCTATTGACTTTCGTATCCTCATTTGGTTCCTAGTCACCGCAGTTCATTCTAACAGCTTGCTCCCCTGCTCTGTCCTCTCATCTTGGAGCCAGGGCAGAGGGGGCCTCCAGGGGGGTGGTGGAAGGAGTCAGTCTGAAGCCCCTTCACTGCTCTGCCTCTGTATTTTGGCTGAAGTTTCCCATTGGCCAAACCAACCAGAAGCCAGAGGGCGTGGGAACAGAGTAAAGAGAACGGGGGTGGGGAAGAGTGGTCCCAAGGGGTGACCGGAGAGATGCACCCCTCTGAGCCCAAAAGGGGAGGTGAGCCAAGGCCGTCTTGCCCCTTGGGGGCTGAGGTCTGAGTAGGTAACACCTTAACTGTTCTGTGCTAGAAGGCATCTTTCTTTGTGGCCCCCAGGATGTCTGAGCTGGAGAAGGCCATGGTGGCCCTCATTGACGTCTTCCATCAGTATTCCGGAAGGGAGGGTGACAAGCACAAGCTGAAGAAGTCCGAACTCAAGGAGCTCATCAACAATGAGCTTTCGCATTTTTTAGAGGTGAGTCTTGCTCTTTAATACTGACAAGTTAATCTGCTCTCCTGTCTGCTTGTGAAAACACCTGCCCACTTTCTCTTCTGAGCTGCCCTGAAGGTGGTTCCAGGTCAGTGTCAGGACTCCTAGGTTGTTTCTGAAAACGTGTTTGCACTGATGAGCCCTCAGTACAGAGGCTGGCTCAGGTAGGCCCCACCATATTCATTCTGTGTGCAGTAGGAGCATCAAGGAAAAACTGCTGTCTCAAATGCAAAAGTACAGGTTCCAAATAATACTGCCTTTTCTCTGAAAAATCTAAGGATGTACAGCAATAAAGATGACAAAATGGGATGGAAAATATACTCATGACTTACCGTGGGTCACAGTGAACATATAAGAAGGCTGTTAAAAAATAAGCTTTTGTTCTTGGGAAAAGGACTGTTTCAGCTTTTCCTGCATGGTTACATGGTGATAAGATGCCGTTCACTCAGCAGACGTTACTGAGCTCTCAGCTCGGTCGATGCTGGGAGAGACACAGGCCCCACGACCTGATGCATCACTGAGTGGCCACAAGCTGCTCACAAGAGAGGCCCCGGGGCCTTGCAGGGGGCTCTGTGGGGTGAGGGGCCTTGGAGGGGAACTTGAGAAGCTGCGTGAGGGCGCCCAATGAGCCCCGTCCTGCCCTGGCAGCTCCTGCTCTGGTGGACGTGTGTCCAGGCTTTCCCACCCGCTGCCTCCACTGCCCTCGGATCAGCCACACGCATTATCTCTGTTGCATGAGCCCCGTGTCCTCGAGGCAATGAACTGCAGTCCACCTGGTGCCTGACCTTCCCTTGGTGCCCAGAGCCAAGGTCACTGAAGTGACCAGTCACACGCAGAGGAAATGGCCAGACCATGAACCAGTGCACTAGTGTCTGACCAAGAGCTAATTCCGGGGAAGATACGAGAGCCCCAGGCCAGGGCCCTGCCACACAGTGGTGGGCAGCTGTCCTCCTGGGCAGGCTGGGCCACTGTGTAGGACAAGGCCCAGGCTCCATGTCCCATGTCTGCAGGGCTCCTCCCGCCCTGCTGTCCCCGCCCCGCTGTCCCCGCCCCGCCCAAACACCCCATTGGCAGAGGAAGAGGCCTGCAGGCTTGGGGTGGGACCCCCTAGTCTGATTCTGGGGCTGGTTTTCTCAGGCATCCAAGTTCACCGAGTGGCAGCTGCCCCACGTACGCTTTCATTTACCTGGTCCCCCCGATTCTGCCTCGTAACCTAACAATCAGAAGAAGGGCCCTGATTCTTCCGTAAAACGAATTGTTGAAAGGATGAAATGAGACAGTGCTTGTCAAGTGCGGCTCAACAAGTGCAGCTACTGTCATTAATTATTGATTTAAAACACAGAAAAAGCTTAGCGTGTGGGAACCACAACTTGTAAAAGATAAGTAATTCACAGTAAGTGTATCAAGGTATCATGAACATTGCTGGCCTGGTTTTATGAGGTAGTTTCTGTTTGGAGGCAAATCGATCATGTAATTGAAATTAATCTTTTAGCAGTTGTGTATAGGTCCCACCCCAATGCCCACAGGAATCTCAACCTTTTACATGTTTTACATCCAAGGCAGCCACTGTACATTACACTCAACTTCTTCAGGCCAAGCTCTCCTGCCCTGAGGACTGGTTATTCAGAGCAGTCCGCTCAGTGTACATCTTTCCTTCACTGTGTCCGTTCCTCTGAGACTCTTTCACCCTCACTTGGCTGCACGTTGGGCAGAATGTCAGGAAAAGTCCCAGGACACCTGGAAGGCAACTCAAGTGGCAAAAAGACACAAGAAGTTAATAAATTTAGGGTATGTTCCCAAGAGTTATTTCAGCCAAAAACCGCTTTCAAAACATGAAAATCCACTGGAAGCCCTCACTATAGGGCCTTCTACACACAGAAGCAATGAAAAACTTACAGGGGCCAGAAGTTCAGACATTTGCATATAATATGCTCAGGCTGATCTAGACCGTGCTATTCTTTTCTGGGTATTTTAACACAAACAACCCGCAGTTTTTCAGATCTTGGCTGTTCCATTCAGTTTTTAAGTAGGCCAGGCCCCACTGGACCTAAAGGAAGGTGGAAGACAAGGCTCAGACCCCCAGAGACCTGCCAGCCAACAGCCTCCCGGTCACAGGAGAAGTCCTTTCTGGCATTTTGCATTTCATGTCTTAGGTTGTTTCTGATACAAATTATTAAAGCCAGCCAACTTCTGATCATGTTTTGATGTCCTTATACTTCATTTAGAAACAAGCTGGACAACTGCTCTTATTTCTCTTAGGAAATCAAGGAGCAGGAGGTTGTGGACAAAGTCATGGAGACACTGGACAACGATGGAGATGGTGAATGCGACTTCCAGGAATTTATGGCTTTTGTTGCCATGGTTACCACTGCCTGCCATGAGTTCTTTGAACACGAATGAACTAGAGAAAGCAGCTGGGCTGTTCCTGTAGCAGAGACGGAGGTCGGGCAGGGAAGCCAAGGCAGGGCTTGCAGGGTACTAGGGGCTGAGCTTCCCAGCTGTGTCGTAGCTAATTAGGGAGCTTGATTTGCTTCGCGAATGAAAAATTGAAACCTCTTTCCAAAGGGCTGTTTTTAGTGGCCCCCAGCATTATTTCAGCGCTGTTAGGCATCCGTGTTAGCTGACTGGCCCCAGGGACTCTTGGTAATCATCACTTAGGAAAGTCAATCCTCAGTCACAAAGCATGTGCTGTACTGGCTATCCTGGCTGTGTAGACCCCCTAACCCAGAAAAAACAAACTGATTACCAGAAATGCCTGGAGCACTGTGGTTTCCGTAAGCCTCCACTACATTTAAAAACACAAAGCTTTGTCCACCATCCTTTGAAAAGGCTGCCCTTCATTAAATCTGCTCATCACTGGGGCAAATGAAACCTAATGTGGTTGGGTGGCCCGACAGTCTGTCCCACCTACCAAAGAGCATGGTCACATTTAGAGCCCTTTCCTACAGGTGAGCTGTGATTATTGAGTGAGTAGTTAATGCTAACAGTTCTAAATGGAAAATCTGTTTCACAAGCCAACAAGTACTGACATTGTAACTGTAATCAGAACTGAGAATCAAGCGTCTACATTCAGTGGGGTTCTCCCGACAGGATCACACTTTGCTGGCTCTATGGGGCGTGGGGCAGCGGGGGCAGGGGGCTCGGGCCGGGTCTCAGCTGTGCCTCTGGAGACAGCTGTACCCAAGCACCCACGCCTCCTGTCCTGCCTGTAGAATGAGGGTTATGACGGATGTGTTTGGTCTGTTGGTGAAGGTCATTCCCGACCTGTCTGTGCGCAGACAGGGTCTGCTTGTGGCTGTTGGTGAAGCCAGGGAACTTTATGACCTTTATGCTTCTGTATCCACCAATTCAAATAAATCAAGTTACAAATATTAAGAATTACTTCCAGGAAAATTCAAATTAAGCTTATCCACCGTTTTTCTGTTTTGCTTTTTTTTAAGGACACAGACTTGGAAATCATAAACTAATTGGTCACTTGTATTTGCATTAAATAAAAAGCACTGTAACAAGCCTCTGTAGCCGTAAAACATGAAATAAAAGCTAAATTCCTGCAAAACTGGGAAAAGGAGTGAAGTCCACGCATCCTGGCGTCATCAGGGCTGCAGATGCTGCACCTCCCAGGCCAGGGTCAGGAAGCTTGGGTGGGGAGGGGCGGGTCCAGGGGAGGGACATAAAGGGGTGGGTCTGTGGAGGGGCGGGGCCATGGGGAAGGACATAAAGGAGCAGGGCTGGAGGGGTGGGGCCATGGGAGGGCCATAAAGGGGCGGGGCCATGGGAGGGACATAAAGAGGTGGGTTGTGGAGGGGTGGGGCCATGGGAAGGACATAAAGGAGCAGAGCTGGAGGGGTGGGGCCATGGGAGGGAGATAAAGGGGCGGGACCATGGGAGGGACATAAAGGGGAGGGGCGGGCCATGGGAGGGACATAAAGGGCCAGGGTGTAGAGGGATGGAGCTGGAGGGGCAGTGCCTGTCCGGAGGGATGACCTTCTCTCTCCTCAGTTGCTCACCACCTCCTGCTAGGAACTTCCAGCCTGGTGGGCATCACGTGGCCCTCTCTGGACCAGTTGCCAGGGAGGGGAAATACACTGGTCCTGGCAGGAACGTCAGAGACCAAAAGTGGCCCCGAGTGGGCACCAGCTCTGCAGGGGGTCATGGTGACTTGCTTCTCACTTTATATGTGCTTACCTGGACCATGTATCCTTGGTGAACTTCATGCAAATTATCAGTATGTCATTTTGATGTACAATCCTTTGTCTTGAGAATGTATGACTGTGCCGTCAACTTTTAACAGGTGGAACAGTTCTCAGAGTTTCTATCTGTCTTCCAGGTTATAATCCTCTGTTTGTCTTGAATAAAATTCCATTTTTCTTCTTGATTGCTAGTTGAATTTTTGTTGACACAGGGACATGCCAGGGTGGGGAGCCTGGAGGGTGGACCATGCCTGTCTGGCTCAGCCCAGGGGCCAGCATAGCCTGTGCACGAAAGGTCAGACGGGGATGGGGAGGGGAGCTGGCTCTGGGCTGTGGTGCTGCGGTGGACGTACCTCTCCAGCTTGCTTTCCAACCACGTCTCTATGCCTCTGTTCATCACTGCTTTAGCCACAAGTTGAATAAGTCTCTGCTGGTACTTCCCTTGCCCCCGTTGACCCAAGAATCCCAAAGCGACAGTTCCCAGATGTCCACTGTGCTTCCAAAGCGCACAGGAAAGAACCCCAGTGCCCCAGCCCCCAGGGAGCCTGCCTAGGGCCGCCGCTGAGTGTGCCCCCTGACCCCACATCCAGGGGATGCTCCTTTACCACAAGGAGGGAAGCTGCTTCTCAGCATATCTGCATGGCCATCTTTGGGGCTCCTGGGGGCTTCCTCTCACCTACTACCATGAGCTCCAGTTTGTAAAACGTCCCTCATCCTCCTCTGACCTGTCCTCAACTAGAGGCACCGTCTAGTTCCATGAGTGGGTGGTGATGGTCCCACACGGCCCCTGGCAGGTGGCATCTCCAGGTGGGTAGGAGGGTGCCTGGGGCATGTGGTTGCAGGGATGACCTGTCTCAGGCATCACCAGGGAAAATCAGGTCCCGACTTTAGCCAGGAGCAAAGACAATTCACTCAGGGCCTCAGAGAAAGGACAAGGGGAACTCTGCCCCAGGTTGCCTTCCCCACGGTCCAGTTCAGCCTCACAGGACTTCCTGTGCTCTATCGGTTTATCAGCTTGATCCACAGCCGCCCAGAGAACTGTCCCTGAGAGCAACATTGAGTGTCTCGGGGCGAGACCCTGAGGCCATGGCCAGGATCCCATTTGTTGGCCCCGCAGTGTCAAGTGCTGTCAAAGAGTCTGGGGCCTGCTGGGGACCCACCCTTCACCCTCTGGACAGCGTGGACCACCCTGGCAGGCACGGCTGCCCCTGCCCGCAGTCCAGGCAACAACATCGCCAGACTTTCCTGCCACCAGAGGAAGGACTCCTCAACTCATGACCACAGCAGGAGGGGGACTCGAGGTTTCAGGGCCCCCCCACCGCCGCACAGAGTCCCGCCATACCCCGTCCTCGAGGCCTGCGGGGACCGCGATTCCTGATCCCTGGCCACGTTCCCTCCTTAGCCCTGGCCCTGCCCAGAGAACCAGGAGCAGTGACGTGGAGGTGGAGGTTGGGTAGGCGCAGGCCCCCCGGCCCTCCCGGCCTTCTCTGGCCCTGGGGTCAGTTCCCAGGGCCTCTGCCCGCTGGCTCTCACTCCGCCCACCATTTTAGACCTGACCCTCCCCAGCACCGGCCCTGCTTCCCTTCAGCTACAAAGGGAAGCGAGCTTTCCCCTGGGCCAGTGGGGGGCCCCACTGTAGGTTTCTTCCTGGGGACAGCTGGTCTCCACAGCATGACAGCCCCTTGAGCTCCATGAGCCTGTGAGCTGCTACCTGCTGGACCCCACCCTCGTCTCCAAGGCAAGGGGGGCCCTTCAGCCCTGGCCTGCCCGCCCCCAGCTGAGGCCCCAGTTTGACAACTCTTCCCGGAAAGTTCTGGGAAGGCCCACATCTCTGCCCCATGAGGTTTGTTTGCTGTTGTTTCAGGGTTTTGATTTTTATTTACTTTGTTTTATTTTTATTTACTTTATTTGTTTGAATTTTCCAGTTCAACTTTATCACATTTATTCAAAGTCAATGAAAAACAAGTCTGTTTTGACGAACACCAAAGATTATAATCAAAATTAAAATCGGGCTCAGACGACAATTGTCTCATATGAGCCTCAGCAGCCAACTTACATGGTTCATAGCATCGAGATTTTCTTGAGCAGGACATTTAAATTTAGGGATCCATCCCTCTCTGGCCCAGGAAACTTGGGTTCTTGTAACTGCAGATGATGGAGACCTCTGGGCATCAGGAGACAGATTGGAGGACAGTGGCTCTCACCCTTCACCTCAACCAGCTGGAGCTTGGACGTGGCCTGGGCAGCCCCTGTGCTGGCAGCTGGGTGGCCTTCGGGCCAGGCAGGCGTGGACAGGGGGTGCCCAGTCCCTCATCCTGAAGCAGAGAGAGGGTCCTGCACCCCTTTAATTATGACACTCATGGCATGTCTGCTAGCAATCGGCAGAGTAAGACCCTTTCACAACCTCCTCTCACTGCATTTGTGGAGGAAAGGACTGGCCTCTTGCAAAGAAGGGCGTGCGAAAAAGACACGCTATTCAAGCACATCAGCAGGAGGCCAAGGAGGGAGGTTTGGCCTCTCGGCTGGAGCTGGAGCAGAGCCGAGGCTGAGACTGGCAACCTCCTCAAGGACAGAGCCTAACCCCAGCACCATTCATTTATCATGCAGGTCCCTGGAGTAGCTCGCACACAGAGGAGGCCACCCCTGAAATGTTCCCCTCTGTGCTGGGTTCGGTGCGGACACTGGGTCATGTGGGCCCCACAGAGCCCTGAACAGAAAACTCCCCTGGGAGCTTGTTAACTATCCCAGGCACCAGGCGTCCCAGATCTGGGATGTGACCTTGTCTGGCTGTGGGACTGTCTTAATAAGAACTCAGGTGAGGGCTTCCCTGGTGGCGCAGTGGTTGAGAATCTGCCTGCCAATGCAGGGGACACGGGTTCGAGCCCCGGTCTGGGAGGATCCCACATGCCACGGAGCAACTGGGCCCGTGAGCCACAACTACTGAGCCTGCGCGTCTGGAGCCTGTGCTCCACAACAAGAGAGGCCACGACAGTGAGAGGCCCGCGCATCGCGATGAAGAGTGGCCCCCGCTCGCCGCAACTAGAGAAAGCCCTCGCACAGAAACGAAGACCCAACACAGCCATAAATAAATAAATTAATTAATTAATTAAAAAAAAAAAAAAAAAAAAAAGAACTCAGGTGAGTCTCATCCTCAGGGAAGTTAGGAAACACCAGGTTAGCAAGGCAGCACTGTGTGCCTGGGTGATCCTGCTGGAGGAATTGTGCCTGCCCGCCCTGTAGGGCAGGCCTCACTCAAGACTGAACGGTGTGCGAGGCAGAGGGTAGGAGGGAGCAGCGACACCCCAGTCCCCAGCCAGTCTCACTGCAGTCGGCCCCCTCTGGGCTGCAGCGTTCTCGCTCAGGAACGGGTGTTGGCTGGTGTGTGGATACATCCTAGGGTACCCCCTTCCCCTTCTCCTGGTTCTTACACCTTGTGTGATCCTCCCCTAAGTGTTCCTGATTGTAGGGGGAAAGCATTCGGTCTTTCATCATTAAGTACGATGTTAGCTGTGGGATTTTCGTAATGTCCTTTATCAGGTTAAGTAAATTCCCTTCTATTCCTAGGGTGCTGAATTTTGTCAAATGCTTTTTCTTCTGCATTTATTGAGGATGATCATGTGGGTTTTGTTTTTATTCTATTGATATGGTATATTACCTTAATTGCCTCTCAGTTTAAACCAACCTTGCATTCCTGGGGTAAATCCAACTTGGTCATGGTGTATGATTCTTTTTGTATGTTGATGGATTTGGTTTGCTAGTATTTTGTTGAGGATCTTTGTGTTCATATTCATAAGAGATAATGGTCTGTAGTTTTCTATTCTTGTTAATGTCATTGTCTGGTTTTGGTATCAGGTAATATTGGCCTCATTAAATGAATGTTCTCTCTTCTATTTTTAGGAAGGGCTTGTGACGAACTGGTATTAATTTGTCCTTAAATGTTTGGTAGAATTCAGTGGTGAAGCCACCTGGGTGGGAAGTATTTTGGGGTTTTTTTTTGTTTTTTTAAAATTACTTATTCAATATCTTCACTTGCTATAGGTCTATTCAGATTGTTAGTTTCTTCTTGAGTCAAGTTCTATAGTTTATGTCTTTCTAGGAATTTGTCCATTTCATCTAAGTTATCTAATTTGTTGGCATACAATTATTTATAGTATTCCTTCATAATTTTTTTTTAAATCTCTGTAAGGTCAATAGTAATGTCCTTTCTTTCATTCTGATTCTAGTAAGTTGAGTCTTCTCTTTTTTCTTGGTCAACCTAGCTAAAGGTTTGTCAATTTGGTTGATATTTTCAAAGAACTTGTTTTTGTTTCATTGATTTTCTCTATTATTTTTCTCTTATCTAGTTCATTAATTTCCACTCTCTTTTATTACTTTCTTTCTTCTGCTTGCTTTAGGTTTATTTGCTCTTTTTCCAGCGTCTTTTGATGGAAACTTATGTTATTGATTTGAGACCTTTCTTCTTTCTTAATATAGGCATTTACAGCTAAAAATTTACCTCTAAGCACTGCTTTAGCTACATGCCATTCTTCATTTTCATTCATTTCAAAGTATTTTCTGATTTCCCTTCTGATTTCTTTGATTCATTGCTTATTTAGGAATGTGTTGTTCAATTCTTACATATTTCTCAGCTTCTCAAAAGTTTTTGTTGATTTCTAATGTAATTCCATTGTGATTGAAGAACAAACTATGTATTACTTTTATCTTTTTAGAATTTATTGAGGTTTGTTTTATGGCCTAGCATACAACCTAGCCTAGAGAATATTCCATGTGTACTTAGGAAGGATGTATATTCTGCTGTTCTTTTTTTTTTTTTTTTTACAGCTTTGTATATGCATTTTATCTTTTGAACCAGAACCTATTACATCTTTTTTTCTAAATTAATTAACTTATTTTTGGCTGCATTGTGTTTTCATTGCTGCACGCAGGCTTTCTCTAGTTGCGGTGAGCAGGGGCTACTCTTCGTTGAGGTGCGCAGGCTTCTCATTTTGGTAGCTTCTCTTGTTGCGGAGCACGGGCTGTAGGCGCACAGGCTTCAGTAGTTGTGGCATGCGGGCTCAGAAGTTGTGGCTCATGGGCTCTAGAGCGCAGGCTCAGTAGTTGTGGCACACAGGCTTAGTTGCTCCGCGGCATGTGGGATCTTCCCGGACCAGGGCTCGAACCTGTGTCCCCTGCATGGGCAGGCGGATTCTTAACCACTGCACCACCAGGGAAGTCCCTTCTGCTGTTCTTGGGTAGAGTGTTTTATAGATGTCTTTTAAGTCTAGTTGGTTTATAGTGTGGTTCAAGTCCTCCATTACCTTGTTGATGTTCTGCCTAGTTATTCTATCCATTATAGAAAATGGTGTATTGATGTCTCCAACTATCATCCTTTCTTTTCTATCAGTTTTTGCTCCATATATTTCAGTGCTCTATTGTTAGGTGCATACATATTTATAATTATTAGGTCTTTCTAATGGGTTGGTCCTTTTATCATTATAAAATGTCCCTTTTTATCTCTTCTAGTAAATATTTTTGTTTTAAAGTGTATTTTATCTAATACTAGTAAAGCCACTACAGCTTTCTCGTGGTTGCTATCTGCATGAAATATCTTTTTCCATTGTTTTACTTTCAATCTATTTGTATCTTTGAATCTAAAACATGTCTCTTGTTAGTAGCATATAGTAGGGTAATACACACAGTCTGAAAAATCTGCCCTTTGAATGTTTAACCCACATTTACTGTTATTATTGATATAGTTGGATTTACCTCTGCCACTGTACTTTTCATTTTCTGTATGTCTCGTCTTTTTTTTTTCTTTTTTTGCCTCTAATCCTCCCTTACCACTTTCTTTGGCATTAAGTAAATATTTTCTAATGAAGCATTTGAATTTCTTGAATGATATTTTCACTATTTTTTTAGTGGTATGCATCCTAACATCAGAATCAGCTTCAGATTTATACTAGCTTACTTCCAGTGAGATATAGAAACATTGTTCCTACATCTCTCTATTCCATTTTCCTCCTTTTTATGATTTTTAAATATATACTACATCTATTAATGTTACAAACCCAACAGTACATTGTTATAATTATTACTTTACCACCTGAAAAGTAGCCCAATACAGCTTTGCTCCCACCAACTTCTTTTGTACTGTTATTGGTAAAAATATTACACATGCATTTTATTTCTATAAGACCAAGATTACATTATAATCATATTATTTTATACAATTGATTTTTAAATCAGCTAAGGAGAAAAAATTATGCATTTATATCATCTTATAATTACCTTTATCTTTACCAGTGTTTTGTTTTTTCATGTGAATTCAAGTTACCATTTGGGGTCACCTGCTTTTAGCCCAAAGGACTTTCTTTAGTATTACTGGTAATGCAAGTTGGCTAGCAACAAATTCAATCGGTTTTTGTATATCTGGGAATGTCTATTTGGCCTCCACTTTTGAAAGATACAATTCTTGGTTGATAGTTTTTTTCTTTCAGCTCTTTGAATATGTTCTCCCACTGTCTTCTGGCCTCCATTATTGCTGCTGAGAATTCAGCTATCAATCTTATTGGGGTTCCCTAGTAAGTGAAAATAGTTTCTCTCTTGCTGATTTCAAGATTTCCCCTTTTGTGTTTCGGTATTTTTACCATATGTCTGTGCAGCTTCTTGTGTTTATCCTACTTGGAGTTTCTTGAGCTCCCTGATGTGTAGGTTTTCAATATATCTGGGGAGTTCTCAGCCATTATTTCTTTGAATTTTTTTCTGCTCTTTTCTCTGTCTCTTCCCCTTCTGGTACTCCCATTACACATATTGTTGGTGAGCTTAGTGGTGTCCCACGTGTCTCTGAGACTATGTTCATTTTTCTTCATTCTTTTGTCCCCCTCTGTTCTTTGGATTGCATAATATTTATCAATCTACTTTCAAGTTTGCTAATTCTTTCTTCTTCCAGTTCAAAACTACTGTCGAGCCCCTCTAGTGAATTTTTCCTTTCAGTGATTGTACTTTCCCAACTCCAGAAATTTCTCTTTGGTTTACATTTATATAAATGATATCTGTATTTATACATTTATGTTTATATAAATGATACCTATATTATTTACATTATATAAAACATTATACATTATATTTAACATTTTAATCTCTTTATGGATATTCTTTATTTGATGTGACACTGCCATCATACCTTTACTTCTTTAATCATGGTTTCCTTTAGTTCTGTGACATATTTGGCTACTTTCAAGTCTTTGTTAAATCTGACATCTGGTTAATCTCACAGGCATTATCTGTTGTCCTTTTTTCCTAGTGTATAAGTCATACTTTTCTGTTTCTTTACGTGTTTTGTAATGTGGGGGGAAAACTGGGCATTTTAGATAATACATTGTAGCAACTCCTGGTTCTTGCCACTCCCTCCTCCCTCCAGGCCTTTATTAGTTTAATGACTGGCTGGATTACTTCAGTGAAATCTCTTCCCCTCTGCCCCTGCGTGAAGCTTCTGCTATTGTCCCTCAAGGAGGTACAGCCTTGGGCAGGCTTAGTTGGCCTGGGGTGATGGTGCTTTTGGCAGGTCTCTCCAGTCCCTTTCCCTGACCACACCCAGCTGTGAAGTTCCACCGACTGCCAGCTGACTGCTCTATCATTTCAGCAGTGCTCTGGGGGCATAAATTGCTCTATAGCCGAATTTGATCCAATTCAGGATTTATTGAAGAAATAGTTCCCAAAGTCAGTGTTTGAGATTTGTTCTAACGCCAGGAGGGCTCTTCCTAGCTGTCTCTTTCCCTGGTTCTCCTGCAAACTACTTGGCCTACAAGTTAGCTTGTATCTTCATTGAATCTATGAACTTCCTCCCAATTGCCTTTCACCACACTTGTACTGCTTTTGAGAGTGTCCTTATGATTGAACTTCTCCATGCTCTGGTGCAAATGAAGTCAGTTCCTTTAGGAAGAGATGGGGAGATATCCGTTTTATAGCTTGCCTCTCCCCCCAGGCAAAACCTCCAAGCCAGGGTTCTGGGCCTAGGAGTGCGAACAACGGCACACGTCTCTCTGAGTGACACCCCTGCTTTAGGAGCTGAGCACTCAGTGGAGTTGGGGGCAGTAGCCTACGGTCCTCCCAGCTTGCCTCTCCTGGTACGGAACCACTATCTTAAGAGCTGGGAAGGGCACCCAGGGCCCTGCACGCTCAGAGGCACTTTACCCAAGGTAGAGGCTCCATTCCATGAGCAGAGGCTGGATGGAAGAAGAGATCTCTCACCTCTCACTTGCACTCACCCAGAACTTAGCTGCATCAACAGGTAACTGGGGGCAGGAGCCTGTGTTCTTGGCTGTGCCTGATTGGAGTGGAGTTTCTGCTTGGCTCAGCTGGGAGGTGGGAGGGAAGGAGCAGTCTTGGTTCAAATAACAGACTCTTGCTGTTATTAATTAGCTTTCATGTATAGACATTTCTTCATTTGTTGTATGCACTTAGGACTATTTCCAAAGGCTTAGAAGTTTAAAAAAAATAATTTTCACCCATTTTGCTGGCTAGCATGTCTATGGAGCTTCTCAGGCCATCATGCCAGAAGTTGACCTTCTTTCTTTATCTTCTCATGTAAAGTAAATGCTAAGCACTGCTTGTCTTTGAACTTGTGCTCCACTCCATCAGAGCACAACAGCCTGCAGACAGCCTCCGTCCTGCTGCTTCCACCTGGAGCCCTGCAGCACCTGGGTGCACACACCTGCAAATCCAGCTCGCTGCTGCTGGGAGTGGTGACAGGTGACAATGCCTCTGTGCTCCCTTTTCCCCTCAAAGCTTCATCTGGCCCCTTGTGGCCCTTCTTCAACTTTGGGCTTGTGGCATCTGTAATGAACATTCATGATATCTGGCCTTTTCAGTCAATTTCAGAGCCTGGGGAGTAAGGTGCCCCATACTCAGTTGGCACTTAAAACTAAGAATAACATCTCAATTTCTCACTTTGCACTGCCCCTGGCAAACTTTACTTCCAAACCCTCTCACGGCCTCACGTAAAAAGGTTCCCCCATTGAACCCTGAAAGGCAGAGCTAGATGCAGGGAGACCAGGGTGGGGATCAGGGTGAGGAAGGGAGTGAGCTTACCTGGGGTGAGGCTGTAGGCTCTCAGACCACCCACAGCGGGGAGGGTGACCCAGCCGCCTGCATGGACAATTTAAAGACTATTCCTCTTGAACACAAGAAGTTTTGAAATTTTCCATGTAGTTACCTATTAAAAGAATTCTTTAGGACTTCCCTGGCGGTCCAGTGGTTAAGACTCTGCGCTTCCAATGCAGGGGGTGCGGGTTCGATCCCTGGTTGGGGAACTAAGATCCCACATGCCAAGGCGTAGCCAAAAAAACAGAACAAAACAAAACAAAACAAACAAAAAAGAATTCTTCATTACTGAAACTGAGTATCATACAGAAGACGATGAATGCTATACAGGGTGTTATAACACTGTTACTGCATCCAGTTTAAAGATAAAGTATTTCTTCCTTAAGCCATTAAGACCCAAAACTTATGCAAATTGATCTCAGATAGAAAGAGAATGCTGCTCTCTCTTCTTTTGGCACGCAGCAAGTAGCATGCGCACGATTCGTGGACAATATACACCATCAGTGAGACAGAGGCCCTGGTGGGAAGGTCTGGGGCAGCCTCTGGCAGGAAGTGGGCAAACACAGGAGGTAAACTGTTTCCCCCACAGGGTTATGCTGACCACCCCAGAAGAATCACTTTGAAACAAATCAGATATATTCATAATCTGAAATTAAGCACAAGTAACCATACTTTTCATAAAATAATTAGAACAGTTCAAAAACAAACAGAATCAAGATACAAATGACCCACTAGAAAAAGTATGGATTATATGGAGATTATGATTCTTAATATAAATTGGCTCCTAAAAATCAATTTAAAAAAAACCTTGAGGGAGGCGGAGCCAAGACAGCCATGTGGGAAGACGCGAAGTTAGCGTCTCCCCACAATTAGGGCACCTATGGCTGCTGGTGGGGGACGCTGATGCCCAAGGAGACGGGAGGAACCTCCAAGTGATCCAGGAGTATGTAGGGGGACAGAGTGGGGAGGAGAAGTGGAGGCCAGACAGGATCGGCGCCCCTGAGGCTGGGGAGATCAGGAGAGGCAGGTGGGAGGGGCCTCGGGGAAGAGCGGGAGAGGAGCAGAGGGCGATCACCTTGCCCACTCAGGCCAGGGAGACTGCTGAGCTCCCAGGCCAGTCCCCTGCCCTCCAAGGCTGCCCCCCACCCCTCCAGGCCACGTGGGTCCTGGGGGCATAGGAGGGAGGCCAGCGAGATCAGGAGAGGCAGGCGGGAGGGGCCCTCCCAGACTGGAGGAGCAGGAGAGGAGAGGATGGCAACTGCCCCACCCACTCGAGCCCAGGAAGCCTGCTGGGCTCCCAGGTGAGGTCCCCGCCCTCTGAGCTCAGGGGTGGGGGGCACGCCTGGGCCCCTTCCGTTCCTTGAGACTAAGCCCCACCCTGCACAGCCCCCAGCGCCTCTTCCAGCCCTGTGGGTCCTGAGCATTGGTCCCGCCCACCACCCAAATCTCGCCCTTGCTTAGGCCCCACCCTCCAAAGCCAAAGCCTTCCCCCCCCCTTTTTTTTTTCTTTTCCCTCCTCCTTTTTTTCACTATTGTAATACTGATGTACCTTCTGGTTGTTGATTCATCTATATTTTTATTTTTATATTCTTTCGAACATATTTGTTAGTTTCCTAGTCTAATTTTATTTTTTACTTTGTTATTGTTCTTTTTTTTTTTTTGCTGCTCCACGTGGCTTGCGGGATTTTGGTTCATGAGCTGAGGGTCAGGCCGAAGATGCTGCACTGGGAGCTCAAGAGTCCAAACCACTGGACTAACAGAGAACCTCAGACCCCAGGGAATATCCGTTGGAGTGTGGTCTCACGGAGTTCCTCATCTCAGCACCAAGACCCAGCTCTACCCAATAGCCTACAAACTCCAGTGTTGGAAGCCTCAGGCCAAACAAGCAGTAAGAAAGGAACACAATCCCAATCATTAAAAAAAAAAAAGAGAAGGCAAAAAAAAATGTCACAGATGAAGGAGCAAGGTAAAAACCTACAAGACCAAATAAATGAAGAGGACATAGACAATCTACCTGAAAAAGAATTCAGAGTAATGATAGTAAAGATGATCCAGAATCTCAGAAGTAGAATGGAGGCATGGATTGAGAAAATACAAGAAATGTTTAACAAAGATCTAGAAGAACTAAAGAACAAACAAACAGAGATGAACAACACAATAACTGAAATGAAAAATTCACTAGAAGGAATCAATAACAGAATAACTGAGGCAGAAGAACGAATAAGTGAGCTGGAAGACAAAATGGTGGAAATAAGTGCCAAGGAGCAGAATAAAAAAAAAAAAAGAATGAAAAGAATTGAAGACAATCTCAGAGACCTCTGGGACAACACTAAATGCACCAACATTCGAATTATAGGGGTCCCAAAAGAAGAGAAAAAGAAAGGGTCTGAGAAAATATTTGAAGAGATTATAGTCGAAAACTTCCCTAACATGGGAAAGGAAATAGCCACCGAAATCCAGGAAGCACAGAGAGTTCCATACAGGATAAACCCTAGGAAAAACTCACCAGGACACATATTAATCAAACTAACAACAATTAAATTCAAAGAAAAAATATTAAAAGTAGCAAGGGAAAAAACAAAAAATAACACACAAAGGAATCCCCATAAGATTATCAGCTGATTGGAAACTCTGCAGGCCAGAAGGGAGTGGCAGCGTTTACAACAAACGCTAAAGAAACTTCTCTAAGCAGGAAACACAAGAGAAGAAAAAGACCCCCAAAAGCAAACCCGAAACAATTAAGAAAATGGTAATAGGAACATACATATCGATAATAACCCTGAATGTAAATGGATTAAATGCCCCAACCAAAAGACACAGACCAGCTGAATGGATACAAAAACAAGACCCATATATATGCTGTCTACAGGAGACCCACTTCAGACCTAGGCACACATACAGACTGAAAGTGAAGGGATGTAAAAAGATATTGCATGCAAATGGAAATCAAAAGAAAGTTGGAGTAGCAATACTCGTATCAGATAAAATAGACTTTAAAATAAAGACTGTTACAAGAGATAAGGGACACTACATAACGATCAAAGGATGAATCCAAGCAGAAGATATAACAATTATAAATGTTTATGCACCCAACATAGAAGTACCTCAATACATAAGGCAAATGCTAACAACCATGAAAGGAGAAATCGACAGTAACACAATAATAGTAGTGGACTTTAACACCCCACTTACACCTATGGACAGATCATCCAAACAGAAAATAAATAAGGAAACACAAGCTTTAAATGACATAATAGACCAGATAGATCTAATGGATATTTATAGAACATTCCACCCAAAAATGGCAGAATACACTTTCTTCTCAAGTGCACACAGAACATTCTCCAGGATAGGTCACATCTTGGTTCACAAATCAAGCCTCGGCAAATTTAAGAAAATTGAAATCGTATCAAGCATCTTTTCTGACCACAATGCTATGAGATTGGAAATCAATTACAGGAAAAAAACTGAAAAAACCACAAATACATGGAGGCTAAACAGTGCGCTACTAAATAACCAAGAGATCACTGAAGAAATCAAAGAAGAAATTAAAAAATACATAGAAACAAACAACAACAAAAACATGATGACCCAAAACCTAAGGGGCGCAGCAAAAGCAGTTCTAAGAGGAAAGCTTATAGCAATTCAATCTCACCTCAAGAAACAAGAAAAATCTCAAATAAACAATCTAACCCTACACTTAAAACAACTAGAGAAAGAAGAACAAAGAACCAAAGTCAGTAGGAGGAAAGAAATCATAAAGATCGGAGCAGAAATAAATGAAATAGAAACGAAGAAAACAATAGCAAAGATCAATAAAACTCAAAGCTGGTTCTTTGGGTAGATAAACAAAATTGATAAACCCTTAGACAATCTCATCAGGAAAAAAAGGGAGAGAATGCAAATCAATAAAATTAGAAATGAAAAAGGAGAAATCACAACTGACACTGCAGAAATACAAAGGATTATAAGCGACTACTACAAACAACTATATGCCAATAAGATGGACAACCACAAAGAAATGGACAAATTCTTGGAAAGGTACAATTTTCCAAGACTGAACCAGGAAGAATTAGAAAATATAAACAGACCTATCACAAGTAATGAAATTGAAACCACAATTAAAAATGTTCCAACAAACAGAAGTCCAGGGCCAGATGGCTTCACAGGCGAATGTTATCAAACATTTAGAGAAGAGCAAACACCGATCCTTCTCAAACTCTTCCAAAAAATGGCAGAGGGAGAAACACTCCCAAATTCATTCTATGAAGCCACCATTACCCTAATACCAAAACCAGAAAAAGATATCACAAAAGAAAAAAATTATAGACCAATATCCCTGATGAACATAGATGCAAAAATCCTGAACAAAATACTAGCAAACAGAATCCAACAGCACATTAAAAGGATCACACACTATGATCAAGTGGGATTTACCCCAAGGATGCAAGGATTCTTCAATATACTCAAATCAATCAATGTGATACAGCATATTAACAAATTAAGGAATAAAAACCACATGATCATCTCAATAGATGCAGAAAAAGCTTTTGACAAAATTCAACACCCATTTATGATAAAAAAAAAAAACCCTCCAGAGAAAGGGCAAAGAGGGAACCTACCTCAACATAATAAAGACCATATATGACAAACCCACAGCAAGCATCATACTCAATGGTGAAAAACTGAAAGCATTTCCACTAAGCTCAGGAACAAGACAAGGATGTCCACTCTTGCCACTCTTATTCAACATAGTTTTGGACGTCCTAGCCACAGCAATCAGAAAAGAAAAAAGAAATAAAAGGAATAAAAATTTGAAAAGATGAAGTAAAACTGTCAACGTTTGCCAATGACATGATACTATACATAGAAAATACTGAAGATGCCACCAGAAAACTACTAGAACTAATCAATGAATTTGGTAAGGCTGCAGGATACAAAATTAATGCACAGAAATCTCTAGCATTCCTATACACCAACAACGAAAAATCAGAAAGAGAAATTAAGGAAACACTCCCATTTACCGTTGCAACAAAAAGAATAAAATACCTAGGAATAAACCTGCCTAAGGAGGCAAAAGACTTGTACTCGGAAAACTATAAAACACTGATGAAAGAAATCAAAGATGACATAAACAGATAGAGAAATATACCATATTCTTGGATTGGAAGAATCAATATTGTGAAAATGACTATACTACCCAAAGCAATCTATAGATTCAATGCAATCCCTATCAAACTACCAATGGCATTCTTCACAGAATTAGAACAAAATTTTTTACAATTCTTATGGAAATACAAAAGATCCCAAATAGCCAAAGCAATCTTGAGAAAGAAAAACGGAGTCGGAGGAATCAGGCTCCCCGACTTCAAACCATACCACAAAGCAAGAGTAATCAAGACAGTATGGTACTAGCACAAAAACAGAAATATAGATCAATGGAACAGGAGAGAATGCCCAGAGATAAACCCACGCACATATGGGCACCTAATTTACGACGAAGGAGGCAAGAACATACAATGGAGAAAAGACAGCCTCTTCAGTAAGTGGTGCTGGGAAAACTGGACAGCTATATGTAAAAGAATGAAATTAGAACACTCCCTAACACCACACACAAAAATAAACTCAAAATGGATTACAGACCTAAATGTGAGACCAGACACTATAAAACTCTTAGAGGAAAACATAGGAAAAACACTCTTTGACATAAACAGCAAGATCTTTTTTGACCCACCTCCTAGAGTAACAGAAATAAAAACAAAAATAAACAAATGGGACTTAATTAAACTTAAAAGCTTTTGCACAGCAAAGGAAACCATAAACAGGACAAAAAGACAACCCTCAGAATGGGAGAAAGTATTTGCAAATAAAACAACAGACAAAGGATTAATCTCCAAAATACACAAATAGCTCATGGAGCTCAATATCAAAAAAACAAACAATCCAGTTAAAAAATGGGCAGAAGACCTAAATAGACATTTCACCAAGGAAGACATACAGATGGCCAAGAGGCACATGAAAAGATGCTCAACATCACTAATTATTAGAGAAACGCAAATCAAAACTACAGTGAGGTATCACCTTACACCAGTCAGAATGGCCATTATCAAAGAATCTAGAAACAATAAATGCGGGAAAGGGTGTGGTGAAGAGGGAACCATCCTGCACTGTTGGTGGGAATGTAAATTGATACAACCACTATGGAGAACAGTATGGAGGTTCCTCAAAAAACTAAAAATAGAACTACCATACGACCCAGCAATCCCACTACTGGGCATGTACCCTGAGAAAACCATAATTCAGAAAGAGACATGTACTACAATGCTCATTGCAGCACTATTTACAATAGCCAGTACATGGAAGCAACCTAAGTGTCCATCAACAGACGAATGGATAAAGAAGATGTGGCACATATATCCAATGGAATATTACTCAGCCATAAAAAGAAACGAAACTGAGTTATTTGTAGTGAGGTGGATGGACCTAGAGTCTGTCATACAGAGTGAAGTAAGTCAGAAAAACAAATACCGTATGCTAACGCGTATATATGGAATAAAAAAAAAATGGTACTGATGAACTTAGTTGCACGGCAGGAAAAAAGAGGTAGACGTAGAGAATGGACTTGAGGACATGGGGTGGGGGGGCGAAGTGAGAGTAGCATCGATATATGTACACTACCGAACGTAAAATCATTGGCTGGTGGGAAGCAGCAGCATAGCACAGGGAGATCGGCTTGGTGCTTTGCGATGACCTAGAGGGGTGGGATAGGGAGGATGGGAGGGAGGCTCAAGAAAGAGGGGATATGGGGACATGTGTATGCATGCAGCTGATTCGCTTTGTTTGTGCAACAGAAACTAACACAGTATTGTGAAGCAATTATACTCCAATAAAGATTAAAAAAAAACCCTTGAGGGACTTCCCTTTTGGTCCGGTGGTTAAGAATCCGCCTTCCAATGCAGTGGACGCAGGTTCGATCCCTGGTTGGGGAACTAAGATCCCACATGCCGCAGAGCAATTAAGCCTGCGCACCGTAACTACTGAGCACGCGTGCTCTGGAGCCCGCACAACTAGAGAGCCACGCGCGGCACAGTTACTGAGCCTGCGTGCTCTGGAGCCTGTGCGCAACAACTAGAGAGAAGCCTGCGTGCCACAACTAAGACCCGACGCAGCCAAATAAATAATTTTTAAAAAAGAATTTAAAAAAAACCCCTGCCAAATAGAATGCATCAAATGAGAAATTAAAATGACCACAAACACATGAAAACACACTCAGCATCACTAGACATGATACTTATTTGACTATCAAATTGACAAGGACTTATTTATTTATTGCCGGTGCTCTCAGGCTGCCAGGAAAATGCTTCTCCCATGCTGCCTTGTGCGCTTGTGAGGGCAGGGGTGCCCAAAGCTTCACACCTGGCACGAACTCTACCTGTAGGAACTGAGCCCAAGGCAGGTCTTGCGTGTGAACACACACCCACGAGGAGGTTCATGGCAGCACAGCTGAAACGACGCTGACACAGAGCAAGTGAATACAAGCTGCATTCAATCGAGCCCCCCTCCCATATGACACAGTCACTAAAACATGTAGAAGAATATATGTAACAGATTAAAAGTCTAATTTATTAACTGCAAAAGCTGATTATAAAATTATAATGATCGATCCTAATTTTGTAAAAGTGTTTTAAAGGAAAAAATAAATCCTTGAAAGGATTTACATCAAATACTAATGCTGTCATTACCGAGAGGTAGGATTATGGGAGATTTAAATTTTCTTCTTTATACTTTAATATGCTTTGTAGATTTTATGCTGTAGCATAAATGCTTTTATATTCAGGAAAGAAGAATGCATAATAAAATACATCGTATTTGGGGTAATTTTAAAAACCTTTTCACACATTTCAAAATGCAGAATTACAAACAGTCAATAACTTTATTAACATAATGATATAAAATTTTTAGTGTGATATACAGAATTCCTAGAGAGTAATTTTAAAACATTTTAATGCTTTTTAAAATCTTAATTTACAAGACACCTTGTCTTACTGCCACCGACCTTTCAATACAAAAATTTTACAATATTTGTTTGCTATATAACTACAACATACAAGGCTGGGTAGTTCTTCCCCTGATGGCCATTCTGTTATAAGGAATGCCCATTAGTCAACTACTAGGACCTCTGTATGTCCAACAATAAGTTACACAGATTATGTACATAATTACAAGAGGATTATTCAAATTCCAGTATGTTGTTACACACCACACTGCAGGCCAACGCCGCAGGCCCACAACTACTGAGCGCAAGCTACTCGTAGCCAAATATGAGTCACACGTGAGAGTTGGCCCAGTTAGCCCAGCCTTTTTGGTGGAGAATTTCAAATGGTAGAGAATTAATAACGTTGTTAGGCACTGATCCAGGCTAATTCCAGAAAAACCTGGCTGTCTAGGAAGCAGGCATGATTTGTAAACTTTCCCACCCTCAGTCCCCGACAGCTGGTAACATACTCATTAGCGATACAAAAATACTCTGCCTTAGATTCGAGCTTCACTTCAAGTTCTTAGAAGTAACTAAAGGATACCACGTTTTCTTCTTTGATTTAGACTTACTATAATATTATACCACTCAGTCTGGTCAAGTTAGAATAAAATAACGGAACATGATTTGGCCAAATTTTACAGGCACACAACTCAAAATGCAACAGCGATGGGCAAGGCTCTCCTGGGCTGGGCCCCTCGGCTGTACTGCCGGTGCTCAGCAGACATGACCGAGGACGGAAACCTCACCTCACCGGGCCTTCCACATCTGTTGACGTGGAATAAAAATAATAATTCAGTACACTTCCGTGCAGTGAGAAGAGCTTATACTGTGGTTATGAAAACAAGCACTTCAGTTGAACAGCAAGAAGTCAGAAACTTAGAAAGTGGTTTGAAACTCAGTGCTGGTTTATCTTTCCGAAACAGAGCACCTCACCTGACGGCCCCAGATGGCCCCTGTCGAGCGTTAGTGACCACACAAGCAGACAGCCGCGCAGACCTGTTTCAAGAGAGGAAGCGTGTGCGTCCAGTGCCTGGTCTGGGGCCCGAAGGTGGGCAGGGCGGCCAGGCCAGGCTCACTCCTGTCCACCAGCCTTTCTGGGCTCTGCGCTTTCCTGTGAATCAGAATCGAAGCAGCTGTACTTGGGCCTCAAATTCCTCCTAGCATAAACTCTATACATGAACTCGTCATTTGAAGTGGGAATAAACAGTTGAATTTTAAAAATTGAGAACTGTATTTTCAGCCTAAAAAAGTGCAAACTCACACCTGCAGCTCCCACGGCGCCCACACCAGGCCTCTTTCCCAGTCACCCCATCTGTTAAAATACTGAGATTCATGTTTCTGTAAATGTCCTTGATAATTAAGAGTTCTTTGAATAACTCAGGAAGTGGTTTCTAAAATGACACGGACCTGTAAGAGCATAGGAAGTGGGGGCACCGTGCTCCCAGAGCCTGGGGTCCTCTCCCTGGGGGCTGCAGGTGCTGCCGTGTTTCCACGCGTCCCAGCACCTCCGACACGTCCCGAGGCCCCTCTCAGGGCCAGGGCGTGCGCTGTGCTCACATGTTGTAGGCGACGTAGATGGGGTCCAGCTGGTCGGCCAGGAAGCCGTCACGCAGGTGCATGCGCTGCTTCTCCCCGCGGGAGTTGATGGGGATGACGCCTGGGTCCACGATGACCACCACGCCCACCACCAGCAGATGCTCCTCCAGCACCGCGTTCGTCACCAGGGCCACCAGATCCAGTGCATCCTGCTCCAGCCCATCCAGCTCCACCACCACCACCAGCAGGTTGGTCCAGGTGAACACGGCACTGCGGGGAGAAGGCGGATGGTGTCGCACGGGGTCGGGCACAGGCTTTGGGGGCTGGGAAAGGGCGTCAGAAAGAGACCAGTGAAAAAAACCAACGTAGGTTCACTGACGTCACCCTCCTGCTCAAGGTCAGTTAGAATTCAAAGGTTAAGTGTGTTTTACAGGAGTATCTATTCTAATTAAAGTTCTCGCTAAGAATCAAGAACATGTGATGTCGAAAGCTGTACCTTTCCCAAGGCAAGCTGCCTACAAAGTGAAGAAATCCTGAGTCTCGACCATTTAAATTAGGAAATTCATGTTAAAAGCAGAAGCATTTCAGGATAACTGTGGAGCTCTCACATTTTGCCTGTGCATCTGGGGACAGACTCTTAGCTTAAGACTGATTAGGAAGAGGAAAAACCAAGCAAACCCAAGCAAGGGGTCTCTGGCCCGTGATTCCAAGAGCGGGTCTGGGGTCTGCTCCGGGAGAGGCAGGACGCTGCCCCCCACGCGTGGCCGCAGCGCCCGCCCCGGCCCCGGAGAGCTGGCGGACGGCCGTCCCAGGCCCTCACCACTCGGCGACGCTCCTGTGCGCCCGGATCACTGACGTCTCGATGTCGACGGGGTGATAGCGCATGCCCCTCAGCTCCAGCGCCTCGTCCAGAGACCCCACCACGTACAGCGCGTCGTGTCGCTCTGCGGACAGCACAGGTCGCCCGCCTCAGCACGGCACGCGGTGCCGACGGCTGGCGACTCAAACATTGCCTGACGACACAGCCTCCTGCCACGCTCGGCCCCCCGAGACTCAGAGAAGTTACGCCCGCGTCTGAATACGTATTTAACAACAACTTTACTATCTCTGGAAACGAAGCAGTAGCTACAGGGGCTCCCAAAACTTCTGACGGCATCTGGCCAGCCTGCTGTGGCCGAGGGACTTTGAAAGCTTGGGGGGCCGTGTGGGGAGGGCCCAACAGATGGCTAGTGAGACGTGCCCACGGCTAAGCCTGGGGGGCCCACAGCCTCTGCCAGCAACCCTGCATCCTCCGCAGAGGCTGGGGTCCAACACCAGTGAAGGAAAGAGAGTAATTTTCAGAGAAAACCGTGTCAGGGCACCTAGAGACAGGAGCTCCTAGCGAGGGGCGAGGTGAGTCAGCAGGGACCCCCAAGATGCCGCCCGCACGGGGCTCAGGTGCCGGCGTGGGGCTGCACAGGGACCCCTCACCTCCGCTGGCGTCGGTGAGCTCTGTCCTTCGGAGGAAGCCCAGGAAGCCCGTCCTTGCCCAAACGGTCTGGGTGTCTCCGAAACTCAGCCGGGCACTGAAGTGGTCGGCGTGGAGCCCCTCCTCCCCGTAGACCGTGTAGTACCCCGTGGCGCTGTGCGGGCTGCTCACCCAGACCTGGGGGCCCAGGGGACGAGGGGGTCAGTCGCCACGGTGCCAGGCACTGTCTGTGCCGATGCACGGCAGCAACGCCACAGCACACGGGGGCGGGGGCGGGGATAGAGCGCTCGAACTAAGTTACAACAACAGGCACGGAAAGCAGGCAAGTGACTGTCCTCCTTCAGACGAACCGTTCCCCTCCTCGGACCCCGGAGAGACGCCTGTAGGACAGCGATGTACACAGCTGACGGTAAGAAAGAACCTGCACGTGCACATGCACACAGGGCCAGCGAGAGTCGGGGCGCAGACCCACCCGCACGTGGGCTAACGGTGCCCAGAGCGTCACGGGCCCCCAGGGCACCCTTCTAAAGCCAGGGCCCTCCAGGGCCCACAGGCGGCTCCCGACTATCAGGCTCTAGGTACCCCCCGAAAGCAGGGTCCGAAAGAGGAGACAGGGCGGCCACATGGGTCCCAGCCTGGGGCAGACCTGCCAGGACTGTCTTGGGACCCACTGCTGCCCTAACAGGCCTGAGCCCAGCTGGCCAGGAAGGGGATGGCGTGGGGAAGACCCCAGGCGGAGCACACCCAGCCCTGGGACTGGGACACCTTTCCTGGCCAATGCGGCATGAGCCCCGGGCCCACCCATGCCCTCGTCGCAGCTGGTCAGGGACTGGGCAGTGTGTGAGGACACCCCTGGGTGCTGCCCTCAGCAGTGCAGGATGCTGGCCCCCAGGCCCGGAACTGGGAGCTGAGACCATTCCCACTGTAACAGGCCAGCCTGGACACCCAGCCTCCACTTGCCACCAGGTACTGGGTCCCACCAGGTACTGGGTCCCACCTGTCCCGTTACTCTAGACCAGGAGCTGTACGCAGGCATACCAAGGACTCCAGCACAGCCTGGGTCCTGGGGCAGAGAGGACACCCCGCCCCGTGTCCCCAGGATGGAGAAGTCCATTCCTCTTAGCCATGGGGTCTGCCCTGTGCTGTCCCTCACTGGGGGCCGCAGGAACTCCTCTTCAAGGGACAGCTGTTTCCTCCACGGCTGCTGGTTCCTGCGAGGCTCCTTAGGCCACCCAGTGTCTGCAACTCAAGGTTTCCCTCTGCTAGTGGGGTAGCAGGGTGGGGGGCTTCATCCCAAGGGCAGGACCCTGAAATCCTACCCAGGGACTGGGTCCAGGGGCACAAACACTGGGGGAGGCACACAGCTTCTGACAGATTCCCCAAAGCACGTGCGACCCCAAGGTTCAGAACTCCCGAACCTGGGGCAGAAAGGCGAGGAGGGTACGGAGCGGCTCCGGGGGTGCGCGGGGCTCTGCAGCCTCACCTCCCCCAGGTGCGAGTCTCCAAGGGGCCCTCTGGTCTCGGTGTGGGCAATGATGACCTTCACTCCAGGCAGGATCTGGAAGGAGAGCCGTGCTCCGGTCAGAGGCCGCACGGCCCTCCTGACTCAAGCGCGCCAAAACAACGTCCTTCGAAGCTGATCCAAAGGAAGTGACACGTACACGGGGCTGATCAGGCTCGGGAGCCAACCTAAACCTGACTTTGAATTTTAACAGAAGAGATTTTAATAGAGAAAAATAAATTCTGAATCTTAGCAAAATCACCCAGTTCCTGAGAATGGACCCTATTTTGGATGGCAAGAGGGGTCGAGGGGGTCTTTCTCTGAGGCCCCCTGTGAGGGCTCACGAGTGCCGGGGGTCCACATGCCTCGGCCGTGTCCCCCCACCAGCCCCCCTGAGCCCCCCGGCTCTGGATGGAAACCTGGCCCCCAAGAGGCCTTCCTGCCCCCAGACTCAGAGTGGGGCAGCTGCTGAGCACCGGCTCCGTGCCCACCAGGGGCCGTGAAGACTCCAGGGGAGTGCGCCTCGGGTCCAGGACCTCCGCCGGGCCTGCGGGGCCTCACTGGGCTCAAGTCAGACCACCTGGCTGCTCCTGGACACCTGTTCGGTGTCCTCAGTTTCCCCAGGTATAAAACGGGAGGTGACAGTGGAGACCTCCAGGCAGTGGAGGAAGGGACGAGGGGTCACAGGAGGTCGCCATGGCCAGCGCCAGACCCTCCTCTCCTCGTGCTGTCCCCACAGCCCTGGCGGGACCGCTCTGTTTCCCCAGATGCTGCTGAGGCTCCGACCTCTCCCCGTGTGGCCCACCCAAACCCTGAAGCCAGAGCTCTTTCCAGGACCCAGGTCCGTCAGCCCCAATTTATCATAACAGAGAAATATGGGGGGAAAGTCCATCAAAAATGGATGCAGATCCGTATGTGATAGGAAACAAAAAGGCACCAGAAAGCATTAAGAATTGCGTTTGCAGAAAGGACAATGCGGACTGCACACGGGGCGTTTCTGTGCACGTGGGGAAGGACAGGAAGGGAGCCCTGGCCTGTGCCCACCGCCTCCCCCTCCAGGGTCTGTGCCTTCCTTCCCAGGCCCCACGCCCACCTGCCCACCAGAGCGCCCTTCTCTCCTCCTCCCCTCCCCCCAGTGCAGCTCCCCCACGCAGGCCTCCCCGTGGCCCCAGGACCTTTGCGCCAGCTGAGCCTTCTCCCCCGGTCTCTGCTCCTCCTCTGGGGCGGCCCCTGCTGGTGCACAGCCCCCGCTTGCTCCTCCCCCGCATTCACCGCGGGCCGCGGGCCGTCTCCCTGGAGGCAGCTGTGGCGTGCGCTCGGGAGAGCGCGAGCAGAGCAGGGGCTGTGCTGAGCCCTCCTCTGGTTGTGCAGCTGCAGAGGGAGCCCCGAGGCCGGGGGCTGGGTGCAGGCCTTCCCCACCCCATCACACTGTCTGAGGGTTCCCGGGGGTCTTCTTCCTTCCTCTGAACCTCCCCTGCTTCTGAGAACGTCTGTTCTCCTGGCTCTATGTCTGCTGACCCCTCACGGTGGCTCAAAGTTTTTCCCTGGGTGCCCTCAGGTGGTCTCACAGCCCCACCACCTGAGCCCACTCTGGGCTCCTGAGATTGCACCAGGCCTGGACTGCTTTAATGGTAAATTGCCACCGTGGTGGGGACCACTTCCTGGCTGTCACCTGAGCCAGGGGCTGAGTTCTTCCAGGCCCCAGTGTGCTGCTCCAGGGCCGCCATGAAGACAACAGGCGCCCCATGGCCTCAAGACCCAGCAGTGCAGCTCCTTCTAGGTTTCTGCACCTGAGGTCCTCCCTTTTTGGAACTGGAACTCAGATGTAGACGTAAAGACTTAGCAAGTGTGTGTGTGTGTGTGTGTGTGTGTGTGTGTGTGCGCACGCGCGCGCGTTTTTGCAGCGAGGAGAGGCCTCTACGTCAGCCCAGCCCAGCCCGACCACAGGGGTCTGTGCTCACTGCGAGCACCTCCCAGGACGATGTGAGGATGGAGGCCCAATCCCCTGCACTACCTTTCCAGACTCTGTCAATGGCAGACTGTGCGGAGAACCCCGTTCCACCAAACGTACCCTAAAAATTAACAAGGGAAAAATTTCAGAATAAAATTTACTACATAGACAACAATCTCTAAAAAGGCAACTCACAAGGTGGTCAGAAATTGATTATCACTGCGACAGCCAGTCCGTTGACAACAGCCAAGCCTTTAGCGTTTTGATCAGGACCTTGCTGTGACCTTGGAGCAGTGACTTCGGGTGCGTGGCTCACCAGGCACTGCTCAGGGCAGGAGCTGGCTCTATGTCCTCGGGGGGCCCCTGGCCAGCTGGCCTCGCCCCCCAGGAAGCTCCACCACGGTTTACCTCAAGCTGCATTTGAGGATCCAGAACTGGGACCCAGCTCCAAAGCTGGGAGGGACCCCGACCCGCAGGTACACGCCGTGGCCCCCGGGACATGTCTGCTGACGTGATGCCTCTGTCCTGCCCAATGATGGGCTTACTTGTTTTCTACCCCATAAAAAGCCACGTGTCAAATGCTCGGTCACTTTTGGAAGGTCATTCCCTTCCTGGTCGTGGGAATGACTGATCAAGGGAGGACACAGGGACGCAGGGGAGGCCCAGGCTGCCCGGGGGCCCGGGTGCTGTTACCTGTCATGGCGCAGTGCCCTCATATCCACGTAGACGGTCGTGGGGTCCGGGCCGGCCGTGCCCTGCAAGGGGAGCAGCAGAGGTATGTCCACTCGGGCCTCACGCCGTGGTTTCCAGGGGCATCGCCTCCACACGGGTGCAGCTGGGGGACGGCTCCTCCGGCCCGGGGGGTGGGGTGGGGCCGGGAGGGCAGCTGCTCTGCTCCCAGCAGGAGTCTGCCCTCCTGCAAACATCTACAAGGCTTGGTACCACCGAGGGAAACCTCCCGTAACGCTGAAGGAAGATGTCAAGTCAAACAATTTCACATTTCAGTCCTGATAGCTCTATCCCCGCTGGTCTCTGAGAAAACACCGCTATGGGTTTTGGGGCATTTCCACGCGCCATGCTCGCTCCGACCTAATTCTTTTTTTTTTTTTTTTTTTTTGAAATTCACGTTCTTTTATTTATTTATTTATTTATTTATTTATTTATTTATTTATTTATGACTGTGTTGGGTCTTTGTTTCTGTGCGAGGGCTTTCTCTAGTTGCGGCAAGCGGGGTCCACTCTTCATCGCGGTGCGCGGGCCTCTCACCATCGCGGCCTCTCTTGTTGCGGAGCACAGGCTCCAGACGCGCAGGCTCAGTAGTTGTGGCTCACGGGCCCAGTTGCTCCGCGGCATGTGGGATCCTCCCAGACCAGGGCTCGAACCCGTGTCCCCTGCATTGGCAGGCAGATTCTCAACCACTGCGCCACCAGGGAAGCCCTCCGACCTAATTCTGAGGGCTGGGCACGGTGAGGCCCCACCAGGGATTTGCCAGAATGACGTCCTCACTCTCTCTCCTCCCATCTGACCGCGGACATTGGCCCTGATTACAGGACAGCACGTTCCTTTTCATTAGATAAAGAACGTCAAGTTACACGGATACTCCGCCCCGGCATCATTCTCTGAAGATCCCAAAGTTACCTATGTCTGCCCTGGAATGAAAACGGAAATTTTTTCATTGAGACTAAACACAGCCCTTCCTCCAGAGGCAATTTATTAAAATGAAGGTTAAATGCTTCTGAAAATACTTTTTGTCTTAAATTCAGTTACAAAGGAGCTTCTGTGATATGTCAAATAACATCTACTGTGAGCAGAAGAAACGCGTATTTGTCTGGAGTTCACAAGAGGCCACGTGAACTCATGGGAAGCACAGAGGCACCTCGAGGTCGAGGTCAAGGTCGTACCTGCTTAGCCAGCTTTCCCAGCCTGTTGGGCTGACAGAAACAAAGGAGGACAGCAGAGGGAGACAGGGAGGAGAAGCCACAGGAAACACAGAGAGCACAGGCACGTGAGAAACACAGCTGAGAGAGAGCAAAGTGCATCACTGCATCTCAGAGTGCAAACCAAGGACTTCCCAGCAAGACTTCTGCCGCCCATGTGCTGATAAGCAACACAGATGCCATCGCGTTTCCAGGAAGGAAGGCCCGGGCTGCCAGACGCTGAGCAGACAGAAGGGCTGCGCTGACAGCCACCAACCCTGCGCCAGCAGCCGAGGTGCAGTCACACTGCCTACAACGGGAGGACCTCACGAGGGACCACCCTACTCCTCCTGCCACTCAGCAAGGGTCCGAGCGAGGCCTGGGCGTCTCCCCGAGCGAGATGGTCAGCTATCTCCATTGTGGAGAGGCCGTCGCAGGAACACCAGGACAACAGGACGCCAGACTCTGCAGTCGAGACCCTCCCTGTGTCCGGCAGGCACTGGCCAGTACGGGCTCGGGATGAGGAACTGTGGTTCCCCTGAGGCCTTTCCTCCCAACAACTCCTGAACGTGGGTGCGTGAGCATGCAACGTGGTTTAGAAAGAAGTGGGACTGAGGTACTAGTAGGAAATCTGGAAAACAGCCAGAGTCACCTGAAGAAGCAGTAAACAGCACTGCACTATAGTTAGCTGTTCTGAAACTTTGTTTCCTTTTAATAAGTAAAATATCTTAATGTTCCAAAAATGAGTTCCGGGTAATATAAACGATCACACTCGTTAATGTTTCCATTTAAAATTGCGAGACGTCTTAAAACCAATTAGCTTCCTCTCTCTTTAGAATATTAACCGCACACCACATCCAACTGAGAAACTCTTCCAGACGATAGTCACCGTTCCAAACAATTTTAATTTTTCCAAATAAGTCTTTGTTCATGAAGAACAGAATCTCTTTTAAAGTAAAATGCTCAGCTCTCAAAGCTAATGTGCTATTTGGAAAACGCAACATCAAAGGCTGGGGGGACAGGAAAGGACCCAAGGAGGGAGGAGAAGCGCGGCGCGTGCACGTGACGCCCAGCGGGAAGCCCTGCCGCCTACCTGCAGGCAGATGGCCACATTGACCCTGCAGCCGAATGTGGTGCTCACGGCGCGTGCGGGCAGGCCCAGGTCCCTGAACAGCTTGGAGAAGGACTGTGTGAGCGCGATCCTGGGCCGCTCCTCGGCCACCACCATGCAGGTGCGCACGCACGACAGGTTCACGCCCTTCATCTGTGGGAGGAGTGGGCGCACACGGGCGGGTCTGAGCGTAAAGGCCAAGCTGCTCGAGCCCCGCCTCCTCGGTTCCGTCTCCCCCGCTCGGCCCTCTGGCCCCGGCCCCTGAGGCCTCGGAGACCCTGCGGTGTGCTCCGACCCAGGGTCGGACCCACCCTGCCCTGCGCCCACCCCACTCTCCTCCCAGGAGGTGCACCACGGGTGTGTGTCGGAGTGTGGGGGGGAGCTCGCAGCAGGGGGCGGGGCGCCCCGGGAGGGTTTTTCGGTCGCTGGGAGAGGTCCGGGGGTCTCTCCAGGCCCGGCCGGCACGCACCCTGAGCACCGCCGTCTGCGCGCCCAGGCCGCGGGCGCACGTCTCCATCACCGAGTAGGAGCAGAAGGTGACGCGGGCCTTGTACTGGCTGACAGCCCACAGCCACAGGGACGCGTTGGCCTCCAGCTCCGGCGGGGGCACCAGCACCGACTGGTGTCCCGAGTAGACGCTGTGACAGCGACAGGGGCGGGGTCAGCACGTGTGCAGGCGCCTCTCCCCTCAAGGACACTGCCCTTCCCGGCAGAGCCCACCCTTTCTGCTCTGGCCGAGTGGGGCTTTCAGTAGAAAACTTGGGGGCGCAGGTCCCGCCACCAGCACTCAAGGATCCAGGGTCGCTGTCAGGGACGGCCCAGCTGGCAGGGACGGGGTTCTGCTTACAAAGATGGGTTCCTACTTCCCTGTTCTGGATGGAATTAGTAGTAATGGAGAGTGTGCACTTAATAAAAAGGCATTTTTACTCTTTTACTCAATTTCAGACCCGAACTCCAACCCACCCAACACCCACACAAACCAACCCACTCACACGTGTATCCTCCGCTAGGTGGGCGTCAAAAATGTACCTTAGAAAGGGGGCGTCTAAAGAAGCAATTCAGCCGGGGGTGGGGTAAGGAGTGGGGGGATTCTACCCGCACACTCACCTGCACACTCACCCTCCACTCACCTGCACACTCTACCTGCACACTCACCTGCACAGACACCACAGGGCAAAGCCAAGGCCACAGTAGGGGTCGAGGCAGATGGCGATCTGCCTGGAGGGGTACAGCTCACACTGCAGCTTGATGGAGCGGCACAGGGCGCTGGTGGCTGCATGCGACATCTTAAGGAGTGAAAGGAGAGCTCTGCTCAGTGACGTGAGGGAAGAGGGAGGGCTGACGGCAGTGCCTGCCGCCCACAGCAGCCGGACACCTTCACTCCCTGAAAGGGTGGCTGGCCCACTCCCACATACACCAGTCAGCACCCAGGAATGGCACGCTGGGAATCTTCTAGGCGAGCGTTCAGGGTAATAAAGGATTTTAATGGAGCGTCTGGTGCCTGCTAACGTGACAGACTCATCCAAGCCACCTGGTCCTCGAGGCCAGAGAGTCACGAATCAGAGAGTTCAGACGTTACCATAAAACATCAAAATACGCATTACTCTCAGGCTAACCTAATTTGCGGGTTTATTGGTATTTAACACAAACTTTAAGGAGCAAAACTGCTGCTTTAAGCTCTGGGAGGAGGAAGGGCCTGCACAGACCTGCAGCCAACACCTTTCTGCCCTTTGCCCACCCACTGTGTCAGGGGCCGGAGTGGAGGGGAGCTCCAGCCAGAGGACCCACCTTCACACCCGCCAGGATCCCCGTGGTCGACACGCTGAAGTCCAAGTATGCGAGCACGTCTGGGGACGGGGGCCTGAAGATGCTGGCCACCTTCTTCTTGGGTATGTCATCTGTCGGTCAGGAGACACGGGTGGCGTGGATGCTAGCTCAGGCTCTCGTGGAGAGAGAGGAGACAGGACGCACCTGGGGAGCTGGGGAGCTCAGAGCAGAAGCCAGGCTGCGGGAGAGCAGGCCGCGTGTGTACGCAGGGAAGGTCACGTGGAACGGACCCTCGCCGACCACGCTGAGCATGTGGTGATGGGGACGGGACGAGGTGGACACGGAGGGCTGGAGATGGGCCGAGGGAGCCCCACAGGAAGGCTCAGAGGAGCGGGGACTTGGCCAGGGTCCCAGAGCCTGTGATGGAGCCAGGATTACCGACATTTCTGTGCACAGTGAGTGCTAAGGATGGGCCCCCAGGGCTCTGGGTGCTTCATCGCGTTCCTTCAGGACCGTGAAGTGGGCACAGCACTGACCGCACACAGGTGAGGCGAGGCGAGGCGAGGGCAGGGAGCGGGTGAGGTGATGGGACTCCCCGGAGCCCATCTGCTCCCGGGCCCACCCCTGGGCGCCCCGCCAGCCGCCCTGGACCAGCTCCCCGTGCCTGTTGCTGGTATCAGGCAGGTGGCCACTGACAACACGGTCCCTGACTTCCTCTCGTGGGCAGTGCCCTGGTGGGCAAGGACAGGCACCTCTACCCACCCGGCGCGACGGGGAAGGAGGGACCCTTCTCTGCTTGCCGGCTGGCACCCATGTGGCCATGCGCCTCGAGTTACCGATGGAGCCTGCAGGGTGCTGCTGGTTTGGGGTGTCTTGATGGCTGACCCAGCAGGCCAAGACAGAGGGGCCCACAAGCATCTTCTGGGGCGTGGGAGCACGCATCCATGAAGGGGACCCAGGACGGGTGTGTGTGTGCTGTGGGCACCGCCTATGTTCCCACAGCTGCCAACGGCTGCGTGGTCATGAAAGGCAGCAAGAGGAGCTCGTCCACAGGCGCCGGGCCTTGGAAGGACCTCCGCTCCCCACCAGCCGCCCTCCGTCCTGCGCGCCCGGCTCTAGGCTCGAGCTGGTGGACACACCTGTCAGGCACCCAGCCGGCGAGGCTCCTGTTAGTAGCCTCTCACCATTCACTGAAGCTGCTAAGCTGCTCTTAGCCCACCTTTATGTTTACGTGGCGACAACGCAATCCCTACAACAGAGGAAGGAAAGGGGGCTGATCCTGGCGGGGCCGGCGAGCGCACCAGCGCAGCGAGGATGCGCACCTGTGTCTAGAATGGTCGGCCAGGTCCTGGCGTCCACGGCGGCCAGTGCTTCTTTGGACTTGAGCAGCCGCGTGATGGCCTGCGTCGTGAGTACGCACGCAGACTTGCTGACCTGCAGGGCACAGGGGTTGAAGGCACAAGTGAGACTCGGTGCCTGGGAGCAAACTGCACACGGGCCCACGGTCAGGTCCGCCCTGCTGGCCGTGGTGCCTGCCTACCTCCACGATCATCTTGACGGTGGGAAGTGTGGTGGTGAGGTTCTGGGGGTGCGGGGGCCGCACGGTGACGGGCACGCAGCCGCAGTACAGGCAGCCGTAGAAGGCGGCAATGAGGTCCACCCCTGGGGAGACACATGGTCAGAGGGCATCAGCGGGTCAAAGGCGGCTCCCCACGTCCAGTGCCGTGGATCCACGAGAAAGACCAGGGGCCTCACCTGCTGTGCTTGAATAAAACCACCCTCCTCCACACTAACAGGGTGTGCACCAAACAGCGCTGTTACGGAGGGACAGAGGGCTACCCCTGCTGCAGGTCACCCCCCGCCCAGACACGGGGAGGCCGGGAGGTGGGGGGGCACAGTCACGGCCCAGAGGAGGCCATGGAGGGCGGGAGGCCCATGCCCCTCACGTGGACAGCGTGCCCTGCCCGCCACCTGTGCGGGCGGGTGGGCGAGCTGCCCACCCCGGAAGCCCCGCACCTCTCGCGTGCCTCTGCGCCCTGACGTGGGGGGCCTGGCCGCTTCTCCAGGGAGGCCCACACCCCCAGGGATGGGCCAGGATGTCCCCGCCCCGCTCCCAACCCCGCGCCGAAACGTGGGACCACTCGCTGCTCCTTCAACTCTTTTATGTGTTTCAAGTTCTCCATAATTAAAACCGGGGGGAACTGTACCACACTTAAAACCCATCTTCCCCTCTTGAACTCAGTCCGACTTGAGAACACCTGAGTCCCACACCCTGGAGACTCTTCCAGATACTGTCCTCAAATCACAAGGCCCTGCCTGACATCATCTGGCTACAAGACACCAGTCTCAGGCTGTTTTCATTCCAGGGTCAAAATAAATATGCGACGTTTAACCCAGCTCATGGGTTTCAGCAGATTACAAGTTCACGACGCTCCATCAGGGCCAGGGGTGCTCAGCACGGTCATCTTTACGGGCCTGAGCCCACCCACCGGGGACCACCCATCTGCGCTGCGCTTGTGGGCAGCTCAGGAGACAGAGCCAGCAGGCAGGCCGACACGCGGGCGCGCATCCTCGCACCCCGCAGGGCCACTCTGCCCAGCGCGCCACAAAGGTATCACCAAGCTGAACACAAGCAAGCACCGTCAGCAACTCACTTCCACGAGCTCATGCAGCTCCTGCCGTCCCTGCGTGTGCATCTCCTCTTGTCCCGACGTCACCAGGCGAACGTGCGGGGCAGCCCTGTTCCTGCCCACACCCCACCTGTCTGCAGCTCCCAGAGAGTCACCCCAGGGCCACACACCCCTGAGGAGGAAGTCCTGGCCCCTCGCAGGAAATCAGGAAATGCAGGACACGCACGCGCGTGCGCACCTGCACGCGCGCACACACACACACACACACACACTGGTGTGCATCTGCAAAACACCTGCACCCATTCCCAGCCTTCAAGCAGGGTGGGATCTGCCCTCCAGCTATTAATTATACTCTCCACCTGCTGGTAAGGTCGTAAATTTAGAACTTCACCAAGCATTTTCCTTTATTCACTAAAAATTTTTTATAAACAGTGTCAAACATGCCCCAAAGGGAGAGAGGCGTTGGGCCTCCTTCCGTCTTTTCTCCTATTCTCCTGTTACTTCAGCATCCCTCACCCCCAGCATGTCCTCACGCTGCACGCCTGCAGCTGCAGCCCTGAGCCCCAGAATGGCTGTGGTCCTCCCAGGCTCTCCGCCTGGTGTGGACGGTGATGGCCGGGGCTCCCGAGCGGCTGCGTCCCTGCCTCATCTCGGCCGGGGTGATGTTTGCCTCACACTGAGCCCAGGGAGACGAGAAGAGTGGGAGCTGCAATCAGTCCTGGAGAAAAATGACCGCACGTTCCCGGGACCGGAAAGAGCAGAATAATTGTAATGCCAGTGGGAGTTCTGGAGCGTCCAAGCCACCACGCATCCGTGTCAAGAAACAAGCTGGGCCGCCAGCTCGCCCTGGCTGCCGGGCAGGGAGCACTCCACGGCAGCCCCCTGGGAAGAGGCCCCCAGATCCCACAGGCAGAGAGAAAGCGCCCAGTACAAGTCGTGTCCTGCCAGACACACTGAAAAGAGACGGTACCCAAAACCTGAGTCAGGAGTTCCAGAAGCATGAAAAAGAGGGAGAAAAGGCAGTAAGGAAAAAGAACATTTCCCTGAGATGAAGATTAAGTGGGCAAGAAAGTGAGAGAGGACCTAGACCCAGGCATTTCCCAGTAAAATCCCTGAGCTAGAACCAACAAGCTTCCAGACAAAACAACAACAGACTTATAACGGGGGGGGAAAAAGAAAACCACCTACAACCCTGGCGAAGCACCCACCAAGCCAGAGAAACCTGTGATTCCTGTTCCAGCTAAGGCCCAGGCCGCCAGGGAAAGGGAAAGGGAAAGGTCTTCCGAGTGCCCACCACCCGTGCGCCAGACGCAGGAGAAAAACGTCCCCTAACAGCCAAGCAGCAAACTCCCAGAACCAAGACCCCAAGACAAGGCAGGAGAGGCAGAGCGGGCGCCGAGCGGGTGAGACGGAGCCGACGGTGAGGAGGGGCTGTAGGGGCCGCACTGGGCAGAGTGAGGGGATCCCACAGGAGCCAGGTGGCCCCGGAGGGAGCAGGGAGGACTGGGAGCCCCCAGGAGGCCCAGACGTCCCGACTGGGGGGGCGCAGGCATCTTGTTCCCACGGCTGTGGGTCTGATCGGAGAGCAGGGCGAGGGACGGAAGCCGTTCACCCACTCACCGGTGCCAGTGAGCAGCCGTGGGGTTGGCCCAGCAATCCAGCCCAGCACAGAGAGGCCCACGGAGTGGGGCCGGGGCTCCGGGTGCGGGGCACAGAAGGAGGCGGGGGGTTCCGTGCGGGTGGCCCGGGGGCCAAGTCCCACCCGGGTACAAGGAGAAGAATCGGGGCAGATCGTCATCTGTCCAGACAAAGACAGCAGATAAGAACTGCAGCCCATTTTAACATGCGCTAAAATGCATTAAGAAAATGATGCAAGATACGAACGAATAACCAAAATCAGAACTAGAAAAAAGAAGTGAGGAAAGAAGTAGAAACTATAAAAAATCATTTCAGAAACGAAGATGGAACTAGAAGGAGCCCAAGAGCAAACAAGACAACGGGCACAGAAACCACGAAGAGGAGGAGACTGGAAACTCAACGGAGACACTCCTGGGGAAAACGACAGAGAAGACCTAACACGTGGGCCACGGGAGCAGGAAGGAGATGCGAAGAAAATCAAAGCAAGGGAAGAGACAGAGAAAAGACTACAATTCTAGAAAACTTCCTTGAAATTAAAAAAAAAAAAAAAGATGTGCAGCTTCTTATTTAAAGATACCTTATACACTGTATGGCATTGATGGTATAGTGGTGAGCGTAGCTGCCTTCCAAAGATACCTTAGGTAAAAGAATGCTGCCCTGTAATAATCAATGTTACAACCATATGCCAGACTTTAAGAAGGGAAAAAAATGTCCTTTTGGCACCTAGAGCAAAACAGCCAGTGACTAATAAGAGAAAGAAAATTAGATTATCGTCAGGCTTGATGCTTAAGGCCCGGAGAAAATGGACACATATCTGAGAGGCTCAAGAAAAGAAAATGTGAGTCAGGGATTTTTTTTATCTAGCAAAAACAACTTTCATTGCGCAGTGTACAGACTGTTACCAACAAGCAAGAACTCAGGGGATACTGTTCCCATGAACCCTTCCCGAGAAACCAATTAGAGAACCAGCGTGGCAGAAAGAGACTGAATGCAGTCACCGGTGGACTGAGGGTGAGGAGAGGCCAGCTTTGCAGGCCCCCAGCCTCGCCCGCCCCGGCGACACAGAGAGCACAGCTACAGGGAAAACGGGTGGAGAAAGCACGTGTGAAAACATTTAAGCTGCTTTCAAAAATCATACAGGTGGTCACGTATTACTACCGTTATTTTGGGGGTGCTGCTTGTGACACAGGATAAAGCAAGTGAGTGATCTTGGGATATTTGAATTCTATCGCTTCCCATCCTGGAGAATCAGGATTCTCAGTAGGGAAGAAGGGAGACACAGGCATAAAGCAGACAGAACGTCAAGAAGGGTTCAGTAAAACCCTGTAACCCTGAATCTGATCGGGTACAACAGTATGAACTCATGAGGCACTGCCTGTCTCCGAGATATAATTATTATACTCATTTTAAATCAGAGCTCTGCTCAAGGAAAGGGCCAACGGCCAGCGGCCAGCCCAGGAGGGACGAGCCCCTGGCCCAGACCGGTGCTGTGAACACCAGGCTCCACGGAGAACTGGCCAGGGCACCTGGTCCCAGCAGACAGCAGGAGGCATCAGGACGGGAGGTCACACCCGAGGACGTGGGAGTGGCTCCCACTAGAGTGCGACAAGAAACAGAATTCATTTTATTGATGGAAGGAAAGAAGCAACACTTACTCTACCTTTCACAGCTGAATTCTACCACTGGGTGACCAGATACTAACGAGGGCAAGTGTCTGTTTATAGTTTATGGCTGACAAGTGAAAAAAGAAAGGACAGAGTTAGAACACCACCGTTTAGTGACCCTTAAGGCGTTAATGAATGCGGGACAGAGAATGTCAATGGCTGCCAAGTGTGCTAATTCTGCAAAAGAAAGAAACAGCCCGACAGCGCTTAGGGTCTTGCGAGGGAAGCAAGCCCGAGTCTGACCCGGGGTTCCCCGTGGGAGCCCAGGAGCGGCCGCCCGGCACGCACGGAGCCGCTCCAGACGGCAGGGACGCTCCAGGGCCACAGAAGAGTCGGACAGGGGGCAGCCTGCAGGTTAAAGGAAACCTAAACACATATCAGATTTAAAGAAAATTGGCAGACTAAACTGTGATGGCTAGGACGCTCATCTGGGTGATCAAACGATAAAGAAATGGAAGAAGTGGTGACCACAGAGGTCAGGACAGAGGCTACTTTTGCAGAATGGAGGAGGTGGCTGGGACAGGAAAAGCAAAGATCCATTTCTTGACCTGGTTGGTGGTTACAAGGGTGTTTGCTTTCTAGCAATAAAACAGAGGGGAGAGATGCGGGAAGAACAGCCAGATGAAAAAAGCAAACAGAAAGGAAAGGCTGCACTAAGACAGGCAAGAGTGGACTCACAATTACATTCAAGTGCTCACAGGGGTGCAGGCACGCGTGACAGGAGCGCAGGGTGGGCACGGGCAGAGGGCAGGCTGGCAGGGTCCTCACCTGGGGGGTAGACCAGGGCCACGTGGGCCCCGGTGGTCAGCCTGGCCTTCTCCATCAGAGCAGCGGCCACTCTCTCAGCCTTTTTGTGCAGCTGGATGCAGGTGGTGGTGCTGGTGACTGTGCCCTAGGAAAGCAATCGTGGGCACTGCTGAGCGGGGGGCGGGGGACGACCCATGGACACTCCGCGCACAGCCCGTGTCTGAGCCCCTGTGGTCAGGAACCAGGACAGGTGCCACCCCAGACCCGTCTGCAGTCTTCTCAGAGCCTGATCGCCCACCACAGTCAAAGACTTGGCGATTGAAGAAAACCCTTTTGGCCATTATGATAAAATATTTTAAATGTAACAGTATTATAAAGAATAACGTAATAAATATCCAGCTTTTCATTATCTAGTATTTTGCTACGTTGTTTCAATGTCTCTTTCATAAAATAAATCATCACCACTCTACATACACCCCCAATTCCATCCTCTCCCTCCCTAAAAGCAACCCTTATCCTGAATATAAACACACATAGGTAAATGATAAACAATAAATACACACCCCTAAACTGAACCCTGATGCATGTTCAGGCACCCCATCCACCAGGTCCCGGGGCCCGGGTCGCCGCAGGCTGCTCTTTCAGGGAGCCTGGGCGGACGAGTGGCTGGCGGGGCGCCCTGCACCTGGGTCTCTGCGGAGGAGAGCTGGGCCAGGGGCCAGCTCCGAGCTAACCCTCCCTCCCCCTGCAGACCCGAGTCAGGCCTCACAGCTCTCTCGGCCCTTTTCAGGAGAAGTAGGGCGCCACTCGGCCTAACCACCACCAGCCTCCAGGACAGCCTGGTGCAGCCTCCAAACCCCTCACTGCTCCTCGGCCGGGGCCCCACCACGCAGGCCCGGGGGCTTTGCACAGCAAGTCAGACTCTCCTCACACCCAAGCCGAGGTACAGAGCGCCATGCCGGGCACGCGCCAGGAGCCCAAAGGCCCGGAGCCCCGCCAGTCCCCAAGGCTAGGGGCCACCTCGTGCCAGGGACACCACCTGCCAGGCACAGGCCTCCTCCCGGGTCGAAGGCCGGCATGTCCTTGGAGACCTAAGGACAATTCAAACCTGAGAAGGTTGACAAGCCAAAAGAAGTGCAAAAACTTACAAGTTTTTGGAATGCACCTGGAGAAGGCCAGGTGGTCTTCTGTTGGTTCCTCCTGAGCTCTGAGTTTTAAAGACGATCATGGGGTCTTCTGGGCTGACCGTGCTCCTGGTGGCGTCTCTGGACACGCCCACCCACAGCCCCCTCCTCCCTGGGAAGCGCCCCATCCGCACAGGCGCTCAGCCCCCACGCAGGCCACCCTCGATCCCGCGGGCCTGCCTCTGACCACCCCCTCACACGCGTCCACGTCCCCATGTCCTCTTCTCAGAATGGTCATCTCTCACCTGGACCACGGCCCCCTGGCCCACTGCTCCCGCCCTTGCCCTCTTACAATCCAGAGGAATCGCTCAGAATCACGGGCCCCATCACACCCCTCACAGCTCACGCCTGGGGTCAGCCCAGTGCCCCGGCCTCGCCGCCTCACAGCCCCGGCTGCACTGATTTTCAGCTTCTCACCATCAGCTGACTTTATCCTGGTCAGCTGTTACTTATTGGCTTTAGAATTCCATCAGCCATAAAACAAATGTCTACTGAACGCCTTCCAGATCTGCAGATACACGTGAACCAGGACCACAGCACCGCTCCTGAGCACTGGTTTTCTAGCAGGAAGACTTAGTTCACCGTCTGGCGAACAGGGGCCTTTTTTGTCTTCTTTAACACTGCGTATGTAGCAGGCATCAATCAATATTTCTGAATGAAGGAACAGTGGCCAGTAACGAGCAGTACTGAAAGCCAGGCTGGTGTTTCTCTTCGTTTTTTTTTTTGGCTGTACCATGCGGCATGCACGATCTTAGTTCCCCAGCCAGGGATTGAACCTGGGCCCCCTGCATTGGGAGTGCAGAGACTTAACCACTGGACCACCAGGGAAGTCCCAAGGCCAGTGTTTCTAAGACGTCAGAGCGCAAGCGTCCTCGTGGGCCCGGGAGCGCCTGACAGCGAGTCATGCAGGGTTTTCATTGTTATTTTTCATGTTTTCATGGTTTGTCTACTGGCCCGCAACTTACAGTTTCTCCTTTATACCCTAGAAGCTCCTGGTATCGTGTAACGCCCACTGAAAGGCACCCAGGATCAGGGCACCAAGCAGTATTTGTCATGTTAAAGCTATCAACAAATGTAGAGAGTCTAAATTCCTAATTTTTACAAAATAAACATTTCCTTTTAGTTCACTTAGGAGTATTTACATGCATACTATTCATAATCAAAAGACAAGGTAATGAGAATTTTCTTGTTAAATATAAAAGCCACAGAAAGGCAACTGTGTGGCTTGTGTGGAAGCTGAGGCTTCCAGAGAGAGAAGCACGCCAGCCGGGGCCTGGGTGCCAAGGCTCGCTGCTCTCCAAACGTGAGGCCTCGAGCCTGAGCACCACGGCTGGAGACAGCCCGCGGCCCCTCACCTACGCGGGCAGCGCGTGGCCTCACCTTGGCATTCAGCAGCAGGAAGAGCAGGTGCTCGGGCGTGCTGTGGGCCCGCCACTGCAGCACGTCGGGCAGGAACAGGAACTGCGGGGTGCGGGGAGGGTGCTCAGCCCTGGCGGCGCCCCACCTGCCAGGGAGGCACCCGCCCCCGCCCGCCCTCCCGCCCTTACCTTCCTCGCCTGGTCACTGTCCTCCAGGTGACACAGCTCCCTCCCCGAGGCCTGGGCGATTCTCCTCCCAGCGACCAGATTCCCAACGATCATGGAGGCTGGTCCGACCTCTAGAAAACGAGAGGGGGTCGTGAGTGAGAGGTGGGTGACGTCTGATAGGCAATCATCACACAACTTTTTATTTGAACAGGCAGGCATTTAATTCTTCACTACGATACAGGTGTTCGGGAAACCAGCTACAAGGGTTATGCTAAGTGACAGACAGAATCTCTCTCTTACAAACAAGCCAGATGAAGACATTCACCACACGGCAGATGCCCTGGGGAGGTATGATCAGACCTCAGCCACAGCTTAAAGTATTTACCTCATTGTTTTACTGGCTGTGTTTCATTTAATGGTATTTTATGTATTTAATAATCAGCACAGGTTAGCATTTACTAAAAATTTACATAACCAAAGGAATGGAAAACTGTACGTAAGAGTTAAACCAGGGAAGGGAAGTTGACCGTTTGTCGGGCCTCCCAGGTCCCGTCAACCCGGTGACTGTGGCTGATGACAGAGCCGAGTAGCGGCACGCGCAGCGCCCACAGCCCCCGTGGCCTCGGCGTGGCCAGCCGCCCCACGGCACAATGGCGGCCACGGCGGTGCTTTAGATTCCGGCTCCAGGGCTGCTCTTGGGCATCAGTTCCGCCCCCAGGGAGCAGCCTCCACCGCTCAGACGCCAGGCCTGAATCCAGTCCCGGGGTGGGTGCTAACCGGTGGGGGGAACCCCCATGCTGGGGACGTGGGGCGGTGCTCTCGTTCCGGGGGGGCAGGAGGTGGGGCCCGACCCGGTGTGCCGTTCGTTCGCCCTGGCTCTTAACCCCGACCCCAGAGGCGGAGCGTTCAACAGGGCTGCACCAGTTAAACACAAGCGTCGCTGCCGCAGTCTGCAGACGCAGCACACGCGCTGCGTGAGGTACACTAACCTGGCTGCTTCTGGCGAGGCCTGGGGAGGTTGGTGACACACGTGTGAGGGCAGATCAACACGCTACACGGGTGCAGCATCCCCTCCAGGAAGCGCTGCTTCACTTCAGAAACGTGAATCCCTCCTAGAGGGGCCTTGGGCAAGGTGTTCGCAGGAACCAGGGCCAGACAGTACACGCCCACCTGGTGGATGCTGTCGATGGCCTGGAAGGGGGGGCACGAGACGGGGAACTGTGACCTCTGGGACGTTTTGTTAGAAGAGAAACATGGCGAGACGAGTGTGCATTTCCTATCACTTACACACACGCGCTGTGTATGTGCACAATCGAATATAAATCTGTAACGGCTCACATTAAAAAAAAGCCGTAAAAGCAGTTAAGTGACTTCCTGTGGGAGAAGCAGTGAACAGCAAGGCAGAAGCTGGACTCCTCGGAATACACCTTGCTTTCAAATTTGGAACCATGGATATATTTTACACACAAAAAACTTAAAATTTAAAAAAGCAACCCCTAACTGAAAGTAAAATAAAACAAATGAACTCAACCGAAGTGGAATCAGGTTGGTGGCACAGCCCCACAGAGAGAATCTACTTAGAGTGACTTTAAACACAGGAATTTCATTAATCCAGTCCCACGGGCAAAAAGAATTGAAAAAACATCTTAAGCTGCGCTCGGAAATTTCACACTTGAGAGGTAGTGTGGAGACGGTTATTTGGAGACTGTGGTGTGTGCAGAGTGGCCTCAGGACATGAGTACCTCTGCTGGAAGTATCACCACTGAAATTTTTCATTGTGGAGAAAGATCGGTGACTTAAGAAAAAACCCTGAGGTCTTGAGCTGGAACTAGCAGCATAAACTCATGATGCAGGTAATCCTGTAAGCAGGTGGGCATCATCTCCTACTCTGCCCACTGAAAAAAGCCAGTAACATCAAGTTCCCAGACAGTGCCCAAATTCCATTTCCCCTAGAAGGCAGCGGGGCCTCAGTAGTGTCAGGTCTAGGACACAAAATGCACCACCTCCCCAGGAATCGAGCTTCTTGTTCCTCGGTGTCGCCTCAAAGAACCCAGGAGGTGTGTCTAAAGGACTCAAGAGCCAATCCGAAGAGGCTCCCACTGACCATTGTCAAAAATATAACAACTATAGGGCTTCCCTGGTGGCACAGTGGTTAGGAATCTGCTTGCCAATGCAGGGGACACGGGTTCGAGCCCTGGTCTGGGAGGATCCCACATGCCGTGGAGCAACTGGGCCCGTGAGCCACAACTACTGAGCCTGCGCGTCTGGAGCCTGTGCTCCGCAACGGGAGAGGCCGCGACAGTGAGAGGCCCGCGCACCGCGATGAAGAGTGGCCCCCGCTCGCCACAGCTGGAGAAAGCCCTCGCACAGAAACGGAGACCCAACACAGCCAAAAATAAATTAATTAATTAATTAATTAATTAATTTAAAAAAATATATATATATAACAACTATAATCCACTAGTTCATAGTGAGACAAAAGCCAAAACATCTCCAGGAAGCCAGCTCAGGACCCTGAAATCAACCCTGGATCTCGCGTTCCTGCACAACCTCCAGGTCCCCCGGCGACTTCAGCGCTCTTTGTAGAAGACCCTTCCAAAGCTGCCGCGTTAACGATGAGGAAGGAACAGAATTGAAGCAGCAGCCCCATGAAGCCCTAACAAACCAGCGGACACAACATGCCACCTCCCATGAGACTGTCAGCCAGAAAATCGAGCCCGAGTTTGATCAAGCCTCAAGATCTACGCACCGACACGCAGGAAATACAGGAGACAGAGGAGCACACTGAGTGACACCGCAGAGGCACAGCCGTCAGAGCCCAGGATGGGGAGACGTACTGGACAAACAACCTGCCTCTGTCAATAAACAAACTGCAAGAAAAATATGACAGAAGAGGAGTCTATAGATTAAAAAAGACTTAAAAACCTGGCCCCACCAAGTGCAATTTTCACCTTATTTTGATCCTGAGTTTAACACACATACTAAACATCAGATAATCCGGGAAATTTGAATAGTGACTAAATATTTAATTATATATATATATAATTATATATACAATTACATCCAAAAGAACAAAATACCTAGGAATAAATTTAACCAAGGAGGTGAAGGACACATGTACACTATGAGACACTGATGAAAGAAATTGAAAATGACACAAATAAATGGAAAGATATTCTGAGTTCATGGATTGGAAGAATTAATATTGTTGAAATGTCCATACTACCCAAAGCCATCTGCAGATTTAATGCAATATCACAATACCCAAGACATTTTTCACAGAACTAGAAAATACACTCCTAACATTTGTACAGAACCACAAAAGACCCTGAATTGTCAAAGCAATCTTAAGAAAGAAGTACAAAGCTAGAAGTATCATGCTCCCTGATTTCAAACATCATAGAGCTATAGTAATCAAAACAGTGTGGTATTGGCACAGAAACAGATGTAGGTCAGTGGAACAGAATAGAGAGCCCAGGAATAATCCCACACATATGTGGTCTGTTAACTTACAACAAAGGAGACAAAAACAGACAACAGGGAAAGAGAGCCCCCTCAATGAATGCTGTTGGGAAAACTGGACACCACACACAAAACTAATTCAAAATAGATTAAAGACTTGAATGTAAGACCTGAAACCGTAAAACTCCTAGAATAAAACATAGGCTATGGTAAACTCCTTGACATCAGTCTTGGTGATGATTTTTTTGGATTTGACACCAAAAGCAAAAGCAACAAGAGCAAAAATAAACAAGTGGGACTACATCAAACTAAAAGGTTTCTGCACAGCAAAGGAAACCATCAGCAAAAGGAAAGGAACCTATTGAATGGGAGAAAATATTTGCAAATAATATATCTGATAAGGGTTAAGATCCAAAATACGTAAGAAACTCATACAACTCAATAGCAAAAAAAACACCAAAAACAAAAATCAAATAATACAATTAAAAAATGGGCAGAGGACCTGAATAGACATTTTTCCAAAGAAGACATACAAATGGCCAACAGGTATATAAAAATGCTAAACATCACTAATCATCAGGAAAATGCAAATCAAAACCACAATGAGATATCACCTCACACCGGTTGGAATGGCTATTATCAAAAGGACAAAAAATAACAAGTGTTGGTGAGGGTGTGGAGAAAAGGGAGCCCTCGTGCACTGTTGGTGGGAAAGTAAACTGGTGCTGCTGCCATGGAAAACAGTATGGGGGTTCCTCAAAAAACTAAAAATAGAACTACTATATGATCCACCAATTCCACTTCTGGGTATTTATTGGAAAAAAACCAAAAATGCTGGACATCCCTGGCGGTGCAGTGGTTAAGAATCCACCAGCCAATGCAGGGGCACAGGTTTGAGCCCTGATCCGGGAAGATCCCACATGCCGCGAAGCAACTAAGCCCGTGCGCCACAACTACTGAGCCTGCGCTCTAGAGCCCAAGAGCCACAACTACTGAGCCCACGTGCCACAACTTCTGAAGCCCGTGTGCCTAGAGCCCGTGCTCCGCAACAAGAGGAGCCACCGCAATGAGAAGCCCGCACACCACAACGAAGAGTAGCCCCCGCTTGCCGCAACTAGAGAAAGCCCACGTGCAGCAACGAAGACCCAACGCAGCCAAAAATAAATAAATAAGTAAATAAAAAAATACCAAAATGCTGACTTGAAAAAAATATATGCACCCCTCTGTTCATTGCAGTATTATTTACAATAGCCAACATACCTAAGCATCCATCAATGGATGACTGGATAAAGAAACTGTGGTATACACACACACACACACACACACACACACACACACACAGAGGAATATTACTCAGCCATAAAAAATAATGAAATCTTGCCATTTGCAACAACATAGATGGGCCTTGATAGCATTATGCTAAGTGAGATAAATTAGACGAAGAAAGACAAAAACATATGATCTCTTATATGTGGAATCTAAAAACAAAAACAAAAAGATGAGCCCATAGACATAGAGAACAGATTGGTGGTTGCCAGAGGTGAGGGGTGGGGGGTGGGAGAAATGGGTGAAGGCGTCAAAAGGGAGAAACTTCCAGTTATAAGGTGATAAGTGCTGGGGGTGCCAGGTACAGCATGGGACTGTAGTTAATACTGCTGTGCCGTGTGTTTCAAAGTTGCTAAGAGAGTAGATCTTAGAAGTTCTCACCACGAGAAAAAAATTCTGTAACTCTGTGTGTTGACGGACATTAACTAGACGTATTGTAGTGGCTCTTTCACTATATATACAAAATCAAATCATTATGTGGTACACCTGAAACTAATACAGTGTTACATGGCAATTATACCTGAATAAAGATTTTATTGTTAATTTTTAAGATGTGACACTGGTACTTCTTTTTTAAAGAAAGAGACACTCAAATTTACAGGTAAATCTGTGAGTCCGGGATTTGCTTCAAAGCGCTCCCTAGGGAGAAGCGGGGAGGATGGGCGGGGCATGGCTGGGGCCTTGACTGGTCATTGCTTAAGCAGCGATGGACACACAGGGGTTGTTACACTCTCTTTTGTATGTTTCGTATATTAGAAATATTCCATAACAAAACATTAAACTTTTTCATTAAAAATAAACGTTGTAAATATTAGTAGAAAAACCTACGCTCTGAAGCTCAGAGCTCCCTGGCCTCCCTGACACTGGACCTTGTCTGCTCTGTACAAGTGTCCTTTCTTAGGTGGCCGGGGCCAAGCACACGCCACACAACCAACCAGAGCTGTCGGGACACCAGAGGGCTTCCCTGAAAAGCTGCCAGGACTGAAATTCACCTAAAAATTTGTACACTATTGTCCACAGTAGCCTTATTCACAATAGCCAAAAATTAACAACCCAATGTCCACCAAGGTGTGAACAGATAAGCAAAAGAACACAACTTGGCAATAAAAAGGAATGAGCCACTGATCCACACACCACGAGGAACTACACAAACGTGATGTTGAGGGAAAGAATGCCAGACCAGGAGCCCACACTGAGATTCGTCCGCACGGACGTCCAGGGCGGGGGCAGGGCTCATCCCTGGCGACACAAAGCAGCCAGCGATTCCCCGTTAGACGGGAGCACTCTTACCTGTGGTTACCTGGGTGCGTACATTTGTCAAAACTCATCAACCTGGACACTTGAAAATGGGCTCCTTCTACATGTAAGTTACATTCAGTAAAGCTGAGTGGACATTTAGTTTGTGCTCTTTACTGCAGGCAAAGTTTACTCCCTTCCCCACAAAAGAACTTGTTGAATCTAGTTCAGTATTTAAGGATGTAAACGTGGACGTGTAGGGAAGGACAGTGCACAGCACGCGGGTGAGGCCGAGGGCACGTGAGTGCCGAACGGGTATCACGAGGTGGGAAGCACGCGGAGCCCCAGCCCGGGCGCGAGGGGTTCACTGGGCTATGCTTCCAGCCTTGCTACACGTTTGAAATTCTCAAAGCACAACGGTGGAAACACCGATGCGTGCAAGTTTGCATCTCTCACCCCGGTGGACGGCAGCTCCACGGGGCCGCCCCTCACCTCGAGGGTCAGCCCGCGCTCAGCCAGTGCCCACCGTGTGCCCACACGCACCCACCTGCAGCACACGGCTCATCCACTGGAAGCTGTCTTCCTCTGAGGCGTCAGGCCGCTGCTCTGCCACCAGCACGATCCGGTCATCGTGCAGCACTGTCACGGAGAACACGGCGATCCTGGGGGAGGAAGGGACAGAGATGACCGCCCAGCAAGGGGGGCCGGGAGGCAGACGCCCCGTCCCGCCCAGACGGAAGCCGCAGCGGGGCTGGAGGGAGACGCTGTCCAACAGAATTTAAAGGGAAGCAGCCACGAACCTCCTCCAATGTGGATGACATAAGTTTCGATTCACAAAACAGAAAGGACTTCAGTGCACAGCAAACCACCAGGCACACGTTGTAAAAGAAGGTTTTCCTTAATTGCAATGTTAATCTATGCGATGTACTTCCTTATGCAAAAATCTGTCTAGAAGTTCTGTTAATTATCTATTTCTTAGTCCAGGCGAAATCTCTCACCACTCATCACTCTGCTCATGTCTGTGACTGACGTCAGTGGTCGTCTTTCTCATGGCTTATCGAAGAAGTTCAACATGTTCTCCTTTTCTCTGTGTTGCCTTTTTCTTCCTTTGGACTTTGAGTGGATTCTCTTTTTCTTTATGGGACAAGCATCTGTGTCCCCATCACGCCCATCCTGCTGGCACGGCTGCCAAGCTAGCTCTGGGCCCTCACAGACCTACCTTCTCTGGCTGCTCCTTTGGCCGCTGCGCGCACAGGCACGCGCATACGCAGGCACACGCATAGGCACGCACACACACAGGCACGCACACGCACACACGTGCACCCACTCTCTTTAATGCAACAAACTTTACCCAGTATTAACATTTCCTTACTTTCACACATCTTGTTTCTCTTAGTACCTCACCCAAAAGTGTTTTCACAAACATGGTCTTTCTGTGACAAAACTTCTGAACCTTACGTACCCAAGAATACTTTTACTGCAACCGCACAATTAAGCGACATCTTGGGATGAATATAAAATCTAGGTTAAAAGTTCCTCTGAAAAACTTAAAACGTTACTGCACGGTCATCCTCTCGCTCCGGCCCCTCTGCCGGGGAGTCTGACGCATCCTGGCTGGAGGCCCACCCCACAGGCCCCCTTCCTCAGGGTCCAGACATGCACCCCCCACCCTGAGTCTGCTCTCAGGATGCCAGCCCTTCTTGCTCTGCTTCCCTCTTAATTTTTCTTTTAAACTTTCTATCCCTTGACTTCTGGAGAAATTTCTTTATCTGGCTTTCCAGCGTGTCAGCTCACTCCACAGCCGCCTCTGCCCTGCGTTTACTCCATCCGTTAAACACGCTTCTGTCGTGACGCCGCGACCTCGCCAGTGCTCAGCTCCGCCCTGGCGGAGGCACGCAGGCCACCTCTCCATCCGCGGGGGCGACCACCCTGCACCCCCGCTAGTCGCTGGGCCGGCGTCCCCTCCAGCTGCCGTCCGGTGTCAGTGGCCATGCGAGGCCCCCTAACGCACCCAGGAGCGGGCGCGGGCGACCCCGGCGTCCCCTCGGTGGACACTTGCACTCACGGTGTCTCGGTTTCTGCTGTGAGTCCTGTGCGCCCCGGCTCCAGGCTGCACGCGCCCACCAGGCCTGCCCGCCCTGCTGGTTTCTCCCGAGTGCTTATATGCGGCCGTCATCCTGACCCGGGGAAGGGCCGGCAGACCACGCTGACCTACCACTAGCAGAATTCCCTGATCGTTTCTTTAAGGTATGTTCAAAGGAAGGCTCCAGCCAGGCTCACAGGCACCCTAGTTTCAGTAACGAAAGCACTACCTTGAGAAGAATAAAAAGAAGAAATGCAGTGGCTGAGTGGACCAGCTAGGAGAAGGGCCCACCTCCTCCAGGACAAAGAGCTCGGAGCTGGACGAGCTGGACAGGGCGCCCCCTCCCCGCCCCAGCCGCCTGGGGCCCAGGCCAGGGGCCCCCTTACGTGCTCTATAGACATGAGAATCTGTAAAGTGATTGCCTAACACATTCAGAGAAGGTGAACTGACTCTATCCCAGGAGAGAACGGCCTCGGGTGATTTCAGGGAAAAGGGCGCCCTCCGCTCCAGGCTGCACTCTCGAGGTTCTCGGGCAGCTGCCCAGGTGCCCTCGCCCTCACGTGCACTGTGCCCCGTGTGGCGTCTGGGCCCGGTCTCCGTGCCCAGGTCGAGGTCTGGATCTCACCCTCTAAGGAACCACGAGCTCTGTGGACGGTGAGGACTCCAACTCTGGCCTCCTCGCTGCAAATGTCATCCTGTTCTTTGTGAAGTTCCTCTGATGAACGGGAATTTTTAGGTTTTGTGTATTCAAATCACTCGGCTTTCCTTCCACTGCAGGAGACCTCTTGAAGGTTAACTAGAGAAGGAACCTAAAGGCACGGCAAGGGGACCCGCAGCGCATCACCTGCCTCTGTAGACAAACTTCATGGGCTCCACGGCCAGTGCGGTGGCCACGATGTCGTCCGCGTTGTGTCTGCGGACCCCCACCACCATCAGCCCGTCCAGCTTGCCCACGACGAAGACCAGGTTATCCTGAAGGCAAGGATGCTGGTCGGGCCCCGGACACGTGGGCAGGCCCTGTGGCTCAGGCCCTGCTACAGAGACCCGACAGCTCAGAGACCAAGTAACTCACAGACAGGGCCAGCGGAAACCCCTGCCCACGGTCTACCTGCCCAGGGAGACCGTGGGCAGGGGCCACCAGGGGTAAAGGGGCCCTAAGCCTGGCGGGCTTTGTGGGGGGAGGGGGGGTGCGAGGGGGCACCCAGGGCAGGCGTCAGCACCGGAAAGGTCAGAGATGGGAATGCAGCTGAGGGTGAAGTCTGTTAAGGACTTGATGCTCCTGCGTTATAGACAGGGCTCCCCAGCTCGGCCCCAGTGACGTTCTGGAGGCCGGGACTCTGTCGGGGGTGGGGGTCCTGTGCACAGGGGATGCAGAGCAGCACCCCTCCCCAGCTCTGAGCCCATCTGCAGGCCCAGGTCTGCCAGCGGGACATACTCACAGGCCCGATGAAGCCCAGCAGTCCCGTCCTGGTGAAAGGTCTGTCGGAGATGGGCGCACCCCCTGCCGTGACTGGGACAGTCTGCACAGAGTGGAGAGGACAAGGTCAGGCGTGGTCCACAGGGGTCAAGCGAGCGGCAGGCGGGGGGGAGAGAGGGCCCGGCATGCGCTGCCCACGCCGGGCATGCCTCCTCAGATGGGCATCACCGCGTCTCCCTGGAGGGGAAGGGGCTCCCACCAGGGCCAAAGTCCCTGCCATCTGGTGAGACCTCCATCAGGCTCCTGGCCTCCACGGCCCGTGCTCCCCCTCCCGGCCTGTCCCGTCCCGGCCTGGGGGCTGGGGGGCACTCGCTGGGCTCTCCTGACGACCCTACGGCTCCAGCCCAGAGGCCGGTTTCCCTGGGCCAACCTGGATCCGTCAGGGGCACGAGGCGCCCGCGTACGGCTGGTCTGCCAGAGCCAGCCCTACGCACTGTCCCCTCCCACCCCTCCGCAGCTGTGGACTCGACTTCAGCACAAAGGTAGGAACCAGGCGCGGACCTCAAAGATGTTCTTTGTGATCCCGAGCAGCCCATAATACGCTGTCGCCGTCGCGCTGGAGTTGACGCAGATTTCTCCGACTTCATCGGTTTTACAGAGATAAGGGATCCCCTCCACCTTCACAACACACACGTTAGCTAAAGAGAGAAAACAACCCTCAAGGGCACGAACTAAGAGGACACCGAGATGGGTCGTGCCCAGAGACCCGCGGGCTTGGCCTCTGCAGGGTGGACACTCACACCCCGCTGGCCACAAGCCTGCGTGTTCCACACGCGGTACGTGAAGGTGACAGAAACGCTCCCAGTCACGCGGGCTCTGTCGCGCCCCCGGCCCCGCCCTCCTGAACCCGCGGGAGATGGGAGGTGTCATCCGCTCGCACCTTGGCCTCTCGGGCGGCTCCCACGCCAGGCCTGCCGACCCCACCCGAGCGTGGGCCGCTCCCGCGGCCCCGTGACCCCCTTCTGTCTTCACCAAGCAGCACGCCCGCCCACACGGCCGCCTGTGGCCCAGAGCCTCAGGAGGGCAGGCAGCGGAGGCTGGCGCTGCTGCGCGTGCGTTTCCCCCCAGATCCGCGCGCTCGCCTGCGTTCTAAACCAACAGGGACCCCGCCCACAGCACAACCAGACCAAAAGGGACAGCCCCTGCGTGCCGTGGTAACACAAGCCTGGGGCTGACACAGAGAAGGCTGTGCATCTGCCGAAAACAAGACCCCCCAGGTCCTCACTGACTCAGTCAGACCTGCAACAGTCCCGGCCACAGACACACACACACCCGAGGGAGCGTGTGCACACACACCTGAGGGAGCACGTGCACACACACCACACACACACACACCTGAGAGAGCAGGTGCACACACACACACACACACACCGAGGGAGCACGTGCACACACCACACACACACACACCCCTGAGGGAGCACGTGCACACACCACACACACACACCTGAGGGAGCACGTGCACACACACCACACACACACACCTGAGGGAGCACGTGCACACACACCACACACACACACACACCCCTGAGGGAGCACGTGCACACACACCACACACACACACACACCCCTGAGGGAGCACGTGCACACACACCACACACACACACACACACACACACACACCCGAGGGAGCACACACGTGCCTGAGGGAGCGTGGGCACACACACAGAATCTGGTCCAAGTTTAAGAATAAAACGAGCCCCACTATGAAAGTCCTTATACTTTCAATCAAAAGAATCACCTATTACAATATTTCGCCATGTTCTAAAGAATTCCTGTGCTCGCCACATAACAACTGAAAATCAGAAAGACTCTGCTCTTTACCCCTCATAAAACGTTTATGCTGGAGTTCCTGCCTCTACAGAACCGATGAGTCCTTACTTCTGGTAGACTTAGGCCAGGAAAAAACACAACTCACGCTTCTAAAAAAGTGGAACTAGAAACAAACTCAAACGTCCAGCCTTGTTCTACGTGTCCGACCTCTGGCACACGCACAGGCCCAGACCGCGGCCCGTGGCCCTCCCGCTGGTTCCCAGCCGGCCCCCGAGCGTGGGCGGCTCACGCCTGGCCCATGCAGGCCCTGTACCCCGGGGAGCAGCGGACGGGGCGACGGACGCAGAGATGGGGCCGCTCTCTGGAGGTGACCAGGTGGCTTAGCCAGCTGCCCGGAGCCCAGAGGGGCTGGCACGGGGAGGGGGGAAGCTGGAGCAGCCGCGGGGTCACCGCGGTGAGGGGCGCTCCCCAACTCACAATGCCACAGGGCCTCCCGGGCCAGGCTCTGCTCTTAACTCTCCCCCATGACCCTGCACGGGGTCCCGCGTGTGCTCGCGCCTGCGGGGGAGCTGCAGGGCACAGCGCCGTCACCTTCCTGCGCTGGCTGGCTGCCACGGCGGCACAGACACCCCGCGACGCACGCATCATCCAGGCCCGGGGCCTTTCTGGAAGCACGGGGACCCCGGGAACCTTCAGGGCCACACTGCCCCCCTAGCAGGCCCTTGTCAGGACGTAGAGACAGTCGCATCACCGGGCTACCTGCACACGTCCAGGGGCCTGAGGCTGGCGCCTGGCCTCGGGGGAGGCGTGACGACTGCCTGGCGCGCGGCGAGCACCCAGAGCCCGAGCTCTGGCACTACTTCCCCAACGGTGGGGGACCAGAGTCCGGTTCACAGGCCATAGACACACCCCGTACCTTAGCACAACTTTAACGTGATACAAAGGGAGGCCAAAAACAAAAAATACGTTACAAATTAAAATCCCAATTCACACGGGGGATCATCTGAAGCCCTCCGGTGCTCGCGTGCTCCAGAGCCCTTGCTGCCACCCGGCCGCAGGACAAGACCATCCCCAGCTGCAACCTCACCTCCAGGCATCGCCTGACCGACGTCCTGAACCGCCAGGACCGAGAGCTTCTCTTCCGCGTCCAGTCTGATCACCCCGTGACTGAGGCCGCTCATCGACAGCACAGCTCTTCTGGGAGGAGGGCCCCCCAGGTCAGGCGGCCTGGAAACAAAGCGGATTCACTGACGCGGGGACAGAGCCCGTGGGCGTGGGACCACGGCCCCCTGCCGGCAGGACGATGAGCAGCCAGGTGCCCATCTGTGCTGGCTGCAGGGCCTCGGGGGGCAGCGCGTGTCCCCACAGGTCTGCGCGACGCCCCCCGCCATGCACTCCTCCGCAGGGGGGCCCGGTGGGCCGCGAGGACGTTTCCACCAGGCCGTCCTGGGACGTCCCCCGGAGCCTCGAGCAGCAGGTGAGCAGGGTGACCGCTTCCTGGGAGCAAGTCTGCGGGCACCAAAACCAGGGCAAGGAGCCCGGGGCCGCAGGCAGGAAGAACGAAGGGCCGGCCACTCCCCAGCCCGAGACCCTCGAACGGCTGGCAGAACTGCCCCGAGCAGCCCTTCTTGACTCCTGACCGCGGAAAGCAGGAGAGGGAGTTAAGTGACTGCTGCTGTTTGCGATGCCAAGTTCGGGCCTGATTAGCTTCGCAGCAGCAGGAACCAGGACGCTGAGAGACAAACGTCATGTCTCCTCCAGCGGGAAAACGCTACTCTGCTGAGCACAAGAAACCACCATAGAACAAAGGAACGAAGAACACCGTATGGTCTGTGAAGAATAACGATGTTGTTTTTAACGCTAATTATTACTAAAATTTCACCATCACTTACACTACTATTTATAAATACACGGACATAACACAAGACCACAGCTGAGGCTAATCTGAGTTGAGGGTGGAAAATTAACACTAAGTCACCCTCAGCTGCGAGCGTGCTGCCCTCTACCCGAGGATGGCGCTCAGGGCAGAAAGGTGAGCCGAGGGGCACACCTGCGGGGGCCTGGGGAGCGACACGGATGAGCCCAGAGAGGACGCGGCCTGGGGGCGGTGGGGCCAGGGGGCATCACTGGGAGGTCAAGGGTCCCGCAGGCACAGACCCCCGTCCACAGCTGACAGGCACTGGCCGCCGGCCACCCTTTCCTGGAACAGGGGCGAGTCCTGGCTGCAGTGTTTACTGCGGGACACAAGGCCTTCCTGATCTGAGGAGCGCTCGGGAAAACCAGCCCGCGTGCTACAAGAATCCAGAGATCGCGACCCAGGGAGCCGCTATTGAACTTGCGCCACAAACCAGGCCAGTGTGGGACGTGCAGCCAACACAGGCTGTTGGACGTGGCACCTGGGGCTGCCCCATTACAACACCAACACACCTGGGAAACGGGCCCAGGGCCGGGCACTGCTCTCAATTTCTCCTGCTCAGGAACAGATCAACCAAATTTGCTACCACAGGTAATTCGGCTGAACGAGGAAGAACTAGGCGTCTACAGGATGGTCTACCTGCGGATGGCCACCGTGAGTGCCTCCGGAGAACTGGCACAGGGACAGAGCACCTCCGGCCTCAGCCCTCTGGCTTGGAAGACGTTGAGGAACGCGTCACAGGAGGAGATGGACCCTGCGTGAGACAGAGTGGACGCAAGAGCTGAGCGCAAGGCCGACGGGCACCCGGCGTGGGGGACGCCCGGCGCCGGGCCTGGAGGCTGCACCCCTTCACCTCACAAAGTCTCATGGGAAGCGGGTGGGGCCCTTTCCATGAAAAACAGGGCGCGTTCTCAAATCGCCAGCAAACAAGAAGCCAACTCTCAGCCCCGCATTGTCTCTGAGGTCTAACCCACGGCCTCACCCGCCTCCTGGCAGCTCTGCCAAGGGGGAGGTGACCCAGGGCACTAACGGAGCCGCCCGCAGCCGAACCTTCCACCGCATGAGGCCCCGGCCACGTGCGCGCCCTCTCCTGGGCGTGCCTCGGAACTGCAGCCTCTGCCAAGCGGCCCTGCCGTGCCTCTCCTGCGGGCGCAGCCTAGCTCTCTGTCCCTGCTTCTCTCCAGCGTCACCGGGCCACGAAAACTCAGCTCCTAGGAGGCTGGGTGCTGCCCGCTCAGGGCCTGAGTCAGCACAGCCCTGCACCCACTGGGGCCCCGGGGCTGCACCACGACCTGCACCCTCTGCACAGCGAGGCTGCAGGGAAGGAGGGGACCTGGTCATGGGTCCTCGTGTCCAGCAGAGGACACACAAGACCGTCCAGAGGGCTCGGAGCTACAGGGAAGAGACGGGCCCTCGGAGTGGCGGGATCTGGGGTCTGCGGGGCAGCAGCCCGGGGAGGGGCTCCTGGTGGCTCGACGGGTGCACCGCAGTGGAGGCTCAGAGAAGCCGGCAGCTCCTGGTGCTTTGGAGGCAGGACGGCGGGGCCCTCGGGGTTTGGGGTCGGTGGAGGGAAGGAGAGGCTTTGGGGTGCTAGAAGGTAGGGTTCCCTCCCGAGTGTCGGGGCCACAGCTGGACAGGGGATTAGATGAAAGGCAGCCTCTGGTCCAGGGCGGATTCAGTGCACGAACAGTGACACACAGGTGTTAAAGCAGTGAGAAAACTCCCACCACCGCCCTCCCCCCCAGTTCTGTGCTGCCTGGAAACCCCACCAAAGGTCAACCAAGGCTCCCCAGGACACCCCGGGCAGGCCCTGCACAACCAGCAGCTCCTCTCGGGCCCCGAGCAGAGACAGGGGCACAGAGCCCGGGAGGACGCGGGGCGGCCGGGCCGGCGGGGGCGGGGCGGGCGGTACTCACACGGGTTCGCGCCGTCGGCCACGATCAGCAGGCGCAGGGAGCTGAGGCTGACGCCCCTCTGACCTCGCTGAGCCAAGAGCGACCAGTGCATGTCGCGGGACTTCACCAGCGCGGCCCGGGCTGCGGAGGGGCGAGGGCGCGCCTGTGTCAGGGGCGCGAGCACACAGAGCAGGCCGCATGCTCCCTGCCACCCGGCCTACCTAGAGATCGACTCGCTCGTTCGCAACTCATTCTCTCTTGGAGCCTCTCTGTTCTCCCCACACCTGCCCCTCCCACGGCCGCGAGGCTGGGCCTGCCCTGTGCTGGGGGCCCCGGGGACGTGGGGCTGCAGGGCGGCCCCCGATGTGAACAGACGGGCTGGGCCTCATTCCCGGCCCTGCTCTCACCGGCAGAGGCACCCGCCAAACGCCCCACCGGACTTTGGTTCTCCTCCGTTAGACAGGGTAAACAGAGGCAGCGCCCAGCACGCTGCAGAGCACGGCCCACGTCACATCGCTAACCGGCACCATCACCAGTGCAGTGGACAAGCACACGGCCACCCGGGACCAGTCAGTGCGAGGAAAACCCGAGTCCCCCTCAGCGGGGACTAACGGTGCCCCCGAGCTCTACCGAAGCAGAGCCAGAGGGACGCTCAGACCACGCAGGTGTGGCCGTGCTGGGGAAGCACCGACTGACCACAGGTGGACAGCAGGGCGGGCGGGGCCCCACGGGCAGCCCCCTCACTCTGGGTCATAAGCCGCTACGAGTAAACAGCTTTGCTACTGGTGGCTTGAAGAGCCCTAACTTCAAATCAAAGCCACCTCAAGAACTAAGAATTAGGAGCATTTCTGTGAGAGAATAAAGTTAGGAGTCTACGGCCCTTGCAGAAAAGAGCTGTCCTCCACGACCCCCCAGCTCCCCAGCGCCGGCGACTCAGACCCACCACGGCGTAGGGGAGCCTGGCCCCGGCCCACACACGCCTGCGGTTCTGCATGCTGCTTTATTTTTTCTTAATCGCCAAAGATGAAATCAAAGAGACTTCTCGAATGAAGGATGAATCGAGAGATGGTGCTACTCCCGTTACCTTTATACGCACACACTTTCTGAATCCAGGAGAGTGGGTTGGCCTTCATCAGCGCGTACGGGATGCTGACCACGTGCATCCTGTTCATGACACTCTGCAAAGAGACGAGCGGTCGGGGCTGGGCACAGACCCCGCCAGGAAAGGCACAGAGAGCATCAGAGCTCTGCTCACAGGACAGCTCAGTGCAGAGACACGGTTCACACCAACACGACTAAGGGTTACTCCATGAGCTTTAACAGGGCTTGGTGTCACCCACGGACGTGAAACGTTAGCAACCCTCCCTCTAACAGTCAGGTCGTTTAGGTACAGCACTCACTGTTAACACTCCATGCCACAGGCCGGCATCCCTTTTGAAATCCAGGACATTTGTTAATGTTTCAGCTGAAAGAGGACAAAGATGGTTAAACCACCGAGTGACCCTCCTCATGTCATGTGCATTTTCAGAGAAACCCTGAGATGATTACACCATCAACATATAAGAGTTTTAGGAAAGATACACAGCGCTCCCAAATGCCATGCACCAATCAATCAATAATCTTGGTTATCAAGTTACTTGGTTATTCAAATTACTGGAAAAACATAAAAGCAGAAGGTCATACAACTGTGGATTAAAACGGAGAATCTGCTGATCACTCATCTGTAAACACAGGGGGCAGCGTACACTCCAGAGGCGGCAGGCTTGGACGTGGAGATGAAGGACGGTGGCGGGTCTCTCACCTCTCAACCCTATGTCCGCACACCCCCACTTCTCACGTCATCCTGCAGCCCCGGGAAACGTCACAGGCTCCCCGTGTCACTTCCCTTCAGAGCTGTTCCTTCCCTCCTGCCCACTCTCTCTCCCAGAGGCTGTGCCAAGCGTGCTGTAGGGCGCAGGGGTAGCTGGGGTCCCAGGGCCACTTCCCAGCACAGCCCTGAGGCTCAGAGCTCGGGCAGAGGACAGAGACTGGGGCTGCCAGGTGCACCCATAGAAGGAACACCCAACAGTGAACAGGAAGTTTGGTTTGTGTACCAGGAAATGCTGCTGCATTCTGTTAAGAATACTGTACACACGTTCCCTTGTTGGCTAAAGAGCCCAAATTATAGGTGATACATATACGGTTAACACTGGATCTGAAGAAAAAGAAAACCAGGGGACCTGATTTGATAGATTTTTTTAAAAATTACGTAGGCCCTTGAACACACCTAAAATCCTTTTCCAAATGTCCACCGAGGTCTTGCCCGGTGCGCTCAGCTAGCCCTTGCTTCTAAACACTGATATTTCAGATTTTACACATACCACTCAATTTACTTCCTAGTTTTGTTCAATTCCAGTATTTTAGTGGAAAGAAGTAAAGTTCTCTATGTTGCATAGCTGATAGTTCACAGTAAAGGGGGGAGCTGCCTGTATATTGCCAAGAGACAAGCCCTGACCACAAAGATTCCACTGGTACATCCGAGTGCGTGACAGCTTAAGCCAAAGCCAGCCACAGAAAACAGTAAGAAAAAGTGTGTCCCGATAAGAAAACACAAAATGCGCTGCCCCTCAGCTACGGCACAGCTTGAACCAGCCCACTGGGCACAGACCAATGGGTAGTGAGTGGGTTTCACGCTCTGTAACGCCAGTGTCCACACTCCACCCGTCCAGGAGAGCAGAGGCCCCGAGCAAGCGAGCCGCACGACCTGGATTAAACAGCAGACGCTACGCGGGACAGCGTCCAGGTGCCTTGTGCCCGGCCGGAGAGCCGCCCCACCCTCACCTTCCGAGTAGCCGCATGCCTGGGTCAGAGCCTGGCACTGTGCCAGCAGGGATGCGTGGGACACCGCCACCCCCACGGTGCTGCCTTCTTTGCTGGTTTTATACTGAAAGATTTCAAAAGCACAAGCTCGTTAGGCGATGTCTCTGGAGGCCGTCCCCCTTCACCAACCATCGGTTCAACTGGAGCGCACTTCACGCCCAGGCCCTCGAGGTGACGCCCTCAGCTGAAGTCGGGTCACCCGGGGCAGGTACTGAGGGCAACAGGGCACGCAGGCTGGTCCCCAGGGGAGGGTCTGGGTGAGTTCCCAACAGGACACCTCATCTTTCTGGGGCGGAGGCAAAGCACAGAAGCTGTCGCCTGTGATCTAAGCAGCAGCAGCTACACTCGGGGAACAAGCCCTGAACACGGGGGTCTGTTTCAGCCTCGCCAGGCGAGGTCGCTACCTCAATGTAGGCGGTCCCGGCCCCCGCGTCCTGTGCCGATGGGTGCCAGTCCTTGGGGGGCTTAGTCAGGTGCTTCCCGTCGATCACCAGCCAGGTGAGGGGGGGCCAGCCTGTGAGGGCGCAGACAGGGATCCGGCAGAGGCGAGGGTCAGGGGTCTCTGCTCCCCGCAACGGCACCTCTGCCGCCCACCACGCAGCCCGAGCTGCCGAGAGCCGAGGAGCCTCGCCTCACTGAACCGTTATGAACTCACGTCTGACGGCCAGTGGCCCCCAGGCGGGACGCACAGGTCCAGACCCTGACCCAGGCGAGGAGCGAGACTCCCCAAGGCCTAGAACACAGCCTCGCTTTCCCTGGGGGCCCTTCCGTCTCCGTAACGGTCGCTGACAGGAAAGGACGCCCGAGGGCCCGGGTTAGCAGAGAACCGGGCCACCCGCTGCCCGCCCCCAGGCCCACCTTTGAAGGCCGCCACCTCTCCGGTCTGGGCCTTGGGCAGGCCTTTCTGACAGGCGTCCGTGGTCAGGGCCAGGGCGACGCCACAGCTGCCCAGCAGAAACCCGACCTGCTGGCTGCCAGCGTCCTGCGGAAACAGGGAAGGCAGAGGCGCTCAGCTCACACAGAGCAGAACTCTTTTTCTCAGCCCTTGGAAAATTAGGACAATTCAGCCCTGTATAGGTATATACTATAGGTATATACTATGTTTTCATCCAAAGAAAATACAATTGTTTTTAAATCTGAAAGATATATTTTCTGCCATGACATATAAAGTTCTGGGTAATGGGCTAATTTCTCAAACTTTTTTCTTGCAAATGACATTTAATACCATTTTAATAAACTCCAAAAATAACAGCATTGAAATTTACACTTGATTTGTGTTTGAAATTTAGAGATTAATGTGGGCAGGCCTGACCTTTAGCAATCTTAATTATTTCCACACAGAATACGTCCTTCAGTAGAGTTCTATCATTTTCTTCTTATAAATTTTACAAACTCTAGTTTTACCCTAAGAATCCCGGTATTCAAATATCTGTTCACCATATGTTCTCCTTTGGGATATATTGCTTTTATTCACAAGCTTTACCTTTGGGATTCTTGAGTATTTCTTGCAGATAATGCTCATGTGAACAACTGCCTGAACACTGGGATACCACAGAACACTAGGATTTTCTAAAATACATGCTGAGTCGACTCCTAAAATGATCTATTTTTCAATAATCAGATTACTGGTATTTATACCTAAAATGTCACAGCTCCCTAGAACACCAGCAACCCACCCCCTGCCCCGGCCAGAGTCATTCATTTCAGCAATGAAAGCTGCTCGCTGTTATGGAAGTGAACAGAAATGCAAGAGATGCCATATGTTTAAAACTATCACTTAGAAGTGAGCTACAAGACATCTCTGTAATGATTTACTTATCCCCAAGAAATGCAAGTTATTATCAATAAACACACCATTTTGAGAAATGATTTAACAAACCCTCATCAAATCCCAACTTCTATGCATTGGAGGAAAAAAATGTTAGTTTCTGTTGGGAAATTCAAACAAGTGACATACTGGCCCCCCCAACAGCTGTTCCAGTGCCCTTGTCACCAGCGAGATACATAAAAGGAGCGTCTGGGGACGAAGCTGCTCTAATCTCTCTGAGCCCCGCCCGCCTGTCCTCCGACTCCAGACGGCACCTGGAGTGAGGAGACTAAGGCCTGCGAATGGACACGTGGACGTCAGGATGAAGCCTCAGGGACCGGGAACCTGGCCGCACCGCGCTTGCTACCTTTCTTGTCAGTGGCACTTCGATGGGGACAGGAACCAGCTCTGCCAGGAGGCACCCATAGAACGCAACAGTGAACATGACGGGGTCGCTATTAGGAAACACCAGCGCCACCTACGAGAGTACAAAGGAAAACCGTGAAATCCACTGGTGAATAATGCAGTCATCTGAATGCCCGCTGCTGAGACAGAAAACGTTACTTTGAGTGCTAACCCTTGGTCCTTAAGAGTCTGCAGCCATGTAACTTCTAATACACAGTCTTCAGGTTATGGTCTTTACCCTGCATGCGACAAAATAATGTTAAACTCCTGGGGCTAAAGGCAAGCGCAGCTGGGTCTGCCCGCGGGGTCTAGGTCCAGCTCCGTCCACTCTGACCATCTGGGCAGCAGCGACCCAGGGAAGGACGCGATGGACCATCACCCACCATCAAGTAGCCCAGGTGAAAAACACCTGGACATGAAGAGGGAACCAGGAATCAAAGTCTATCAAAAGATCTTCCAAAAGAAAAAATCCTGACACCAACGTTTTACTTGGACAGACCTTCGCTCAAGACCGAAACGTTAACAGGGGAGGGTGGTGGGCACAGAACTCAGCAAGACCCCCACAGCTGCCCTCTCGGAGCCTCCACGGGGGCCCACTCCCTGCTCCCACCTGGTCATCATGCTGCCACTGTTTAAATTACATATTCTATTACATTTACCTTACATTTTTATTTTTATCAAAAAAGTTTTAAAACACAGAATTAAAATGACAAAAAGTACTAACGAAAAGCAACACCCATATCACCCTTCCCCACTCCCCAAGGCAGCCACTTCTAACGTGTTTTATATCCTCTTTTTGCCAACTGCTCTCATCTTTTTAGATACTATGCTCACACTGCTGTGTCTTATGTGTGAAGGTATTTGGACATGTGTTTCATTTCCTGTTACTGCAGACAAACACTGAGCCCTCTTCATTCCCCACCTTTCTCTTCTCCCATCATCCCAATTTCCACTTCTTATAATAGCTGGTTAAATTAAAAGCTATTTATGGGATGAGGTTTTTCTAAGTCCCAAATATTGTAATAATAGTGTGCTCGAAACGTACATGATAAGTCAGAACAGTATTTGAGGGGACTGACAACACAGGGCCTTTGAGGGTCGGGCCTTGGATAGCTAATAACCCTGTACTTCGTAAGACAAAATTTAAGCTGTATCTGTATCAAAATTCTGTACTTGAGGTCTGGAAATCAAGTTTCTAATAAGTTTGTTGAAAACGGTAAAGATCTCCTTTGAAAGTTGGTGTTAATAGCGTTTGTCCCACGATTAAGAACTGTGACCTTTAGCCTTGAGACTGGATGTCTGGTAGAACATACCTATCCTTAGAGAATCTGTTATAAAGAGTTGTGTTTGTTCACTTTTATAAAGTATATTATCACAGGAGGATGAACTTGCCATTCATTTCCAATCACTAAATCGCTAACTGTGATCTCATCAATCCTTTATAATTAACCCAATTACGTGGATTCACTTGCAAGTCAATGAAGTATCTGGAAGTCCTTGTCCTTGCAAGAACTTTCTTCAAGAGAAAGAAATTAGTGATTCTTAGAATCATTTTAAAGCACAACATAAGTCAGGGGTTCCGACAGGTTTGTTCTAAAGCGCCAGGTATCATGAGGAATCATCCCCGTACTGTTTACGTTTCTACAGCCAAGCTCGCCCCTTCTTTCTGGTGGTGACAGCCACTGCCTCTTTCACCGGCTTCCCTTCCTCTGTGTGCACCGGCCAGCTTGCTCGGAAATGCCCCGCTGGGTGTGTCAAACCTGTCAATAGTATTCCTAAATAACCAACCAGTCAGGTAAGCTCCCGGGTTTCACCAGCTGCTGACCAGCCTGCCCACCTGGGGCCTCGTCCTGCTGGCCCTGCCTGGCTGCTCCTGGCCCGCAGCGCGCGGACGCTGGGCCGCGCTGGTGGCTCTCCTGTTTGGACCGCGCACTCGTTTGCGGGAGCACTCCCTCTGTGAGCTTCGCGAGAAAGAGCCCAGGCTTCTGAGTCCTGCCTGTCTGAGAATCGTGCCCCACCCTCACACCTGTCGACTACCCAGGAAGACCGCACTCCCTCTGGGCTTCCGAAGCACAGCTGTCTCCCCCAGTGCCACGCTGAGAAACCGAGCCCCCCTGGGGTTGCGGGCCTCTGTGCACAGCCCGCTTTCCCCGGGAGGCCGCGAGGTTCCTGCACCCTGCCCTACGCAGCGCTGGGGTAGGCGCCTCGGTGGGGGTCCCCGCACCGCCCGCCGGTCCTTCACCCCCGGCTCCGGGGCATAGTCTTGCGTCATCATTAGCATTAAAAACTTTCCACTCTCCGTTCCCCCTTCTCTTTCTGGAAGTCCTATTAGTCAGATGTCGGCCTTCTTGATCAAGTCTAATCTGCACCGTTTTTCCTTCCTACTTTCCATCTCTTGGTCTCCCCCACTCGCATCTTCTTGTTGATTTATGGAGCAATATCTTCACCTCAGATCTCCAGGGATATTAAGACTAATTTTTTTTTTTAAAAACCTGTTTTCTGTACCTAGCTCTCCTCCAAGTTGGTTGTTTCCTCTTCCTCCCTCCCCCCCACCCCCCTTCCCCTTTTCTTTTTTCCCCATTCATTGCGCTCTGGTTGTGCTCTTTCACGTTGAAGTTTCGTCGTCCACAAATGTCCTTGGCTACTGGTCCACATTAAAGACTGAGGGCTCGAGAGCAGCCTGAGACCCCACACCACCCTGTCAACCTACAGCTTCCCTGCTGGGTGACCCGACCTCAGGCAACCCTTCTCACTGGGGATTTCACTGCTAAGCATGCTGGCTTCCACCATGCTGGACCTCCCGCTACGCCGGGGTTCCTCAAGCCTGGCTCAGTTTGCCTAGGGCAGTGCTGCGTAGCAGAACTTCCCGCAGTGGTGGAGTCGTTCTCTCTCCGCGCTATCACACATGGTAGCTGTCAGCCACACGCGGGGACTGAACCCTGGAAATGGGGTTTGTGCAACTAAGGAACTAAAACTCTAATTTCATTTAATTTGGGTTAATTTAAACGGCTCCCTGTGGCTATTGCCAACCATGTTGGGCAGTGCAGGACGAGGAACTAAGCCCCAAGCCTCCTCTGAGTTCTGTTCTGGCCCCATGGAAGAGGGAAGGAGATGAATATAAAACACACAGAATTTCAAAGTAAGGTCAACGTTTCTTCACAAAACTTAAGCTTGGAAATGTAGCACTGATTAATATCTGACATTAATATTTTTATTAAAACCAACACATATGAAGTCAAAGAGAAAAGAGGTTTAAGAATCAGGAAATGGGCAATGAGGGAGACTAAAAGGAACGATCATTTTATCTACATCAACACAAACTTTTTCCACATTTAATATTTTTTCATTGCTGACTTAAAGCCCTTCGATTAAAGCTGTAAGTCTGAACAGCTGAGAGAACACTGATGTCACTGAAACAGATTTCTAGTCTCCATCCTCACTCACTCCAACAAAGGTGCATTTGGTTACTTACTCTGTCTCCGGGTTTAAGTAGTGGTTCATTCTTATTAGTCAGTTTATTAAGTAGAGTGTAAGCTAGTTTTAAACTCCGACTCCAAAGTTTGCCTAAAATAAAATAAAAATACTAAGCAATGTAAAATTTAAGAAACTAATAATTAACATTTTAATGTAGCAATCATAATATCCCATTAACATACCATTATTACTCTATTGCTGAAAATTCAGGTAGTTTCCAATTGATAATTATTTTGCACAATGCTGCAATGAAGTTTTCTCTTAAAAACAACTTACCGATTTATTTTTCTTAACAGAAAAGTAAAACAGCATTTTATCATAGAAAATTTAGAATATAGAAAAGCCAGCTGAAAAAAGCATTCTTTCTGTTATATATGTATACACACACACACATATGCATAATTTTTAAGAAATGGGATCATACTTCACCCTTTTTTCAATCAACATTGCACTGTGAATGCGCTTTCATGTCATTGAATGTGTCTCAATTATATCCCTGATGAGAGTGGCATATAAGTCATTTAACCTTTACAACAACAATTCATGAGGTGGGTCCATCTTCATCTCTGCTTTCACTCAAAAAAGGAGACAGTCAGGGAGATGTTAGGGACCCTGGCAGAGCCACGGGAGGCTGGAGGGGAGCGTCTGGACCCCTCCTGAAGGTGCCCAGCCCTGTGGGTGCTTCCCGGAGGAACACGGCACATGATACACGGGACAGTGAAGGGTAGGGAGAGAGGGGGAGGAAGACGGAAAAGCCTGAGTCCACCCCAAACCGGAAGCAGCCCTCCCACTCACCCTGCGCGGTGCAGCAATGCAGGAAGACAGAGCCGTCCTTCACCCTCCCCACCCCTGGGCAACCACACTGGCAACCACACACCCTTTGCTGTAAATAGTCTAAACTCGGGCACAACGTTGTGAGCTAAGTGAACTGCGGGGCCTGAGAAATAAATGAGAAAAATAGTCAACTCAAAACACCCCTGCCTTTGCCTAAATAGAAAGGTCAACTCAAGATATTAATAACTGTAACTGTAACACATAAAGATTTCCAAACTGAATCCAGATATTTATAAAAAGAAAAATGCATCATGACCTCTCTGCAACAATGCAAAGAGGTTTAACAGAAAATCAACATAATTTGCCACGTTAACAGAATAAAGGTGAAAAAAACTAAAATAATTTATCATTCAGGATTTTAAAAATCCTTCTTAAATTTGGGATGAAAGGAAACTTCCTTAATGCGACTGTTAAAAGTCATCTTTAAAAATTCCACAGGAGGTATCCTCATTAATGGTCAGATACTGAAAGCCTTCCCTCAGAGAGGAGGAGCAAGTCAAGGACAACTGCCTTTTCACTCAAAGTCTCAGCCAATGCAACTGGGGTGCAAGGGGCAGAGAAGGTAAAACAATAAGAAACAAAACCGTCATTATTTGCAGAAGACGTGACTGCACATATGAATCCCATAACTGAAATCAGTAAGGCTATCAGACATAACAGCAATACGCAAATAGCATTTAATATCTATGTGCCATCGATAAACAGTAAATAAAAATGTTAATGATACTATTTATAGTAAGATTTAAATAAACATGCCAAATATCTAAGAATATGTGTTACCAAAAATATGCAAAGTCTCCCCCCAGAAACTTATAAAACAGTACTGAGGTTGAAAAAGATCTGAATGAACGGAGGAACCTATTATGTCCATTTGCTAGAAGGCACCGTAATGCAAACGTGCTAATTCTCCTCAAACTGCTCAAGGCAACGATAACCAAAACCTCAACAGGTGTGTCTGTGGCACCTGACACAAACTGACACTGAAATACCAGGGCCAGAGAAGCCACGACGCTCTGGAAAAAGGAGACAAGACAGGAAGACTTTCTCAGTGGACGTCAAGACTCTTATAAAGCGACAGCAATTCAGAGAGCTCGGCTGGGACTTCCCTGCAGTCCAGTGGTTAAGACTTCGCCTTCCAATGCAGGGGGTGAGGGTTCGATACCTGGTCCGGGAGCTAAGATCCCACATGCCTCGCAGCCAAAAAACCAAAACATAAAACAGGAGCAACACTGTAACAAATTCAATAAAGACTTTAAAAACTGTCCACATCAAAAAAATCTTTAAAAAAAAAAAAAAGAGCGTGCTATTGGCGTAAGGGTAGAATATAAATCAACGTGATAAAACAAAGAACCCCAAACAGACTCACCCCCATGTGGACAACTCCAGTTACAACACGGGTAGCATGGAGGGGACAAGAACGGGACAGCTGCCTGCCATCTTTCCTGAAGAACTGACCCCGAGCCCAGGCCCACACCACACACACAAACTAAACTCCCTCCGGGTGGGCGGCAGGTCTAAACGTGGGTGGGAGAACAGCAGTGCTAGAGCCCAGGACGGGAGGAGGGAAGCCTGCTGCAGAGCTGTGAGCGGCCAGGGCTCACAGTAAGCCGCCGCCAAGGACTGGCATCCAGAACACACAAAACGCCCGCAAATAACCCTGTATAAAAATGTGCAAAAGATTCAACAACACGTAACAAAAGAGAAAACCCAAATGATCAAAAACAGGAAAAAATCTCAACCTACTCAGTCATCAGGAAAATGCAAATTAGCACCACAACGACTGTCACCATATTCTCACCACATTAGCCAAAATTAATAAGCCTGCCAATGACAGGGAGAAGGTGGGACTCATAACACTGACCAGTTAAGTGCAAACTGGAAAAGTCTGGAATTATCTGATAAATGTAAAGATGTCACAATCCCAGAACTAGCTAGCACCTCCTCTCCTAAGTATATACCCTACAAAAATGCACGCTTACACACCAGGTAGCACACACTGGAATGTTCCCGGTAGCACTGTCTGTAACACTCAAAACTGGAAATGTCCCAGAAGTCCATCAACAGTATAATGCAGACATATATTCTGAAATATTCAATATTCATTCCTCAACAGAAATGAATGAGCTACAACTATACACAATAATACAGATGAATCTTAAAAGCATAAAGGTCTGAGACTCTGCTTCCAAGCAGGAAAGAGCAGTGGTGGCAGACCAGGACGCCCACCCAAAATGACTTAAAACTGGATAAAATGCAAAACCATCTGTCGGAGGCAGCAAAGACAACTAGAGGAGTTAAGACCCCTGGGGAAACCCTTGGGAGGTGAACTGACCTTCTGCAGCTGTTCTTACAAAAGCTGGGGGCGGGGCTTAGCGTCTGGCGCCCACAGGAGACGAACATCTCACGGCCTTGTGCCCCTCGGAGTGCTGCTGCTGGGGCGCGGAGGCCGGGGCTTCAAGAAGAGCCTGCTGAATCTCGGGGCCATGCACAGCGGGTGGAAACCTCTGAAAGGCCAGGCAGAGCCCCAAAGTCACCACATAAGACAAAACCCATGGTTGGGGACCCCCCCCACCAGAGGAAAGGGTCACACAGAACACACCAGTTTTAGAAAATGTGAATAAAGGAAAACAGAAAATCTCCAAACTGAAGTATATATATAAAAAGGATGCCATGGGACTTCCCTGGTGGTCCAGTGGTTAAGAATCGGTCTTGCAATGCAGGGGACGCCGGTTCAGTCCCTGGTTGGGGAACTAAGATCCCACATGCCACAGGGCAACTAAGCCTGCGTGCCACAACTACTGAGCCGGCATGCCACAACCAGAGAGCCCACGTGCCACAACTAGAGAGAAGCCTGTGGGCTGCAACGAAGAGCCCACACGCCACAACGAAAGATCCCGCATGCTGCAACTAAGGCCCGACGCAGTCAAAATTAATCAATTAATTAATTTTTTAAAAAAGAATGCAAAATATAAAAAAGGCACGTGGGACTCAGAAAAGGTATTAATATAAATGTAATCAGAGTCCCAGGAGGATAAGAGAGAGAAATGGGGAAGAAGCACTATATCAAGAAATTATGGCTATAATTTTCCAAAAACTGATGAAAGATACCATTCCATTGATCTAAGAAGCCCTGTGGACCCCAAGCAGGAAACTTTCAAAGAATATAACAGCTAAATATGTACATCACAGTAAGACAGATGCAAGCCAAAGCCAAAAAGCCATCACAGGGAAAAAGACACATCCTCATCCAGAGAGCAGCAATAATCTGGCATCTCACTCCTCAAAGGATACCACGAAGTCTTCAGAGTGCTGACAGATGCCTGACCACCTTCACAAAGGAAGATGCGGGCAGTCCCACCGCCAGCAGGAGAGGTTACAGTGGGAAACGCGGGGTGGCAGGAAGGAACATTCCACAAAGGAAAGAAAAAACAGTACGACTCCTGACTTAAAAAGCAAGAGTAGTGAGTGGTGTCTTACGGGTGTAGCGGCTACAGACTTAAAACGCAAGACAAGGAGAGAAGGACCACAGGCTGGGGTCTTCAGGAAGCACGGAGGCGGAGCGAGCTACGAGAAGGGCTCCCGGGAAGCGGGGGACGGCGGGATGTGGGCGACGGCGAGATGCGGGGGACGGCGAGATGCGGGGGACGGCGGGATGCAGGCACGAGAAGGGCTCCCGGGAAGTGGCGGACGGCGGATGCGGGCGATGAGAAGGGCTCCCGGGAAGTGGGGGACGGCGGGATGCGGGCGACGCCGTCCGGCCGCAGTCCCCGCAGGCTCCCTCGCAAGGGAAGTCTGTGCTGAGCGCAACACAGGCCTCGTGTAACCCGCACCCGGAAGCTGAATTCCAGGGGGAGGCTGTCAGCAAAACACACTCATGAGTGCGCAGCGAGCGCCTTTCTTTAAGAGTTACAGAGCCATCTCTCTAACGAGCAGAGGTGCGAAGACCGCAAACAGCATACTGGCAACTAGAATCCAGGCATGTATTGAAAAGATATCTTGGCCAAGTAGGATTTATTCCAGGAATGCAAGGGCTGCTTAACATTTGAAAATTAATCAATGTAATTCATCAAATTCGTGGAGAAGGGCAGAGAAACTGTATGGTCATCCCGATGAAGCAGAAAAAGCCAATCCATGATGCGAAACTTTCAGCAAACCAGAAACAGAACTTCATTACAACAAAGAATTTCTACCATAAAACAAGCAAAAAAGCTACAGTAAACAGCGTACTTCAAGACCAATTGCTTTCCACCTGAGACACAGAAGGATTCACACCGCACCGGCGGTTCCAGCCTGTGCAGTGAGACAAGAACAGAAACCGAAGGTGTGAGAACTAGAAAGGCCATTGCTCACAGGGGCTCAACTTGTGCACAGGATGTCCAAAACTACTCGTTAATAGACCAAAAAGAATTAATATGTCACTTTAACAAGATCACTAGATACAAAGTCACAATTTAAAAGATCAATTGCATTTCTATTTACAAGCAACAATTGAGTAGAAAAAATTTAATCATTCCATTACAATAGGAATAAATCTAACGAAAGAAGCTCAAGACTCCCGGACTCAAAAGCATAAAACTTCACTGAGAGAAACTAAAGCAGGCCTTCAAAGGCGGGATATTCCAGGGTCATGAGCTGGAAGATCCCATAACTGCAACAACACCTATTTGCCTCAAGTTGGACTATGGGTTCAGTGCAGTGCCAATCAACACCCCAGCAGGATTTTTTTCTGGAAATGGACAAGCCGATTCTAAAGTTTACTTGGAGGGCTTCCCTGGTGGCGCAGTGGTTAAGAATCCGCCTGCCAACGCAGGGGACACAGGTTCGAGCCCTGGTCCGGGAAGATCCTACATGCCACGGAGCAACAAAGCCTGTGCGCCACAATTACTGAGTCTGCGTTCTAGAGCCTGTGAGCCACAACTACTGAGCCCACGTGCCACAACTACTGAAGCCCACGCACCTAGAGTCCGTGCTCCGCAACAAGAGAAGCGACCGCAATGAGAAGTCTGCGCATCGCAACAAAGAGTAGCCAAGTAGCCCCCGCTTGCCACAACTAGAGAAACCCCGCATGCAGCAACGAAGACCCAACGCAGCCAAAAATAAATAAATTAAATAAATAAATTTTTAAAAAAAAGTTTACTTGGAAATGTAAAGGGCCAAGAATAGTCAAGGAAATCTTGAGGAGCAATCACAGAGCTGGAGGACTGACATCCAACACAGACTCATAAAGCTCCAGTAACTCAGGAGGCACGGATGGTGAAGAGAACAGACCCACAAGTACAGTTTTCACCTGACGGATGACAAAGCCGTATCTGGGGGAAGGGCTGCTTCTCAACAAATGATAGTGGGTCAATTCCATTCAGAGGAGAGAAAATGAGTCCAAGTTCATACCACACACAAAACTAAACCGTAGATGGATCATAACGCTAAGTGTGAAAAGCAGAACGAAGTCTTCAGAAGAAGTCTCGGAGGAGGAGAATGCCTTTGTGACCTTAGGTCTGGCAAAGACTTCCTACACAGAACAGAAGGCACAAAAAAGGGGAAAAACAGATAAATTAGACTAATTAGGTTAAGGCTTCTTATCCATCTAAAGCCACAATTAAAAGTGTTAAAAGGCAGTGCAAAGGGTGGAAGAAGATATTTGCAAAACATGTACTGGACAAAAGGTGTATCTGAAACATAAAAAGCATTAGCAATCGAACAGAAAAATGACCCAAAGATCTGGGTACTTCATAGAAGGAGGCGTTCAAGCAGCCAGTACGCACATTAGAAGCACCCTCAGCACCGGGCACTGGACACCACGATGCTCCCGCCAGGCAGGCGAACGGGAACAGTCAGTATCCAGCGCTGGGACTCCTCCCCGGGGCTGGGGGCTGGAAATGGCTCGCCAGCTCGTCCTGAAGCTTGACGTGCGAGTCCTACGCCCACAGCAGCACGAACGCCTACACATCCACCTCAGACCCACAGAGAACATTCGCAACAGCCCGACACGCAGCAGCCCCGGAGCAGACACAACCCAGACGCCCACCTACCGCTGAGCTCAGACGTTGGCCGTGGCGCATTCTCACGATGAGATACCGTCCATCAACGAGAATGAACTGACCACACAGCACACAGCACAGAGGTGAACCTCAGACAGCGCTGAGCAAGACGCAGCCCAGAGCACCTCGGACTGGCTCACACCCAGCGGTCAGCAGGGCACTGGCCTCGGCTGTGGGGGACGCCGGCCTGGGGGCCAGAAGTGCCTCGGGGCCGAGTGCTCCGTGAAAACACATCCAGCCAAATGCACGCGATTCGTGTTACATAAGCACGTAGAATGGAACCAAAAGACGCCAAACACAAAACACACATACTGCTTGACGCCGTTTGTCCAAAGTTCAGAACGACACAAAACTAAACTCCACTGTTCAGAAATGCACACACAGATGTGAACTCCCGAAACCACCAGGCAGGGAGCGGTCCCCCGGTGGGGGAAGGGCAGTGGCCCGGGAGGGACCCCCGGGGGAGGCGAGGTTCTGTTTCCCTGCCAGTTGTGTCAGCTTGTCAGGAATCTGTTCTCTCATGTTCCTCAAGCTGCACGTCTGTGTTGTATGACATGTAACATTTCACAGCTAGCCAGCGCCCAGCTGCTTTCTGTCGACACTTGCCGTAGGTGAGGGTGTAGACGGCCTTCCCCGTGGTATCCAGGGCGGTCAGGCACGGGGCTTTGGGCTGCGTGGTGCCCCACTGCTGCAAGGCGGCCAGCAGCGACGGTGGCCAGGTGCTGCCCACGGCCAGCAGCTCCCCTTCCAGCACTGCCATCTGGCCGCCCTCAGGCTTCGGCTGACTTGGATCTGGTTGCTGCACTACAAGCAAAACCGCATGTGAAAAGCAGCATTTCACAGAAGCAGGCGCACACTGCCGCCAGGCATTCACATGTTACACTTTTCTTCTTTACAAATACCAGTTGCAAGAAGGCTACCATGATTTGTTTAGATTTCCCTATCGTTGTAACAGTCACAGACCAACTGAGCAAGGATGGAAAGAGAGCTAGTCATGGATCAAGATGAATCCTGGCTACTGTAACCCCAGGATTACAACGACCCCCAGGCTTTCATCCGGAAGGCACCTGAGAAGCAGGTGTCCCCACTTATAAAGGATGAGAGTAGAATCACCACTTCAGTTTAGGCGCTCAAACCACGTTGAAAGAAAAAAATAAAGTAAAATCTATTACGTTTCCAGTGGATATGTCATCAAGATTTGCCCAAATGTAAGAAAGACTTCCTAAAAAGCATTCATAGCATTGAACTCTGAATTTGAAAGTCGTGATCTGATTACACAGACGTGCCCTAACAGCCATGTCGAATCCCCAAGTGGGAGGAGACACCAGAGCTGGTCTGTGGGACTACCGCACAGCAGAGGTGCAAGGCCGGGGGCAGGGGGCGGCCGGGTGCCCCGAGGCCCCAGCCACACGTCACACGCTGCTATCTTGTACGGGGCTTCACTTCTCTTACTTTTCTACAGATTTATACTCCTTTCTGTTTCTTGGTAATTAAAAAAAATAAGTCTATATTCTTTTTCTCTAAATATGTATCATTCATATATGAGAGGCTAAAATCCTGAAAAAGAGCCCAAACTTTGCTAAAGATATAATACTTTAAAACCAAGGGGAAAATAAATAAATAAATAAAACCACGGGAAGACAAGTATTTCAGATTTAAAGTTTAAATAAAAATTTAAATCATGGAAGTAAAATGAAATCTTAGATGTATTCTTACCAAGTACTAACCACCGGACCAGAGGCACAGAGAGACGCTGTCTCTTACCTACGAGCTGCTGACACAGAGCCCGAGGTCGTGTGTGACGCTGAGGTCCCACCACACACGATGAGCACAGAGTCTGGGTGTGACCCACGCAGGAAGGACGTCTGCCTGCGTCCTCAGATGTGACGGCCGCCCTGTCCGCACAAACCAGGGGCCGGAGTTGGGACGCTCACCTTCCAACAGCTCCTCAAAATCATCCACGAAGAACTCCTTCAGGGGAGGGCGCTTTGGTTTCTTCAGGGTGTTAAGAAGCTGCTGGATCTTGGAGGACACTCTGCTGCTCACGGGGACACCTGCCACGGGAAGAGAGTGCTGAGGCTGGATGCGGAACCCAGGTCCAGACACCACCCGCGTGAGCGTGTCGGAACTTGGAAATCCAGCCAAGCGCTGGCCCCCTCAAATGGCCATTTTGGAATTTATTAGTTCATCTGACAAACGTTTACTGAATGCCTTCCAGGAACCAGAACTTGTTCTAAGCTAGCGGTTTTCAGAGTGGCCCAGGGACCCCTGGGGGTGCCCGAGACCCCTTCAGGGGTCATGTTATAGATGCCATTTGCTCCTTCCCTCTCCTCTCTCACACGCGCACAGTGGAGGTTTCCAGAGGCCACACGCCCAGCAGATGGAACCCACCCAGAAGCTGCTCTCTCGCCAGCTACGAGAGACCGGCAACCGCAGCAGACAAGCCTACCCTTCCCATGGCATCTCGTTGTATTCGAACTGCTTTCATAAAAATGTGCTACTTATGTTAAGAGATAATTAGTTTATTATTGTTATTTTTAAATGAGTTAATGAATATTTTTAAAAATCGTTCGTTTTAATTTCTAATATGGTAAATATACAGAGATATAACCCACATAAGCTAAAAGCTCTCTGGTGTCCTCCATAATTATCAAGGAACGCCGTTCCGGGAGATGTAAAGCCAGCCAAGACAGGTAAGAGTCTGCCCTCAAACTGGTCACCGTCTGCTGCACAAAAACCAGCAGAAATACACACATGTGCTGGTGGAACAGGGCACCAGCCTCGGTGACAAGCGCTCGGAGGAAAAGGCACGTGGGAACACAAGCAGGCGCGCTGGCAGAGGAGGCGAGCGCAAGGCCTGGAGCCCCAGCCACGCCCGTGCACCGCGAGGCAGCTGGCGCCTCCGTCCTCCAGGGCTGGGCCAGCGATCGAGAGCTGCACTCACTGGCCAGCAGTCTCCTCTGTCCTTGACAACACCAGCACTTTGAAAGAGTCCAGTTCTTTCCATCATTAAGTAGCACATACCTCATCCTGCATTTGCTTGAGCTTTTCTCAGGATTCGAGTCAGATGCTGCATTTCTGGCTGAAGCAGTACCTGAGTATCACGTCCAGACCCACGGGACACCCACCTACCCTCAGGGAGACACAGGATTCTGTCACCCGGGCAACGTGCCGTCCAGTGCTCCACTGTCGGTATTAGTTTTTGCTTGTGCCTCTAATAAGAGTGTGAGAGGAGACACTTCAGGACCTCACGAGTACCGTGATCTTCATACAGCTCTCTCCCTCCATTTAACAGCCACTGGTCATTCTGCCAGAGGCAAGGTTTACTGCAACGGTTGCCAAATTATTTTCCAGCTTGAGCAGTCCACTGACATTTACCCCTGACACCTGACTTCCTTCCTTCCTTCCTGGTTCTCCTGAGGGAAAGGTACTGAAGACCAAGACCTGGCGCCTCGGTGTGCCCACTGCTACCGCTCCGTGTCTTTCTTCTTCCAGCACACGGAGCTAAGAAAGTATGCTGTGCACGTGCACACGTATGTATCCATGGATACGCACACCCCCCTACACATACAATACACATGTGCACACGGGCCGCGTAACAGATACAGGTCTCTATCCTAGAGCCCCGAGTCCATGCCAGGGCCCCTCGTGCTGTGCTCCACGTCTGGGTGCCTTTCGTCTGCAGCGAGAACCCTGGCTCCCAACACCAACACCTTCGCTCAGTGCTATCACAGATACAGAATCAGTTCCAACTGTTGTACCCAAACCACTACAGGAACAAAGCTACGAACAAGAGTTCAGAATTGGTTTGCTGTGCTTCCTACACAGCCTCGTCCAGGACCGAGGGTGCTGTGTCCATCACTGACCTCTGTCAGCTCTCTCCCCTCACCCTCCTTACGGTGGCTACGCAGTTCTTAGAAATACAATCAGGTTTGTTTATTTACAATTCCTTTCAGTTTTAGGGTTTTTCCCTTCCTTCTATCCATTAAGTTTATGTTTTGAATGTGTAGAACGTACTTCTAAAAATCACAACTATATAAAAAGATAAACTCAAAGAAATGTCACTCCCTCCTAAAGTCCTTCTGCACACCCCACCCCATGCACCTGTGGGTTGAACCAGCCCACTGCTTTCTCGCTAATCCTTCCTGCATTTCCTTCTACAGAGATAGTAGGCTTATGCTTGCTTTATTTTCCTATTTCTCACACAAAAGGTGATGTACTATAAACGTTCCGTTACTCTTTGCCTTTTCACTTAATGTCTCCTGGAAAAGCACCTCATTCCAGGTCATAAAGGTCTTCTCGCTATTCCTGACAGCTGCACGGTCTGCCACAGTGTGAATGTACCAGGTTTATTCAACCAATTTGAGAGGCTTGGATAGTAGGTACTTCCCAATATTTTGGAGGTACAGACAGTGCTGCGATGAACGACCTCGTGTGCATGTGTTTCCTTATTTTTGGAGGTGTGCATTCAGGGTAAACTCCTACACTGGCGCTGCTGGGTCCAAATGGAAGTACAGACACAGATCTTACCAACTGCTCCTCCAGAGAGGCTGACCTGCTTTGCATTCCCACCAACAATGTGTATTTCTCCAATTGCGAAAAAGGCTGAACGAACATCATGTGTAAGAACTACTTTTACACCTCTGTTTGTGAACTGTCTGTATCTTCTGCTTATTTTCCTGTACTAGGAGTTGGCAAACTTTTTCTTAAAGGGCCAGAGAGTAAATACTCGGGGCCGTGGCACCGTCTCTGCCATCACGAAAGCAGCAGACGAGGTGGGAGGGGCAGGCGCGGCAGCAGCTGAAAGCACCCTGAATCAAGACGAACGGAAAAGCATCCCGATAAACACATGCTGGATTTAAAAAAAAGAAACTGGAAAAAGAAGAGCAAAGGAAAGCCAAAGTAAGTAGAAGGAAAGAAGTAATATATATGAGTAGAAATAAATGCAATAGGAAAAAAGATAAGCAATAGAGAAAAACAATTACACTAAAACTGGTTCTTTGAAAGAAAAACAAAATCCAGTGAACTCTCTAGCTAGAACGATTAAGATGAAGAGTGAGGAGACCCTAACTGCTGGTGTCAGGACCAGGCAGGACAGCACCGCAGGCCCCACACCCACCCACGACAACGAGGGAACCTGCGGAGCGGAGGCGAGACGGACAAACTCCTCCAAAGACACAAAACTGACGCGAGAACAGAAGAGGAAGGAACACTGCTCAGTTCATTTGAGGTGAGTATTATCTTGATACCAAAACCAGACAAAATTCCCAGACCAGTATTTATCTCAAACATAGACACAAATCCTTAACAAAATATTAGTAAATCAAATCCACGATATGTAAGAGAGGTAATGCACCATAACCAAGTGGGGTTTATCTTGAGAACATACCTTTGGCTTTATCTTCAAAAATCAGTCAATGAAATGTACTATATTAACAAACTATGAAAGAAAAACCATGTGATGAGTTTAATACATTTTAAAAATCATTTAACAAAAATCATGATAAAAATTTTCAGAAAACTAGGGGAAAAAAAGGAATGTCCCCAACCTGATGAAGAGCATCTATGAAAAACCCATGGCTAACACCACAATTAAAAATTGAAAAGTGGATGCTTTCCCCTAAAATGGGAAACGAGGCAAGTTGTGTCCACTCTTGACATTTCTAACTGATGTTACTAGAAGTCCTAGACACTGCAATAAAGCCAGGAAACTAACTGTTCCTACAGGCAAACAATTTGGAAAGAAAAGTAAAATGGTATTCATAGACAATATGATCATACATGTAGAAATCTTACAGAATCTACCAAAAAGACTATTGGAATTAATGTAAGGTCAACATACAAGAACCGACTATGTTTCTACAGATGAGCAATAAACTGGAAAAAAATTTAAATACCATTTGTACAATAAAAGCATCAAAAAATATAACGTATTTTGAGATAATTTTTTTTTAATGTACACATTTTTAAAATATTTATTTATTTGGTTGCACCCGGTCTTGGTTGTGGCAGGTGGGCTCCTTAGTTGCGGCAGGAAGGCTCCTTTGTTGCGGCTCGCGGGCTCCTTTAGTTGTGGCAGGGATCGAACCCGGGCTCCCTGCATTGGGAGCGCAGAGTCTTCACTGCTGCGCCACCAGGGAAGTCCCTATTCTGAGATAATTTTAACAAAATATGTGCAATACCTGTAGACTGAAAGCTACAAAACAGTGCTGAAAAAACTTTTTAAAGAGCTAAGTAAATGGAGAGATATACCGTATTTATCAATTGAAACATACGGTATTGTTAAGATGCCAATTCTCTCCGAATTGATCTAGAGAGTCAGTGAAGTACCACTCAAAACCCAGTAGGGGGCTTCCCTGGTGGTGCAGTGGTTGAGAATCCGTCTGCCAATGCAGGGGACACGGGTTCGAGCCCTGGTCTGGGAAGATCCCACATGCCGCGGAGCAACTAGGCCCGTGAGCCACAACCACTGAGCCTGCGCATCTGGAGCCTGTGCTCCGCAACAAGAGAGGCCACGATAGTGAGAGGCCCGCGCACCGCGATGAAGAGTGGCCCCCGCTTGCCGCAGCTAGAGGAAGCCCTCGCACAGAAACGAAGACCCAACACAGCCAAATAAATAAATAAATAAATAAATAAAAATTAAAAAAAAAAAAACCCAGTAGGAATTCTGGTAGAAGTTAACAAACTGATTTTAAACTATATATTAAGATACAAAGGAGCTGGAATAGCTAAGGCAATTTTTTAAATGAAAAGAAGAGCTGAAGACAAACTACAGTACACAATTTCAAGATTTATTATAAAACCACATATAAACCCCCCCCATATACAAATATAATCATGACAGTGTGGTATCGGTATAAGGACAGACAAAGCAGTGGAACAGCATATAGAGCCCAGAAATAGGCTTCTCTCATATGCGGTCCACCGATCTTCACTAAAGATGCCAAATAAACTGGATAGGGAAAGAAGGGTCTTTGTATTACATGATCCTAGAACAACTGGACATCCATATACAGAAAAGGGAACTTAGGTTCATACCTTGCACTGATATTAGACTTAACTCAAAATGAATCATACACCTAAACATAAAACATAAAACTATAAAATTATAGGAGAAAACCTTTATGACCTCGGGTTAGGAAAATATATCTCAGATATGACACAAAAATAGTATCCATGAAAGCAAAAAATGGTAAACTGGACTTCATCAAAACTAAAAACTTCTGCTCTCTGAAAGGCACTATTAAGAGAATGAAAACACAAGCCATAGACTGGGAGAAAGTACAATTTATAAACCTGATAAAGAACTTGTATCCAGATTATATAAAGAACTCTCAAAACTTAGTAAGATAACAAACAGCACAATTTAAAAAGTAAGCAAAAGATTGGAACAGACTTCTAAAAAGATATATAGATGGCAAATAAGCACATGAAAAGATGCTAAACATCATCAGTCATTAGGGAGATGCAAATTAAAACTATAATGAGATACCTCTACACACCTATTAGGACGGTTAAAATTTAAAAACCGACAATACCAATTCTCGGCAATGATGTGGAGGAACGGGGACTCTTATCACTAACGGTGGGGATGTAAAATGGTACAACCACTTGGGAAATCAGTTTGGCAATTTCTTAAAAAGCTAAAACATAAACCTGCTATATGATCCAGCTATCCTACTCCTAGGTATTGACCCAAAATAAATGAATGGATATACCCACACAAAGACTTGTAAAGGAATAGTCACAGCAGCAGCTTTACCTCTAATAGCCAAAAACTGGAAACACCCCAAACATCCGTCAGGAGGTAAAAAGATAAACTAGTGTGCATCTGTAGGATGAAATAGATCAAGAAAGGGAATGAACTGTTGATACATGCAAGAACATGGATGAATTTCGAAATAATTTTGCAGAGTGGCAGAGGCCAGACAAAAAAGAGTAAATGCTGGGTGATTCTATTTATATAAAATCCTAGAAAGTGCAAACTAATCTATAGTGTCAGGAAGTAAATCAGCGGTTGCCTGAGGGAAGCCAAAAAGGGCAGCAAGGAGCTATTACAAAGGCGCACAAGGAAGGAAGCCTCCAGGAGCGCTGGGTGTGCTGGCTGCAGTGGGGGTGTCACGGTGTACACGTCTCTTAAAGCTGATAAAATTACACACGTTAATATGTGCAGTAGATAATGTCATTTATACCTCAACCAAGTTCTTAAAATATTTTAAATAGGGACTTCCCTGGTGGTCCAGTGGTTAAGAATCCGTCTTGCAATGCAGGGAATGCCGGTTCGATCCCTGGTCGGGGAACTAAGATCCCACAGGCCACGGGGCAACTAAGCCCGCGAGACGCAACTACAGAGAAGCCCGCGCACCGCGCGCTGCAACGAAAGATCCCACGTGCCACAACTAAGTCCCCACGCAGCCAAAATATAAATAAATATTTTAAAAAAGAAAATTTAAATATAAAGAATAACAAATTAAAAATTTTAAAACCTATCTAACAAATGTAAAGCCTGCTTCATGTTGACTCAGTTTCTCCTCTTGCACCTGAACAAGGAGCTGAAAGACCTCAACAAAATCTGACCGACTGCTCAGGAGTATAAAACACTCCTGAGATACTCTGGATTTTTCTGCAACTCAAATTTGGCACATTGGAAGGAAAACTCCATGTGATTCTGATAAAAGATAACTGGAAACTGTTTCAAAAGGAAATAGTACAAATGAGGAGACGAGACTCATGCTGACATCTCGGGGCCTGCGCGTGGGACAGCCCGGCCACGGCTGCACTGAGCACAGGCTGCTGAGCAGGGAGACTGCAGGGGTTGCTGTCCCAGGCGGGGCTGCGCTCGTCCTACTGGGTCCACGAAAGGAAACTTCCCCAGCTTCTCATTTTCCCACAGTACCGTAGATCCAAACTCTGGGCGTCTGAATGTGAAGGCTTTCTCCTCCCTACTCCCCTCTTTCCCCATTTGACCAATTCCGAAGCTATTCCTGATTATTTCTCCGCAAGATATACACACGGGCAGTTTAAATGCACCAGGAAGATACCTGATGACTGGCTCAGGTTTGCTAAACCGAAGACACCAAGGTGAGGTGCAACACCTGTGCTCTACTGTCTCAAAAGCAGGAAGAGGGGCTGCTCACCACCTGCCGTCTCTAGGGCGCGCCCGCTGCCCCCCCGAGGGACTCCTGTCGCGGAAGCCAGCTGTGGACGCTCACAGGAGGCGTGCTGATGCTGTGCGAGGCCCGTGGTGACATCGGGAGGGGCAGAGTGCAGATCTGCTTTTGAAAAACAAACCCAGAATAAAGGTGCTGTTAATTCAGAAGAGCACTAACCTTAAGCTGCTGTTTAAACCCCATTCAGCTGAAGCTTCACTAGCTGAGCTCTAAGCAAGGCACGGGGCATTCTGACTCATTTTGTTTTTCTGGTTGACCAAGGCACATCGGATCCTGTGAACTCTGAACTCCAGACATGGCCCGACAGCACTGTGTGCATGTGGCCGTCCAGTTCTGAGAGGCAACTAGACCAGAACCACCAACTACGGCACAGAGACGGTGCAGGGAACTCGCCTTTCCCAACGGCCTAATGAGGTTTTACTTAGAAATCTCCCTCAATGAAGCAGAAACACATTTTAAATCAATTGTTGTTGGAACATTTTTCATTGTGTTATGAGAAAAATTGCCAGGCTTCTATAAACTACCCCCACGCCCCCAAAAGGCAAGTTGGCTGTCATGCAGACACAAACCTTCACAGTCTTCACAGAATAAACCTACACAGATTAAAAACTATCCCTACTGCCAGTTCAAAAGTCCCACTATTAAGAGGCTGCAATCAGCTTCTTAAGGCAGAATGTATTAATGTCACATTTAAAGACAAACCATGTCAGATACAGAAAATGTTTAAAGTCACTCCTTCCACTGTCTGAATGTCGACTCTGGGTTTCATTTTCACTGTAGGGCATTTTTATCTGTTCGGATACTGGTTGGCTGAGAGCTGCTATAGCATCTCTGCTACAACCAAGCCTTCCACCAGGGAAGTACCGAGTCTGGACCTAGCGTGACGCTCGTCCACTCTTGAGAATCGATACTGATCTGTAATCTCTTTAGTCTTCAAATGAATGCTCCCACCATCATAGATGGCACTTTGATACTTAAAATTTTTTTAATGCCAATCATTTATCTATCATTTCATAACCTAGGCAGTATGCAATCTAAGAATTTTAAAAAATATGTAGAAAGATGAAATTATGTGGAAGAAAAACACAAACTCACTCTTAACATAGCAGAAAACACCACTTAGAAAAACCTAACTTTTTGACAAGAGTTTTCACAACCCTTGAAAAAGCTTGATATTAATGAAATTAGCATTTTAAAGTATGCTTATCATAAAGTTCTTCAGTTTAAAAAGAAATTTCCCCGCCCTTCCGAATCTAGCAAAAAAAACCCAGTGATTTTAACAGTTATTAATGAAAAAAGGTACAAATGGTAATCTCAACTACCAAGTAGTTTCTTAAATAGCTGCATAAAAATAAGCAAACTACACTCAAAATAAAAATGAACTACTAGGACTTACTGGTGGTGCAGTGGTTAAGAATCCACCTGCCAGTGCAGGGGACACGGGTTCGAGCCCTGGTCCGGGAAGATCCCACATGCCGCGGAGCAACTAAGCCCGTGCGCCACAACTACTGAGCCTGTGCTCTAGAGCCCACGAGCCACAACTACTGAGCCCGCATGCCACAACTACTGAAGTCCACGTGCCTAGAGCCCATGCTCCGCAACAAGAGAAGCCACCGCAATGAGAAGCCCGCGCACCACAATGAAGAGTAGCCCCCGCTCGCCGCAAGTAGAGAAAGCCCACGTGCAGCAATGACGACCCAACGCAGCCAAAAATAAATAAATTAATTTACAACAAAACAAAACTGAACTACTGTAGTTAAATGTACTGCTTTTAAACATAGGTATTTAATTCGTGTCCAAATGTTTTATGTATATGATTTTCCTAACCCAAAACTGAAAATGACATATATTTTTAATTACCTTTACCTAACATTTTCTGCCTCCAATTTTTTATAGTCATCTTCTTTCTATACTTCTTTCCTTAGCCCAAATTGAAGAATTCTCTAGTGTCAGAAACTAAAACAAAGGATGGTTTTTATAACACGGAGAGGGAAATGGAGTATTTTTCAGATTTAAAAATTCAGGTCAAACAGGTAGCATATGCAGGTTACAAACAACAGTGAGGTATTAAGCAGAGCCTGAGTTAAGATGTTTAGAATCTACTAGAACTAATCACACGACGTGCACGTGAGGCCAGGCAAGCAGGATGCGAGAAGAGCAGTGTCAGCCACACCTGCACAATCAGGAGTCCTCCACCCACAGAGGTGACAAACCCGCCTTGGAAGTCTTTACAGCCAGGGCCTTTCGGGGATGGAGACGCCCACTCAAACACATCTTACGTTCAAAACACCCCACAACCCTGGGGAGTCGAGGGCTGTCTGCTTAAACATTTTGAACTGTGGTCAGTTTTTCATGCTAAATATGCTTCTATTTCTAACCCACCAGGAAGCCGTGTTTACGACAGCTCGGCAACGGCTAATACACGCAAACTCTGCCCTATTCCCCTCACCGTCGAACGCAGAAGAGAGCTTCGGGAAGCTGAACTAAGCCAAGAGAACATTCAAACGCTACCGTTTTCCTCACACTGGAGGTACCTGTGTATTTCCAAAATGTGAAATCGCCGTGACAAACAGGAAAATATATCCATCTCAAGCTGTTTTCAAGCTCTCCACTGTAAACCCCCGTTGAGGACAGGTGGGCTATAACCACCAGCCATTTTAGGACCCCCAGGAAAGCTACCAAAACAATCCTGGCAGGCTGTTTCCAAAGGAGCCTTTTCTCGTAAAGCAAACTCCCCAGGACAGTCCTGACAGCCCGACCCCGGCGGTCTTAGAGGCTCCTCCACATGCCGGAAGCAGGTCAAGGCGTCGTGAGTTCTCACCCAAGACTCACGGCATGAGCTCCACAGAAACGTGCAGACGTCTGCAGTGACACAGCCAATAACAAACAAAGAGCGTCCCTGATGGGCCCACAGAGGCCAGAGATGGAAGACGTCGGTCACTTACAATGCCCAGTCCAGCCAAAGGACCGAGATCTTACATGAAAGCAGCTCAGCACCTGAGACCCGGGCCTGCCTGGGGGAGTTAACCCACTGGGAGCCCACCCAAAACACTGGCCAGTCATGGGCACACCTCTGATGCACCATGTTGGTTTTAGCAGAACAGCAGCTAACAGCAAAGAAAATGAACAGGAATCAGAAAACTGTGGGCCAGCCCTGGCTCCAGCACAGCCAGCTGTGTGGTCTCAGGCAGGCTGCAATCACGCGACTTAGCTCTTCCCTCCACAGCTGGAAGGAGAGGGTGTTCGGATGACCCCAGCAATACTGATGCACCATCTGAGAAGTACCCTTTTTTAAGGTGCTCGCTCAAGAACGCACGTGGCCTTTGCATGCCAGCTGCGTTACTGGTTTGGCTTTTAAAAAAATGACTTTAAATGGTGAAAAGGTTGCAATGTTTTCCTTTCCAAGATTAATGTTATTTATTTATTTATTTATTTATTTGTTTATTTTTGGCTGCGTTGGGTCTTCATTGCTGTGCGCGGGCTTTCTCTAACTGCGTTGAGCAGGGGCTACTCCTCACTGCGGTGCGCGGGCTTCTCATTGTGGTGGTTTCTCTTGTTGTGGAGCACGGGCTCTAGGTGCACGGGCTTTAGTAGTTGTGGCACGTGCGCTCAGTAGTTGTGGCGCATGGGCTTCAGTAGCTGTGGCGCATGGGCTCAGTTGTGGCTTGCGGGTTCTAGAGCGCAGGCTCAGTAGTTGTGGCTCGTGGGTTCTAGAGCGCAGGCTCAGTAGTTGTGGCTCATGGGTTCTAGAGCGCAGGCTCAGTAGTTGTGGTGCATGGGCTTAGCTGCTCTGCGGCATGTGGGATCTTCCTGTACCAGGGCTCGAACCCATGTCCCCTGCACTGGCAGGTGGATTCTTAACCACTGCGCCACCAGGGAAGCCACTAAGGTTAACGAAATTTAAAGGGCTGGGTGACTTGGAAAAGGTCTAGGCACCCGTATGACTGAACTCTGACTGACATCTCTTTTCAGGTTGAGGGCTGTCTAACCCTGGTATGTGGAGGAAGAAAGGCCTGACGGTGGCTGCAGCCCCAGCCCCGCCTTGGGACGCCCAGTGCAGGGACAACCGAGGGCTCCAGCTGGACACACAAGGAAGGAGCAAAGGCGGGGACCACGTGCAGGCGGCAGGCCCCCTGATCGTCAGGGACCGCCCACCTGTGCCGGCACCCCCCCCCCCGAGCGGAAACGCCAGGCACTCATCGGGGACCCCGGGGGAGGCCCACACGCCACAGGGTCTGGGGCTGCCAAACCACAGAAGCATCAGGAACCACTTCTGTCACCAAAAGGACATTTTCCGTAGGAAAAGGAGAAGGTGGGTCTGGGTGGGCGCGGGGGCTCCCCTGCCTGGAGGGGTCCCTGCGGCTGCACTGACCTACGCGGGCGAGGGCCGCGGGGCCTGCGGGCGCGGCGGCGGCGCTGGGCGCGGCGGCAGGCTGCCCTCCCGGGTGAGATGAGGTGGAGGAGGCGGAGGAGGAGGTGGACGAGCCCTGAGTGACCTGCTCGAGCCAGGGCTCGACGCTGGGATGGCTCTGGAGCGGAGCGGAGGCGAGTCGCCCGGGTCGCCGTAAAGAGCCCTCATCTTCTGAGGCGGACGATGTGTCTGTGGTCAGAATAATGAGGACAGGCATGAGGGGGGGCGTCCTCCAGGGCGGAGTCCCCACCGGCCCCAGCCGGCCCGTGCCCTGGGCCCCTGCACAGCCGCGCCCGCACGTCCAGAAGGGCCTGTGTCTGACCGACCGTGAACCCCGCGGGGCAACTCGGGAACTGGCTTCACCCCGGGCTCCCCCGGAGGGCTCAGTCTCGGGGCACCACACCCGGAGCGCAGCCAGCCCCAAGCCTGACGGCTTCAGCGTGTGCTGTGGGGCCCCGGAAGTCCACCCCAAGGGCACCTGCGTCCCCTCAGCGGACGTGACTAAGCTCTGAAAAGAGCCCCTGTCTGAGACCACCGCCTCGGGCAAGGAAACTGATGTGAGTTCTGGTTTCCTCCAGTCAGCACGACTGCATTTTATCATGGGTTTCACAGTTATCAGTACGTTCTTTAACGTAGTATCTATGGTTATTTTCAGTAGAAACAAGAATTTGACGGCCATTTCTAAGACTTTTTTCAACAACATAAACTTCTTCTTTAAGTGAGGAAGCATCACCAAAACACTACGCTTATCTTGCAGACCTGGTGTGTTTGTTTGGTTTTTTACCATGTCTTCAAACCAAACACGCGCGTCGCCAATTTCATGACTTAAATAACCAGACAGGCGGCAGCAGCCTCGCGCTCTCAAGCACCTGGACAGGGTTTTCGAAGAAACTTAAGACATACTATCCTGAAGAGAGACTCCACGTAAAAGCTTTCATTTCTAATGGTCACGACAACAAAACCACAATAGCAGAATAAATTAAAAAACCCTCCAAATAGCCTTATTCTTTCCCATTTAAGGCCTGGTAACAACTTAACAAGTAACAGCTAATGAGATGAGAATAATTTTAGAATTCTGAATTCAGGGAACTCTGTCATCCCACGAAGCACGTTCTCCAGGTTCCTCTCTTTACTAAAAGACACAAACTGCATCTTAGTGAAAACATTAAAATCTACACAGATGTCCTGTAGGAAGCAAGCCTACACCCACCCACCCACACACACACACTCTTCACTACGGTCGGAGGCTGTGCCGCCCCAACGGGAAACCCCTCCCAGGCCACCGTGACCCTGCCCAGTACCTGGGGGTGTGTAGGCCTCCACGGACGTGTGTGTGAGGACGGAGCGCCTCTTGGAAGGCATGGGCATCTTCCTCTCTTTGTATTTGGCCAAAGCTGCCTGCACAGCCTCGGTGTGAACATCTGCACGGAAAGAACAGCAACAAAAACATGTGTTACTAGATTCCTTATGAAGTAACAAAACGATGGTCCACGTTTTTATTTGTTTTCACTGAGTGTAAAAGGAACACAAACTCGGCCTACACGTGGGTCCCACACATTGGTCCTAGATTTCCATAAATATTTCTCGGCTTGTAGATTTGACTTTGGAAATATTTTCAGATTTAAATCAAAAAGAAGAAATCCCCAAAACTGAAAATAAAATGAAACACGAACCTAATGTGCTCTGACTGTGGCACAAACCACTCCAAGTGGCGCTAAAGCCCTCTGGTCAGACCGTCAAGCTGCTGCCCCAGACAAGTCCCAGGACGGCAGAACCACACAGCGAACGCAGGCTCTCCTGCAGTCTTGCTGCTGGTGGTCATGGGGCCCCGCCACACTGCCACACTTGTGGTCAAGTGTGAGAGAGCGAGCAAAGAGGGGCCTGATGGCCTCACTCCATCGCCCCTCCCTGGAAACCAAGACACTCGTAAGGGAAAGAAGAGACACAAACAGAGACCAAAGAAGTGAGGGAAAACCCTGCAGTCCTGAATCTGAGTGGAAATTATCAGCGTGAACACACGTGGCATTTTAGCTTTAAATAGTATGTCTTACCTCTGTCCCTAAGAATGTCTAGGAATGATGACAAGCCCGATAGCAACAAGCATCCCTACCACCCAGCCTGTGGTCTTAAAGCACCATCCTCACTGCAAGCACCCTGAGACACGGTGGATTCTAGGGTGGGGGCAGGGAGCACACGGGAGCCTGGAGCATTGCATCCTAACAGCCAACAAGTACATGGCCCAGTGACCCAAATGCCAGAGCCGATGTGGAGACGCTCCCAAAGGCTCATAAAGATGGGGCAGTTGGAACATCACCAAGGGTAAATGCTAGAAGGACTGAATATCAACTACAATGCTGAAAAACAAGATAAAAGAAAAGAAAGGAAAGAAGAGAGGAAGCAAAAGTAATTGGCTGCCTTTGGAGGATGCTGGTGACCTAACCCATTATTTTAAAAAGGAGTAAACAGATGGAAAGAATTGAGCGTTTCTCCAGGCTCTCCTGTGCCTTGTGGCGAGCGAGCACAAGTTTCTCTCCATAGAAGCAGTCCACCCATTTTGCCACCCTAATGAACAAACGGGTCTGCCAGCATCCCAAGGAGGAGAGTGACTCAGGCCTGCAGGGCCTCTTGGTGAGAGAACACAGAACCCTAAGTGGCCTGCTGGAGCCATGGAGCCATCGGACCACAGCCCAGGTCCCAAGACCGGGTTATCGAAGGTGGAAACACACATCAGCCACCTGAGATATGTGCACCACATTCGGATCCTGGGTCCAAATAAACTGGTTTTTTTTCCAAACCACAGGAACATTTGGGTATTTGACACTAAGGAATTATTGTTAATTATTCTGTGACAACGGCATTATCTTTTAGAGATACATGCGTTCTTTTCAGATACAGAAGCCAAGAATATTATGACCTCTAAATGAAATAACATGATCTCTGAGATGTGCTTCACAATCACATGGGAAGGGAGGAAGCAGGGGGTTGACGAAGAAGCCAAGACTGAGCCTGAGCATGGCAGGAACTGCGGGGGCTGGACGAGTCTGGGGCTCATCACACCGCCAAGTCCACTTTCGTACGTGTTCAAATTTTCCCAACAAAATGTTTTTAAAGCATTTAGAAACCTTATAGTAAAATGGCTCATAGGGTACTATCAGGAAAGATGAAAAATTCACACCTAGGCGTATTAAAATAAAATTTACAAATATCAAAGACAGCCAGTCAATCCTAAAAGCTTCCAGAGAGAGAGAGCAAATCATCTTGAAGGATCAGGAAACAGACTGACTTTACTCAATAGTAACCACCAGGTGCAAGAAGGCAACACAGCTGAAGAAACGAGTGTTGAACCTAGAATTTTATATCCAGCCAAAGTATCATTTAAACTTGAGGGTCTAATAAAAATACTCCCAGACATACAACCGAAAACACTCATGAAAGACAGTACTCAGGAGAGAGACAAACCTAGAAGCCCCTGCAAGAGACCTGGCTGTGACTGTGAGCACACACCTTAAACATTACTGCCGCCTTAGAAACAAACAAAAACCTAAGTACAGATAAGACAACCACCAACTAAAAATCTAGACAATGTCAACATTACAGAGTATAAAGCAACAGATCCAAGAAGCTCAACAAACCCCAAGCACAAAAAAACAAAGAAAACTACACCAAGGTACCTCATAATCAAGTCACTCAAAACTAGTGACAAAGAGAAAAATCTTAAAGGTACCAGAAGGAAAAAAGGCACAGTATATACAAGGGAACAACAGTAAGGAATAAACTTGGAGGCATAACACTACTGATGTGAACAATGATTGTTAAGTTACAATCATTAAGAGAGCTGGCTCTGCCATACCAACAGACGAATACATCAACAGAATAGGACAGAGTCCAGAAAGAGAGTCACACATGGGCGCGACCGCTTTTAGACAAAGGAGCAAGGGCATCGGGGACAACGGGATTACCACATGCAACAAAGTAAGCTGTGCGCCATACCTTGAATCACACTAAAATTAACTAAAATCTACATCATAGACCTAAAGGTAAAACCTAAAACTAGGGCTTCCCTGGTGGCGCAGTGGTTGAGAGTCCGCCTGCCAATGCAGGGGGCACGGGTTCGAGCCCTGGTCTGGGAAGATCCCACATGCCGCGGAGCAACTAGGCCCGTGAGCCACAACCACTGAGCCTGCGCTCTAGAGCCCATGTTCCGCAACAAGAGAGGCCGCGATAGTGAGAGGTCCCCGCACCGTGATGAAGAGTGGCCCCCACTTGCCGCAACTAGAGAAAGCCCTCGCACAGAAACGAAGACCCAACACAGCCATAAATAAAATAAATAAATAAATAAATAATTTTTAAAAAAAGAGAGAGAAATGCCTTACCTCCACTGAAATAGTTTAAAAAAAAAAAAAAACACCTAAAACTATAAAACTTTTAGAAGAAAACCCAGGTAAGAATCTTTGTGACCTTGGGTTTGGCAAAGATTTCTTAGGCGCGAGAACAAAAGCACTATTCATGAAAAGGAACTGATAAGCTGGACTTCATTAAAATTAAAAACTTCTGCTACAAAAGCCACTGTAAGAGAGTTCAAAGAGAAGACAAAGCCTTGGGGAAAATATGAGCAAAGCACATTAATGATAAAGGTCTTGTTTTCAGAAAGTAAAGAATGAGAACCAGATACAGTTCACAAGGGCAGAAAGCAGGTCATCAATGTCAGTTACACGGAAATGGCGGGGGGGGGGGGGACAGGGAGCAGGGAGATGAGGACAGGCAGGGACAGGAAAGGGACCTCTGGTGATCCTACAATAGTAAAGCGGTCCCTGATGAACAAATCCACCAATACCAACCCCAAAGATCTAGGTAGGAAAATGGACACAAACATTTACAGCAATTATTCTAATGGGGAAAGGAAGATTTAGCTTTCTCCTGAGATGTCTATAAGCATCCCCTAAGAAGAGAACACTTACACTCCAGGCTACATTAAAACATACTGTCTTATGTGGAAGTTTTATTTTTTTCTTGAAAAATATGATGTGGTAAGTTATGGTTCAAGTGAAAATAATTTCCGAATGGGAGGGGAGTTTGGGGGAGAATGGATACACGTATGTATATGTACAGCTGAGTCGCTTTGCTGTGCACCTGAAACTATCACAACATCGTTAATCGGCTATACGCCAATATAAAATAAAAAGTTAAAAAAAAAAGAAAGAAAGAAAACAATTTCCTCAGTGGAGACGCAGTGTCCGAGCAGAGGCCTGCAGGCCTCTGGTCCCTACCTGACCTGAAGCGCTCGTCCCGGGCGTGGCTGGGCCTCGGCTTCTGCTGTCTGGGCGCGGGGGCCGTGGCTGGTGAGGGCCCGGGGATCCTAGTCTCTGCTTGTAGGGATGGATCTACTCCTGAAACACAGTTTTACAGGAGCACCTGGTGTGAACAATTTGCTTTTCCAGTCATGGAAAAACCCACGTAAAACAGCCCCCGCTTCCCGTCCGCTGCTGCACAGCACCCGCTGCGCGACCACGCACGCTGTGGCGGCCCCAACGCCAGAAGACCCTGAACTTGGAGATCAGGGTGGAGACGTCAAGGTCCACTTCCAGCCCCGCGGCCTCACCGCCCACCGGCACCCAGCCGTCCTGGGCCCTGAGCTGGGCACGCGTGCAGGCGCGGGGCCAGCTCTCTTGGGACGGCTCTCCCTCCCCCAGTGTCCCTGGCGTCAGCAAGCCCAGTGGGAAACAGCCCACAAAGCCATCACCGGGGGTGTCACCAGACGCCCTCAGACACAGGGACGAAGACGGGTGCCGACCAACCCCGACGGGCGGCCGGCCGGCTCTCCACGCCCTGTCGCAGCCCCCCGGGCTCTCACGCCCACAGCCCCGACACCCGGGCCCTCGGACGCCACGTGCCGCAGAAAGGCGTGGCGCACAAGCATGCAGCCAGTGCGGCCCGAGCCCTGGCTTGCTGGCATCTGAGAAGAACACAAAGCGAAGCCTTCAGCTGGACTTCATCACAATAATCTGTTCCGTGTTTTAGCCTTTGTTTCAAGACATCTCAGAAAAATCGCCTCCAGGGCCCCCAGCCCTTATCACTGCCCGAAAAGCAGTAGCCTATCCCCACTTGGGCCCGGGTGGGTCCTGACCTCCAACGCTGCTCATGAAAGGCCACCCGGTCCCCAACTCTCTTTGACGACACACAGAGAGGACAGAGGGGACGGGGGCCACGGGGGCTCCACGCTCGGCTGCCCAAGCCTCCCGGCACTGACGCCACCCCTGTGACTGCGGAGCCCCCAGGACACCAGCTCTGGCTCCGCAGACAGGGAGGAGCTGCCCTCCGAGCCTGGCCAACCCGCAGGTTTGGGCGCAAAACGCTGCTCTTGCTGTTGTTTTACCTACGGGGTTTGGGGTGTTAGTTACGCAGCACGAGAGGACAGCGAGAGCCCCTGGAAATCCATGTTCAGCTCTTCAAAGTGTGAACATATACACACATACACATATGCGACATACAGCAATACTGGTCAGCACTGCTTCTGGCTTTTTGTTTCTTGTGACTGGATAAAATTTCTTTAGAGTCCGTAACAGAGAACACAGACTCTTACGTGTTACAGACTATAATCAGGCATGCTGCTAAGTGACATATATGCATATGGACATCCTTACACTTTTATTCCAAAATACAGTGCTTTTATTGAGATCGATTCATTTATTCAACGAAGATATAAAGCCCAGTGGGAAATCACTGGATAAAACAGTAGGTATATTTTTAACAGGTATCAAGAGAGAACTTCTCAGAAAGGTCACAGCAATTCGCACTCCCACAATGTGCCGTTTCCCCACATCTTTGTCAGCGACGGATGTCGTAAGGGTTAGAATCTTGCCAATCTGACAGGAGAAAAATGGTTCACTAATTTGCATTCCCGTATCTGCTGGTGAGGCTGAACACACGTTACTGTTTATTGCCCATCCGTATGTCCTCTTCTTTGAATTTCTGTCCATTCTGTCCAGCTAAGGAGCCCCCCCAAGTGACCTGCAGAAAGCCCGGGTCAGCTGGAGGCCCCACCCTGGGCTGTGCTCGCCCCCCAGGCCACGGCCAGCTGGTCGCAATCCCTCTGCAGTGTTTTCATTTCTAGGGAGACAATCATAACCTGTTTTTCCTCCAGGTCTCCGATCTTGTAACCCCCACTCAAAGGTTATTCAAATGCTCTCCGGAGTTCTGTAGTATTTTATAATTACAAACGTATCTAGAGCTTTAACCCTTCCCAAGCTCACGTTCGCTGACGGTGGAGAGGAAGAGTGTCCCACTGTTGCCTCCAACGTATCTAGAGCTTTAACCCTTCCCAAGCTCACGTTCGCTGACGGTGGAGAGGAAGAGTGTCCCACTGTTGCCTCCAACGTATCTAGAGCTTTAACCCTTCCCAAGCTCACGTTCGCTGACGGTGGAGAGGAAGAGTGTCCCACTGTTGCCTACAACGTATCTAGAGCTTTAACCCTTCCCAAGCTCACGTTCGCTGACGGTGGAGAGGAAGAGTGTCCCACTGTTGCCTCCAAAGGGTTGGCGCCAGTTACTAAATAAATCTTCCCTCCTTTGAATTGTCCTGAATCGTTTCTAGACGCCCCTCTCGTACACCGTTGGGCCTTCCACGCCGTCCACCAACACCCTCCGGTTGGGACTATCAAGTGCACACGAGCGGGTTGAACACCATGAAGGCCAGGCCTTTCTCACTGGTGCCCCTTCCCAAAAATGTACTGGCTACTTGCAGAACTTTTCTCCTTCAAGTGGGTTATTACTTCCAATGCCAGGTTTCAGGAAAATTAAATCAGTCACTGGTATTCAGAATGGACTACATTTTGTTCACAAATTTGGAAACTACTACTTTTATGATATTAAATTTTTCCATTTAGGATATTGGTATATTTCTTCATATTTTAGGGTCTTGGTTATTTCTTTCAAACGGACTGCATGATCCTAACATAGGTCCTGTGGCTTTCTTGCTAAATGTATTAAAAACATTTGATAGTTTATTGCCATTACGAACGTGAGTTGTTTTATAAACAGAAATATTGCCAGAGAAAACTTATTGATTCTTGCATACTTGTCTTCTATCAAACCAAAGTTCTTACTAATTCTAATAGCTAAGTAAGGAGTCACCTAGGTTTTCAAGGTATCAAATAACAGCACCTGTGCAAGGATGGCATGCTGTGCTCTCTAACCCTCGCCTGCCTTGTCTGTCTGTGACGCTGCACAGGCACTGGCCACCCCGACGGAGGGCCTGGGAGTGGCATGGCGGGCATGGCTGCCCCTGAGGAAAGGAAGTACGTACGATGGCACATGGACGCCTCGTTGGACAGCTGCTGTTGATGCCTGGCAAATGGGCTTCAAGATGTTGTTTTTAATAGTTTCCTCCAACTGTACTCAATTTTCCTTGTTTTTGTTTTATTTTGGATGGATGAATGTCAGTACATAAAGCACCTCCTCAGTATTCTTCTTGTTACTGATTTATTGTAAAATATATCATACCGATACAGGCAGAATAAAGCATGTATTCAGTTCAAAAATTATTACACAGAAAAAAACTCAGTGTAACAACTGCAGCAGTTAAGAAATAAACACTCATGTGCCTTAGAGCTCCTCGTGGCCCCTCCAATCTCACTCCACACACACGGAAACGCCACGCTCACTTCAGGGAAGACCACTTCCCTCCCCTTCTTTCTTTACCAGCTACAAAAAGGTTGAGAAGTGGCAGTTTGGTGGGTTTTTCAGTTTTACAGGCTATATTCCCGTGTAATCATTTTTTCACTCCCCGTTACGTTTATGAGACTCATCCTTGCTGACACACGTGTGCATCCTGCTGATGGACGTTTGAGCACTTGGCAGTTGAGGGAAAACAATGAACACTCTTGTGCATGGAACAAGGCCAGGGTGCAGGCACCCAGAGCTTCTCCAGGGCATGCGTGTCCCTGAAGGAGAGCTGCCAGCTGCCTCTGCACCTCTGCAACTCTGCCAGGTCCCACAAGCTGTGCACACCCGTCTGAATCCTCTCCAACAACCCAAGGTGGGTCACAGTTTAACGTGCATCTCTCTGACTGCTACCAAGCTTAGGTAAGTATCTTTTCGTTTGCTTGCTGGCTATTAGGGTTTCCTCCAATAAAATACTTACTCAAGTCTTTAGCCCAATTTCCTACTGGGCTTTTTAAAAAATCATGTTGGGGGACCTTCTGGCTCTTTAAAGTTTAAATTAATTAAAATTAAATTAAAAATTCAGTCTCTCAGTCACACCACCACACTTCAAGTGCTCAGGAGCCACACGTGGCAAGTGGTCAGTGTACCGGACAGTGGAGCTACAGACCATTCCCACTATCGCAAAGGGCTCTGCTGACACTGCTGCTTTATAGGCTCGGAAAACTAGTCCTTTTCCTGTTCTTTGTGCTAGGATTATCTCCTCCCACACTGTGGCTTGTCCTTAATCTCTTTATGGGGACTTTTGATAAAATAAAATTCTTAATTTTAACACACCCCGATTTACCAATTTTTTCCTTTACAGTTGCTGCTTTTTGGTACCTTTAGGGACTTGAGAAATCCCTCCTATTTAGAGACGGTGACAGTTTTCCTGTATGATCTTCCAAAGGTGCTATAATTTTTGCCTTTCTCATTTAGGCCCTTAACATCTGGTTTCTGTGGAGCTGGTTTCTGTGTCTTACGGAACTGTGCCAGCACCGGGAGCGGCAACACCACCTCCACCATAAGCCTGGTCTCCACAGCGGTGCGTGTCTGTCTGGGTCCATGTTCTGCTCTGTTAATCTAGCTGTCTTCCCTTGTGCCAAACCAGGCTGTCTTAATGACGACAGCTTGATATTAACTCTTCGTATCCTAATCAGCAAATCCTCCCACCTCATTCTTCTTTTTTTATCATATTTTGAATCCCTTGGCCCTTTAAACTTGTATATACATTTTTTTTTTTAACTTTTCTTTTTTTTTGGCTGTGCTGCATACGGCACATGGGGTCTTACCTCCCTGACCAGGGATCGAACCCGCGCCCCCTGGAGTGGAAGGGCAGAGTCTTAACCACCGGCCTGCCAGGGAAGTCCCAAACTTGTATATAAATTTTAAAATTAGCTTGTTAAATTCCACCCCCAAAAACTCTGTTGAAACACTGAATGTGCACTCTACAGATCAATCTAAGGTGGGAAGAACTGACATCTTTATAATATTTGTTCCAAACCTAAGTAAGGAAATGTTCCTTACTAAAATCATAAAAATAATCATGGTCTATGATCATAAAAATAAAAGAAATCCTATTTGGGAATGAAATCTATACCAAACCAGAGATATATATTATACTCTATGCCTTTGGATTTTATAATTTAATAGTAGACACGTTATTTGCCCAGACCTTCTCAATAAAATATGAAACTACCAATGTCAAGCTCTAAAACCAAATTTTAGAACAGTTTGATGAGACGCACGCTGACCTTACCTTGAATGAGTGGTACATAACGTGCAAGCAGCTTTGCCCTTTTCTTTTCATATCCTTTTTGAGTGATGTCACCTAAAACAACAATGGAAAAATAGAATTACATTTCTTCTGAGGTTCCCAAAATTTTTTAATTAAAAATTCATTCATAATGGAAAAACTGGAAACACTTAGGTCCTTCAACTGGTGATTGGATAAAGAAAGCATGATGCATCCACACAATGGAACGCTTCTCAGCAGTAAAAAGGAACAAGCTATTGATAGACAACAATCTGGGTGGATCTCACACGCATATTGCTAAGTGACAGAAGCCAGACTCAAAAGGCTACATGCTGAATTATTCCAGCCACATGACACTCTGGAAAAGAGTCAGAACTGCAGACTCCGAGGCCACACCCCAGACTGACAGAATCTGAATCTGCATTTCACCAAGATCCCCAGGTGACTCTGTGCAGGTTCAAACTGTGGAAGTACTGGTGTAAGGGACCCACAGGAAACCAACCCTCGCAGGCCACGGGGTGTCCCTGGGCCAGCACTCGGGGAATAGGACATAAAGAAGAACAGCCTAAAAATGAATTAACCTACCCAGAGACGGGGCAGGAAATGTGTCTGCAGGGAAACACTTCTCAGTCTAAGCACACCAGCTGGTTTCCTGGACGACTCGGAGTGCTCAGGCAGATCCAGCATGTTTGGGAGACTTTATTTCGACCAGAAGCATGTATTACAGTGTCCACTAGTATCTTGCACTTTGGGTGAGTGGTCTTCAACAGAAATCTTCCAGTGCTCTGCAAGCCCTCCTGGCACCCCCTCCGCGCCCCTCCTGCCCCTGCCACCCGCCCACCCACCCCAAACAAACAGGCAAAGTGGTGAGGCCACTGCACAGAGCCTCCGCTTTGCGGACTGCGCACCCAGTCGGGCGCCCACGGAGCTGCTCCCGGTTGCCACCGACACCCTTGGACTCGGCCCTGGTCCGCACCTGACCCCCCACCAACCCCACCCAAAACTAGTCTACTGCCCTGTGGGCCTCTTAATTTGAATACGTTCTGCAGAACATATCCTGCCTTGTGTCCGTGTATTTTTACTTTACCTGAATGACACCAGATAATAAATCTCACTCTGTTGTCAATTCTTCACTAAGCACTTCGTCTTTCTCATCATCCGACCTGTGATGTAAGGAGCACACCTAATCCACTGCTGACTGCAGTGGCCCGTGGGCTGCGCTGTCCTCGTCTTACACTCACTGGACGTTCACAGACCCTGACTGGATCCAGGATACGATTGCATGATTTTGCTTATTGAGTTGCAACTCATTTGTTTTGTGAACAAATTTAAAGCACATGTGTTTTTTTCAACAATATCTACTAAAAAAATTGTTTCCTCCAGAACATATGAAAATATGTAATTAAGACAAATTTAAATGAAAACAATATTGCAACACTAAACTAAAACAGATAAATCCTCATTTTAAAGTAGAGCATTGGATTTTGAAGGATTTTTTTTTCAATTTTTTTAAAATTAATTTTTATTGGAGTATAGTTATTTACAATGTTGTGTTAGTTTCTGCTGTACAGCAAAGAGAATCAGTTACACATATACGTATATCCACTCTTTTTTAGATTCTATTTCCATATAGGTCATTACAGAGTATTGAATAAGGTTCCCTGTGGTATACGGTAGGTTCTTATTAGTTATCTATTTCATATACGGTAGTGTGTATACGTCAATTCCAATCTCAGGATATTTTAAAATTAAGTACTCATTTCCTAGAAACAATTTCTTCTCATGTTCTCATTTCAAATGAATGCTTACATGGTGAAGATACCAAGGAGCATTCAGAAAGGAAACGTGCTAACTCCCAGTTTGGGGCCCATATCCTGAAAGCTGTCCAAACCAACTGAATATAACCAGCTACACATTTTCACGTGTAACCAGTTAGCATGTTTTCAAGTATCCAATGTAGACACCAACCTGACACGCCTCTGAATGCGAAGCTTCCAGCCACAGACAGCAAAATGGAATCCAAAACAGACTCCAGGGCAAAACTAATGAACTAATAAAGGGACTCACATCCAAGGTTTCTGACCCCAGGTTCGGTAAACACTAAAGAGACAGACAGCAGACCAAGCTCCTCAGCCTGCGGCACAGAACCGGGAGACCCTGGCCGCCAGCCAGAGGGAATCCCAGACACAGAGGAGGTCTCCCCGGGGTGGGCACCCAGGCCCCGGGGCAGTTCCGGAAACACATCAGGCCACCTGCAGGAGGTGCCTCTCTGGTGGCCTGTGGGCAGCTGTTCCCACTAGTGCTCCAGGCAGGGCCACCACGTGTGGCTCGGGTTGGCCTCCACGGCCACAGACCAAATTCACTTCGGACTATAAAGGCAAAACCCCGAATGCTATCATCATGTCTCTACCTCAGCAACACAATTTCTAAAGACCTATTCTTGAAGGCACTCAACAACTCCTTAAGGTCACGGGAACGAGGACAGGCGGTGCACATTACATGTAACAACAAAGTATGTGAGAAAACCTACCTGTCCATGAAAACAAGTAGGAAGAAGTGAATGTGCTGCCATACATCACTACTACAGGATACTGTGAGTCCTAAAAAATACTCTGGTACTTGGGCTGGGGGGGTGGGGAAGGGGTGGGTATCACTTACACGGGCTTCATGACATCCTACTGAGTAAAAACAGCAAGCTGAAAAACAATGTACATACAAAATGATGTAATTCTGATAAAAATAAATAAATAAAACTATATTCACATGCATGTAGGTATATATATTTCTGTATGTGCACAAAATGTCTGGAGGGGTACCCAACAAATTATTAGTAGTGGTTACCCCTAGGAAGTGATTTATTTATTTGGCTTGGGGTGGGTGTTAGATTTCGCTTTTTACTTCATGCACTTTTGAACTCGTTAAATCTTTTAACACAATAATCATATAATCTTTCGTAATTAAGAATATATGGAATATGGTTTGATAATGTACTATGGCTATATAAGATGTTATTGTGGGAAACTGAATGAATTCTATGTACTATTTTTGCAATTTTTTATGAGATTAAAATTATTCCAAAATTAAAAGTTAAAATATACGTGAGAGAGACTATGTAAAATTGGTGTTATTTCTTTTTTAAATGTTTGATAAATTTTGTCAGTGAAACCATCTGGGCTTGTAGATTTATTTTCCAGATTTTTTTTTTCCTTCTCTCTTTTGCTTTATTTTACTTTTTTTAGAGCAGTTTAAGGGTCACAAGCAAAACTGAGGGCAAGGCACAGAGAGTTCCCATCCATCCCCTGCCCCGCACGTGCACAGCCTCTCCCAGCATCACCATCTGCCGCCAGAGTGGCACATGTGTCACAGACAATGAGCTACACTGACATGTCATCGCCACCCAAAGCCCACAGGGCTCACTCTTGCTGTCACACGTTCCATGGGCTTGGACCACCGTATAATGACATGCATCTATCATTACGCTACCATACAGAGTACTTCACGGCCCTAAAAATCCTCTGTGCGCTGCCTATTCATCCCTCTCGCCACCCCCTGAACCCCTGAACCCCTGGCAACCACTGATCTTTTTTACTGTCTCCATAGTTTTCCAGAATAGTTGGAATCAGTAGCCTTTTCAGATTGATTTCTTTTACTGAGTAACGTGCATTTAAGATTGTTCCATGCCTTTTCTTGGCTTGAGAACTCATTTCTTTTTTTTTTTTTTTTTTTTTTAATTTTTTTTTTTTTTTTTTTTTATTTATTTATTTATTTATTTTTGGCTGTGCTGGGTCTTCGGTTCGTGCGAGGGCTTTCTCTAGTTGCGGCAAGTGGGGGCCACTCTTCATCGCGGTGCGGGGACCGCTCTTCATCGCGGTGCGCGGGCCTTTCACTATCGCGGCCCCTCCCGTTGCGGGGCACAGGCTCCAGACGCGCAGGCTCAGCAGCTGTGGCTCACGGGCCCAGCTGCTCCGTGGCATGTGGGATCTTCCCAGACCAGGGCTCGAACCCGTGTCTCCTGCATTAGCAGGCAGATTCTCAACCACTGCGCCACCAGGGAAGCCCGAGAACTCATTTCTTTTTAGTGCTAAATAATATTCCATTGTCTCAATGTACCAGTTTATTTATCCATTCAACTACTGAAGGACATCCATCTTGGTTGCTCCCAAGTTTGGGCAATCATGAATAAAGCCCCGATAAACAGCCACGTGCAGGTTGCTTTCAAACATCCCTTGGTGAGATGAAACCACACCATGGTATGATGCACACTGGATGCTCGTGACCAGACGCAGAACACTCCTGCAGCTGAAAGGAGAACTTCAATAGCATCCCCTCCAGGGTCTCCCAACTTTTCAGCTGCACAGCTTCCGCTCGAACTCTTCTGAGGAATGTGAGTGAGAAACTGTGCTGCTGAGGCAGAGGCGGGCCTGCCCTCTGGGCACCCCTGCCTCCCAATGGAGTGGCGTGGCAGACTCTGGAAACCAGTGGAAAAGGCACCCTCTCCTCCCCAGCGCAGTGGCTCCCCCCGCCTCAGTCCTGCCTCCCCCCTCCCGCCCCGACCTTGCTCACTGTGCCGACCAACCTTTCTGACTTTCCAGAATCTAGACTGCTGTCAATTTCCTTTCAATCTTTAAAACCGCTACCATTTCCGTGACATCTGGGGAAGGAGAGTCATCTTCACCTGATGACTGGTCACGCATACTGACCTAGAAAATCCTCCGCCCCAAGTAAATGCTCCCTGGCTTGAAACCCTCTCCGGCCTCAGGGCACAGAGGCCCACACCCCTGCTTCTGCTCCTGCTGTGCTGCCTTCCTTCTTCAGTCTCCCCTGTGGTCTCCTCGCTCTGCCTTTCCCTCTGGGGTTTGAGTTCCTCAAGGGTTTGTCCTAGGCCTTCTTTGCATTTTTCAGTTCTCCATATGGGGCAACTGTTATACCAATGACTTCCAAATTTCTACATCCAGACTAGCCCTTTCTAGAAAGTGCCAGTCCTACACATCCAAATGTTCCCTGGACACCATCCCTCGGATCTCCCAGAGGCGCCTCACACTCAACAGGTGTGAAGCAGACGTGTTCTTTCTGTGTCCCACATCTTCAATGAAGAGACCCATCACCTCCCCGGCATTCATTTCAGAAACTCGGGAGTCATCCTCCGACGTGCACCTCTTCACACCAAGGCTGCTGCTTCTATTTCAGAGCGTTCTCCCCAGCCCACTGGCTCCGCCTCCACCCAGGCCAGCACGGCCTCCTGCCCTGGAGCACCTCCCGCCCTGGAGCATCTCCTGCCCTGGAGCGCCTCCCGCCCTGGAGCACCTCCTGCCCTGGAGCACCTCCTGCCCTGGAGCATGGCAGCACACTCTTCAACGTTTCTGCGCCCAACGTCACACTCATCCAAACCACTCTCTGCACGCCACCAGAAAAATCATTCTAAATCTGAGAGAGAAGTAAAGAGAGACAGACAGAGATCACACAGGAATATTTCAATTGCTGCTTAATGCCTTAAAACCCTGCCAGCTCCATCATTTGTTAAGGAAGACCTGCTTAAAATAAAGCACCCAAGGGTAACCACTCCCTTAGCCCTTCTTTAAAAACAGAAAATTGGCCATCTCTCTTTTCAAGATTTTGTGGGTTCTTGAATGCACACACTCATTTTAATCTTCTCCCCACCGCTGAGAGCTGAGGTAGAAGACTGCATAAGGTATACGTTGATGGCATTACTCTTTTTTAATACAATGCCTTTAGCAGACCATACACTTTGCTGTGTTGTCCAATACAACAGCCACTAGCCATATGTGGCTATTTAAATTTTCATTAATTAAAAGTAAATTAAATGACTATTTAGTTCCCCAGGCCCACTAGCCACATTTCAAGTGCTTAATGCCACATGTGGCCAGTGGCTACCACACCGGACAGCACAAAACATTTCCACTACCACAGAAAGTTCTACTGTGCCTGCCACCTCACACCCACAACACCCACCGGGCTGTAGGCAGCATGTGACTTTGTTCCAACACTGGTCTAGACTCCCGAGTCCGGTCCAAATTCCTCTCTGGCACGCATAAATCCTCCCGTGAGCGAGCCCCGTGCTTCCAACCTGCTCTCCCGCCACCGGCCGGGGGACGCTGTCTGGACGCCCAGCCCACTCAGCTCTGGCTCATCCTCCTTTTGTCCAGCATGTTCTTCCGTGTTCCTCTGCTCCATCCTCCTCACACATGCCTTCAAAGCAAAGCTGGAAGAATCTTTCTTTCCTGCTCGCCTGGTCCTGACCATCACTCCCCTGTAGCGCCGACTGGGTCCTGCACACACTTCACCATGCTGCCGGTTCACGTGTCTGTCAGCCCCACTAGGTCATGAGCCTTTTTACTCAGTCTGCTGAAGGCTGCTGAAAGACAGGATGACACGCTGAGGGTCTTGGTCTGCTCGGGCTGGTATACCGAAATGCCACAGGCTGGGTGGTCTAAACAACCGTTCTGGAGGCTGGACGTCTGAGATCCAAGTGTCGCAGCAGGGCTGGTCCCTCCCGCGGCCTCTCTCTTCGTGTGCAGACAACCGCCCACCTGGGTCCTCACGTAGTCTTTCCTCTGTGTGTGCGTGTCTCTCTCTCTCTCTTATAAGGACACCGCTCCTACGGGATTAGGGACCCACCTTTAGGACCTCATTTAACCTTAATCACCTCCTTAAAGAAATATAGTCACACTGGGGGTTAGGGCTTCAACATATGAATTTTGGGGGATACAGTTCAGTCCATAGCACCAAGATTATCTGACGATGAGATAAGAATCTCTATTTCTATAACATTTCTATGACCTTCATTTCAAAACGATCCTAGTTTTAGTGTTTCCTAGCTGTTTCCTGAAAGGCTAATCCTTAGCCTCCTTCATCTTTAGAAGTAACCTAAAGACACAAACCCATGAGTTATGGAGGAACTTACTAGGACATGCTCTTTTGAGTTGCCTGTTTTCAACAAGCATAAGCATGCCTTTTGACGTTTCAGATACTCAGTTTAAAGGTTCTCTACCAAAGACCCTGTAGAAAATTTCTGAAGTCTGAAAGGGAATAAAAGTTCTTTCTGTTTCCAAAATGGTATCTTAAATCACGCATAGCCAGTGTAGACTGAAGGAACAGGATCTCTATTCTCTCCTTACGGCTGAGTGACACAAAGCCAAGTCTGAATGGAAACCCCTGAGTGACCACTGTCCCCCAGCGATTACTTGAAGTGCTGCCCCAAGAATCCAGGAACTCTCAAAACACAGGCCATTCATTTCCTGTGTGAAAAGTGGGAAGGGAGCCCTTGGGGGGCATCACTCCAAAAGATTCTTCATCAACAGATGACAGAGGTAACAATTTTTAGATGTTTCCTTCCCTGACCACAGAGGTTTTTCTTTGCCAAATAGTACATAACTTCCTAGTCATTTTAATACGAAAGTACAACACCAGAAATGTTAGATAACTTAAGGGTATAAAGACTGATCCACAAGGATTATGCTGGTCTCACTCAGAAGCAAGCTCACTGCAAACAAAATGCTACAGGAAGAGTCCGTCTTAAGGATGTACCAGCAGTACGTTTCCCACTCCCACCGCCCTGCTTCCTTCCCCCCCTTTCCTCGGCCGTGTCATCGCAGAGTGACTAAATGCTTTGTAGGCGTTCATTTTATATTAAATAAATGGTGCATATCATGTCAGTTAAAAGATGAAAGAGAGAGGTGTCTTCAAAATTACAAGCCTCTGGGACTTTCCAACTACAAGGACGGGGCACTCACCCTGGAGCCCGACGATGACACCTGCGGGGACGCCCCATGGGGGTGCGGGCCGCGTCGGCAGGCAGGGACTCCACCCCCGGCTCCCGCTCCACGAGGACTCTCCACCCCAGCAGACCAGTGCCCCCGCCCCGCTCTCTTTCCAGACTCTAAGTCCTGCATGTATACTGATCTCACTTTGCGAGACTGAAGGTCAAAGGAGGGCAGGGAACTGAATGACCACAGAGGCTGCCACGAGTGCACGACCCCGACCCACACGCCCGGGCTGAGGCCTGTGCCAGGCAGCTGCCCCCAGAAGGGCACTGTGCCCCGACACACCCGCTCCTTCCTGCCCGCCAGCCGAGGAAGGGGCCTGGCCAGACCGGCCAGTGCCGAGCAGGACGGCAGTCACTCTCTCCCAGGTGCTGCGACTGCCGAGTGGGAGACAGGACCCTCACCTCTCCATCCCGCGTCCTGGCCCGTGCGTCACGCGGGAAGCATTTACTGCACAGGGTAACAGGCACGCCCCTCCCAGTCATCCCAACACAGCGGAACGATGGAGCAGACTGGCTGGTGTCCCCACCCTCACTCACCACCCCACTCTCTGCCTTCAGCCACATCCTAGGCAACCAGTTCACTGCGGGGACAGAGACCCGGCTCGAGGCCCCTGTCAGACCACGGCCCTCCTCCACGGAGCCCCACCCCCAGGATAAACACTGATCCTGCGGAGGCACGAGGGGCCCTGGGGAATCTCGTCCAGCCCCTGCTCACCCCCCTCTGCTCCGCGCGCACACACACACACACACACACGCACACACGGGACAGTCCTCACCTGCCCTGGGGCCTCCCCACCTGCAGAGCCCTCCCCGCAAACAGACCTCCCAGAAATGCAGTTTCTCCCTGGATTCAAATGCCCTCCTCGGGGAGGCCTTCCTTGCCCACCCTGGTGAAAACTGCAGCCTCCCCACCCCAAATCTACAAGTGTTTGCTCCCCGTCCCTCTTCGCTCCCGGTTTCTCTCAATGCACTTATCAAAATCTAATGTTCCGTATGTTTCTATTCAGCTGGCCGTCTGCTCCCCCCACTGAGGACGCACGTCTGTGACGGCAGAAACTTCTGTCCTGTAACATCTCCAGGCGGCCGCCTCACACACGCGTCACGGCCCGAGTGTTCGGGGAGCCCTTCTGCGAATAGAGGAACGGCCACGCTTGCCCTCAGCCCGGCCCTCCCCGCCCTCTCCCATCTCACGGGGCACACGCAGCAAATCCTGGCGCTCAGTTCTGACTCCTGGCCATCCTCCAGTGACAGCGACAGCGACAGCGATGCCCTCGGTCCTGTTCCGGACCCGCCTCAGCCCCAGACGCGCCTCAGCCCCGCGGCCGCCGCCCTGCATCCAACCACGTGCTGCCCGCAGCGCCTGCCCCGCAGCTGGCCTCTGGCTCACTCTCCCTCCTCCCAGCAGCCGGTGAGTCTTTAAGGGCACCAGTGGTCAGAGCAGCAAGACCTCCAGCGGCTCCTCATCACACCGGGCGCAGAAGCCCAGGGCCCAGCACACCCGCCCGGCCAGCCCCGGGCCGCCTTCCTGGCCCGTCTCCCAGGGCCTGCCCCCCGCGCCACGACTCACCAGGCTCCCCCCTCTGCGGCCCCGGCCCAGCCAGCCCGCCAGGCTCGACTGCTCCCTCCCCGGCCACAGGGACGGCTCCTCCTGACCCCGATTTGCCTGCCCAGAGGCATCTCCTGACCCCCAGTCTGAGGTTACCTCCCCAAAGTCCCAACCTCCCTTTGTCTGCCAGGCGTTAACAGAAGGCAAATGGACAGAGCAAACGGCGCCTTTCTTTACGACAGAGCCTGGAAGTGTAACAGGTCAACGGACACGGCCGATACTTGAGCGGCTCTGGTGACTGAGACACCGAGGAGAGCAAGGTGGGCTCGGCCCCTGCTCTCGTGAAGCATCACGATGGACAGCTAAGCCAGAGCCGGCCACGGCCAAGGGAGTCCTGAGAAGAGCAAACAGTTCAATTCAGTACACGCTGACCACCAACTGCATGCCAGGTACAACCTCGAAGGGCGGACCATCGACAAGGGAGACAGACACGTAAACCAGAACACCAAATAAACCAGCCCTCCCAACACGGGTCTAAACCGGTGACCCTGTAGGCAGTTCAGGTCCTCCAAGAAGCAGACATCGTGACAGGATCAGACGTGAAGAGATTTAGGTGGGAAAATGGGGAGGGCCCCGGAGGAGGCTGGCGAGCTGTCGGATGTGACTGCAGAAGGAAGAAGAAAGGCAGGCGGGTCGGGCAGGAAAAGTCCTAGACTCCAGGCAGCCCTAGGAAAGTTGCAGGCCACGTGGGGTCCTTGAGCCAAGGTCCCTGTCGGGAGTCACAGCCTCCCAGGCATGCGGCAGCTGCTGTACTCCTGCGGCAGGAGTCATGACCTCAGTTGTGGTCAGTGTGGACCCGGACCCCAGCAGGAGAGGCCCAGGGGGATCATGGCCACTGCGGCGCCGGATTAGACTGGAGTCTTGGAGCTCCACCCGGCGGGGCCGGACGCCCAGCGCACTCATCTCAGCCTCTTTTCCTCCTAGGAGTTCAGAGCAACAAAGACCACATCCTGGTTCAATGGCTCCCCGAGGCACAGGTCAGTCCTCCCAGGGCTTCACTGAATCTGAAAAACTATTATCAAAAAGTTAAGTATCCAAGCCAATTACGGAGGATTCTTGATTTAAAACTGAGAATAAGCACCATGCTTGGGTCACTCTTCTATTAATTCAGCAAGCGCTCAGTAAAACGCCTAAAATATGCTAGGCGCTGAGGACATGACGATGGGCAGATCAAACTTCCTCTGGAACTGCTCCCTATGAAGTGGCAAAGAAAAGCCAAACAAACAATAAACACAGAATTGGATAAATCCTGTAAGAATGTGCTAAAGGAAGTGCTAAAGGGACAAAAAGAGCAGGCACCTAACTTTGGGCAGGCTGTTCTCAGAGGAATGCAGAGCTTCAAAGAGAAAGTGAAGTTTAAACTTAAGTCTTCAAACGAAGGAAGGAATTCAACACGTACAGAGAGCTGGCAATGAACAGCACGTGCAAAGTTTTAGGATATTAATGGAAATCCTAGTATTGATATTCTTTTAAAAATTTACAAATCAAAATTCTTTAAAAAGACAACTGCACTAGGATGATTTACTATAGAAAGAAAAAAATTCTAAAGGGAATACACCTGAATCATGATAATGGATTCTGCGTAAAGTGGGATGGACGTACAAGCAGCTAATCAGTAAGTACAGTTTTTAAAGATTTTCAAACACGTCTTTTATAAATTGAAACATCTGATTGCCCTTAAAAATATAAACAGAAATCACATTATACCAGGCAACAGCTAAAAAAATGTTACACAAGGTAAAAGAAATACCCGTTGACATCTAGGTATCTCCTTAAAAGCTCTGTTAGTGTTGCGTGGTCTGCTAGTTCTCAAAGGTGTTGCCCTCAAGAACCCTTCACACTCTTAAAAATTATTGAGGACCCCAAGGAGCTGTTGTTTCTTTGTGAGTTATCAATGTTTACCATATTAGCAACTGAAACGATGCAATTTTTTAACATTTAATTAATTTTAAAAATTTTATAATAAACCTACCATGTTAACATAAGTAATATTTTAAATTAAAAAAATAATAGATTTCCAAAGCATTTAGTGAGTACAGGTATTGTTTTACTTTTACAAGCGTCCTTAATATCTGGCTTCTTAGAAGACAAGTGGATTCTCATATCTGCTTCAGCATTCAGCTGGCTGCAGGATATGTGGTTGAAGTCAATGAAGCAAATCCTGTCTATGAAGTCTATGAAGCAAAGCCTCACACACACGTGGGTTAGAAAAGGGAGGAGTATTTCAGCAGCCTTTTCAGATCACTGTGGACATTCTGCTTTGATACCACACCAAAACTAGGCAAGTGGTAGTTTCTTAAACGACAGTTGCAACGTAGAATCTAAAACCTTGTCAATGAACTTTTCGTACTGCAACTTTTCGTTGCAATCCATTGGTATATCTTTGAATGGATCTTTTACCCATGCACGAATTTGTAACATGATACACTGTTCATCTGGAAAATGCTGGTTCACAGAATTACGCAGCTCTTCCTAACGTTGACACATTTCACTAAATAATATCAATAACTCACATTCATTAATATTGCCACTGATCCCATCAAAAAAAGTCTTTAAGTACTGAGAGGCTGTCAAGCTCATGGTAGCAGATAAAAGTTTTAAATTTTTATATTTTTGCTTGAAAGCACAAATATTATCATTGGCTACAATTTCTGACAATTGTTCTTCATTTCTCAGAAAACGTCCACCAAATACCCAGCTCTGAGTAACTGCAGCTTGTCTGTCACTCACTTTTTCAAGTAAAAATCACGCTCCACACCAAACGTGGCCTGTTTGTTCTGCAGCACAAACTGCATAACAGAGCTGTTCACAGGCCCTGGACCTCTCAGTGTGGCAGACGTGCTTTACGCACCTCCCATTCCTCATGAGGAGACCAGAACAAGTACTCAGGATTGAGATTTAAGAAAGTTAACTGTTACTGCTTCAGCAAGAAAGGATATGTCTAAGTCAAAGTGGCACTGTTTCTACTGCAAGTGGGGAGGTGGTGAAGAATGCACTGACTGTCAGTGTGATTTGGGGCCCTTCCCTCACAGTTTCTGCCAAGGCACCAGTAGTTTTATCCATCACTGCTCCTGTACCATCAGTACAAACATGGAAAACAGAAATGACGTCTTAGTATTATTATAAAAAAATAGTTTTCCCTCATAGGCCCCCAGCAACCGTCTTAGGGAGCCCGAGAGGTGTGTGAACCACTGTATGGGAACCACTGGAAGATTATTTCTAGAAGAAAACACAAGAAATGGATACCACAGGCCACGTTTGGGAAGACGCCAGAGGTAGGAGGGGTGCTCACTCCAGCCTACATTTCCTTTAAATTGTTTCGTTTCTCTGCAATGCGTATCTACATTCCTATTTTAATACAACATTGTGCAAAGCCTTATGACCGATGGAGAAACAAAGGTAAACCTGACCACTACAGCCAAAACCTTACCTAGCACCCAGCAGGTACTCAATAATTACTGAATGAATGGATATATATAAATAACAAACACAAAAAACAAAAGGTGGCAAGAACTCCAAAAGAGGGGGCAAGGTGATGAGAATTCTGAGAAAGCAGCCTCATCCGAGAGGACCAGGAAAGGGTCACATAAGACACTTGGGCGGGGCTTTGACAGATGAATGGAATTTGGACATGAGAACTTTAGTATACCACAGAATATTTAGGAAGCACAACAAACGTTTATCGATGTGAAGGCAATGTCAGGCTGTCATTCTGAAAACTAGGAATTATCAATATATCACAAATTTTAGAAATTAAAGACATTTAATGAGGAAAAACGCTTTTTGTGAAGAAGTCCCTTCCTCTACATCCACAAATGGAGCTTTTCCCCTTTCTGGTCAACTCCATCCAGGCTGGAGCCCCTGCACTATCAAACTGCATGAAAACAAGAAACAGACTGAAGTTAAAGCTACAGACTAGACCTATTAACCAGAATGAAAAAACAGGAGTGGGACAAATGTAACCTATTGTGTAGGAATTTCCTCTCTAAACCTCTGCAGGCAACTAAAACAAAGAACAAACTTCACACCATCACCCTTGGTTTTTTGTGGGGTTTTTTTTTCAGGTTTACAAAAAATTTATTTGCAACAACAGAGATTTCCCACACATCCCCTACTGTTTACATCTTGTATTACTGTGGTACGTACATTCTAACTGATGAATACAACTGATACGTTATCATAACTAAAGGCCGCAGCTAACATTAGGGCTCACTCTTTGTGTCGTACAATCTCTGGGTTTTGACAAACGTAGAATGACTTGTATCTACCTATCTACCATTACTGTATCGTACAGAGTAGTTACACTGCCCTAAAGATCCCCTGTGCCCACCCAGTCACCCTATCATCCTCGTTTCTAAAGCAGTTCAGCAGCAACAGCCCCAAGATACTGTACAGTACCGAAATTAGTTGTGAGGCATATCGAAGGTAATTTCAGACAGTAATAGGCACAGCATAAGTGTTTGGGAATTAATTCTTCTAAATAAAAATCAAGATTATACCTCTAATAACCTCATTTTCACCCACAGATGCTTTGAGGAGCCACATACGTGAATTCTCCTGAGTATTTCATGGGGTGGGGGGGGCTTCTAAGAAGAGTGAGGTTCTGTGTACCTCCACCCGTCACCCTCATCTTAATTTGAAGACCCCTAAGTCACGACGGGCAAAACAGCCAGGAAAGCTAGGCAGCAAGACCGCGGCTGTGCCTATTTCCCTCTGGAATGAGGAAGCCCACCAGCCTGCTCTATGGGGAGAGATGAGTGTCCAAAGACCAGAACCATCCCTGAGGATGAACCCCAATTTCAACAATCAGTGAGAACCCAGGGAGGATGCTGGAGAACAAGGCCACGTGCGAGTTATGAATAAAGGCAGGGGCGTACTGTCTACTAGTCAAGGCTGGGTACGGGATGAGGGGACATCGTGCAGGCCTCTCCAGGTTACCCTGGAGTCTGTCACTGACCCCCGTCTCCATGTGGGCAGCTTTTTGTCTGTGTTAAGCTCCCTCCTCCCTCCAACCTGCCTCGTATGATGTCATCTCGAAGTTTCAAGCAACTCCTCATCCAGACAAATGTGAGTGCCATGAAGGCACCCTATTCCAACTTGACTTTATTCTAACCTAGAAGTTTCTCTCAAACGGGGTGCGGGGGAGGAGGGGGGAGAGACACAGCACGAGGGCAAAGGGAGACCCACTTTCTACTTCTACTTGATGAAAATATAAAAATGATAATGACAATGACATGAACTTTGGTTGCTTTAGGAGCGTGCTTCATTAACAACACCTTCTACTTGATGAAAATATAAAAATGATAATGACAATGACACGAACTTTGGTTGCTTTAGGAGCATGCTTCATTAACAACACCTTCCTTTAATTACGCAAATAAAACCTTACCGGTGTGGGCATGGGACAGGCCAGGGCTCCTGCCTCCTTTGCTGCACTGCACTCCGCTGTCCCCTCCCCTCAACACTGTCTTCTCCTTCCTCAGCTTAAGCTACGTTTCCAGGCTCCTATCCACCTATGCGTAATCTTGTACCCTTCACCCAACTGTACATCCTCTACATGTGTCTAAAATGACAGCAGCATAAAAGGATTCAATAGAGATGCATTTCTTTTGTTGAAGTACTTGTCTTTATGTGTGTTCTGTCACACAAATCATGAAGCTCTCAATCTTATCTAACCATCAACTCCTAGAAAGAACTTCAACATCCAACCACAAAACAACAAGGAATTGAGGGAATAACTAATACACTGGAGCAGAAATTAGGAGCAATGTGCAAAAACATATTTGAACTTGTGTAAAATCTAAACGGCATCTACATGATTTTCCCCTCGATGAAGAACTATAACAAACTCAGGACAGCAGTTACTGTCAGAACCATCCCTAATCTGAGCTTTTCAGATTTTCCAGGAGCAGCTAATCACCAAGAAGTCTCAAATCCACCCTTTTCCAATTGCACTTCCATTTTAAAAAAAAATGCCACACGTCACAGAACGTTTAAAAATTTGGATGTTGAATTCAAAGCGGTTGCATGTAAATGCTGTATTATCTGTAAAACAAAGATAACGACGGAACCTACCTCCCGAAGGCTGGTGAGCAGTCAGTACAGTCCGGTGCATATTTATTAGACAGTGGTAACAAGTCACTACCCCAACCGGAGCGGAACTTGAACTGGGTTCAGACTATGGAGAAAATGGCTGCTGACAGTTGAAAACGCATTTAAGTGTCAAGAACAGTCAAGCATTTAGCTGCTTCTCTTCAAGGGCTACGAGGCCTCCCTGATCCCGGACAAGAACTAACTCTGTGCGCCGACAGCCACGCGGAGTTCAGGACACGAGCCTTGGGGTAACAGACGGAGGGGTAACGCCACCACGCCTCGGAGGCCTAATCACTCAGTCTACTTTAAACAAACAACCACTTATTGAATATGCTTTTTTAATTTTTAAAAGTTCCCTAAAAGGGGCTAACAACCTCGTTCGAAGTGTTCAGTGCTTTGCACCTGCTAAGGCATTAGGCTCATACGGGCCCCTAGAGGCAGGTGCTGCGACCACCCCGTCTGGGCCGGGCGGGGGTCCCGGGCCCGCGGAGGGTCGGGCGGGGGTCTGGGAGGAGGGCCGGGCGGGGGACCCGGGCGCCGGGACGCTCACCTTCCGACAGCTCCAGCTCCAGCTCGGCCAGGCTCTCCCGCACCTCGGCGGGTAACGGCACCGCCTCCAGCGGGCACCCGCGCTCGGCCATGGCCCCGCCGAAGGACGGCCGGTCGTCCGGCTCGCGCCGGGCGGGGTCGGGGTCTGGGTCGGGGTCGGGCCGGGCCGAGCCGAGGCGGCGGCACTGGCAGCGGCTACGTCGCTCCCCTCTGCCCGGCGACCCGCATCGGCCCGTGGGGATCGCAGGCGGCGGGCAGGGGCGCGGCCCCGGCGGCTCCACAGAGGCGCGGGCACGAGCACGGACGGCTCCTCCGGCGCCGCCACCGCCCCGCGCGCCCCCGACCGCCCAGCCGGCTCTGTACGGAGCGCGCGTGCGCGGCGGGAAGGGCGAGAGGGAGAGCGCGGCGAGTCGCCTGCCAGGTGGGAGGCCGGGCCCGCCCAGCAACACCAGAGGCTCGCTCCCATTGGCCGAGAGGCCGCGGCGAGGCCGCTCTGGGCTCCCATTGGGAGAGCGGGGAGAGCGTCACTCCCGAGAGGCTCTGCGCCGAGGGCTTGGATCGTAGACAGGCAGCAACGCGGGCTCGCCTCTCAGCGCGGTCACCTCAGCGTTGCGGTTGCGGGCACGAGACGCCCCTCACCCCCGGTATTGGGGTCGCGGGCCTCAGGCGGGCGTCGGTCCACGGCGACCCCGCAGGCCCTGGTCTGGTGTCCGCGCGGACGAGGCTGCGGGGTGCGCTGGGCTTGCGCTGGGGCGGGCGGGGGGCGTCCACACGCTTTCTCCCCAGCACGCGTGGGCCTCACGCGTGGGGCTTTTCACGACTCTCGGGAGTGAGCTTGGACACCCTGGGCACCTTTGGACGCGTCCTTCGTAGACGCGCTGTGACACGTGTGTTAGCCTGGGGGCTGGTGGAGCTGAACTGAGATACCACGCCCCCCCGAACACGCACGCACCCCGAGAATCCTGAGGGAGCTGTTCCCCAGTGTCGGCGGGAAGCGTATCTGCCAGGTGCGACGGTGGACTGTAGTGGACGCGAATACCCGGCCCTGTCCGCAGAGGGCCACCTTCCTAGGTCGTATCCTTCTTGAGGTGACTGAGCCGGCCTGGCCATTGGGCCCAGCACAGGAGGCCTCTGAGAAGCAGTGCTCGCTCCAGAGCACGGCAGGCTGCCTACAGCTTAGCTGGGCCTGCATGGCCCTCTCCTTCCTGGGCTCAACCCTGTCTCCTTCCCCTTTCTTTCACAGGTGTTGATGCCATATAAACTTGTACCCCAAACTCTCTCTCACCATCTGCTTCTGGAGAAACCATCCTGCAACAGTTGGCACCTGGGGTTTAGATGGCAGGTGATAAGATGGGGTGACTCGCTCACCACTTGTGGGTGGAACACTCAGAGCCCCTGGCACAAAGTGATCTGATTGTTAACCTTCCACCCGTGTAGAAGAGTGAACCAGAGAAGTGAAATGAATACCCTAGAAGCCTTTTACGTACGATGGAAATATTAGCCATAAGGAAGGGTAGTGGAATTGGGTAGCTATTCCTTAACACTACTGATGCCCTGAAGAGAAATAATGGACAGTGGATGGCTACCAACAGACCACTGAAAGCCATGGAGTCTCTTCGGGTGCCTGCAAAAGAAGCCTCATCTCCTGCATTGAGACAATGCAGACAAGGGCCAGGCTCAAGAATTAACATCTCAAAGATGGTAAACACCCAGTCAAGGCAGTTCTGTTATGCTGAGTTTGGGGCCCTGGTTGGGAAAATCTGGGCCCATGACATGTGTCAGAGATCTCATATCTGGGTAGATGCCCTCAAAGCTTTTGACCACTCCCCACCCCCAAGACTGCCTTGAACCTCTGCAGCCTGCCCATGTGGCTCACCTTTCCCCACCAACCTGTTGGGCACTAGGCATATAATTATGGTTATTTCTTAGCATAATTCAGGTGGACTATAGCCCCCTCCCCCTCAAAAGAACATATTAGTTTGCTAGGGCTGCAGTAACAAAGTACCACAGACTGGGTGGCTTAACAGAAATTTATCTCACAGTTCTCAGGGCTGGAAGTCAGAACAAGGTTACAGGGCTGTGAAGGAAGGATCGTCCATCCCTGTCTGCTAGCTTCTGGTGGTTTGCTGGCAATCTTTGGTGCTACTTGGCTTGTAGATGCATCATGCCCATCTCTGCTTTCATGTTCACATGCCTTTCTCCCTATGTGTGTCTGTTTGTGTCCAAATCCCGTTTTTAAGGACACCAGTCATTGGATTAGGACCTACCCTAATTAATTTATCTTAATTTGATTATCTGTAAAGACCCTATTTCCAAATAAGGTTACCTTCACGGGTGCCGGGGGATTAGGACTTCAACATCTTTTGCAGGGACGCAGTTCAACCCGTTACAGGTTGTGAGAACCAGCCAACTGCCAGGAGCTAGGGAAGTTTGTGTGGGGCTGGATTATAAGTGTGCTTGGTGAGTGGTGGTCCCCAGCATCCTTGTCTAATTCACCAGCATGACCCCTGCAGAAATCAGGAGAGAACTGGAGCGTAAAATGGGGTAGAAGACAATTATGAGCAATCTTCTAAGATACGGGATTTAACGCCCAGGCAAAGACTGGTAGCAAACTCCCTGAAAGGATGCTCCTAAAATGATGCTGTATTTATTGCTATATAACAAATTACTACACACTGGGTGGCTTGAAACAAGAATCATTTATTATCTCTTTAGGTTACTGTGGGTCAGGGGATAGTGGAGATGGCTTGTCTCTGTTCGACAGCATCTAGGGCCTCAGCTGGAGCAGCCTGAAGGCCAGGGGTTGGAATGATCTGAAGGTTCATTTACTCACATGTCTGACAGTTGATGCAGGAGCCTGGATTGGGGGTGTCAGCCAGCATACCCACACATGGCCACTCCCTGTGGTCTAGGCTTCCCCACAATGTAATGGCTGGATTCCAAGGGCAGTTGTCCAAAGACAAAGGAAAGCCATGGCCTTTTTGTGAACTAGCCTCAGGAGTCATATACCATCACTTCTGCCACTCCCTAGCTGTTAGTAAATCTCACCTATATTCAGGGGAGAGGCATCAGACTCCTTTCAAAGAGAGAAATTTCAGAATTTGCAGATATATTTTAAAAACACTACACGTAGAAAAAGCTATGGCCCACAGTAAGCAAAGTTGAAATGACAATTGCTACAGCGGACTGATGGAAAGGAGTACAAGGGTCAGGGATGTGGCTGGGCTGAAATTTAAATACTCTGTGCTTCCTGAGACCCACCAGATGATTATATTCCACATAAAGGCACAAATAACAAATTTTTACAAAAGTCCAAAGAAACAGACTGATGAAAGGGGTACTGATGTCACTAGTCAATGGTGGCTCACCTTTTAGGTGAGAGCTGACAGTAGGAAAGGCTGCTCCAGAACGGCACTGGGGACAATAGGATCCTAAAACAGAAGAGGCCAGGAAGCAGCACGGAACTGACAGAAGTCCGAGTATCGCAAATTACAATGGCCAGCAAGGTGTACGTGGCAGCCAAGGGAGCCTGACCTGCAGAGAGCCGCAGAAATGCTTCATAAAACACAGCATCCCTAGAGGCAAAACAGATGGGCAGTTGAAGGCACAACCAGCAGAAAAAAGTCAAGGATGGATGACTAGGAAAATCAAGCATGGTTGCCCAATATAAAAAATCAGGATCCCACAGCCAGTTTCTGGACCTGAGCCAGTTTTCAGACATGGAACTGAAGAGGTGGCCAAATACCAAGAAGGACCCTGCAATATACCACAAGTATACACAGAAATGAATCCCAAAGGCCTTTCCTTTGATAACTACACCCAGGGAAAAGTGGCTAGCCAAACGTTTTGAAGATTGATGGACACAAGGTCTGAACTGACTTTGACATCTAGACCCCTGGATCATCACGGCTCCCCTGTCAGAGTGGCTCATGTGGTGCCCAGATCATTAATGGAGTCCTGCCCAAGGTCCAGCTTACAGTAGGTCCACTGGGTCTGTGAACCTGCTTGGTGGTCATTTCCCTGTCCCAAAGTGAATAATTGGCATTGACGTACTTGGCAATTAACAGTACTCTCATTTTGGGTCCCTGACCTGTAGGGTTAGAGCTATCACAATAGGAAAAGCCAAGTGGAAACCTCTAAAACTGATCTATTCCTATCAGGATCATAAAACAGCATCACATCTGGGGGTGGGAGGGATGGCAGAGATGGGTGCCACTTTTAAGGATCTAACGGATACAGCATGGTGGTCCCCAAAACCTTTACTTCACCAGCATGATCCCTGCAGAAATCAGAAGGATCCTGAAGGATGAGAGTAGCCTGCAAACTCAACTCAGTAGCAGCCCCGAGAGTAGTCTCTGTGTCAGACGTGGTAGCTGGCTGCTAATCCAGTGTGTTCTTTTCTGTCCCCATCAGAAAAGAGGATCAGAAACATTTCACATTCACGTGGAACAAAGATGCGGTTTTGCCTGAAGCCTGTGTTACCTCTCTTGCCCTCTCACAGTCCAAAGACTTCACCGTCCTGAAGAACATCACGTTGTTCCATTACATCAATAACATTATAAAGATGCTGGAGACATTGGTAAAATACAGGTGCTCCAGAGAGTAGTAGATAAACCGTATGAAGATTCAGGGACCTGCTACACTTATAATGTTTTTAGGGATCCAGTGGTCAGTGGTGCCCTAAGGCATCCCTTCCAAAAGAAGAAGACAATTATTGCATCATGCACCTTCAACCATTTTTTAATAAAGGAAGACACTGGTGGGCCTCTTCAGGTTCTGGAAGCAGCATATTCCACACCTAGAAATACTGCTCTGGCCCAAATACTGGTTGACTTGGAAGACTTCCAGGTTTGAGAAGAGCCCAGGAAAGTAAAGGTTTCTGTCACAGGCCGAGGCTGTGGTGCAAGCAGTTCTGCCGCCTGGGCCATACGGCCTAGCAGGCGGTATTGGCGGTATTGGCGGTATTGGCGGTGGGGCGGTATTGGCGGTGGGGCGGTATTGGCGGTATTGGCGGTGGGGCGGTATTGGCGGTATTGGCGGTATTGGCGGTGGGGCGGTATTGGCGGTGGGGCGGTATTGGCGGTGGGGCGGTATTGGCGGTATTGGCGGTGGGGCGGTATTGGCGGTGGGGCGGTATTGGTATTGGCGGTATTGGCGGTGGGGCGGTATTGGCGGTATTGGCGGTGGGGCGGTATTGGCGGTATTGGCGGTATTGGCGGTGGGGCGGTATTGGCGGTATTGGCGGTGGGGCGGTATTGGCGGTATTGGCGGTATTGGCGGTGGGGCGGTATTGGCGGTATTGGCGGTATTGGCGGTGGGGCGGTATTGGCGGTATTGGCGGTGGGGCGGTATTGGCGGTATTGGCGGTGGGGCGGTATTGGCGGTGGGGCGGTATTGGCGGTGGGGCGGTATTGGTATTGGCGGTATTGGCGGTGGGGCGGTATTGGCGGTATTGGCGGTGGGCGGCGCAATGTGGAGTTTCTGGCACATCTCAGCAGGAGAGTCACGACGCAGGAACCCTAGGTTCTGCGACGCCGCTTGAAGCAGAGACTTATATATGCCTTTGGGGGAAAACCATCTTGGTGTGCTTCTGTGCTCTGACAGAGATGGAACATCTGACCTTGGGACACCAAGTGACCCCGCAGACAGAACAGTGCTTTGTGAGGTGGGTTCTGCCAAACTCACCAAGTCGTCAGGCCGGCTCGGCCCAGAAACAGTCCATCACCAGGTGGAAGGAAGGAGCACATTCAAGACTGAGCATCAGACTGTTCAGAGGTCACAAGGGAGTGCAAAATAGGTGGCCCAGACCCACATGGCATCCACTGCTGTTGTATCAGAGCCTCTCTGTTCCTTCGCATCTATGACCATATGGGGAAGCCTTCAGAGCAAGTTGACAGAGGTGGAAAAATCTTGAGCCTGGTTCACAGATGGGTTGGCTTGGTATGTGAGTTCAAAATGAAAGCGTACAGCAGCTACATTACAGCCTCACTCAGGGCTGGCCCTGACAGACAGTGGTAAGGATATGCCCTCCCCGTGGGCAGAGCTCCTAGTCATTCCCTTTTCTGCGTAAGGAGTGGCCCAAGGTGAGAATATACATGGACACACGGGCAGTGTTGGATGACCTGTGTGACTGGCTAAGGGTTTGGAAGGAAAACAATTGGAAAACTGGGGACAAGGAAAGCATGTGGGAAGACATACTGGGATAGGCGCCAAGCAGGATGGTCTTGGTATAAAATATTAATGCCCACCAGAGAGCACCCATGAAGTAATAAACCACCAAGCAGACAGAACGATTCAGCCAGTTGACCCTGGACAGCATCTCTTACTTGGCAACCCCTGTACTGGCATGATGGGTACAAGAACAGAGGGACCAAAGTAATGAGGTTGGAGGCTACTTGTGGGCCCAAAGCCGATCTAACCACTAGCTGACACTGAAGGTCTAACCTGCCAGCGGGAGACCAATGCTGAGCTCTGAACGTGGCCCCTTCCCCTGAGAAGGTCAACCGGCCAAGTTCGCTGTATTGGAACTCTTCCATCCTGGAAGGGCCAGGAGTTTGTTTTCACAGAAACAGATTCATATTCCAGATATAGGCTCGACTTCCTGCCCACAAGTGTCAGCCAACAGGGCCTTATGGAGTGGTAGTTCCCCTGGCACAGGATCCCATGTGGCATCATATCAAACGTGGGATTCACTTTATGGCAAAGGAAGTGCACAGCACGGAGTGCAATGACCACGGGATCTGCTGCCTGACAGAGCACGGGGACAGTCAGCTAAAGGCACAGCTCCAGTGCCAAACTGGAGGTAATGTTCTGCAAAGATGGGGTGCCGTTCAAGACCTATACATGGCGCGGTGTTCCCAACAGGAAAGCTACCTGAACCTGAAGCCCAAGGGGTGGAAACAGGAGTGGTCCCACTTAACCAACACCCCCAACGATCCACTGGGGAACTTTGTGCTTCCCGTCCTCCCAGGTTTAGATTCTGCAGGGTTAGAGGTCCTGGTCCCCAAAAGGGACACTCCCCGGGGAACACACCAAGTGTTCCATTGGATTATAAACTATGGATGATGTCTGGGAACCTTGGGTTCCTGCGACTAGGAACCAGCAGGTGAAAGGAGGAGTCACTGTCTTGGTGATAGAGAGGGTAGGGCTACTCCTACACAACAGGGAAGAATGTGTAGAACCTGAGTGACCCACATGGGTGCGGCTCGGTACTCCTTTGCTTATCTGCGATTGAGAAACTAGAGAATCCAACTTGCGCACGCAGTGGAAGAGTTTGCCTCTTGATTTTCAGACCCCTGCAGTCTGGCTGTAAGGGAAGTACATGATACACGTGCTCCTAGTTTAAGGCATACACCAGTTTGCAACATTGCGTCCAACTTGAAAGACAGATTTCCAAGCTGGCGCTGATAGAGAGCCTTCAGCCAGCTGATGGGACACATGATGTTGGTTCATAAACTGGCCCCTGTACATGAGGGCAAGGAGAGACCAAAGAGACACAGACACTCCAGGTCAGCAGGTTTAATAAGCAGGGAACTTACGAGGTTTGTCCTGGCGGCCAGAAGACGAATAGATCTCCGCACCCCACCGCCAGAATCTTAAGAGCTTATACAGAGGCCTTGACTGGGTTCAGTCATGCACCCCTTCCAGACGGTCTCCACACCACCTTGCTCACTCAAGGCTGCATCCTTGGGGCAGCTGCCAGTGTGGGGAGGGCAAGCGCAATGCACAACCCAAGGATGGGGAGGGGGTAGGGAGCCTCTGATGGCCCAGGGCCAGCTCACAGGTCAACCAGCGGTCATGTCCTCTCAAAGACCTCCTCCAGCATGGTAAGACCAGTGGATTCTACGTGTGAACTCATCCTGCACTTTCATCGCTTTAAAATAATGCCTGCTGCTAAGAGGCAGTGTCATGCAGAGCTACAGCAACGAACAAGACGTCTCCAAGGACACAGAGAGTGGTGTTGGCAGATGCACTGCAGACAGGGAAGCCAAAGTCGCACCTGGAGTGTGTCTATTCCTGGCGGGACCAACCACTGCGTCCTCTGTGATGGAGGAACCAGCTCACCACATCAAGGTCTCAGCCCTGGCCTCTGCGGTTGGCGGTTCAGGCACTGAGAAATGGGAGAAGCCAGGAAGCCTTGGTGAGAGGAGGTCTTATTGCTGAACCAGTGCAAGTCTCTTTCCTGCCACCTAAGGAGAGAGGCTGAGTGACACCCACGAGCAAGTCATCCTGTCCACTGGACTGCACTTGCGCAGTGGGTGCCCTGAGGGAGGAAGGTCTTCTCACATACCCGTCCTGTAGATGACCTTGATACCACTTTGCAATCTTTCTGCCGTCAAGTACTGACCAGCTGGACAGTCAATTACCCATAAGAATGCTTATGGATCAGGAATCCAGGTCAGCTCTCTTTCCATATGGAATGGAGCACCAATGTACTATCCGAAGTTTGCCAACTGGAACTCTTCCAAATCCCATAAGCTGCGTGTGTGTGGCAACTGTCTACTTCTGGCTGAGGCCAGCACACTGTGCAGATCCAGCTGCAGAACAAGCTTGTGCTTCTTCCTGTTCTGCCAACTGGTCATAGGGAACGTCCCAGAAGACCACAGACATGGCTGAGACAGTGAAACAGAAGATTCAGCACCATGAGTCTGACTACCGACCACGTCATTTACGTACGCCTTCTGGATCTTTTCATGCCCAGCTGTGTGTACCTGTGATGGACAAAACTCCTACGCTGAAATCCTGCCCACAATGGGATGGCATTGGGACGTAGAAGCTCTGGGAAGCAGATGAGTCTGTGAGAGCGGAGCCCTCCCTTACGGATGGGATTAGTGCCCTTAAAAGAGCCACGAGTGCTTGCTCCCCCTCTGTGCTCTCCGTCATGTAAAGATACAAGGAATAACCAGCCGTCTGCAACCCAGGAGAGGCCCTCACGAGCAGCCCACCCTGCCGGCCCCCGGATCTTGAGCGCCCAGCCTCCAGACCTGTGAGCCACGCCTTTCTGTTGGTTATAGGCCACCCGGTTTACGGCACTTCGTTAGAGCAGCCCAGGCTAAGACGATACTGTTTCTGGTTCTCGATGGAATGCTGCGGTTTACACCCAGTTTCATCGTTTGTGTACTTCTCTGGCTACTTCGGGATAAACTCTTGATATGGGTCCAGAAGTGATGGCATCTGTCCCAGGTGCAATCATGAAAGGTTTTACATTTAGGCTCCCTTATCATTTTTTTCTCAATACCCATTAGATGATGAATTCGATTTCAACTGGCAGGGACAACTTCCCTACCTTACCTTAGGGTCTTTGTTTAGACATCATAATATCATTTTGATGCATTAAAGACATCATGGTAATTGGTCCTAATGAGCAGGAAGAAGTACCCTAGATGCCTTGGATGGTGAGAGCTAAATTCCATGAAAAATCAGTGGTCTGTGGACTATCACGGTCTCCCTTCCAAAGTGAAAGACAAGCAGCTGCACCTTGCACTGCCCACAACTAAGGAAAGGCCCAGGCTTGGCGTGTGTGGACTTTGATATGACCACGTCTGGGTGTGCTGCTCCCACCTACTGACTGAGGAAGCTGTAGGCTGTTGGTTTCACAAGACCTGGACAAGGACCTGCAGCTCTGATACTCAGGACAAGTTTGTAGCCGGCCAGGCAGAAGTGTGGACAGCCCGGGGGCTCCACTGATGGCCGCTGTCTAACGTGGCTGTCTTCTGGGACTGAGTCCTTTTTTTTTTTTTATTTTATTTTATTTATTTATTTATTTATTTATTTTTGGCTGAGTTGGGTCTTTGTTGCTGCCCGCGGGCTTTCTCTAGTTGCGGCAAATGGGGGCTACTCTTCGTTGCGGTGCACGGGCTTCTCATTGCAGTGGCTTCTCTTGTTGGGGAGCACAGGCTCTAGGCGTGCGGGCTTCAGTAGTTGTGGCTCGCAGGCTCTAGAGTGCAGGCTCAGTAGTTGTGGCTCACGGGCTTAGTTGCTCTGCAGCATGTGGGATCTTCCCGGACCAGGGCTTGAACCCGTGTCCCCTGCATTGGCAGGCGGATTCTTAACCACTGCGCCACCAGGGAAGCCCCTGGGACTGAGTCCTTAACGTAAAGTTTCTGTGCTGATCCCAGGTAGTGTCAGAATTGAACTGCAGGACACTCGGGTGGTGATGGAGAGGAGGTGGTGAATGATGAGATAAGACTCAAGCAGGTCAGGAAGGCAAAAGTAAACCCATGAACAGATGGCTAGGGTTCCCATAAAATTTCTCCCTCTGAGTTGTCCTTGTGCCCTGTCTACTGTTCTGCGTATGGACTTGCTGTCCCTGCCCAGAACCCATCTGGGGACTGCCCAAATTACTTACTCACCGTCACTGCTTCTGACCAGAAAACTCCTCTCATAGCAAAAGTGTGGCACTAGGCTTACGACCATGGGTTTCCCTGACGTCAACCCAGAAGCAGCTCAGCTACCAACAGTGGGAAGGCTGCCCTACTGCAGACCCACTTATGGCCATTTCTCCCACAGCCAGAATACATCAGCCTGGGGCCATCAGAAGATGGGAAGTGCCCCTCTTACTGCTATGCCAGATAACCCTGGAGGTGTTTTTGCTTTCCATCCTATGACTCTGGGCTCTGCTGTCCCGGGGGTGCGGGGAGGCTGCTGCCACCGGTGACAGTGGTCCCCCTCTGAACCAGCAGGGATGGGGGTTCCTGCATCAGCTGGTGGGACTGATCCCAATTACTGAGGGGGAGCCTGGAGGCCGGCACAACTCGAGGACAGTAAAACCTGTATCTGTACCTGACGTCTTCACTGGGCACCTCCTTGTACTTGGTACTTCCAGGTTCAACTGTAAAAGAAGGAAAGGAAGTCCTCCAAAAACAAAACTGTTAAGGTCTCAAATCTTTCAGAAAGGACAGTGAGGCCCAGAAAACCAGGCCTACATGGTAGAAGGAAGACTCGTTGAAACAGGGGCGCAGCCCTGTTTAATGCTTGCTCTGGACATCTCCTCCTCACCTCCCCCACTTTACACGACATGCTGGGTGTGTTAACTACACCGATTAGCAAAGGGCAGGCCCAGCACCGAGGGAGGAGTCCGGCATTACCTGGAGAGCCTGCATTACTGAGATACGATACCTCGTGGGCCTTCCTTGGTAGGAAGAATGTTTGCCCCGCATCAGGCAGGTGCATTTTGGTAATTAAGTATGGGTGGGTGAGAACACATTCTTCGTAGCCAAAGGGTCACCTGCCAGTGTGCTTTCAGATCAATTCGTCTGCTCTGCACAAGGTGCCGACTTCTGCAAGGAACTGTCCCAGGCTCCCTGTCTAGTTTGGCGAACAGGAGGGCAGGAGGAGAAAGATGGGCGTCTCTCTCCCTTCCACAGTGATGCGGATGCTTCTCCCCTGAGGGGTCAGCTCCTGCAGGAGGGGCTCTGTCCCTGTGTCCCAGTGACCGTTCTGCTGACCCGCCAGCCCCAGGGAAAGGGCTCCTCCATCATCACAGTGATCAAATGCTTGTACTGGATTCCCTTAGCTGGAAAGCCTAGCGTGGTTATGTTCTCCCACCTGGGCTGACACCGTGTCCTGTAGTTGATTAAGACGTACTGGGTCAGACTTCAGTTTGGTCGTGACACTTTTTTCATCTTTCATTATGAAAATTTTCAAAAAATAAATAACCATATGCTAACTAGATTCAATCTAGATTCAATATTTTTAAAAGTTTTTGCATGTTTACTTAATCCATATATGTGTACTCTTTTTCTAACGGAACCATTTCAAAGTAAATTGCATTTGTTACGGCTCCTTTTTCTTAAAAAATTCAGCATACAGCTCCTAAGAAAAGCAGCCTTCTCTCATGTAACCATGACCACACCTAAGAAAATTAACACAAATTCCCCTAAAACCTGCTATCCAGTACATACTCAAATTTACCCCGTTACCCCCCAAAATGACTTTATAGCTGCTTCCCCCAATGCAGGAGCTAATTACATTCTGCACGTGCATTTGGTTATGTCCCCTCAGTTTCTTTTGACGTAAAACAGGCCCCTCACTCTTGTTTTCTGAGTAACGTTGTCTATTTGATGCAACCAGGCCAGTCACTTACAGAACATCCCTTGTGTCTCTCTCCTCGTGGTTCTGTGTCACTTGTCCCTCCATCTGTAAACTGGGGGAGACTGTGCATCTCACACGGCATTGTGTCGGGCCTGCCATGAGCTGAGGTCACAGTGGACACTCCCAGGCCCCTGCACTGTGAAAGTGGAACTTCGCCTTGGTTTTAGGACTTGTTGATGAACCCACCGTGAACTGATTATTTCGCTGGGGGCAGAATTGGTGGTTCTCTAATTGTATTGCTCCCTCTATATTAATTAGCTGGGTGCTTTACCGTGAAGAAGAATTTCCCTCATCAGCAGGTATGACCTGTGTTCTTCCACGAAAGGAGGGTGAATGTCTCTTTCTTTTTAATTATTAACCCCCATGGTAACAAGTTGCTGTGATGGTTACGTCCACTGGCGGCTTTAAATGGGCCCTCCCTCCCTCATTAGCTTAACATGGATGACATGGATATTTATTTATTCAGTATTTGATCATCAATTTCAAACGTCATTCTTCTCTAAAGTGAAGAGACATTTCTTGGATTCCTGCTCCTGGGGCTGGTCAAGATTTCACTTCAATAACATCAAGCAGAAGAACACAGGACTCAGTGGAAAAGGTGGGAAGATTGTAAAACAGTGACCTTATGGCAGTGTTGGCTAAGAAAGGGAAAATGCAGACATGCACTGGAAAGAAAAATCTAAAATAAGTAAGCAAACATTTAAATAAGTCTAAAATCTAAAAATCAAAAATAAGTAAGTAGTGATTAGGAAAAAGTTGTTTTATATTAAAGCCAAGCCCAGCAGAATAAATGTCACGTTCAAAGGTCCTAGAAACACACTGAGATACTTATAAACATACCTTTACAACAGACGTTTGGGTAAAGGACACTGGCTAGATACCACCACCAGGTACAGACGAGCACGAGTAAAACATAAAAAGATCATAATCATGAGAAATAAATATGTAGTGACAGCATCTGACAGAAAAAAAATAAGAAACCAAGCAAGATGAATCAATAGGCATGTGGCTATTTGTCTTACTAGTGCTTTAAGTTCCACTGAAAATTTTTGACTTACAGAAGTTCAATATAAATTGTTTATGAACAATTGTTTATGAACAAATTGTTACATAAGTCTATGTTTTATTTTTTTGCCTGTGATAAAAGCAGACTGGATAAAACAAGAAAAAAAAACACAGGGCTATTCACAAACACACTGGGGCTTTAATTTTATTCTTTTTGTTTTTTTGTGTGTTTTTGTTTTAAACCAAGTTTCCAGCTGTACACTTTAGAAAATAAACAACAGGAAGCCATCCTCTGCTTACCCTTCGTGGGCGGGCAGGGAGGATCGACCAACGGAGAACTGGGCAGATGCCCGTCACTCATGAGCGCACAGCTACCTCATCAAGGTAAGAAGCTAAGATGTGCTGAAATCACATAGAAAATACTCCACTTGGCTTTGCAGCAAAGCCTAAGGGCGAGAGCATCTAACTGACGACACCGGGGCTGGCGCTCAGCACCACTCAGCACACCCACCACATCACAAGCTCCCACAGGAAATCAAACCTCTTCCTCAAATACAATTGTCACAGGACTTTATTCACTGTTTACTCTTCTGGCAGCAGGACTTCTCTGAAGTAGAATCTAAACACAAGTAGAAATGAGGAAGCAATTTGTTAGAAGGCTTCACATCTTCTAAGAAGAATTTCACAGTTTTGAAACACTATCACTGAATTAACCTTATTTTTGGTAAAAATAAGAATAGCAATTAAGATACGTAGTGGTTTACATTATGAAAGTTGAGAAACGCTGGACAAACGACTTCCTGTAAACACGGTCTTCATGGTCGCTGTGAGTCTGAGACACCGTGATCCCCACACTGTGCGTCCTTCACACCCACCCCCGGGTGTCTCCACTCACAACCCTCCTTCTGATACTATTAATGATGGCTGATCAGCAGGACTGAAACTAACAAGAGTGACTAAGCTGGACCCCAGTGACTTAAGCCGTCTCCTCTCCAGGACTGAACACTCCTGGGTCACTCAGATCACGTCAGAAGACAGAGGACTTTCATTACCTGGTGGTACGTCTCCCAGTCTTTGCTGGATCATTTCTAAATGGTGAATGTATTCCGTCAAGGAATGTTCCGGATCTTGAGAAGCAGTCAGGGATCTTTCTGATCTGGGATTTTCGGATGGATTGGATCTTCAAACATACAAACCAACAAACAAACAAAGAGTTGAACTCAGCAGACGGTCTGAATGCAGCCAGTGCGGAGGGGCAGTGGAGTTGGGCCTGCTGACCAGACACTCGTGGGAAATGGGGTAAACTAGGCGGTTGTTACCTTCCTATATTTTCTTTACCACAGCGGAAAAAAGAGTAAGGTTTTTTTAAGAAGTGCTACATAGTGCTTTAAAACTAACTTCTTCACAACGTCTCCAAATTAGAACAACTGAAAACTGCTGTATATTATTTAACTCACCAAATCGTCACACGTGAGTCTATCACCCCCACCGGATTCTGCCCAGCGTCCCTCACGGGGTCCCTCCTCCTGGCCTCCAGCTGGGCCCAGGGGGCCCCGTCCGCGTCACTGCCCACTTCCTCTCCAGGGCAGGGAGCGTCTTACCCGTGCGCCATCCACAAAAGAGAGGCCTTGGCCACCACCTACTCCTTCAAAGGTATCACCCGCTCGGGCATGGGGGACCCACAGCCAGACCGGGAACCCCTGCCCGCCCTCCCCGAGTAGAACCGGGCTTCTGGGCCCTCACGGACTCACACTGCTGCACGCCCTGCCTCGCCCGCTCTGGGACCAAAACTTTCAGAACACGTTTCTGTGAGGAACCACACACGCCGGTGGGTTCCCATCGGCAGAGACGCAGGGTGAGTGGGGACACAGCCTTGCGCACGGCGGTGCCGCCCACGCTCATCGGTCTGGCCTCCCCCATCAGGGCAGTTACGCCCGAGATCGTCACACTCTTAACACGCAGCTCATACGGAGGTCTCATCACCAACCGGAAACCATGGAGCGAGAGAGCAAACGTGAGCATTTTATCCCTGCTGGTCCGATGTCAGAGGTGGATGACACGTTCTGCTCTGACGAGCTCATTTTAGAACCCCGGGAAAGCACGCACAGAGAGAGCAGACGACATGCCTGCACGAGCCGTCACATGTGTGTGACAAATACCACAGACACAAACTGAGCTTTCTATTCACTTCACGGGTAGGTTCCAAATACTGGAGGAGTCATAGTCGAATGAATTAAATAAATGACTCGTAATCATATTCGAGAATTTGAATAGGATTATTATTATTTGTGTTTCAGTCTGGAGAAATGGAAATGGAAATCACATCTCTCACAAGCAGCACTTGGATAAGAAATCTCATGGTCAGGAAAATGGGCTGCAAACCGTGATGAAGGTACCCAGGGCCTCAGAACGTGACAGTTACAGCCATCAGGGAAACCTTTCTTCACTTGAATTTTTAAACAAAATTCTATTCTACAATTTATCCACAAGGCCTCTTAATTATGTTTTTAATTGAAAACAGTTTTTTCCCCAAATAACCAATGGATGTTTAACATTATCACTGTAACATTGCAATTGCCAAGTAAGTTGTAAGTATAAAAACACATTACGTGTGCAAAAAAACCCCCAATCCCAAAGAAAAAGATTAAGTAAAGCTAACACCACGGCCTTGCATGTATGTGTGTGTGTGTGTGCGTGTGGGGGGGGGGTCATGTGTGCCCGGGGGCCCTTCCATCACAGGCGGGGCTGGGCACCCGCACAAATCTGCCCAGGGACGCCTCCGCGCATGGCCCTGTCTCTGCAGATGGGGCCCCTGCTGATGGCTACAACCCTGCAGTGGAAAAGCAGCTGAGGCACCACCGCTCACCTTTCCCTCCTGCGTGGGGACGCTTTTGGCACAGGGCCCCTGGCATGGCTGGAAGACATGTCCCGGGTTGGTGGGGATTCGCGGGTGTCAGGTGGAGACTGCTGCCGCTGTGGCACGAGGAATCCTTCCCCCAGAATTATTTAGCAACGAAGGGATTAAAAAAAGAAAAGAATGCATTTTAGTAGGGAGGTCCATCCACCAAAATTTAAAATTTCCAAGCTTTTAAGAGTCTGCATGGCAATTTCAAAATGTTTAAAAAGTACTCGTTATAAAAACTGTATTAAAAAAATCTCTACAGGAAGCCTGAGTTGTTTGTTTGTTTTTTAAATGTATGTATTTATTTATTTATTTGGCTGCGTTGGGTCTTTGTTGCTGCGCGTGGGCTTTCTCTAGTTGCGGCGAGCGGGGGCTACTCTTCGTTGCGGTGCGCGGGCTTCTCGTTGCGGTGGCTTCTCTTGTTGCGGAGCACGGGCTCTAGGCGTGCAGACTTCAGTAGTTGTGGCTCACGGGCTCTAGAGCACAGGCTCAGTAGTTGTGGCACACAGGCCCAGCTGCTCCGCGGCATGTGGGATCTTCCCACACCAGGGCTCGAACCCGCGTCCCCTGCATTGTCAGGCAGATTCCTTAACCACTGCGCCACCAGGGAAGTCTGAAACCTGAGTTCTGAGCACCTGCATTTCATTCTTGCAAGGCCAACCCTGACCCCCGTGTCTGTGTGGGCAGCGCCCTGGAGGGGCGCTCAGCACCCTGATGGAGTGAGCAGGGCGCCACGTGGGCCTGGGGCGGGTCTCCTGCACCCAGCTCTGAGGAGTGGTAAGGGCAGAAACCCCAGCGACCACCAGGTGCAGCCGGGGGGCAGGGGGTGTGGGGGGACCTCCTGAAGAACCTCGAAGCCAGCTGATTCCGAGACGTAAGGATTCACACGTGGAAATCAAAGGGGACTGGCACCGCCAGGGAAGCCCAGTGGCCATGAAGGGCGCTGCCAACTGCAGCTCCCCCAGGCAGCCCGGCTACACCTGGGCAGCGGCCCGTCAGATGGGGCAGTGGACAACTGCAGACTGGACGGGACCGAGGCAGAGGAGGCAGTGGTGCTCCCAGGGGATGTGCACAGTGTGAAGTAGAACTTCACTCCATTTGGGAGAATAAAAAAGACTTTTTATTGAAAATAAGCTATTGGTTGATACATTTAGCATTTCTGTATTTTTCAGTCATTATTACGCTCCTCTGAACCACTTTTATTCATCAACATTAACTGTATAAACTTGTGCTTGTTCCCAAAATAAAAACCACTTTCCTTCAAAAACCCTTTGCCTCCTGACGAGCGCACTGGCTGAATTACTGGTTTCTTATTGTGCTTTGCGATCTCCCACCAGGCGGGCACTGAAGAAGCCCGTGGGTGGGGTGGCAAGGGGGGTACCTGGGCGGGGTGCTCGGCCCGGCGCTAGGGCTCCTCTGCAATCTACTTGTTGCCATTTCTTAACCAAAAAGCGTAACCTACAAAAAAAGATAGAAAACATTGAAAACTAGAGCAAAACAGGAGTGAAAAGAACCAAGAAAATCCAGACGTGACCGGACCATGGAGTGAGAGCACGGCCCTCCACGCAGGCAGCCGCCAGCACCTTCCCGGCCCCGCCCCCGGCCCCTGGGCCCCCAGGCCCCCGACCCTGCCCCTCCACTCCCAGACCCAGCTGGGGTCTGTCTGGTTCACCGCACTCCCTTCCATCGCTAACGCACTTGACAGGCCCTGGACAGCTGGGGGAAATGGAGACCCTCGCCCTCCACGTGGTGACGGGAGGTGCAGCGGTGTTGGGGCCCCTAGACCCCTCTCCTCGACGGCCCCCAGCAGCTCCCTCACAGCACTGCTGCCTCTGAGACCCAAGGCCCAGGAGGTACCTCCGCTTCGCGTTGGTGGAAAGACGGAGGCAGGGTTTGGGGCTCTCCCCCCGCCCCCCAACCCAGCATCTGACGTACTTCCTGGCACGGGGCACGTTCTCCGAAAATACAGAGCAGATGGACGGACGGACGGACAGGTGTCAGACAGAGTGACAGGCAGGTGGGAGGACAGTCTGTGGTCCGGAGAACTCAGAGGGAGGGAGGGCGGGCGCTAAGTGCCCAGAGGCCGGGAGAGGCCTCCACCCCGCGGGGACTCCTGGCAAGTGTGCGGCTGGACCGTGTGCGGTGCTGGGTCTCTGAGGGCAATGGGACCCACACTGCCTTTTGTGGTGCAGTCCAGGGAAAGGCCGAGGGGGCCCAACCCACCCTGCTGTGCCTGGTCCAGCAAACGGAGGTGAGCGCAGCCCAGAAAAGGCACCTCCGTGGGCACCAGAGCAGACACAGTGGCACAATTCTTAGTGGGACAAACGTTTTTAGAAATACAGCAGATTTTAAAATTATAAAATAAAATAGATTTTCATCACTGTTAATTCTGAAATAGTCAAAGGTCCCTATCACACCAGGGAGGCCATCCGTACTCCACAGTGGCGCCCTGCATGCAGAATGGCTGGAGCTGCGCTGGGCTGGGCCAGGCGGACACTTAGGGGTCAGGTGTCCCTCCCTGCTGGGGGGCCCACAGCGTGTCCTCCTGCGCACATGGCGCCCTTTATGAAGCACAGATTTGACTAAAATATAAGAAACTGAAACACGAAGAAGTGAAATGCAGTTTTAAGCTCGATCAGACATGTCTGTCATCATAAGAATACCATTAAGGGGAAGGCTTTGTTTTACAATAAAAAGACAGCCTTAAACCCTTCCATCTTAGAAGGTGCAGTTCTACATAACGTGGTTTCCGGAAGACAAGGGTCGTCTATATTTTAAGGCCTCAAATATCATTCATCTTAAAAGAGGGAACAGCTGTAGCGTTTCAAAGACTAAACGACCCCAAAGCAGACAGGAGGCACGCGCCTCGGCGGTACCTTAAGACAGCGATCACCACCCTGACGGCAGTGCGGAATTTTGTAAAAGGGCGTGCCGCCACCGCTTTCCTATCTGCCTTGGAAGGAAATACTCCCAAGTGGGCGATCATGGAGAGTGTTTCTTGTTCAGAGTCCTGGAATCCACCAATCAACAGCAAAAGATACTTCTTTTGATAAATCAGGGCTTTTCTAAAGCTCTCTGCTCTCAGATAATGCAGGTACAATTTTTCCATCTAAAAGAAAAAGAAAAACCAGTGAAACTTAACCACAGGACAAAGACATCCTTCTCACAAGTCTCCATAGCACACTTGTACCAGGTGCTTTAAAAAGAACCAGACTTCTTTCCACAGCAAATTATCACAGCAGTCAGCTCCGCACGACATCTATAACCAGCAACAATCTTGCAGTTCAGAGTTGGATCTTGTTTATCTGACAAAACACAGAGCACAGACGACCCTTCACCAGCATCAGAGGAGCCCCACGAGGGCCCAGGAATTGGACTACCAAGCACGGACAAAGCTGGGGGCAGGTGGGGGTTTCATCACAGGTCTGCAGGCATTGGGGGTCGGGGAGACCTGAGGTCACAGGCAGAGGTTGGTGTCCATATCCTAATACGGCTTTTCCCTCCAGAGAGACCCACAGCTTGGGCCTCACCATCGGAAGTGCTGACTGAGCTGTGGGCTCAAGGCTTTTTCCAGGCTGTGGACACTATCATCTGTAATTCAAGCACCAAGACTTTCACTCCTTAACCCAGGATTTTAGAAAGTACCACGGGCGCTGCGGAGGATCTCTAGGGCAGTGAAAACGCTTTGCATGACACCACTGTGGTGGACACTTGTCATCTTACACTTGTCAAACCCACAGAATGCATGGCCCCAAGAGCAGCCGCACGTGGTAACAACGTGACGCTGTGGGTCTTTCGACTGCAACACATGCACTGCCTGGGGGGAAGTGGATGGTGGGGCAGAGGGTTCGGGAAACCTCCGTACCTTCCCCTCAATTTGGCTGTGAACCTAAAACTTGCCTAGAAACATAAATCTTAAACAAGTAAGGAGCAGCCATGAGACGGTGTGTGCACACCTAACACCGCCCATGGGCTTGGTCTTACCTTGGCATTGCAGGCGCCAGCCTCCGGCGCGGGCAGTGCTGGGTCTGGGTGTCGCGCTGAGCCCGGCGAGACCATCCTGTCCTGCCTCCACGCAGACCTGTCCGACCTCTGCAATGGCCACAGACAGCGTGTCTACACAGCTGCTCTCCCGGGACAGCATCTCAAGAAAGCTGGCCGAGGGCTTCCCCGGTGGCGCAGTGGTTAAGAATCCGCCTGCCAGTGCAGGGGACACGGGTTCGAGCCCTGGTCCGGGAAGATCCCACATGCCGCGGAGCAACTGAGCCCGTGCGCCACTACTGACTGCACCCTACAGCCCGCGTGCCACAACTACTGAGCCCACGTGCCACAACTACTGAAGCCCGCGCCTAGAGCCCGTGCTCCACAACAAGAGAAGCCACCGCAATGAGAAGCCCGCGCACCACAATGAAGAGTAGCCCCCACTCGCTGCATCTAGAGAAAGCCCACGTGCAGCAACGAAGACACAACGCAGCCAAAAAAATAAGGAAGGAAGGAAGGGAGGGAGGGGAAAAGAAAAGAAAAGAAAAGAAAAGAAAAGAAAAGAAAAGAAAAGGAAAGAAAAGGGGCTGAGAGCACAGTGGTGACCGCTCCCAGGCCCGAGCCGCCCACATGCTGTGCCCACTGGACACGGGTGGGCTGGGGCAGGTGCCGGTCACCTGGGTCCCTCTCTTTAGCCTCTTCTCAGTGATGTCCTGGTTGTTACATGATTATTTTATTACACTCAAGGATGGTTACTACACACCGTTTACTGAAGTACAATTGTACAAAAGGTATATTTTTACTAAAAACAAAACCCTCACATTTGAGAAATCACCCTGAATTCAAAGCTTTAAGCCTATTAGACACCCCTGTCCTCCCTGGCCCTGGAAATGCTGCCCCTGGCAGACGCGGACACCCAGCTCTGTTGAAGCACCATCGAGCCACGCACCCTGGACACCTCAGGAGGGGCCCACACCGCACAGAGGGGATGTCGTGACCAGGCCACGTGTGCCAACACTGGCCGCGTGGCCTGGACACCACGCTGTGCTGAGCACCCCAGAGCTCCGGTGTGGACACACGAACAGAAGAAGGGCCCCACAGGGAGGGCCAAGGCTGCCGCCCACAGCGCACAGCCAGGGCCGCCTGTCGCCGAGGCCAAGGCCAGCTCGGAGCACGCCCGGGGCCACGTGCTCAGCTGCCACCAAGGCGGCCTGGCTGCACCGCCCACAGCGCAGGGCAGGACTCGGAAGAGGGAGGTGCCGAGCTGGGTGACCTCCCTGCTGGGGCAGAAGGAAGAGGCCACATTTCCCGGTTCTAACAGAGCCCGGTCTCTCCTGGGAAAAGACACTCTAGCAACAGGAGTCACCCCGACACAAAGGAGAAGACGCTCCAGTCTCTCCACCCTCAGCCTGCCTCTTGCTCGCTCATTACATTTATTTCCTGATTCATTACCTTCCAGGCGAAGGACAAAGCGTTCCAGGTGATGGTGCTTTAGTCCACCCCGGGCGCCCTCTGAACAAGCAGCCCCCAGGGGAGCAGGCGGCCGTGCTCGGCGCCAACGGCACCTCTCGCCTTTACAGCCCCTCCCGACGAGGAACAGGGCCACGGGTCTGCCGGCGGTTGGGCCCCACGAGCACAGGAGCCCCCTTAACCCCACAGCGCTTCGGACAGACAAAGCAGAACTGGACAGAACTGAGAAGACAGAGGTCCCGCTTGGGGACACACCACCGCCCTCTGGTGACTGCCAGCGGGACCTGCCCGGCCTTGACAGGGCACCCTGCCCAGGAGCACCAGAAACACCAAGCCCAGCACAAAGAACCTTCCGGAAGAGAAAACACTAGGCACGGATGGTCTCACTGGTGCATCTTAACAAACACTTAAGGAAGAGATGAATACCAGCTCTACACAATCTCTTCCAGAAAACAGGAGGGAACACGTCCCAGCTCATTTCATAAGGACAAGACCAAAGACAATGAAAAAAACCCTCCAGGTTAACATCCCTCATGAAGCCAGATACAAAAACGTACGCCAAACATAAGCAAATCGAACCCAGCCTGCAGCCGCCGGGGCCCCAGGACGCGTACCCTGCGCGCACAGCCCTCCGGCGGGGCCCTCGGGGCCCGCGGCGTCCTCTCCAGCCGGGACACGGCCCTGCACAGCTCCGCCCTCTCCCGCGTCACCGCGCTGAGCGCTCTGCTCAGGGACTCGTTGTCCTTCAGCAGGACGTCCACCAGCTCGACCTGCAGCTCCACCGTCATCTTCTTCTTGAGGAGAAAACAAGGTCGGAAAATGTTTTGTTCAAAGCCGCTACTCGTGGCTTTTACTGTGGGCTGTTCTCACAGATCGCAGCTTTAAACGCATTTGGGGTTGGCGGGAAGCTCGCGGGGCTGGGCAGAGTCCATGTACGGGAAGGAGAGGGCAAAAGCCGTCCCGTCAGATCACATTTCCTCTCACTCTCCTATGAAACAGGCTTTGCACGAAACCGGGCATGGACAGAGGGAGGCTGTCACAAAACACGACCCCCTCCCTGTTCCGACAGCGCCACCGGCACAGGCAGGGCGCGACGGGTGGCGGGAGGAGCACGCTTATCCCTGAGGGTCCCCAGAACAGGCGTGTTCTTTCCAGGCCCCAGCGGGCGCAGGACACCGGCAGGGTCAGCTCTCCTGCTGCCCGCGCTGCCTGCTGCTTCCACGACAGACATCACGACGTCCTAACTGCCACGGACGTTTGTCAGGAATTCATAGCAGCGGTCAGGACTCCTGAAGCACCCCCGACGCTGCTGACGGGCAGCTCCTTTCCAGCCCAGAGCCTCAACACAAGTGCGTGAGCGGCAGATGGGCCGGGGCGTCGGCCACAGAGCGGGACAGACCAGCGCCCCCGTGGGCACCAGGAACGGTGCGTTGAGCCAACCACGCGACAGGCCGAGGTGGGAGGCAGGCCCGGCCACAGTGAACAAGAAAGCTGGTCTCACCCGACAGGAGCTGGTCGTGCCCAATTCAGACTTGAGCGTCTCCAGCGTGTGAAGCAAGGACGCCACTGCCTTCTCGTTTGACGATGTCCAATCGCTGATGGTCCTGGAGAGGCACACGGACACTCAGAAGGGGCGTGTGGGTCCCGGGCGGCAGGCACTCCGCGTAGCGCCCGGGGAGCCCTGCGGTGACCGTGGCAGCCGGGAGGCTGCACGGCCTGGAAGCGGGCAGTCTGTGAAGCCCAGAAGCCTCCAGCCCCTGAGCACTGACCATGGACCACGGAGGCTCCCTCAGTGTGCCCACCTCCCCCCGCTGCTCTCTGCCGGGACTCTGAGTCGGCTACTGAGACGCTGTCCCTAAGCAAGACTTTGCTGCTCCATCAACCACACCCAATCACAGACAGGAGAGCTGTACGGTCTGAGCTTCCGTGTGCTCAGAAAAGGGCAAATCAACGTTGGTTCCCGCCAAACAGCAGGGCCGTGGGTCCTCGACCAGGCAGACGCATCCCGGCCCCGTGGGCAGCCGGCCAGGGTGTCAGGCGAGGCAAACGCTGCACAGACACCGGGCACCAGCCCTGCCTTGGGGGACTCGGGTGGGAGGGGGGCTGGCCTCGGGCCGGACCCTCTGGGTGCTGAGCAAGGGTAAAGGGCCATGGAGAGACCTGATCTGAAAGACACCTGGATTTCCTGTCATATTAGAATGCAAAGACCACAACGCTGTCGTCATCTTTCAATACTGCCCACGAAGTCATCTGCACACGTGGGGTGAGAAATAGAGTCCGTTTCATTAAAACCTGAACCCGAAATCAAAGACACGCCCCAAACTCAGTATTTTTCTCAACACGAAAGGTGCTGGGCACATGGCCGGGTCAGTCCCGAGACTCGCCTGTCCACCGTCTGGTTGATGAAGCTGGTCAGAAGCCCCGCGGCACAGAGCAGCTGCTGCCGCACCTTCTCCAGGCCCCGCTGCTGCTCCCGGGGGCGCTCGGGCTCCGAGTCTGGCTCCGGGCAGGGGCGCACGGCCTCCCTCGCCTGCAGCTCCCTCACCGTCCGCTGGAGCTGCTGGATCTTGTGCGCGTCCCGCTGGCGCCGCAGCTCTAACTCCCGCTGCCAGCAACGGCGAAAAACAGAAGCGAGCCTCACACACGGTCCAGGGTGGAGACCGCAGCCAGGAGCTCGGCCCCGGGCCCCGACCGACCAGCCCCCAACACACTCCACACGGGGGCTCCGGGCGCGATGCGGAGTCAGGGTCCCCCCACCCCGTGGATCCGGGACAGGGCCCGGGACGGGACGAGCCACAGCCCGAGCCCGGCCCCCCACCTCAGCACGCATGCGGGCATTGAGTGGGCGCTCAACACTGAGAAGGCAGGCCTGAGTCTCAGGAGGCCCTGTGCCCCCCACTCGCGATCCCCGCCCTTCAGTGCGGAGGTGCCAGGGGACCCAGCCGGCCAGGCCGCTCCCTGCCCCACACCCAGGACCCGAGTCTCCACAGGGAGACAGCAGACCACCGACAGAAACCACTCCACGTGCTGAGAAGTTCAGGGAGCGGCGGGGGCTCGGAGAGCATGGGGGCTGACCCCAGGGGATGACGCCTGGGGAGGGGGGCTCCAGGGAAACAAAGACGGCCAGGCCGGAACCAGGCAGGGCAGAGAGGGCACAGGCCCGGCCCAGCCGCTCCTCAGGGCGGCACACGGACCAGGCCTGCTTCCCACCCAGCGCCTCCCGCCCTTTCCCGGCATCACCCCCATTCAGTGCTCGAGCCTCCTCAGGAAACTGCGATCCTTTTTTATCCATTTTCCAGATGAGGAAAGTAACAAAACCAAGAGACCCACTGGTTTATTTTGTTTAGGAAAGATGAAATTGGCCCTGAAATAACTATCAGAGGCTTGGGCCACTACGGCCAGAAAAAGACCCCACAACCCAGATCAAGCTAACTACCTACAGTGAAAATAACACCAAAAGCACAACATACTTAAAAAAGAAAAATACATATCAAGGTGCATCATGAAGGACAGTTACTAATTTGACTTGGAAAACACTTTGTTGTTGTTTTTTTTTAAGCAATCACGTTACATTTTTACAAAACAAAAACCAAAAACAAACAAAAAAAAGAAAAACAAAAGAAAAAAAACCCAAAATTAAATAAAAAGGTTTGGCAGAAGACTCTGGATAAGGTTTGGGAAGCCCCTTGAGAAGCACATGAAGACAACAAACCTCTCTCCTCCCACACGCACAAAAAACCTGGAACACGCCCTGGGGGTCCCGAGTGACCAAGGCCCACCCAGGGCCGTGACTCTAGCCGCCTCCGTCAGGAAACCCCCGGCCTCTGCCACAGCCCCGAACGATTCCTCCACTTCCACGACCTCCAGTGATGAAACACGACTGCGTTCCAGGTTGTTTAACCCCACCAAAAACACCAGTCGTTACACACACAACACGCGTGAGCCTTGAAAACCCCATGGCAGGAACCAGACACAGAAGGCCACACACCGTGTGATTCCACCGACACAAAACGACCAGCAGAGGCAAATCCAGAGATGGAAAGTAGACCAGTGGGTGCCAGGGGCTGGGTCCCTGCTAACAGGCCCAGGGGTGCCCTTGTGGGTGAGGAACATGTTCTAAAATTGATTGCAGTGATGGCTGCACAACTTCTGAATACACTGAAAACCGCTGCATTGTGCAATTTAAATTGGTGAACTCAGTAGCATGTGAATGATATCTCACTAATATTTATTTCTTGATGATTTCACAGCAGCCTAACCATTAAAAAGACCAGGCCATTGGTTTTCCTTGTGCATTTTAAGAGCTTTTTATAATTTCCCAAAACCCCCAAAAAGAAATAATAAAGGTAATGTTTTTGAAGTTCTAAAAAATATTTTTAAAGAGAGCAAAATAAAGGTCAATCCATGAGGGCTTCCCTGGTGGCGCAGTGGTTGAGAATCTGCCTGCTAATGCAGGGGACACGGGTTCGAGCCCTGGTCTGGGAAGATCCCACATGCCACGGAGCAGCTGGGCCCGTGAGCCACAACTACTGAGCCTGTGCATCTGGAGCCTGTGCCCCGCAACGGGAGGGGCCGCGATAGTGAAAGGCCCGCGCACCGCGATGAAGAGCGGTCCCCACACCGCGATGAAGAGTGGCCCCCACTTGCCGCAACTAGAGAAAGCCCTCGCACGAACCAAAGACTCAACACAGCCAAAAATAAATAAATAAATAAATAAATAAAGTAGCTATAAAAAATTTAAAAAAAAAAAAAAAAAAAAAAAAAAAAAAAAGGTCAATCCATGAGAAAACACAGGATATAATTTCCTCAAAAACAAATGCTTTTGGTCAATGTATAATGTATCTAAAATTAAGACCCATCCAAAAAATAAAGGAGGGAACACTTCCCAGCCCATCCTGCAAGGCCAAGATCTTCCTGATATCAAAACCAAAAGCACCACAAGAAAAGAAAACTACAGAACAATATCTCTCATAAATATAAATGCAAAATCCTTAACAAAATACTAGCAAACTGAATCCAACACTATTTAAAAAAGAATTATACACCAAATTCAAGTGGGAGGCATCCCAAGAGTGCTAGGATGACTGAATATAGGAAAATCAATGTCCTATATCATATCAAGAGAAGGACAAAACCCGTAAATCTGAAAAGACACTGAAAGAACAAGTCCAATACTCTCTCATGATTAAAAGTAAAAAATAGAAAAGATTGAATAAACTAAAAATAGAAGGCAATTTCCTCCGAAAAGGGGCATCTACAAAAATGGCACAACTACCATCGTACTCAGCAGTAAAAGACTGACTGGTCCCCCAAGATCAAGAACCAGGCTGGACGCCTGCCCTCACACACCGTGGGTTCTGGCCAGGGCAGTCAGGCAAGGAGAAGAGACAAAAGCATCCAGGTTGGAAGGAATAAGTAAAACTATGTCTATTTGCAGAAAACATGGTCTTCTATATGTAAAATCCCAAAGAATCCATTAAAAATATTGGAACTAATAAACCAGTTCAGCAAGGTTACAGGACACAAGATCAAGGTGTGAAAATCACCTGTATCGCTACACATTCGCAACAAACAACCTGAAAAGGGAAGTAAAAACTAATTCCATTTACTACAGCATCAAAAAAATAACATTTAGGAATAAATTTAACAAAAGAAACGCAAAGCTTATCACCTGAAAGTGACAAAACATTATTGAAGGAAACTAAGGAGCTAAATAAACAGAGAGCCCTTCCGATTTCACGGATGGGAAGACCTAGCATTGTAAGGAGACAACACTCCCCAAAGCGATCTACAGATTCAGTGTGATTCCTACCAAGATCCCAAGGGCCTTAATGCAGAAGCGGAAAAGCCGATCCTCAGATGCACACGGAACCACAAGGGGCCCCGAGGATCCAAAACCACCTGGGAAAGAACAAGGTCGGAGGACGCGCGCTTCCCGATTTCCAACCTGCTACAAGGCCGCGGTGGCCAGACGAAGGCACAGCCCAGAGCCAGGACAGGCCCTCCGGCCGTGGCGGGCTCACCAGCGTCTCCTTGTCTCTCTGCCACCTGCTCCACTCCTCCGCGTCCGCTCGGCTCGGCCTCGGCTGTGCTGCCGTCCCCGCGTCCTCGCGTCCTGGCTGCTCTAACCTCTCCCGCGCTCTCGGCGGGGTCTCCACGGGTGGCCTCGGCGCCGCACTTACCTCCTGCTCCCGCTCCACCTCCTGGCGGGGCACGTGGGCCTCAGCCTCCAGGGCTCGCTGCCGCGCGGCCTCCAGCGCCACCTCCAGCTCCAGCACGCGGGCCTCGCAGCCCCTGAGCTTCTGCAGCAGAGCTGGATGCGCCTGCTTGTGCTGCGGCCGCCGGCTCAGCCGCTCCGTGAGCAGGCGCTCGTGCTGCAGGGCCTCCGAGAGCTCGCGGGAGCGGCCCTGCTCGGCCTCCAGGCTCCGCTGCAGCTCTGAGAGGTGGCCACGCTCCTGCGCCAGCAGCGCCTCGCAGCGCGAGGCCTCGATCTGCAGCTCCTTCCGGAGGTTGTCCTTCGCCGTCTGCTCGTGTTTTAGCGCCACGCACAGCTGGTTACTCTGCGCGCACTGCTTCTCCAAAGACGCCCTTAACTCCTGCATCGGGGAAAAGTGGGACGAGGCAAGTCAAAGCCAGAGCAAGAGCATCTGAACAGCTTCCGCAGCTGGAGCTTCTGACGTCACACCCTGGGTAAAAGGAGGGCGAGCGATAACCCTCTTTTCGTGGCTCTGCCGGCCTTGCTCGTGGATGCGGCGCTTTTCTGAGCGCAGTGCCACGTCCCAGGTTCACCTCCCTCCCTGAATCAGGGGCTCCGGTGCTGCGGAAGGGCGGGCCCTCGACCCCCTCACGGTGCTTGGCTCAGCCAGGCCTACGGGACGCCGCTGCGCGTGGCCACGCGGCTGCCACACAGGGTGCCGGCCAGAGGCCTCCCCTGCGCACGGGCGGGGCCCCCATGCGGCTCTGGGGCTGCACTGCCCTCACGGAAGCGAATGCCCGGAGGCGAGGGCCGCACGTGCAGGGACGCTCTGAGCCCTGAAGGTGCAGCCGCGTCGCAGCCCCAGGCCCTGGCCCCTGGGCACAATGGCGGCCGCGCGTCACCTCCAGGGTCCTGGCGCTCTGGCGCTCCCTCTGCAGGCGCTGCAGTCGCTCCTCCTCCAGCCGGCTCTGCAGGGCCCGCTCCTCGGCACGCTCGCCCTCCAGCTGCTGCCGCGCGGCCTGCAGCTCACCCTCCTTGCCGTCCAGCACCGACCTGTGTGGGGACACGGGCTCTCAAGGGGGCGCCGGCCAGCACCCGGGGCTCCCAGCGCAGGGAGGGCGGGCCCTGCGGTGTGTGCGGCCCCCCACGAGCCTGCGGGGGCAGAGGCTCCTCCCCAACACCCATCACGACAGCCGGGCAAACCGCGGCTTCGGATGGCATCTTTCACTTCGAGGCCAAGACGTGGCAGGAGCCACGTGACTTCCATCATTATTCGGCCAGAAGCCTGAGGGCAGGACTAGAAGGTGGAGCCTTGCCAGTGGGGTCGCACCTCAGCTGAAGGACCTCTTTCTGCACCTCGTTGAGGGACTTCAGCAGCCGCTCGTTGTCCTGTCTACACTCGCAGAGCTCAGATTTCAGATCTCTGACTGTGTTCTGTTCCACCACCAGCAGCTTCCGGACGTCATTTGCTTTCTCCTGCTCTTCGTTCAGGGTCTTCTGCAGGTCGCTTACTATACCTTTTTCCTGCTCAACCTTATACGCCAATAACTCAACTAAGAAAGAGATTAAATGAATTAAAATAGCATTATCCACGAGTCCAAAGTGAGCTGCACAAATGATTTAACAAATTAGTAACCAACCAGTAAAAGAATGGGATGTGTTCACTCTGGGGGGACAGGAAGCGTCTATGACCCAGAAGCCGTTGTTTCTGACGGAACCAAGATACTCGGGACACATGCCTTCTGCCCACACCCGCCCCAGCCTCGCCCTCGCGGCCAGTGAGCATCCAGAGAGAGACACACAGGCAGAGAGCGGGCGGGATCACCCAGCCGTGCAGGCCATGTGATGCAATGGGGTTCCGGGGTTGGGGGGGCACACGCCCTCTCGACCCCTGCGATCTTCAGGCCTGGGGTCTCCCAAGGGCAGAGGCTGGAGCTGGGCCAAGATGGACCTCCATAGAGCCCACCCAGCCTGGCACACGAAGCCCGGTGTGACCATCCCGTGGCCACCCCACTCGCCACCCCTGCACTAACTGCCTCCCACCAGAGACAACCCAGCCCAGACAGCTTCGCTGGAGAACCCTCCCAGAACTAGGAGCAGACACACCCACTCCTCCAGGAACCGAAAGCAGAAGAAAAAAACCCACAGACCAGGACCCTCATGAACACAGATGCAAAATACGAGCAAGTCCAGCCCAGAGGTGCACAGCGTGAGGCCTCACGCTGAGGCTGGGGCTCGGAGGCAGGCTGCCCCACGGGACGGAGTCGAGTCCTCACCCGGCACTCAGAGCATCCCCCGGGGAAGTGGCAAGAACAAGAGGAGAGGAGATGGGGAAGAAAAAATAAGATGAAGTGTTCTTTCCCTGCAGATGACATGAGTGTCTGTGTAAAAATCCCAGAGTCTAAATTAAACTCAGAAACCTGCCACAGGCCACTTCAGCCTCTTGCGAGCCCCAGTGGCCCTCGCGGACGTGGGCCTGCGGCGCCCAGCACGCTGGCGCCGACACGGCCCCCACCAGCTGCTCACCAGGATGCTGGGAAAGGCCTCCACCCTGACCGGCACGCGTTCTGCACTCGGCGGCCTGCGGAGTCAGCTAGGGGCTCGCTGACCTGCCTGCCACCTCCCGACAGGTGAGTGTCAGGATAAACGTTTCAGGGCCAAAGCCGAGAGGCCACACCCACCCTGCCTCCGCAGCTGGTGTTCTTGGTGGCTCCCGCGGGCCTCCGCGCTGGTCAGTGCCACGCACAGCTGCTGCAGCTTCTCCTGGTTCTGCAGGTGCGTCATCCGCAGCTGGGCACGCAAAGCCTGGATCTCGGACAGCAGGCTACTCCTGTCCGACAGGAGAAGGTGCTCCAAGGACTTCTCCTGCAGGTCCCCCTGCAGATGGGGTGGCAGGGGATCAGGGCAGGGGGACATAAGACACAGCAGAAAAAGGGGGTCCTGAGGGCTGGCGTGCCAGGCAAGAGCAGCCCCTGCCCCGCAGCTCATGCTCCCGGCGTCCCTGCCACAGGAGGACGCGGGCGACAGCTGTGCGGCACGAACGCAGGCACAGTGGCCCTGGAACCCTCAGGTCGCAGGCAGCTCTGCCCCCAGCACCTTGGTCTCGCTTCCTGGGCCTGGTCGACGCTCGCTACGCACCCTGCCCTCTCTTACGAGGGAACTGGCGGGGAGCAGGCTCCCACAGCCCTCGCGGTGCTGACCCTCCAACCCTGGGCTCAGCGCTCACAGCCTGGAGCCGGGCCGCCTAGAACTGCTCTTCTGCTTTCAAGGAAAGGCCAGTTATTTCCAGAACAGAGTAAGATCCTGAAGGAAGGTAAGTGCACAGAGTTTTCCACTTCATGGAATTCATGCATAAAAACACAGTGTTATCTGTGGACTGAAGCAGGATTTGCTGCTCAGTTACTGCCTTGCTCTAAGGTCGAGTGAAACGTGGGAACCACGATTCACGTGTGAAACACGCTCCGTCACCCTCTGTGTCAGGGTGGGCTCCGGGGGGAAGCCAGGGCATGGGCTCACCTGCTCCTGGACCACCTTCTCCAGCCTCTCCAACAGGGAGCCGCAGCCCCCAGGGCCTGAGCCACAGGGCCGGGGCCGCAGCTCGACTCTCAGTATCTCCCGTTCCTTTTCAAAGGCCTCTTGCACGATTTGCAGAAATTCCCCTCTCCAGTCGAGGCCCACGTTGGAAGGTTCCTAAAATATTGAAACAAAGAGTCTGTGTCCCTATAAACGCATCCTGCAGGTTCAAACAGAACCCACCCCAACTTACGGAGACACACGGATGTCCATGACCACCTAGGGGCACGAGGAGCCAGCTCTGGGCAGAGAACCTCCCCAACACGACGGGGAAGTAAGACAGAGTGAATGTCAGCAAGCAAATCTCTCTTCCGACTGCTGCACATGGGCCTCAGATCCAGGGGAGGCCAGGCCCTGAATGGTGCAGTGTGTGTGTGTGTGTGTGTGTGTGTGTGTGTGTGCGCCCATGCGTGTGCATGTGTGGGGCATGTGTGTGTGTGTGTGCAGGGGCAGGGGGCGTGTGTGTGTGCAGGAGCGGGGGTGTGTGCGTGTGTGTGCACGTGTGCAGGGGTGGGGGTGTGTGCGTGTATGTGTGCAGTGGTGGGGGCCGTGTGCATGTGTGTGCAGGTGTGGGGGGCGTGTGTGTGTGCAGGGGCGGGGGGCGTGCGTGTGTGTGCAGGCATGGGGGGCGTGTGTGTGTGCAGGGGCGGGGGGCGTGTGTGTGTGCAGGGGCAGGGGGCGTGTGTGTGCGTGCGCGCTCATGTGTGCAGGCATGGGGGCGTGTGCATGTGTGTGCAGGGGCGGGGGGCATGTGCGCGTGTGCAGGTGTGTGCATATGTGTGTGTGTATGTGTGCAGACGTGGGGGCGTGCGTGTATGTGCAGGGGCGTGAGCGTGTGTGCAGGGGTGGGGGTGTGTGTGTGCAGGGGTGGGGCGTGTGTGTGCATGTGTGTGTGCAGGCGGGGGTGTGCGTGTGTGTGCAGGGGCGTGAGCGTGTGTGTGTGTGCAGGGGCGTGAGCGTGCGTGTGTGTGCAGGGGCGTGAGCGTGTGTGTGAGCAGGGGTGGGGGCGTGTGTGTGTGCAGGTGCATGTGTGTGTGCATGTGTGTGTGTGCAGGGGTGGGGGTGCGCGCGTGTGTGCATGTGTGTGTGCAGGGGTGGGGGTGTGTGCGTGTGTGTGCAGGGGCGTGAGCGTGTGTGTGTGCAGGGGTGGGGGCGTGTGTGCATGTGTGTGTGCAGGGGTGGGGGCGTGTGTGTGCGCGCGTGTGTGTGCAGGGGTGGGGGTGCGCGCGTGTGTGCATGTGTGTGCAGGGGTGGGGGTGTGCGCGTGTGTGCAGGGGCGTGAGCGTGTGTGTGAGCAGGGGTGGGGGCGTGTGTGTGTGCAGGGGCGTGTGTGTGTGCAGGGGTGGGGGCGTGCGTGTGTGTGTGCATGTGTGTGTGTGCAGGGGTGGGGGTGCACGCGTGTGTGCATGTGTGTGCAGGGGTGGGGGTGTGCGCGTGTGTGTGCAGGGGCGTGAGCGTGTGTGCGCGCAGGGGTGGGGGCGTGTGTGTGCACGTGTGTGTGCAGTGGTGGGGGGTGCGCGTGTGTGTGTGTGCAGGAGTGTGCGCATGTGTGTGTAGGGGTGGGGTTAGGGTTAGTATCCACGCAGGGGGTGTGGTGTCTATACGGGCCACGCACCGGTTGGCTGCCCTCTGGCACCTGCTTGGGCCCACCTGCCCCCTTCCCTTAAAGTTGGGGGTCTGCCCACTGCTCCGTCCACACTCCATGGCCGGCTGGCTCCCTTGCACACGGTTCCGCATCTGGCCCTCACCTCCATGTTGCCCCTCGGCCCGGCCCCCATACCCATCTCTCCATCAAGAGCCTCCCTGCAGGGCTGCAGCCGGCCCCTTCCCCGCAGCCTCTCCTGGAGGCTGGAGCCCAGGGAATGCGAGTGGGAGGGTGGCTGACCAGGCATGGCCTCCCTGCCTGCCGCTGACCCGCCTCTTGCTCCTCTACTCCCACTTCTGGGGCCAAGAAAGGCCCTCAACCAGGTCCGTGCCCACTGCTTCTCCTCTGTATCTAGAAGGCCTGTACCTTCTCCCCCTTCGGGGGTCCTGGGGTGGCATGCTCCCTGGGAGCTGGTGCTGCCTCCAGCAGGCCCTGGCCCCCCATCGTGAGGCACTCGAGGCGGGTGCTGGGCTCGCCCCTGCTCAGGATGCTCGGGGGTCCATGGTATTCAGACAGGGCCAGGATGTGGTGGCTCTCGTCACACACCATCTGCAGCAAAGCCTGAAACGGACAAACATTTCAGAAAGAAGGAGAAGCAGCTTGAAACCTGTCACCATCACTGCCCCGCTGTCACTCGCCAAGGCTCACCAGGCCGCCCCCACGGCCTTTGCACCAGAGACCAGAGTTGCTGCTCTGACCGTAAGGTTCTCAAACTTTCCTCCCCGTAGCTGTCACAGACAAGTAAACGTTTTGAACGAGTGAATTTCTGTGTGAGCTGCTCCAACAAAGGCCCCACAATCCAGCTATCCCGCCTGCTCCCTCACAGTAGCTGCTCAGTTCAGGGAAATCCACAGCCAAGTCAGCAAGATGCCAGGCACCTCCCTGGCCCTCCCGGGACCACAGCTCCCCACCAGGAGGGAGACCCGAGAGCCGCACAGGGACAGCTCGGGGGAAAGGCAGCTGCAGATGGTACCAGGCCAGCTACTGGCCGCTGCAGCCCTCTCACGCCCCCGGGGGAGCCCAGAGTACGTGAGCACAGGAAGGGGTCTTCCACACCACCAGGGTGTGGAGTGGTAGTTACAGAGTGATGGGACATGGCACCTGGGACGTGCATGCCGGCCGTCTGTGCTGCCCACAGAGGCTGAGAGAGGAAGGCGCACCCCGCCCAGGGCCACCCTTCTGGACGGCTAGTGCTACGGCCAATGCAGAGCGCAAGTGACTGTGACCGTCCTCACACCGCGTGTCAACACAGGTTCCTGCAAGGGGCACGTTAGGGAAGCATAAAAGTAGCAACGAAGAGGCCTATGCCAAAGAATGACTAGTTACTTAACTAGAAACAGGTCTTCCTCTAATTCTAATGACGTGACCAAAAACGTGAAACAGTAACATGAAAGTGCTAGACACCAAACTGTAAACTCTGTTTACAAGCGGCCATCTTGAACACTCTACAACAATTTCACTTGAAAAACAATGTATGTGATACAGAATGGAGGCAAATCACAGCCCCGGGGAAGGAGGGGTGGGGAGGCGGGGAGGCTGTAGAGTGGACGGGGCCGCAGGCCGTAAACACCTCCTCCTGGGTCACAGAAGGACAAAAAAGGTGTTCTGAAAAACACCTCTGGAAAAGAACAGCTGTGACAAGCGAGGTCCTCCGCCCTCGCCAAACAGGTGCACGGCGGCCAGGAGGACGGACGTGGAGCGGCCCCCGGGCCACGGGCACAGTCAGGCCGTGAGATCCCGGAGCCTCTGCCCTGAGGACCGCGGAGTCGCAGGGGGCCTCGGCCTGCAGTCTCGCAGCCGCACGTGAACCAGCCGCCCCGCGGGGCCCGTCTGACCAGCTGACACACGCTTCCCGGCGTGACGGACCTTCACCAGCGTCGCCGGCCTCAGGGCGGCCAGAGCCGCGACCGCACGAGGCTCCTGAGACTCGGCCCCGCGGCGAGTGGCCCACGCGCCCCACTGAGGATGGTGCAGCGGAGGGGCTGGCAGGGAACACAGAAGCCGGGCTGACTGACCCAACAGGCTGCTGCGGGGTGGCCGCTCCTGACTTTCTCTCCTGCCGCCTCAGCACTTCTGGAAAAGGCTCCAGGGCCTCTGCTGGGTCTCTTTCTTTCTTTTCTTTTTTAATAACTAAGTATCAAGTATTAAACGTCAAAGCCTAAGCATGAAACACTGTCATTAACAACCAAACTTTTTCCTTAAAAATCAGGAATTCTAGTATTTATGTCATATAAAAAATTGAGGAATGCAAAAAAAAAAAAACAGCTAGAAGACATTGCTCCAATTTCAATTCTTAAAGGAATAAAACCAGTTTCATTTCAAATACAATTTCAGAGAAGATTTTACTTAACATCAAAATCGTTTCCTTTGGGAACACTTACTATCTGAATAAGAGAACCCTCAAAGCGTCTTGGGAAAGCCTCAAAAGCCAAACAAGCAAAAACCACAACTGCTTCCCAAAACAGGGTCACGAGGTCTGGCACCTGAACGACACTCAGGAAGACCAATCCAGTTTCGCCTTGCGACTCAGGACAGCGCCACGCCGTGCAGGCCCTCTGGGCGCTGTGCTGTGACAGGTGCTGCAGGAGGAGCCGCCCCGGGCACAGCGCCCGCGGCCCCCGAGCGTGGCCAGGCCCCACCTGGGACACCGTCCCTGTGGTCCTGCCACAGCGGCGCATCTCCTCCCTTTGAGCCGCTACGCAAGGCACAAACTCGTAGCAGGGCTGAGGCCAGTGCAGCTGCGGACGGGCCAGAGGGGAGGCCCCTCGAGCCCCCTCCCCTGCTCCCCGCCGGCCAGTACCTTCACTTGCTTCGGATGGACTTCTTTCTCCTTCATGGCGCCCAGCGGCCGTCGGAAACCCCGGGGGCTGAGAGGCGCTGCGGGACCAGCAGTGGGCGCTCCCAGTCTTCCCGAGCCTTGGCTTAGTGTCTCTCCAAACCCCGCGCCATCACCTAGAAACACACCGCAGAGTCAGGGCCTAGACCCGCGACTCTGGTGGCGATCCTCAGGGACGGCCCCGAAGCACCGGGAGAGCCACGGCCAGGCTCCTCTCACCAAAGGAAACATCGATGGACACCCCCAGACAGTAAAAATGTTTCATAAAAACGTTAAGATGAGAGCTACACACATTAAGTAAGAAAACGTACATTTTGCACGTTTAGCATGTTAATGTCCGTGATTTGAACATAAACCCTCCGGGCAGCTCAGCTCATTTTCACAGATGCAATGTGTGTTTCCTCACCCCCAAAAGACGGGGCAAATCGGCAACTGTGCTGAGCGCCTCGGAGGACGGACGAGAGAGGCAGCGGGACACGAGGAGGAGGCTGAGCGGGAGGACAGGCCCGAAGCGCCCGGAGGAGCAGCAGCATCTCGCGGGGCGGGGGACGCCTGATCTGGGGGTGGGTGGAGAAAAGCCTGGACCGGGCAGCCCGGCTGGGGAGCCCTCAACAAAGTCTCAAATTTGAGACTCCAGGAGCCTCTGTCTGATGGGAGGGGCCTCAAAATAGAACTCATAACCTCTCGGAAGCACGCAGCTCCCTGAGCTGTTCCTGAGCCTTGAACTGTGGTCAGTCCAGGAAGACTTGGAAGCACACACTCTGGAAAACGGAAGGAGGCACCCGGTGGAAAAGCAGAGCCCACCGTCCCCACCGGCATACAGCTCGGGGAGGGCAGGTGGGTCTCGTGGAGCCGCCGGCAAGGCCCCTCTGAGCACAGAGCTGCCATCCAGTGAGCCGTTCACGACTGCCCTCTCAGAAGTCTACCTTCTCAAACGTGCCAGGAACATTCAAACACAAAAGACGGAGAGAAACAGAGACTCAGAGAAAGTGTGGAAGAAACAGAGTAAAGGCAGCAAACAGAAGAAAACATCAGAAAAATTAGAGCATCCCCAGAGAAATAAGAAGGGGAGTATCGTTCAGGAAGCAAGGGTTAGCGTTAGGAAAAAGGAGTAGTCAGAAACTAAAACAGCAAAAACAAAAACAGTCAATACAAAGCTTAAGAAGTAAAGCTCTGAAAAATCTCTTAGAAATGAGAACAAGAATACAAACATGGAAAAAGAGAAAATGAGTACAGGAGGTCCAACATGTGATCAATAAGAATTAACAAGACAGACGAGAGAAAACCGTGGGGGAAATGACCAAAGGACCAAGCAGAGTTCTCAGGGTGGGAGGACGTGCTCCAGGGGACCACGCACTGCTCTCATGACACCTGGGTCCAGGACGGCGGGCTCCACGCTCTGGAGGAACCCATCTCCCCACCCAGGGTCAAGCCCAAGCCCAAGATGCCGACCCCGCACACGCTTTGTCTCCAGAAACTTGTAGGGGGTCCAACCCGGAAAGCAAGGACCACGTTCAGGACGCGGGGAAGGCCGTCATGGGCAGCGCATACCTGCGCTCAAACACGCATCCTCGAAATGCAGACACTCGGCAGTGATGGGGCAGAAAGTGCAGGTGGGGCCATTTTAGGGAGACGGGAAGGGAGGTGTGTGGGGTTTGCTGCATAAATAAATACTAGAGCAAATTTCTGAAAGTTGAACATGATATCCTCAGGGAACGGCAACTCTAAGCAGGGAAACTGGACGAGAGGCTGCTCGTGGGACGCACCTCACAGAACTGCTCAAATTGTTACATCACGTGGCTACCGCTGGGAAGAAGTGAGAGCACCAGCTGGAAAGCTGTTGGCCCCATTCCGCAAATGCCAACATGCCCAGTGAACTGGACTTCACTGTTGCCTTGTCCTCAAAAGCACCCAATGAGACAATGGTGACTTTTTTCAAAAGTCACAACACCTTGAGGTGACTGACTTGTAAAAATCTAACAATTATAGAAGAAAGTATAAGGTTAGAAAGTCCCGGTGTGGCAGCCATCATAGTGACAAGGATCCAGGCAAGACCACCAAGAACCATCAGTGGAGGCTAAGTGGGTCCGAGCTTGAGGAGAGAAGGTCCCAGGGTCTCGAAAACCTACCCAGGACATCGGCCATTCAGAAGGAACAGAATGAAACCTGGCAGCACAACTGCAGAGTCCAAACTGACCCCCATGAAGAGCACGGCACTGCCAGGGCGCTCACGGTGTCCCACGAGATGCACACATGCCGACGAACCTGCCGCGAACATGAAGAGCCAGCGCTCGTGGGGTCCAGGCCCGAGCACTGCGCCAGGCCCCTGGCCTGCAAAGGGCATCTGGATGCACGGTGGCAGCCACTGCTTCTTCCTGTAAAGCGCACTAACGGGACAAAATCTCAGTGAGGCGTGCGGACGCGACGCTGCTCTGGGTCAGGGCGGATGTCCTGGCGTGGACTGGACTCCAGGAAATACACAGGGACCTTCTCAGGAGTAAAACGACATCAGGTCCTCAAGTAACAGAGCACAAACCCAGAGGGAGACAGAGACGCAGAGACGCAGAGAGAGAGAGAGGCAGAGTGTGCGCAAGCAACACGGCGCGTTAACATGGGACGTGCGAGGGGTGCGCAGGGACTCTGCACTGCTCTACACTCTGAAGCTGTAAAAATAAAGTTTGTGACTGACTCACTTTTTCCATCGCTTTTTCCTTCTAACCCAAGAGGAGGTGATCTTGACTTTTCTTGAGAATCAAGAGACGTTATGATAAAATCTTCAACATCTTTCTCCTGTTCAAATAGGTAGATGTTTAAATGATCATAAAATGATAACGTGTTATATCATGGAACTGAACTTGCCAGATGGAAAACTTGCTAAGTCCTGAATTTATCATCTTCCCACACAGAATTCAAAGTGTTCACAGCTTGTGGACACGAGGCCATACACTTTCAAAATTTTGCATGATGTAGTAGCATATGGATATGAAATGGAAGCACATGGATATGATGAGGTCGTATATGGGTACCTTAAATTACACATATCCCGTAATTTATTTTTCATTTTATCTAATCTAAGATACACAAAATCTCAAAATTATGTTAGATAAAATATAATCTAACCCCAAAATAATATATTGAAGTGCTCTTGAAATTAACATTATATGTAGAACCTGTTAAACATGATATAGAACTGAAAATAAATCTAAAAAACATCTTCCAGACAAAGATCCCATATGCAGACCACACATGAAGATAGGTTTATGATTATACTTCCCAAAGCCAGTGTGAGTTAGCAAATTTAGGCCTGCGGTGAATTTCTGAGTAAGAGTAATGCATTTCATGTATTTTTAAAAACAACCAAAGTGCTCTGAATGTTCCTATGACAGTAGACTTGGGTCCACCTTGCAGAACGCTGACTGTCCCTACACTTGCTGACCAAGGGACTGCTCACCCAGGCCTGGCCAACAGGCCACAACAGGAGGTGAGCCAACAATGACTGCAGCTGTGACCCTGCCGTCCACGTAGACACAACCCAGTGGGAACACACTGGGGCCTTGGGCATCCCATGGACCCAAACCAGGACAGCACCCAGGGAGACCACTTACCACAGGCACCCGCTGAGCATGGTGGTCGGTGGAGGGGGCCCCGTCTGCAGCTAACGGAGACCCCGCCCACTTAGGGGCCGTTCCTGCCGCTGACTCGCCCGGGTAACACAGCAGCCCCATCCGGTCAGCCTGGAGCAGCTGGGTGCTCGTCCCGTCCCACAGGGAGGTGTCCAGGCTGCGCTGGCCCAGGGCATCTGAGCAGGGTGTGAGGGGCAGGCTGGGGGGCTGCTCAGAGATTGAGTCCTTCCTGACGACCTCGGGGGAGCTCCAGGAGGACAGGTCCATCGTCCTGAGCACGTTCTTCAAGGGCTTGGTCCCCTGGGTGTGGGAGAGGTCACGGGAGCTCCCGTACAAGCTCCCCTGTGAGCAGAGTGACCTGTCTTGCAAAGCACCCTGCTCTCCTGTGGGAGTATCCGGCACCTCGTTTCGTATCAACGAATCCTGATTTCCAGTAATGTCAACTAGATCCCATGTGACATTAAATGCATCAACAGGAGATGATCTGTCAGTTTCTTCACTGTTACTGGAACTATCACTCGCATTATTTTCTAAAACATGTGGAGATTCCAATGCCTGTTGAAATTTAAAGTCCTCTGTCCTGACGTTTTGGAAGCTCATGCAACGTACCAGATGGTTCAGTTTTTCTTGAAGTTGTTTCACCTGATCTACGAGATCAACTTTCCACAGCTGACAATCTTCCAGTAGTTTTTCCTTATCCTACAGGTACAAAAGAACATGCATACAGTAAAATAAGTGAATTACATGTTGTCACGTTTGTTATTTACGAGCCAATTTCAGAGACTGTCTGAACAATTAAGGATGAGATTCCACAATGAGCCCTTTGTCCCTCTAGACTCTTTAAGATTTCAAGTTTTTAAAAATCCTATGAAAGACAGACTCAAGGGTTAAAGCTCATTGCCTAAAAGGCAACTGTTGAAGAGGCTCCTGGAAAGATGGCAGAACAGGCAGCACCAGGAACCCCTGTCCCACCTGGACAACTACTGCACAGGCAGAATGTGCCTGATGTAACCATTCTGGAAGTCTGCAGACTGTTGAAGGCTTGCAACTTCCAGGGGAAAGCTTGGGGGGTAAACTGCTCTCAGCTCTTAGTACAGAAGCAGCTACCCATCCCCCACCCCAGGGCCCAGCAGGCAGCAGTGCATGTGTCCCTAGAGCATCTTGCAGGACCTAGGGTGGGCAAAAAGGACCCTGTCCTCCAAAAACTGGGAATCTGCTCTGAATGATGCTTCTGATCACAGAGGAGTAGGCAGAGAGGCAGGAGGCCACGGCTGCTGCACCTGCCCCCAACTGTTCCAGCCCCTGCCCTTCTGGCTGAAGTGACTTCCGGGGATTTAAAGCATTGGTGTGCCTTTTTCCCCACCACTGCATTTTTCTCTTTTTCCCTTTGGGGAAAAATTGAAAACTAGGACATTCAAAAACAACTGCATATACAGAGGAAATTCTAAAGTGACTGCGTGTGCCTGGGTAAAGGCAAAGGCTCAGAAAAGATCTGAGAACTTAAGTTTACATCTCAAGCTGATCCTTAGCACAGAGACATCAACCAAAAAAAAAAAAAAAACAGTAACAAAAACAACAAAAAAGCAAATACTGAGAAAGAGGGAGAGTCTGATTTCTAGATTTACCATGTTAATAGATTAAAAATATTCAGTGTTCAACAACAACAACAAAAATCACAAACAGGGAAGTATGGCCTAGGCATAGGAAAAAAGTAAGTCAACAGAAACCATCCCTGAAAAAGACCTGATGATGGATCTACTAGACAAAGACTTTAACACAACCTTCTTAAAGATGCTCACAGAACTAAGGAAAATGTGAAGTAAAAAAAAAAAAAAAGCATGAACAAAATAGAAATATCAATAAAGAAAAAGAAATGAAATTCTGGAATTAAAAAGTATAACTGAAATTAAAAACTCACTAAAGGGATTCAAAGGTAGATCTGAGAAGGCAGAAGAAAGATTTAGTGGATGCGAAGACAGAACAATGGAAACTATCAAGTCTGGGGAAAAGAAAAAAAAAGATTGAGAAAAGTAAGTGGAGCATCAGGTAACTGTGGGATACCACTGAACAAACCAACATACACATAATGGGAGTCCCAAAAGAAGGGAGAGAGAAGGAAGCAAAGAGAATATATGGGGACATAATGAATGAAAACTTTCCAAACTTGATGAAAGATATGAACATAAATACCCAGGAAACTCAACGAACTCCAAGTAAGATGAACTCAAATAGACCCACACCAAAGACACATAATAATCAAACTTACACAAAGCCAAAGAATGAGAAAATCTTGAAAACAGCAAGCGAGAAGTGACTTGTCACATACAAAGGATCCTCGATAAGCTTATCAACAGATTTCTCCACCAGAAACTTTGGAGGCCAGAGGACAGTAGGTCAATATAGTCAAAGTGCTAAAAGAAAAAGAACTGTCAACTAAGAATCCTAAATCCAGCAAAGCTCCATCAACAGTAGGTTAGAAATTAAGACATTCCCAGATAAACAGAAGTTGAGGGATCTTGTTACCACTAAAACCTGCCCTGTAAGAAACGTTCAAGAGAGTCCGGCAGGGGAAATGAAAGAACCTTAGACAGTAATTCAAAGCTGTATGGAGAAATAAAGATCTTAATAAAGGTAAATACATGGGCAGTTATAAAAGCTAACGTTATTGTAACAATGGTTTATAACTGCGCTTTTTGTTTTCATCATGAACTAAAAGACTAATATACATATTCCTAAGTTATTGGTCTAAAAGTTAGTATTAGTGTAACTTCAGTTTGTAACTCCACGTGTTGTTTTCTACATAATTTAGAAGATTAATGTATTTAAAGGAATTATTAGTTTATGTTTAAAGGCACATAAGTATAAAGATGGTTTTTTGTTACATCAAAAAACCAAAAGGAATGGGGATGGAGCTACAAAGGAACAGAGTTTTATGTGTTACTAAACTTAGGCTGGTATAAATTCAAGTCAGAGTGCTTTATGTTAGGATGCTAAATGTGAAAATAGCAAAAGAATATACACAAAGAGAAGTGAGAAAGGAATTTAAACATTTCACCATTTAAAAAAATCAATTAAACACAAGAGAAGAGGGGCTTCCCTGGTGGCGCAGTGGTTAAGAATCCACCTGCCAATGCAGGGGACACGGGTTCAAGCGCTGGTCCGGGAAGATCCCACATGTCACGGAGCAACTAAGCCCGTGCGCCACAACTACTGAGTCTCCGCTCTAGAGCCCATGAGCCACAACTACTGAAGCCTGTGTAGCTAGAGCCCGTGCTCCACAACAAGAGAAGCCACCGCAATGAGAAGCTTGCCCACCACAACGAAGCACAGCCCCCGCTCGCTGTAACTACAGAAGGCCCATGCCCATCAACAGAGACCCAACACAGCCAGAAAAAAAAAGACACTATCCACAGAGTAAAAATGCAACCCACAAAATGGGAAAACATATTTGCCAATCATACACCTAATAAGGGATTAATATACCCAGAAGTATATAAAGAACTTCTAAAACTCAATCAAAATAACATACAACCTGATTCAAAATTTGCCAAAGGACTTGAACAGACATCTCTCCGAAGAACATATACATGAAAAGATATCCACTATCACTAGTCATTTGAGAAATGCAAATCAAAACTACAATTAGATACACCTCACACCCATTAGGATGACTACTATCAAAAAAAAAAAAAAAAAAACCCAGAAAGTAACAAATATTGGTGAGGATGTGGAGAACTTGGAACTCTTGTACACTTTTGATGGGAATGTAAAATGGTACAGCCACCGTGGAAAACACTACAGCAGTTCATCAAAAAATTAGAAGTAGAATTACCATACGATCCAGCAACTCTAGTTCTGGGTATATACCTAGAAGAACCGAAAGCAAGGTCTCAAAGAGATATTTGCACATCCATGTTCATAACACCACTATTCACAACAGTTAAAATGTGGAAGCAGGACTTCCCTGGTGGCGCACTGGTTAAGAATCCGCCTGCCAATGCAGTGGACACAGGTTCAAGCCCTGTTCTGGGAAGATCCCACATGCCGCGGAGCAACTAAGCCCGTGCGCCACAACTCCTGAGCCCGCATGCCACAACTACTGAAGCCCGCACGCCCTAGAGCCCGTGCTCCGCAACAAGAGAAGCCACCGCAATGAGAAGCCCGCACACCGCAACGAAGAGTAGCCCCCGCTTGCCACAACTAGAGAAAGCCCGCATGCAGCAACAAAGACCCAACGCAGCCGAAAAAATAAATAAATAAGTGTGTTTATTTATTTAAAAAAAAAACGTGGAAGCAAACCAAGTGTCCATCGACAGATGAATGGATAAGCATACTGTGGTGTATACATACAATGGAATATTATTCAGCCTTAAAAAGGAAGGAAATTCTGATACCTGCTATGACACAGATGAACCTTGATGACATTATGCTGAGTGACATAAGTCAGACACAAAAAAACAAATACTGTGTGATTCCACTTATGTAAACACTTAGAGTATCTCAGAAATCATACGGAAACAGAAAGCATAACAGTGGTTGCCAGGGCCTGGGGGAAGGAGGAAATGGGAGTCATTGTTTAAATGGGTAGTTTCAGTTTTACAAGATGAAAAGAGCTATGGAGATGCACGGTCACACAACATTGTAAACGTATTTAATACCACTGAACTATACGTTTAAAAATGATTAAGATGTAAATTGTGTATGTATTTTGCCACACACAACACAAAAAAAGGCAACTGTTATAACCTATTTCTGTGGCAATTTATTGAGGATGTTAAGTTTCTTTTTTGGGTTTTTTAAGCAAAAAAGGCCTGGAAGGTTCTATATGCGAACACTGGAAAACACAAAATTGTAATTTATGGAATGAATTTGGAATTTCCTTGTCAGTGTATAACTCCTAGAAATTTGGCGACCAGCTCAGGATATCCCAGGGCCGAGCTCTCTTTTAAGAATTTAAAGAAATGTTCTTATCACAAGGAGGCTGAGACAAGGTTGCTACACAGAGTAGGGGAAGGTTCTCTCCGAACAGGATGTATTTTCTGAGGGCATCTGATAAACACGTAACATCAGGTGCAGGCCTCGTCTATCAAAACTGCAGACCCAGGCCCAGAACCCCGTGCGCTGTGGGATTCAGAAGCTTCCAATCTCCAACATCCCAGGAGCGCCCCCAGGAGGCGAGGGGCTGGAACGCCTAGCGAAGTGTGCAGCGTCCACGCCAGCAGGGTGACTGGCTCATGAGAGCCCGCGTCTGAGCAGGCTTCGGAACCAAGCCCGCTTTTGGTTCTCAAACATCTCAGCTCCGCACCAACGTGATGCTGCCGACCCGCACCCTCCCCGCCCCCGGGAAAGAAAAGGCAGCTTCTTGTAGCTTCTGTCCTGGTGAGCCGAACCTACAACTGCTGAATCATAGGTTACTCTGCTCTTCTTTGCTGGGAGGACAAGTGAACACAGGTAGGGAAAACACCTGAGGTTCAAGCAATACATGTGAAGCCTTTGCAAGTGATGAAGGTTGTGGAGGCAGCACAGCTGTGGGCAACTGTCCTCACACGGAAAATCCAGACACAAGCCCTGGAGCCGTTAAATCCTACTGGTATCAACTATGAGGAAAAAGTAACTGACCGCTCACTTTTCACAAGCTGATTAGACCATGGGAAATGCGTGCTTAAATCAAACACGCGGGAAATTTCAGAACGGATCTGAGCAGCACCGCCAAGCGTGACGGACTCGGAGAAGGCGCCCCTGTCTGCAGCGCACGCAACCTGTGCCGGCGCAGCAAAGACGCCGAGGGGGTCTCTGCCTGCGACCAGCTGCCGCGTCCTGTGCCCCCCCAACCCCTGAACGTGCCCAGGCACCTTCGCTGCTCCCGACACTCCATTCTCTGCAGGCAGGCACATTTCCTTTTTCACTAAGAGCAGCTCAGACTCCAGTTGCCGCTGGCAGACCGCAAGCACCGACATCACACTGTCCTGCTGGCTGAGATCTGCGCGGGTCAACGTTGGCAGGGCTTTGGCCAGCTGCGGATCCTCCTTAACAGGGCTCTGTGATGAGCAGAGAAAACAAGGACAATGCTTATGAGCACACAGCCGAAGGCATCACAAAGTCACAAGTGCAGTGAGGCTACCTCAGAGTCCCAGGAGCTCTGCAGCCGGAGCACCAGCCAGCAGGCCCCGAGGGAGAGCCCACAGCTCAGGACCAGAAGCACACACGCGGAGCAGGAGACCAGAGGTGCACACAGCAGGTCAAGACGTGCTGGAGCTGGGGCAACCCCGCGAAGCACGGCCCCAGCAGACGTGGAGCACAGCACAGCTGCCCCCCAGCTTCCCACCTGCACCACCAGCTCCCCAGACACACCCCAGATCCCCACGTGCACCCCCAGCTCCCCGGACACACCCCAGCTCCCCACGTGCACCCAGCTCTCTGCACACAGAGGCTGCACCACCTGTGTCCTGACGAAGAAGGAGCCCACCTGTGGGTTCCCACCATGGCCGTGGGGGGCCTCAGCCAGCCGCCTGCCACACACATCCTGTTCCACCTCTTCGTGGCAGGAGGCCTCTTCACCCCGGGACACCCGCCCCTGGGAGCTGCCGGCCACGTGGGCCCCGTGTGCCTGCCGCTCGTCCGGCTCCTTCTGGCACCTCAGGAAGCGCTGGTTGAGCGCCTGCAGCTGGCAGCCGAGGCGGACACACTGCGCCCGGAGCCGCTGCAGCTCGGGGGGCTCCCCAGAGGCCGCCAGGAGCTGCTGCTCTAAGGCACAGCGGAAGCGGGCCACGGCCGCCAGGATGGCCTCCAGCTCGGCAGAGTGGGCTGACTTCTGCCGGTGCAGAGCGTCGATTTCTAACTCTCTCTCTGCGATCTTCGCTTCCTTGGCCCGCAGGGCAGCTTCGAACTCGCCGATCTGTGAGGCCAGGGCCTGGACCTCGGCCTCCCTGAGGGCGGCGCGGGGCCCCGACGCGGCCAGCTGCCGCACAGCCACCTCCTCCGCGGCCTGCAGGCGCTGCTGGAGGGCCTCGAGGGCCTGGCCGTGCCCGCGCTCCTGCTCGGCCAGCAGCCGGCTCAGGGCCTCCTTGGCCTCGAGGGCGGCACGCAGCTCGCCCTCCAGCTCCACGCAGGCCTTGGCTCCTTCGGCCGGGAGGCCCAGCAGCTCGCTCTGCAGGCTGGCGGCTCTGCCATCACCGGCCTGGGGCGCCGCAGGTCCCCCGAGCGGGAGCTCCCTCTGCAGTTTCTCGATGACCTCATGGAGCTGTTCAATCTCCTGTGCTTTATCCTTCTGTAACCTCTCTTGGTTCTCTCGCAAATTCTCAATAATGGATTTCAGCTCTTCAATTTCAGAACTTCTGTTATACGCAACCTGAAGAAAAAGCACATTTCAGAGGCAAATTACATACCTCAACTTCAGAAGTTCCCCTTTCCACTTACAGCTGGGCCTGAACTCATTCTTACAGAAGTGGAGAGACTTCGTAACTTAGAAGTAGCTGTGGAAGTAACTAACAACATCACCAAATGACATTAAGATCTGAAGAATACCCAGAACACCCAGCCAGTTCAAGTATGTCAGAATGGTCAAATATTCGTATCTGCAGTTGCTGCTCTGTTGCTCGTTCAAATGCTTCATTAAGGCCACACCCCATCGCTGTGACAGACCCCAACACTCGGCTGCCAGGATTCAGGGGAAGCTCTAACTTGGCCACGTCCTAGTCGATGACACTACACATGAATGTTCGCACCACCTTTTAAATGTCTATTTTCTTTCTTTTTTTTTTTTTTTAAATGTCTATTTTCTTAACGTTGAAACAACTTTGATTTGTTTGATTTTCCTAAAGGGGTATTTAGATTTTAGGTGTCACTCTAACACCAGAACAAGAATAAAAGTGAGAAGACTGGCTGAGGGAGTTTGCAGTCATGAAGCACATGAATGAGCCAGAGCACACAGCACGCTTTCCACACCGTGCACAGCGGGGACGCGGGGACTCACCACACCGGGCGTCCAACGATGGTTCTACTTGTGCTGTTTAATCTAATTCTCAACAATCTTAAGGTAAGAAATGTTATTGTTCCTACTTAAAAGATGGGACAGTTGAAATTTAGATATGAAATATCTTGCCAAGACCACAAAGACAGTAAATGGAAAATCAGAATTGAAATCTATGTCAATATGGCTCCAAACTACATTCTCTTAAGATTACATCAGTAGTAGTGACCAAAAAATTAAAAAGTTCTAAGCAATCTGTGTTCTAGTTAACAATTTTCAACCAACTGGTTATAGTAACATCTTATACGTCCTAAAAATTAAGAGTTTCATACAATTCTTGGTTTCACTAGTACTATTTAACCATTACTTTAAACACAAATCCAAACCTGGCCCATAGCGAAAACAAAAACAAGAAAACTGATTTTTGGTTTTGGTTTGGATGGCGTAAGCTGTATATCACACTCACACTTACCACATCTGAATGCCACTGTATGTAGTTGGCAAAAGAAAAGTTCTCAGTGTGAGGCAAGACCCTCTACCCAGCCCCACGATGTGTGCTGCACAGACCCACGTCTCCCCACCCACAGATGACTGAAAGGAGTCGGGGGGTAACACTGTCTGCATACGTTTGGCCTGATGCACTCAGCACACTGAGATGAAAACGTGTGCACAACTAAAGCGCCAAAGTCACAACACAAGCATCACACTTAAAATATCAAAGCTAGCACGTGAAAGTGGCGTTAAAAAGTAAGGCACTAGAATCTAAAATAAGTCCTCTAAGATACAGTGCAGTTGGAGCACGTGAGGAAGCAGAGGGGCAACGATGTTCACAAAGCCCAGAGAGGGAAGAGCAGAACTGCAGTTGCAGAACCTAGAAGAAGGGCCAGAACACACGTGTCACATCTCCCTGAATGTGGGAGGAGTGGTGCCTTCTGACACGGGACAGTGCATAGTGCACGGGACAGTGCCACACACCCCAGGCAGCTAAGAGTGAGGCTCAGAGGGTGCTTCTCTCTCAGCCAGCGGATTCTGTGGGCGTCTGGAGAGTCAGCACCAGCATGGCGTCACAAAGAGGGCCCACGGAGCTCCACAATGGGCATGCAGACCGACTCCGTGAAACCCGGAGGTACATCCCACCTGCCTACAGGCCCAGGACGTCATGCTGGGGATTCTGATGCAGCAAAGGCTACCAGACGGGGGAGTTTCCATCTTCCAGGCTGTGCCGTCAGGCAGTGCGGCCAGATGAGGCCGAGAAGAGGGAACTGGGGCAGCCAGGGCTGCCAGGACTCTGGAGAGAGAAAGACAACAGACAGAGAAGCAGGGAAGGGAAACCAAACCTCATGTGATCTCTGCAGGCAAGACAGAGTGCAAACTTCAAGTCCGACCAACATGACTACCACTAAAAGAAAAATCTCACTGTTTTGGGAAGCAGCAGTTCCCACAACATTATTTGCAGAATATCAAGTATGCAAATCAAAGTTATTAAAAAAAAAATCAGCAACACGTGGCCTATTCTGACACAAAAACACAACCAGTGACAACTAAAACTGAGATGACAAAAATGCTGGAACAAGCAAACAAAGATGTTATAACTGTGTTCAAGGACATAAAGGTAAGCATGTTCATGATAAACAAAAAGACAGGAAGTCTTGGCAGAGGAACATAAACTATTAAAAAAAAAAAATACCCCAAATTCTAGAACTAAAAATAATGTCTGAAATTTAGAAAATCACTCCAATGGGCTTGAGAAAATCCTGAACATGACAGAGTTCAAAGTCTGAAGAGTCAGACATTATCCCATCAGAGGAAAAGAATTATAAAAAATGCACACAGCTTCCAATACCCATAGGACGATGTAAAAGGTATGGCGTATTTGTAATTGGAGCTCTAGAAGAGAATGATGCAAAAAAATACCTCAATAAATAATGGCCCAAAACCTCCCAGTGCAAAATATTAATTTGAACAACCCCATAAGTATTGAGGAAATTGAATCTGTAATTTAAAAACAAAACACAAAAAGAGAACTTGCCAGGCCCAGATGGTGTTACTCAACAGCTAACACATTATTGACAGGAGACATATTAATACGTCTTTTGTTACCTGAATGTTACTGACTGGAGACATTATCAATACGTTTTTAGACAGTGATACAATTAACGTCACTGTGCAAAGCTGCTAAAGCTTAAAACTGATCAAGGGTTCATTATAAAACTTACGATTTTCATTATCATTCACATTTTGCTCTGTTAGGTTTTTGTTCCAACATTGTGTATATTATAAATGTAAAATTTTCAAAAATGACCACTCATGAAATTTTGAGTGAAGAAGAAGTTTTCGGTGAATTTTATGCAGATACTTTCTCTGATTGTCCGAGCGACATATATACTAGTGTCTCAGAAAATGATAATTCTTCAGAATATAGTTCTGATTCAGATGATGTGAATATTAGATCAACAAAAAGACAGAAAACCTTAGTGATTAATTCCAATGCGGAAAGTGAGAATGAAACTCACAGTGCTGGAGAATGCTCCTTTGCTTCTACAGAAGAGCAGACTGAAGACAACATTTCACAAAAATTAGGAGACTTTACAGGTGCGTCAGGTGTAACTATTGAATGTAATAACCTGCAAAGTGTTACTGAAATAACAGAATTATTTTTGGCTGGCCAAAATAAAAATCGTTGGCCACAGGTATTAGTTTCTGCAAAAATCCCCCCATCAGTAATGAGTTAAATAATAAACAGCACTAATACTAAACAATCTTTTACAGAAAGCAGAAGAGGGAACAATTCATTCAGTGAGGCCAGTATTACCCTGATACCAAAACCAGACAGATATCACAAGAAAACTACAGACCAATATCCATGGTGAATATATAAATTCTTAATAAAACACTAGTAAATAGAATTCAGCAGATATAAAAGAACCATACACCATGACCAAGTGGGGTTTATTCCAGGGATTCAGGGCTGGTTCAATATTTGAAAATTCATCAATATAATCTACCATATTAGAATTTAATGTTAAATAAAACACACAATTTTTTAAATTAAATGAACATATCATTTAAGATAGCACAACAAAAAATAAAGCACCGAGATATAAATCTAACAAAATATATGCAGGATATATAAATTGAAAACCACACATCACTGAAAGAAATCCAAGAAGACAAATAAAAGGACACTTACACCATGTTCATGGTTTAGAAGACTCAAAATTGTTAAGATGTTAATTTTCTCCAGATCAATCTATAGATTCAATGCAATTCCAATCAAAATACCAGCAAGACATTTTTGCAGTTATCACTTTGTTGCTTCTACAATTACATGGAAAGTTAAAGGAAGTAGAATAGCCAAAACAAATTTGTAAACAGAAAAAGTTGGATGACTTACATTACCTGGTTTCAAGACTTACTGTAAAAGTATAGAAATAGAAATAGTGTGATATTAGTAAAGAAAGAGAAACCTAGATCAATATAACTGAACAGAGTTCAGATATCTAAACAAATATGGTTAACTGATTTTTGTGAATGGTTTAAAGCAATTTAATGTAAAAAAGATTAGTGTTTGAACAGGGCTGGAAAAATTAGACATCCATGTGCCCAAATATAAAGTATATCATAGATTTGAATACAAAGCAAAACTATGAAATTTCTAAGTGAAAACATAAGAGAATATTTTTGTCGTCTTGGGTTAGGAGAAGAGCTCTTAGATACAACTCCAAAAGCATAACCCATTTAAAAATTTAATAAATTGAACTTTATCAAAACTAAAAAGGTCTTGATCTGTGGAACATACTACTGAAAAGTGAAGAGACAAACCACAGAGTGGGTGAAATATCTGTAGATCATATATCAAAAAAGTATTCAGAAGATATAAAGAATTCCCAAAACTGAACAATAAGAAAATGAACACCCCCCAAAAAAAAAAAAAAAAAAAAAAAAAGAAAATGAACCCAACTTTTAAAAAATTAGCGAAAGAATCAAAGTCCAGTAACGGACAGCTTCACAGGGGAACTGTACCAAACATGTAAGGAAGTGCTAATCCCTATCCTTTTCAAACAATTCCAAAACACTGAAGAGGAGGGAACACTCCCAAATTTATTCTGTGAGGTCATCAATACCCTGATACCAAAACCAAAAACAAGACACTACCAAAAAAGACAGTTACGGCAATATCTCTAATGAATATAGATGTAAAAATCCTCAACAAAATATTAGCAAACCAATCCAACAATACATTAAGGGATCACACACAATGATCAAGTGAGATTTATACCAGGGATGCAAGGAAGATTCCATATCTGTAAATCAACCAATATGATACACCACATTCCCAAAAGGAAGGATAAAAATACACGATCGTCTCACTAGATGCAGTAAAAGCATGTGACAAAATTCAACATTCATTCATGATAAAAACTCTCATCAAAGTTGGTAAAGAGGAAATATATCTCAATATAATAAAGGCCATTTATGACAAATCCACAGCTAACATCATATTATTGGTGAAAAGTTGAAAGCCTTTCCTCTAAAATCAGGAAAAAGACAATACCCACTCTTGCCACTTCTATTTATCATAGTATTAGAAGTCCTAGCCACAGCAATCAGACAAGAAAAAGAAACAAAAGGCATCCAAATTGGAAGGGAAAAACTAAAACTATCACTATTTGCAGATGACGTTAATACATTATATAGAAAACCCCAAAGTCTCCAACAAAAAACTATTAGAACTAAACTGAAATCAGTAAAGTTTAAGGACACAAGATTAATATACAGAAATCTGTTGCTTTTTCTATACATTAATAATGAAGTACCAGAAGAGAAAGAAAACATGAAAAAGAATAAAATATTAGGAATAAACTTATCTGAGGAGGTGAAAGACCTCTACTCTGAAAACTATAAAACACTGATGAAGGAAATTGAAGATAATACAAAGAAGTGGAAAGATATTCCATGTTCAGAGATTGGAAGAATACTGTTAAAATGTCTATAGTACCTAAAGCAATCTACAGATTTAATGCACTCCCTATGAAAATACCCGCGACAGGTTTCACAGAACCAGAACAAATAATCCTAAAATGTATATGGCACCACAAAAAACACCAAATTGCCAAAGAAATTTTGAGAAAAGGAACAAAGCTGGAGGTACCATGCTCCCTAACTTCAGACTACACTACAAAGCTACAGTAATCAAAACAGCATGGTATTGGCACAAAAAAAGACACACAGATCAATGGAACAGAATACAGAGCCCAGAAATAAACCCACACCCTTATGGTCAATTAATCTACAACAAAGGAGGCAAGAATATACAATGGAGAAAAAACAGCCTCTTTAGTAAGCGGTGCTGAGAAAACGGGACAGCTACATGTAAAAGAATGAAATTAGAACATTCTCTAATACTATATACAAAAATAAATTCAAAATGGATTAAAGACCTAAGTGCACAGGACTTCCCCGGTGTTGCAGTGGTTAAGAATCCACCTGCCAATGCAGGGGACAGGGGCTCAATCCCTGGTCCGGAAAGAACCCACATGCCACGCAGCAACAAAGCCCATGTGCCACAGCTACTGAGCCTGCACTCTAGAGCCCGTGAGCCACAACTACTGAAGCCTATGTGCCTAGAGCCTGCACACCTCAACTACTGAGCCCACGCACTGCAAATACTGAAGCCCATGTGCTCTAGGGCCCACGTGCTGCAACTACTGAGCCCGTGTGCTGCAACTACTGAAGCCCATGCACCTCAACAAGAGAAGCCACCGCAATGAGAAGCCTGCACACGGCAACAACGAGTAGCCCCTGCTCGCCGCAACTAGAGAAAGCCCGCGCACAGCAACGAAACCGAACGCAGCCAAAAATAAAAATAAGTTAAAAAAACATATATATATATATATCTCCATAAAAACTATTAAAAAAAAAAAAAAGACCTAAATGCAAGACCAGAAACCATAAAACTGCTAGAGGAAAACACAGGCAGAACACGCTTTGACATAAATTGTAGCAATATTTTCTTGGTTCTGTCTCCTAAAGCACAGGAAACAAAAGCAAGAATAAACAAATGGGACCTAAATAAACTTAAAAGCTTTTGCACAGCAAAGGAAGCCATTGACAAAATGAAAAGACAACCTACTGAATGGCAGAAGATATTTACAAATATTATGACCAATAAAGGGTTAATATCCAACATATATAAACCGTTCATACAACTCAACATCAAAAACACAAACAACCTGATTAGAAAATGAGCAGAAGGGCTTCCCTGGTGGTCCAGTGGTTAAAACTCTGCGCTTCCACCGCAGGGGGCACGGGTTTCAGCCCTGCTCAGGGAACTAAGATCTTGCATGCCATGTGGCGCAGCCAAAAAAAAAAAGGGCAGAAGACCATAACATACAATTTTCCAAAGAGGAAATGCAGATGGTCAACAGGCACATGAAAAAAATGCTCAACATCACTAATCATCAGGGAAATGAAAATCAAAACCATAATGAGATATTACCTCACACCTGTCAGAATGGCTGCCATCAAAAAGCACACAAGTAACATATTTTGGAGAGGATGTGAGAATCCTAGCACACTGTTGACGTGACTGTAAATTGGTGCAGCCACTGCATAAAAGAATAAGGAGGTTCCTCAAAAAACTAAAAATAGAACTACCATATGATCCAGCAATTCCACTCCTGGGTATATAGCTGAAGAAAATGAAAACACTCATTCAAAAAGATACACGGACCCCACTGTTCATAGCAGCACTATTTACAATAGCCAAGATAAGGAAGCAACCTAAGTGTCCATCAACAAATGAATGGATAAAGAAGATGTGGCACATATATACAATGGAATACTACTCAGCCATAAAAAAGGATGAAATTCTGCCACTTGCAACAACATGGATGGACCTAGAGGGTATTATACTTAGTGAAATAAGTCAGACAGAGAAAGACAAATACTGTATGTTATCACCGATATGTGGAATCTAAACAATAAAATAAACGAATGTATATAACAAGACAGAAACAGATTCACAGATATAGAGAACAAATTAGTGATTACAAGTGAGGAGAGGGAAGGGGGAAGGGAAAGACAGGGGTATGAGATTAAGACACAAACTACTTTATATAAAATAAATAAGCAAAAAGGATATATTGTATGACACAGGGAAATATAATAGCTATTATTGTGTAATAACTTTAAATGAAGTAGAATCTACAAAAATATTGAATCACTATCTTGTACACCTGAAACTAACATAATATTACAAATCGACTATACTTCAATTAAAAAACAGTAATAAAAAAAAGTAGCAAAGGATTTGAACAAACATTTCACCACAATATGTATGGCAAACAAGCACATAAAAAAACGCTCAAGATCATTAGTCATTAAGGAAGTGCAAATTAAAACTATAAGGAGATACCACTACACACCTATTAAAATGGCTACAAGTGAAAAAGACTGACCATACCAAGTGCTGATGAGGACATGGTTACTAGAGCCCTCATACGCTGCTGCTGGGAATGTAAAATGGTAGAGCAACTTTGCAAAACCGTTTGCCAGTTTCTTTTAAGGTTAAACATATACTTACATATTTAATCAGCCATTCTACTCACAGGTATTTACCCTAAAGAATTGGAAACCTATTTTCACACAAAAACCTGCACATGAATGTTTACAGCAGCTCAATTCATAACTGCCAAAACCTAGAAACAATCCAAACATATGTCAATGAGTGAATGAATAAACCATGGGACATCTAGACAGTATTACTCAGAAATAAAGGAACAAATTACTGACACACGCAACAACATGGATGAATTTCAAACATATTATGCCAAGTGACTTGACATAGCATTCTGCAAAAGGCACAACCTGTAGAGCTGAAGAGCAGATCAGTGGCTGCGAGAGGTTGGGCGTGGGGCTGGTGACCACAAAGGGGCAGCACAGGGAGACTTTCTGAGTGGGGCGCTGTACCATGTCTTGTTTGTGGTGGTGATTACAGGACTAAATGCATTTTTCAGAACTCAAAGAACTATCCCCCAAAAAGTGAATTTTAGTGTGTGTGTTTTTTTAAATACCCTGAAAAATTTACAGATAAGAAACGGTTTTATCAAAAAAATAAGGACTGTCTAAAATCAGTGATGGGACTTCCCTGGTGGTTCAGTGGTTAAGAATCCACCTTCCAATGCAGAGGATGCGGGTTCAATCCCTGGTTGGGGAACTAAGATCCCACATGCCACGGGGCAACTAAGCCCACGTGCCACAACTACTGAGCCTGTGCGCTCTGGAGTCCACGTGCCACAACTAGAGAGAAGCCCGCAGACTGCAACAAAGAGCCCACGCACCACAGTGAAGGACCCCGCATGCCACAACTAAGAACCGATGCAGCCAAATAAATTAAATAAATAAATGAAATCAGTGACTTAAGGTTTCACCTAAAGAAGCTAGAAAAAGAAGAGTAAAATAAACCCAAGGGAGGTAGAAAGAATCCAATAATGAAAATAAGAGAAATCAAAGAAAAAGGAAAAAAATTGAGAAAACTAGTAAAGCCAAAAGCTGTTTTTTTAAAACACCAGTAAAACTGATAAACCCTTAGGCTAGAGAAACCTCGGAAAAAGAGAAAACACAAATTCATCAATATCAGGAATGAAAAAAGGGTCATCAAGGCATAACTTACAGCTATTCGATGAGTTAATAAGAAAATGGTTAATAAGATTAATGGCTAATAAGGAAAGATTATAAACTCCTTCATGCCAAGAAATTTGACAATTTAGATGAAATGGACAAGCTCCTTGAAAAACACAACCAGTCAAAACTAACACAAGATAAAACAGAAATGTAAACACCCCTATACCTATTAAAGAAACTGAATTCATTACCAAAAACCTCACCACTTAGGTAGCCTGCAGGGCCAGATGGTTTCACTGTGCATTCTATTAAAACATTTAAAGAAGAAATCACATGTATTTAAATAACCTCTTTCAGAAAAAGAAGAAAGTGGGAAAATTTCCAACATTTTATAAGCCCAGCAAAACTTTCATACCAAAACCTGATAAAATATATTTTTTTAAAAAGTAGCTCAATGAACACAGATGAAAAATCCACTAACAAAAGATCAGCAAGTCAAATCCAACAATATATTAAAAGGGTAGCTCATCACCACCAAGTAGAGTTTATCCTAGGAATGCAAGGTTGGCTTAACCTTCAAAAATTACTCAATGTAGTTAACCCTATTAGAAGAGTTAAAAGAAAAATAATACAACTATTTCAAAAGATTTAGAGGAAGCAATGCAGAAACAAAAGGGAACATCCTCAATCTGATGAAAGATATCTATGAAAAACCTACAGCTAACATTATACTTAACGGTGAAACAATGAACACTTTCCTCCAAGATCAGGAACAAGGCAAGGATGACTGCTCTCACTGTTTTATTTAACACTACACTGAAAGTGCCAGACATTGTAATAAGAAAGGAAAAGAAATAAAGGACAAAGACTGGAAAGAAACAAAACTGTCTATTTGCAGACAGTGTACTCTTCTACATAGAAAGCCCTAGAAATCGATAAAAACACTACTAGTATATATGAGTTTAGCAAGGTAACAAGATACAAGGTTAATATACAAAAATTATATACATATATGTATGTATGTGTGTATACTCATGGCAAACAACTGGATAATAAAAATAAATTTAAGCCCATTTCCAATAGTGCAACAAACCTAAGATACTTAGGAATACATTTAATAAAAAATGTTCAAGACCTCTTCCTTGAAAACTATAGAATAAGGGGGAGAGTAAATGATAAAATTAAAGAAACAACACTAATCCAAGTATTAGAATAAATAATGAAGGAAGGGACAATACATGTTGAGAATAAGGTGTTAGGATGTCAAGTAGCTGCTGGAGAAGGAAGCACAGAAAAGAAAGAACAATAACCACATCAAAAGAGGTCTTAACAAAGAGTGGTGGGAACGTAAGTGTACAGCATTCCAAAAAACCTAACGGTACCATGATTCTAAATGATGAAAACCTTCACTGACACAAAATAAGGACAGAAAATATAACAAAACGTGGTCTCTTTCACAGAATTAGAAATCTAATGAGAGTCAGTCCTACGAATGGAATTTTGGTTTATTATATCAAAGTAAAGATATCGTCGACACTTTCACAAAAAATGAGTAGAATTACATAAAACAAATGATGTACAAATTTACATGTCTAGAAATAGACAAAAATCCCAAAAGAAAATATTTGGGATTATCTTTATAATAGTTTTCTATTCTTAATGGAACTAAAGTATTTTCCTTATCACATAAACTATTTTTAATATTTATGATATTTTTTAGTATGTAAAATTATACTCACATGGCTCATTCTATAGTACTAAGGACAAATAACTGATATAATCTCCTTAAAAAAACTAGTCATTGGTTTTAAAGACATTCCTCAAAGTAACACAAAAGGATATTGTAAAATTCTGCCACATATATAAGGTACCAACATAGATCATTAATTTCCCAATAGCCTCTGTCACTGCAGCATTTGGGGTCATGAAGAACTGCAGACAAAACTCCTTTTTACTCTACAGCCCCACCATCTCTAAACCCTCCTCCAACATAAAAAAAACAAAAACAAAAAAACACTATAACCTCTGTGTAAGGACACAGAGGCCCCCTGTTGACACCCAGACACCTTACAAACTACCAAGAACGTAATGCCTAAGACGCCAGATCAGACTGCGGTCCCGCACACAGTGCCAGGCAAGGCCCACCTCGCTGAGAGCGCCACTCCCCGTCCCGGCCAGGTACACCTCGGCCTACTCACTCACACACGTCATCTCCCTTTCTCTGTTTTGCAGAAATGCCTGTGGAAATGATAACAATGATAATAATGCCAAGAAAGCATTACTATGGGAAATAGTCCCCTGACCTCGCAGATGCGAAATATCCTAATTAAATAAGCCTACAGTTTTAAATAGTAACACTCAATTTGAAAATGTTTTCCTATTAAAGTGCTTTCTGCCTAAAATGACATATTAGTTCAGCTTTCAAAAATCAATTACTGCATTTTTCTAGGCAACTCGTTTCAAAGCAATCACCAAAGAACAAGCAAAGTGTGCTCTTATCTGCCACTCATCTATTAATTAAGGAAGAACTCCCACCGAAAGGACAACCAGTGTTGTCCTTTGGCCTAAAACTCCATTTTCACTAAAGATTACTTTACAATCATGAAGATGTAACCTTTGTGAGGAACAGGCATAAATGACACGACCCTTCGACTTCCTTCAATGCGGTGAGTTCACACTCATCCAACGACCGCCAGGCTGCAACCACAGGCAACAAGTGAGTCTAAACTCAACTATTTCAAGGCCATCTTTGAAGGTGATATTCTCTTTACGACTTTAGTTGCCGTCTGCACTATACAGAGGTTGTTTTTATTTTTTCCTTCAAAAGCACAATTACATTAAGATAATAGAGAAGACTTAAAAACAGATTTTCTTCTGCTCCTGGAAGGAAGCAACTATGTCCTGGAAATCACCTCTTCTAGAACAGAGCCCAAAGCAGTCACACGGTTCCTAAGTTATGATTTATCTCTTCTTCACAGTTTCTGTCACTAGGGAAGGGCCTCTCCTGCAGCTTTGCTCCAACAAGAACCCTTTAAAGGACTTGCAAACAGGAAGCAGAGTTTGGTGCAGGAGGTGAACGTCACCAGTCAAGGTGACTCTGATTCCCACTAGTGGCCCCTAGAAGCTGGCCCCACTGCACCCTTCAGAGCTGGCCCACGGGTGCCAGCGCGAGGCCCCTCGTCTGTCTCAGCAGGAAGGCGCACGAATGTCGGGGAGCCCGAGGCCAACTCCCCACAGCTGATGGTCACTGCAGCCATCACAGCACGTACGCGGTTGACACAGGCGGAAGTCGGTGGGTTTTTCTCGCTCACCTTCAAACTGGCATTCTCTTCTTGAGGTTCTCTGATGCAGACGGCAGTGCTGTTGTCCTGCACGTCTGATTTCAGGTTCAGCTGTAATACTTCTTCGTTTTCACTTACAAAGTCACCTTTAATTTTTTCTAATTGTTCTTTTAAGTCCAAACCTTTGCATTAAAGGTAAGCATTAAAAATGATCTAATATTCTAATTGATTTAATAATTGTTAAAATCACTTTGAAAGATTTAAAGTACGTGCCAGAAAAACTTACTGTCCTATAATCCACATAGAAATGTTAAAATTACAAAGTGTACACAGCAGTGACAAGCCCACAAACTGTAGAACTTGGATGTCCTGCCCGCTACACAGAAGCGCAGGGGAGGCCACCAGCGGACGCGGAGCAGTGAGGGGACACTCGCACAAGGCCCGCCCCACACGCACCTCGTCCTCACGCTGCAGGAGCGCCCTGTGCCTCGCCTCCAGCTGGACTTCGGGATCGTCAGGACAGTTGCCCGCAGGTGACCCCAGGCATTTGCCCTCATCCAGTGTAGACTGCAGTGTGGACACCAGGAGCAAGTTACTCATCTGCTGTTCCTGTAATGCCTCTTTGTCCTATTTAAGAAAAACAGATTTATTTTAGGCAAGCGTTTCAGGAAATCGGGGGCCTCAAACTGCAGCTTGTCCTCCTCAGCCCTTCTGGAGCACACCTGTGCACACCTGCACGTGCCAGACACACCATCCACAGACCCAGCCACGCTCCAGAGCAGACGCCTGCCTAGTGGAGGGTGCAGCCCAAACAGAGCCGCCGCGGGCGCCTGAGATTCCACTGCAAGGAAGTTAGCCCAGTCATTATTCAACAAGGTACCAAAAGGGTCTCCAGACTGTCAGCAAATTGTTTTAATTGGGAAGAACCTGACAAAGAACAGGGCAATGGCTGACAACACATCCATACAACGAATGTTTTTACATTTAGGCTGCAGTGTGGACACCAGGAGCAAGTTATGAACGAATGTAAAAAGTTTTCAAGGAACATTTAATATGGATAGAATGGTCACAACATATTAAGTGGGGAAGAAATAGGCATCCAAAATTGTACACATGGTCCAACTTTGTAGAGGAAAAAAAAGGCATTTTCTACACCCTGGTACCTAGTAAGCTCAGTAGCTGTTGGCTGCGGGGGTGGGGGGGGGGCCGCCCAGAACTGTCCCCGAGCAGGGGGGGACAGAGAGGGCAGCTGGCTGGCTCAGGAGCCCCGGGGCCTGTGCTGGGCATCCTTCCCACACAGCACATCCTCAAGAAGGGGCCTGGGCTTCACCTAATGGTTCTCATCAGCATTTTCAAACCAAACACACCTGATAAAACTCTCCTCCTTGAGCCAGGGTTTTCTTAGGGCCAAAACGATTCCAAAATAAAATTTCTCATTGAGCCTCAGACTTTCAAGTAACCTTTAAACCTCCAGTGACAGGAGATACAAGAAACTTGAATTCCTTCCTGCTAAATGCGCAAAGGAGGGGCAGCGCTGACTGGAAAGGCCCTCCTGCCCCGCCCTGCCCCACTCCCAATCAGGGGACCTGCCCACACGCAGCTTTCCCACTTCATCTTAAACTCTTAGACACAAGAACGTGCACATGACTGACGCGTAATTCCAAACTACAACTAGAAGAACTATCACCAGAGGTGTTTTCACTGAGGAGTTGACATAAATTCCTAACTCAAAAATTAAAATAATTATAACTAGGCTCTATGTAAAGTATTTAATAAAATAAGCTTTCTAAACCTAAAATCTTGAAGATTTACTTAATTACTAGGGATAAACTCAAGAGTACTTGAGAGACAAAGGAGTGCTATAAAACTGGTATGAAATGTTATTACACTAATGCGACACTGTGATGTGCAATAAGAAACACGCACCTGGTCTCTGTCCGATGCCTGGCACAGAGCACCTGACACCTTGGCACTCCCTGAGCGATGAGAGTGACGAAGGTGCCCTACCTTCCCAACAAGCCCCTCCAGCCACATCTGAGTCTGTGTCACAGAGGTGACTTTGGGGAAGCCCCAGGCCAACTGAAGGATGGGGGCTGGTCGCCAGGGGAACTGACCATGGGATTAAAGGGTCAGAACTTTCAGTCTCAGCCCTGGCCTCCAGGGAGGGGAGAGGGGCTGAAGGGTGAATCCACCACCAATGGCCAATCATGGCTGCATGATGAAGCCTCCACAAAACCCAAAAGGATGGGTTTTCCAGGAGCTTCTGGGTCTGTGAGCCACTCTAGCAAATTCGTCAAAACCCAGGAGGGGGTCGTGGGATCCTCAATTTATAAAAGTTGGACCTGAGGTGGACATCTGGGGGCGGGGACAGTCCCGTGGGACTGAGCTCTTAAGCTGTGGGGTCTGACGCCATCTCCAGGTAGACGACGTCAGAGTTGAGCTAAGTCGTAGGACACCCAGCTGGGGTCACTGGGGACTGGGGAGACCCCCACACGCTTGGTGACCCTGTGTCCACAGTGGAGCAGTCAGAGCTGCGGGTCTGCGGAGAAAAGGAAGCCCCGCCACAGCAGCTTCCCCCTTGCCGCCCCCCTCCGCCCCGGGACCGCACACTCACCTGCTCCAGGTCCCTCGCAGCTTTCCGCTGTCTCTCCAGTTCTCCCTGGAGCTGCATCAGTTTTCTTGTGGTGCTGGCGTTCGTCTCCTGCAGACGTTTAATCTCCTCTTCCTGGATTAATACTTGTCTATCTGCCAACTCTTTCTTTATAATCAGTTCATTAAGTCCATCTGATTTTTCTCTCAATTTTTCTTCTAACAATTCAATCTAAAAACCACAGAAAATGCTTCAGAAACAATAGTTTAAAAAAAAAAACCCACCTTGCAAATTAAAAAGTAAAACACAACTGTGAGAAAACTGATCCTCTACATGGTTTTCTAGACCCACGCTGCACAGTGAAGCCTGGTGAAAGAATAAGACAGAATTCTCTCCGTAAAATGATACACAAAAAATAACACAGAATTTGTTAGTAAAATAAAATTAATTTTGAGAGGAAGGAATGGAAAGCCACTGAGCAGTAAAAAAAAAAAAAAGAACCGAGCACAGATACAGCACCGCCTGGGTCAGGGTCGAGAAGCAGGCTGAGTGCAAAGGTTACACCTATGGTCCGTTTGCACAGGGAGTGGGCGCCGTCTCCTGTCTGCACGTCCACACCCTGGCTGGGACCTCCTGTGGGACATCACCATGGGGGGAATTGGTCTTATTTCCTCTAACTGCAAGTGAATCCACAATCATCTCAAAGTAAGTTTTAATTTTTAATAAGAATAAGCAAATCAACTACAGCGACCTCAGACAGGAGGAAGCAGACAGATCCAACCCCAAGCAGAAGGAAGCAAGAAAAACAAACCAGAGACAGGCCCCCGTGCACCAACCCCTCCCTGTCTGGTCATGCAGAGAACAGGCGAGAGGCGGCAGCACCGAGGGTGCGAACGGACGGACAGACACAGACAAGCACAGAGCACTCGCACCTCACCATCCAGCTGCACCCGTGGTCGTTTGAGTGTACATGGAAGGCAAGAAAGGGGGTACAGGTGAAGCTGTTGTTGAGAGCGGCGCAGAACACAGCCCCCGCGGGCGGGGCCGGCGCGCGGTGGGCGGCCTGACTTACATCGCAGTCGCGGGGACCCGGCGGGCGCGGCCGGGCCGCCTGGCGGAGCTGCTCCTCCAGCCTCCGGATCTCCTGCTGGAAGTCCTCGCGCTCGCGCTCCCGCTCCACCGCCTGCGCCTGTCGCGAGAGGCGGCCTGTTTGCACCGTTTCCCCGAGCGTCCCCACCGCCCTTTGCAGGCAGGAGTGGAGGACGGGGACCGGGCGGAAGGGGCCCCCTTGCCATGGGCACCGCGAATGACGCGTGGAGCCACAGGAAGAGGCGCAGCCCCCAGGTGGGACCCAGGGCGGCTTCTGAGACACGGGCAGGAGGAGGGACAGAAAGCAGACAGCAGGGGGCCAGCAGACGCAGCCCCGGGCCAGGGCAAGATGCGCGTGGACGACACCCGAGACGTCCGCCAGGCTGCGCTCACGTTCACCCCGATGCCAGCACAGAAGCTACTTAACAACCTGGAAAGAAGTTCATGCTACGAAGATGACCTCCGGTGACGCAAATAAGCTTATCGCTCGAGACTCTTACATCCATGAACTGGCGCTGGCGGCGCAGGTGCTGGTCCAGGGAGCCCATCTGCTGCCGCAGGGCGGAGAGCTCCTCGGCCTGCCGCGTGCACGCCTGCTGCCGAGAGAGCTGCTCCTCCAGCTCGGCCTCTAGAAGCCTCATCTGCGAGAGCAGAGCTGAACGGTCCTTCTCCGCCTGCTCCTTGGTCTCCGACTGCTCCTGGGTGAGAGACTCCACTTCCTTCCGAAGAGCTAAAGGTGCCGAGGAAACAGGCGAGGAGCCCAGCTCAGGGTGCCGTGTGCCAGCAGAAACATGGAGACGCGTGCTTCTTCAGCGATGGAGCGCGGGGGGGCAGCACGCTTATCCCTCCCCCCGCCACAGGCGTGTGACTCAGCCAAGGACACACAGCCAGCTCGAGAGGACGGATGTGCACCCTCGACCTGTCAGATCCCGAGCCCACGTCCTAATAAACAGCCACAATTCTGCCAAAACCCACTGAAAACAAAGCTGAGTACTTCTGCGGGGGGGAGGGGGGGGGAAGGAAAAATTATACTTTTTAAACGAAAATTGGCTAAAATAAAAAATTTTAAAGCCTGAGAAGAGAATACATCTTTGTGTCCCCAAATGACGAATCAGGTAGCTTTCTAGGAATTCTGCCTTCACGTATATTCTCCAACATGGAAAAATAAAATGTAACTTAAAACCTCCACCAGAGGGAACACCAGGCCCGCTGGGGAGGTTCCCGGCTGATGTGCTGACCGCACAGGGCTCCCTACGCACCCGGGGGTGACCTGTCTTGAGGAAAAGGGTCGAGCCGTCAGCAAATCTAAAGCCGACCTAAAATGGATGGGGCGACGAGGCCATGATCCAAGGGAAACGACAGGTTAATAAGCATCTTTGGAAGAGAGGTCTCCCTGCAACAGATCCCAAAGTGTTGAAACTATCCTGAAACTGAAATGTTAAACCCATATGTTTGTATTTACATTTCACCAGCTTTCCAAAGTTAATTATTTTGGTTTGTATAAATCTGTCAGTCTTTTATGACAAACTATCACCCCCACTAATGTAACATTCTCAATGAACTTCCAGGCTAACAAGTCAGCAACGATGGCAAATTAGGCTTAAACATGCAGTTAGAACAGTGTCCCTCACGGGCCTCAGAGACTCGAAACCAGGGCTTGTGTGTCGCTGCTGTGATGACCGGTGCTGCCTGTTCAGCCACCCAGACAGGACCCGCTTCAGGGTCTCACGGCCTTTGTGCAGGCAGGACTGAGGGGAGGCGTCCATGCGGCCATTAAGGCCACACAGAGGGCCAACCCCAGAATCAGGAGACCTCCTGGGGCCCCCAGCCCACGGACGACTATGGCCAGACAGGCTTCCTGAGGCTCAGTAACTGCAGTTAAGCATCGTGAGAGAAATGCTTGCCCATTTTTATGTATGAATATTGAAGATCAAAGTTATCTTTTATGTAGTAGTTTGCCACAAAAGCTAAGTACTTGTCGTCTTTAGTAAAAAATTGGAAAACCTGATGCAAACATATAGCATACCACACAGAAATCACTCATTTGCTTTTACAAACCTGAATCCTTGCGTGCTATAGAAACAGGAGTGCCTATAAATGAAAACACACAGCATTTTCAGAAATGAAGACAGAAAACTGGGTGACTTAGGGTATGAAAGTTAGAAATAGAGAAGGGAGAATGTCAGCAGCAGGACTCCAGGAAATGTGGCCTTGATGCCAGGCCTTGGACAACCTCTGAAACGTGCGTCATTTCCATGATGCCACTGCTTGGTCCGAATGTTGTGCTCCCAGAATGCATATGCTGGTGTTTGGAGGTGGAGCCTTCAGAGGTGATGAGGTCCTAAGGGCGGAGCCCCATGAGGGGACGAGTGCTTCTCTTACAAAAGAGGCCCCACGGAGCTCCCGCCCCTCCTGCACGTGAGGGCCCAGCGAGAAGGCGCGTCCACGAGTGGGAAGCGGGCTCGCACCAGAAGGTGACCGTGCCGGCACCTTCACCTTGGATTCCCGCCTCCAGGACCGTAAGGATGAGTAACGGCTGCAGCGTAAGCCGCTAGGCCTCTGTTAAGACTGAGGCCACTGCTGGCCCTCCCGTCGCAGCAGGTCCCGGCTCCCAGGGGCTTTGCCGCTGACTTTGAAAGACAACAAGGGAAACACAGAGGACAGGAGGCACCGCCCTGAAGGCGGGCACGAGACACGCCGAGAACAGGTGAGGCTGAGCTGAATTCCCCCACGGGCGCCAGGACTCCCCGCCCTTTGGAAGCTGGCCCGTGTTCACGAGGAGCCAAAGCAGAATCAGGACCAGGTGGCCCCCAGGACCGCGCCTGGGAAGGGAAGGGAAGGGAAGGTCAGGTGCCAGGCCGGCGGGCTCCTGCAGGGTAGCAGCACACCGGGAGTCCCCAGATGGACGGGCAGGTAGAGACAAGGACCAGACAACAGTGAGAAATTAAGGTGGGTTAACCATGTAAAGATGACAGCAAACCGAGAGGACCCAAAGGAAACACGAGAATTTCCTGGGGATAAAACAAACGCAGGAGGGAAGACTGGCCTGGGTCCGGGAAAAGCTTCCATGGATCTGCCCCCCCGGCCAGCCCCTACCACACAGGTGGGCCAGCCCTCTCTGCAGGGGTGAGGGGCGGTCACAGTGGACGCAGGGGACGCAGGGGAGGCGCCAGGCCTAGGGCTACGTGGCCGCTCGCCTGACCCTACACCTCTGCATCTCCCACGCGGTCCCGACTCTGAAGCCCTAACGCCCGGCACAGGGAGAGCAGGCTGGAGGTACGAGAGCCCGTGACAACAAACATGGGTCTCAGATGGGGAGGGCCCAGCCACCACTTGGACCCACAGGCTGGGATGCCAACACCCGGGAACAGGAGGGGGCCCCAGCCAGGACACTGCCGCACTGGGACGTGTGGCCCAGGGCGTCTGGGGACAGCAAAGTGTGCGCACGGAAGAGACACTGCCAAGAAGTAATGACAACAAAGCCCCAGATGTAACAAACGCCCGGCTGCAGGCAGAGCAGGGCAGGCATGGGAAACCACTCCAGATACGGTTCCGGGACGTGTGAACATCCAAGCAAAGAGAAACTTCTAAAAACACCTCCAAAGAAACACGATCAGACGTGCCAGCGAGTGTCCAGATGCAGAAAACAATGGCTTTTAGTCTCAAAGTATCCAAGTAAAAGAAACCAAATCTAGAACTGTGTCTTTCCAGCTACCACTTCATTTAAGGATGAGGTTGAAATAAGGTAACTTTCAGGCACTCGAGGCCTTGGAAGGTTTCCCTCAAGGTCCTTCTCTGAAAGTGTCCAGTCTGCGGGGAGCCGCGGAGAAAACAACCCACATCTTACTGCCATTCAGGGAGCACCGCGCACACGACACAGACACAGAGCACACGCGCTCATGTGCTCACACACGCCTCTGTCCCTGGGGGCCGAGCAGAGAGGGGAAAGCGGGACGGGTTTCTGTGCTGGGGACCAAGGACACGACCTGAACGAGGAAGAAGCAAGCACACGAGTCAAGCGGAAGGCGGCAGAGTCAGCAGGGGACGGCCCTGCCCCAGCTAGAGGTGGCGGGGAGAGCAAGTCCTAGGAAGCCCGAGCAGACCCAGGAACAGAGTCACCGCAGACACAGAGCTGAGAAGATGCCTCGGGTCCGCTCTCAATTAGCACAACATCCATTAGACACAGTTCAAGTACAAAAAAGGACAAAGCAAAGGAGTGAAAAAAGACATCCAAGGGAACAAAGAAAGCAGGTTAATTTTTTACCGTCAGAAGTTCACATCAAAAAATGGAAAAGAGACAAAAGAATATTATATATATTAAAGCTGAACAAGAAGATGAGGTCTGGAGACGACTATAAATAGTTTTAATAACCCAGGCGGATGGAAACCAAGACAACGGCACAAATCACTCTTTGCTTCAAGAGCCTGCAAGTCCGTCGGACCCGCACATCCACTCAAGAGCCATGGGAGCGTGAACGCGCGTCTCGCCCACGAGAGGTACCGAAGACGAGGGCAGAAGCCAATTAAACAGACAACTGTTTGTTTATTCATCGGAAAACTAAAAAGAAGAATTGGAGGAAGAGAAATGAGTTTTCTGAGTTGCTTGGGGTGGTGGCTCAGCAGGAGACTCTTTAAGTCAGAAGGTCGCTGACGCCTTTGTTGTGGAGGGAGGGGGCAGCAGAGAGGCGGGCCCGGCCGGACTCGCGCTCAGGGGCCGGGCCGCGGGGAGAGGAAGGCGCAGTCACTTCTCACAGACCGGCTGCCCCCGCCGCCGTCACTGCCCACAAGCTCCACATTTCAAGCTTTTTATGTTTTAACTGTTTTTACGTTTAATATTTTAAGATCTAAAATTTCTAAGAATCTGAAACTATAATGACCTACTTTTGTTAAAACTGTATGTCAGTAAGGCAATTATATTCCAATAAAGATGTTAAAAAAAAAAACAAAAGCAAAAACTGTATGTCTTCCTAGCTAAGGTTAACAAGACACTTTTCTGGTAATTTTAAAGAAAATTTTTAAGTAGCCCTCATTTTTTTTTCACATTCTTGGCTATTTATCTTGTGAAATGTGAAACAAAACAGAGTCAGCACGTCAAGGGGCTTTAAGACGGAGCCTGGGGGCCATTAAGGAGTGGAACTCAAGCCCGTCCCCAGCGAGGGGAGCCGTGAACTTGGGACCTGGGCCGAAGCTCAGAGATTCCAGGGACGCAGCAAGAACCGCACCTGCTCCCGTCCCCGAAACGGACCTTCTCCTCCCTCGTGACGGCCTCGGCCCTCAGGCATGTTCAGCCCAGACTGGCTTCTGCCTCTGACTCCAATTAAATTCTCTGTAGGCAAACCGCCCCCGTCCTTTCTATTGCCTATCGGGACCAGAATCTGCGTGCTCCAAACTGCAATTCTTTGATCCCAAACAAACACTCCCCGCTGGACCACTGCCTCTAGGACGCTGAGGCTGATGACTGCACACAGGTGGGCGACCCCCTGGCCAGGCGACCCGGCCTCAGAGTCAGCAGCCTTTCCTACAGCACAGCCAGCCACCGCAGCCGCCCTCAAGCCACACGCAGCCCCAAGGGCCAGCAACCTCGTCCCCTTTGACCTCAAAGCCTCGAGTCCGAGCCAGCCCGGCTCTGCCCGCGCCCCAGGCTGCAGCTCGGCCTCCTTACCGGCCTCCCTCTCTCCGGCTTCCACAGCCAAGGCTTCCTTCTGGCTCCACAGCACGGAGTTCTCCTCCTGCAGCTCCGCCTGCCGCCGGGCCGCGCACTGCAGCTGCTGCCTCAGGCCCTCCAGCTCGGCCACCAGGCCCTGCTCACTCGCCTCCTTCCGGCCCAGCGCCTCCTGCAGGCCAGCCCTCTCCTCTGTGAAGCCCTCGACGATGCCTGCGGTCCATGCGGGAGACCGCTGTAAGGCCCCCCGGGGGGGGGGGCGGGGGGTCCTGTTCCCCCAGGGACGGCACTGGACCACCCTCCCTGCGAGGCACAGGCGCGCGGGGTCGGGGCGGCGGCGCGCCCCCGGGAAGGTGGCTGACGCCATTGCTGTCGAGACCCCAGCACGACGCGCGCCCCCGGCAGGCAGGCCCCACTCACCCTCCGCCGTGTGCAGGGCCAGCGCCAGCCGGGCCTTGGCCGCGCTCTCCGCGTCCAGGTGCTCCAGCAGCTCCTGGTGCTTCCGCACCACCTGCGCCGTCTCCTCGCTCTTACAGCTGAACTCCTTCTCAAGACGAGAATGAATCTGACGGGCTTCCTCCAGCTGTGAAACGCGTTTGAAAATAGCATTTTGGACCAAAAGTAATCAAAGTTTATACTGACACCAACAGAGTTCTATTTGCATAGAATTCTGGGGAAACCATAAATATCCTGTAAGAAACAGCAATTTCCATGTTCAATGTTATGTCAGTTACTAAATAAGCAACAAATTTTCAAAAAAGGAAAGTTCTGCACACGGAGACACAGACAACGCTGCACGGACACACCGTCTGTGACTGTCGACCCCACGTGTGTCTGCGTGGAACACGGCGGGCGGGGGGTGGTCATTTCATGGTACACACGGGCAGGAGCCTGGCACCCGGGCAGGGACAGGCCCCCTGGTGACTGCAGGTGGAGGATGGGGAAAGGCTCCTGGGCCATCACCACACCGGGCAGGGGACCTGACGCGACCCTCCCTCCCCAGGTCGGACACCATGGGACGCCCCCCTTCCCAGGCACAGCCCGGGGCCCCAACCTCACCTTCCTCCTGAGCTCCCCTGGTGGGCATGCCCAGGCTGAAGCCCCCAGGCCACCCACAGGCTGGAGGGCCCAGATTAATCTCTGAATGCTAAACGCCTACACCCAGCTGTCCTGACCGACAACTCAGCACCTGGCCCGGGCCCCCTAAGCCTCCCCCTGCGTGTAACCCACTCTGACCCTTCCGGCCCCAGCCTCTAAGGAAACCTGTTGGTTTTACCTTGCAAACAGCCCCTGGCGCCACCTCTCCTCATGCCCTGCTGTGGGCCGCCCGCCCGAGTTCTCGGCTGCCGCTGCCCCCTCCTGCAGCCAGCGGTCCTCGGGCAGCCCCCACCACTGACCCCGACCTGAACAGGGGCTCCTCGCTCCCCTCTGGCCGCTGCCCTGTGCCAACTCCCACCTCCCCTGCTTCCCCGCTTACACACCCAGGTGCCCCTGCAGAGCACACAGTGGGTGCAGCGGGGACGCAGGGCCGCGGGCCAGGTCAGACTGCAGACCCGACGGCGTCTGTTCCGTTAACTGTGCTTGGGGACAATCAAAAGCACCTGATTGTTTATCATCAAATGCTGCCCAACTCTGTCCGGTTTCTGAGAGAAGATGGGACGAAACCAGAGGAGGAACTTCAGGGCTCGACACTGTGGCTCTACCTGCATTCGCGCCTCAATGTTTCTGAGACTGAACAGCGATGCTTCACATGAAAATGCTTATGTTTTAACTGGGCAACTTTGGGAAAAGGCTATTGCTTTCTAAGTTTTCCTACTTAATGCCTCTGCTAATTGTCTGAAACATTCTAAAAGGTTAACAAAAAAATTCCCGTCTTCAGTAATAATTTCTAAACATAAGTGTATTCAACATAGAATTAAAATGGTGTACAAGGTGCAGTAAAAGAGGCTGAACACACATGATCTAAATTAAGTGCACTGAGGTTTTACTTTTCATTCACAGCAAGCCTACTACCCCAAGTATTTCGGCTCAGAAAAGACTCCTATTTGACGAAAACCTGTGGGCGAACCTCCCTGGGGGTAACAGGCTCAGGACGACACCCGGCAGAGAGAGGAGAGAAAGAAATCAGACCCGCCTGGAGAGAGAAGACCTCCCGTCTCGCCCGCAGGGTCTGGTGGAGGACCGGAAACCCTGACCGCACAGCACCCGGCAGGCCCCTGGGGCTGCGCTGTCACCCACCGACGCCCCGCCCGCCCCTTCGGCCCGCCGCCCTCCTCTGCCGAGGGACGCCCCGCCCGCCCCTTCGGCCCGCCACCCTCCTCTGCAGAGGGAGGCCGAGGGGCCGCGTCTCACCTGTCTGGTGGAGTCCAGGACCATCTCCAGGAGGCCGTCCACCGCCAGGCCCAGGCTCCGGTAGACCCTCCTGACGGGCTGCTCCCACTCCAGCGTGCTCTCCGGGCTCATGAAGAAGCTCTCACAGACGTGGCTGCTGATCTCGGCCACCGACGACGTCTCGGCACACTCGGGCGACGCGCCGTCCGGCTCCGGCAGGGCCGCGTCGAGCCCAGGCCACGCCTCGTCCAGGGCCGGGGCTACAAGCGAGCAGACACAGAGGCCGCGCTGCCAGGAGGACGCCTGGCGGCCGGCCTGGGGGCTGTGGGCACAGGGCTGTGGGCGCTCACCCGCGGGCGGGCTCTCGTCCTCCAGGCAGAGCCCCACGCGCTCGCCAATGCGGCTCCTCAGGGCAGCGGCGGCCTTGAGCGTCTCCCCAAGCAGACCCAGCAGCCTCCTCAGGGCGTCCCGGAGCGCTCTCCTGAGAGGGGCACACGGGCAGCGTCAGCCGAGACCCCGCCCGGCCGACGGCACGCGCGCAGCGCTGTGGGTGACCTAAGCGCCCCTCTCTGGAGGCCTGGGCCCAGCCCGCACCGGGGCTTCGCCCAGGGCCCTCCTCCCAGCTGCTCTCCCCGCGGCGGCGCCGCCACGAGCTGCACAGACCCGGCCTGCGCCATGCCACAGCCTCCCCGGCTCCCGGGAGCAGAGCTGGGCGCCCATGTGGCCCCTCTGGCTCCCAAGTCCAAGTCACCCCTCGCCCACAGCCCACCAGCATGGGAAGGCGCCGCGTCTCCCCGTGTCTCTCTCGGGGGCCACACAAACCACGGAGTTTGGGGGCTTTGGTTCCCCAGGACAGGAGTCCTATCTTTGAGCTGCATCCTCCCAGACCAGCCCTTCCAGCTGTGGGCCGTCGTCTGGGGCACGGTGACCCCGCCCAGGACGTGGCTCGGGTGCCCACGAGATGTCAGGGCTTGGCCATCCCCATCCGCCCGCGGCTCACACCCCTCCCTCGGGCCCAGCACAGGGCAACGCCACTCAAGACACGGGAAGAGCCGCCCCTCGGGAAGCTGACACCCGAGGCCGGGGCCAGAGACAGCGAGAAAGGGATGCGGGGATGTGAGGGGCGGGGGCAGGCGGGGGCAGACTGCAAACGGCGGGCCCGACAGCCCCTGCTGCCGCCCAGGCCCCTCGGAGGGAGCGTGCGGGGAGGGCGTAAGGACCACCCCGAGACGGGCTCGGGCAGGCGGTGTCTGCTTTGCTCTGAGAGAAAATGCCAGAAGGCCCCAGCCCCCCCCTCCTCCTTGGGCCCCGTCCAGGCCATGCCGACCCCTGTTCCCTGAGGAGCCGCATGAACTCCAAACACTCGTGGGTGTCGGGGCATCTCACCTGCCGGCACGCCCCCCGAACGCCTCGGGGCCTCTGCTCTCTGCCAGCCCCCCGAGTGCAGGGCCAGGTCTGACACATCCTGCCCTGCACTCCCCTCATCGAGCCGCAAGGCAGCTGGACACAGCACGCAAGGTCCTCGCGGAGACAATGAAGCCGTGAAAGACTGAACGGAGAGACCGAGCCCCCGTGAGCAGCGCCCGCCCTCCACACAGCGGCCCTCCCCCGTCTCCTCTGACCCTCAGTGCTGCATACATGCTAGCGCCGCGGTGCTGAGCGCGAGGGTCCAGGGGCAGCGGGGACCCCAGACCAGCAGGGACGGGCCAAGAGATGCACAAAGGGGCCCAGAGAGGCCGGCCAGTGAGCTGCACCTTCCCGGGCGATGCTGAGCCAATGGCCCCGACAGGCAAAGACGAGAGCGTCTCCTGACATCAGGCAAACACAACTGAACGGCTCACTCGAGAACCACACGAGAAGCAGAGCTAAAACCTGCCTAGCGCCAGGTGGGAAACTATTTCCTAAATAAGACCGCCAAACAAACAAGAAAAGGGCGGGTCAGTAACTGCCTGCATAGCAGCATCAAATCTTGTAACCTGGCAAAATGGAAAGGTTTGGCAAAGCGAGGTGGTGGGTGTGTGGGTGCCACGACTCAGCGCTCGTCTTGAAGTTTAAGACCCTCCTGGACGAGAGGACCCACGCAGCACAGGGTCCCATCCGCCGGGTGCTAACACGCACTCCAGCCCAAGAAGCAGAGGCGGCCACTGACCTCTCGCCGTGGGACAGGTCGATGTCGGACTTGAGCATCGAGATGAGAGTCGTGCCCTCCTGGTTCTCCCTTTCCCGCCTTTGCTGAAGCCTCTCCAGTTCGGAATGGCGCTCTTCTATCTCGTGACTTAAGGATAAAATCTGGTCTTTTAGCTGTTGAAGAAAAATTGTTAAAGCTTTAGTTAAGACAATTTAGTTAAAAGTAAGTTTCTGTAAGGAACTTTCTTTATCCAAGAGCAGGTTTGTGGTTTGTGGGATGGAGAAAACGGATGATGCGACACCAGCGTGGGGTCCATAAAGTACACAAAACACAGGCCAGAGGAACAAGAAGGGTGTAATTTTGAAACCAATTTACTGAAGAGAACAAAAGGGACAGAAAACAGTTTCAATGTTGTGCACAGAGGGAACTTGGGAAAAAAGGGTGGCTCCTATAAACCACTGGGCCATTCAGGTCGCTGGAAAAATGAAAGAAAATGGAATAAGTAAACAGAGAATGGCAGGTTTCAAGATGGCAAACAATGACCAAAAAATGGACAAAAGAGACACCGAAGATGAACTGCATGCCCGGATGGCTCGAGGCTGGGGCAGCCCCAGATGCCAGGGTGTGGCTGGTGGCGGCTTCCACGCAGAGAGCCCCTTCCTCTGCCGGTCCTGCTCCCTCAGCTGCATTCCTATCAAATCTTCCTCCACCTACAATGGGATTGCATCCCAATACACCCATCCTAAACTGCAAACACCATACATCGGAAATGCATTTAAGGACTTCCCTGGTGGCACAGTGGTTACGAATCCGCCTGCCAATGCAGGGGACACGGGTTTGAGCCCTGGTCCGGGAAGATCCCACATGCCATGGAGCAACTAAGCCCGTGCGCCACAGCTACTGAGCCTGCGCTCTAGAGCCCACGAGCCACAACTACTGAGCCCGCATGCCACAACTACTGAGCCCGCATGCCACAACTACTGAGCCCACAAGCCACAACTATTGAAGCCCGCGTGCCTAGAGCCTGCGCTCCACAACAAAAGAAGCCACTGCAATGAGAAGCCCGTGCACTGCAACGAAAGAGTAGCCCCTGCTCGCCGCAACTAGAGAAAGCCCGTGTGCAGCAATGACCAACTCAGCCAAAACTAAATAATTAATTTTAAAAAAAAGAGATGCATTTAATACACTTGTGAATGAAAAGGGTTACCTGCCATATCAGTAAACAAAGGATGTTGCAGCCATCAAGCCACCACAGCTGCCCGGACAGTGAGCCCTGAGCGGGCTCAGGATGGGAAAACACAGGATACTGGCCCCAGGTAGAGGAAGTGCAGATCAAAAAATGATTTCAGTGAGCCCAGACTTTGCTTCTTCCCGTATATAGAAAAGCACTAAATTCATTAACTTGAGATGCCTGGTTACTTTAATTAACAGTAATCTTTTGAAAAGGAAAAGCAGAGCGGCTGGCTGTCTTGGTCCAGAACGGCTGTCAGCGTATCAGTCGTTCACCTTTCTGGTCGTGAGGCTGCCCTGCCCAGCATCACAGGAGAGAACCGCACCACATGTCACTAGCCCAGGAAAAGACAAAGATCCAAAATTCAAAATTCAAAGTACTGTTCCTACTGAACGTGCACTTCTTTCACACCATCATAAGTCAAAAAATCCTAAGTCAAACGACTGTAAGTCAGGGACTGTCTGTACTCAATAAGTTAATAGAGTTAATTCATCCATGAAGAACATTTGTTCATCAAAAGATGACAAAAGGGGAAAAAACCCCTACAAATTAGAAGAAGTCCAGAAATACAAAAAAAAATCCCTAAATCAGTAAGAAAAACACAAACAACTGTTTTAAATAGAAAAATGGCCAAAGATACAAAAAGGCGTTTCACAGAAAGGGAAACACAAATGGATCACAAACATAGTACCAGATGCGCATCTCATCAGCAAATTAAGACCACCGAGAGACACCATTTCGTTGCCACAAAATTGGCAAAAACTAAAAAGTAAGAACATTCCAGGAGAGGATGTGGAGTAACAGGAGCTTGAGTGCACGACTGGTGGAACCACTCAGAAACAGCCTTGGGGTTACCCACCAGGGGCAGAACCCCACAACTGGGACACGCACTTCTAGGTTTAAGAAGCTCCTGCACATCTGTGGTAAGAGGTGTGTGTAGGAAACTCAGGGCAGCTTTATTCATAATGGCAGAAAGATAGAAACAAGCCCAGGTCCACCAATGAGCACACACGCAATGGATGCCATTCGGCAGCTTGGATGGCGGGTACGGCCCCACCATCGCCATCTGTGAACCTCCAGTCAACACGGAACGAGAGAGGCCAGTACACACCCCCTTGTGACGGCCGGAAAGGGCTGAGGCTCAACAGCAGAGTGTCTGGGAATAAACACATCAGTGAGCAAGAAATCTGTAACAATCAGAAGGGTGGTTGCCTCGCGGGGGGCAGGGGGCGGGGGGGTCTCTTGAGGTGCTTAACGTGGGTGGTGGGACACCATTCCTTACTCCTCAGTATTACTTTAAGCGAACACGTACATTTTAAGGACACCTGTAAGATAATTTCACAGTGGAAACAACTTCCCGCAGAGTCTGGTTTCCTGAAGGGTCGCGTGCCCTCCTCCGACCGGGGAGCCTCTGGGCAGCGGGACGACAGCCCGGCCCACTGGCCCACGGGAGTCGCCTGCTGCCCTCCACGCGCCCACACGAGGGCCTCCCCCTCTCCTGGTGCCTCTCAGTCTTTCCTCCCCACCTTCTCTCACACTCCTGCCATCAAGCTTCCATCCCCCCTTTTTAAAGGTAAACCACTATGTATGTTTTACAATTTCTCTCTTAATTCAGAATTCAACATTTCTTTTTAACTGTACTAATACTTTTATTAGGATTGTTATTGTTTCTGGTCCTTGAGGTATAAAATCGCAGAGGCTTTGAATGGTGTATCTCTAACCCTATTTTGCCCACAAGTCATGTTAATTTTAGTATTTCGTACAGAATGAGTTTTTTGTTTTTTTTTTTTAATTTTATAGCTACTTTATTTATTTATTTCTTTATTTTTGGCTGTGTTGGGTCTTCAGTTCTTGCGACAGCTTTCTCTAGTTACGGCAAGTGGGGGCCACTCTTCATCGCGGTGCAGGGACCGCTCTTCATCGCGGTGCGCGGGCCTCTCACTATCGCGGCCCCTCCCGCTGCGGGGCACAGGCTCCAGACGCGCAGGCTCAGTAGTTGTGGCTCACGGGCCCAGCTGCTCCGCGGCATGTGGGATCTTCCCAGACCAGGGCTCGAACCCGTGTCCCCTGCATTAGCAGGCAGATTCTCAACCACTGCGCCACCAGGGAAGCCCCAGAATGAGTTTTTTTAAGAATGCATATCATGTATCAGCAGAAATGCCTGGCATATTGAAGAACAAGCTTAAGAAACAATTGGAAAGGCTCGTTCTTCCTCATGGAACCCCCTCCTGCCTAAGCCCTGGTGCCGTCCTTGCTCCCCTGCATGTGCCCCCCACCCTCCTGCCTTCTCGTGGCTGGGCTCCCAGCACAGGAGGGGCCTCTGCAGCCAGGAACATGCCCCTTGATGGGCAGCTAATGACTGACCTCCACAGACACATGCTGCCCTGAATCTGGCTGGGAGTGACTCTGACATCTTTGGTACCAAATTAAGTCAGACGCACCCATGTGCAATGTTTACAGTCAGAAGGCCTGGTTCCACCACTTGACAGCCACGGACTTTGAGCAAATTAACGGAACCTCTCCTGGGCCTCAGTGTCCTGAGAGGGAGAGAGCTGCACAGAAATGAGAAAATTCTACATCTAATGTGCTTAGTGCAGTGCCTGCACATATTCCTAAGAAAACTGTGCCTCCAGTGTATGAATAAGTTCAAATCCAGCGACCCTGTATGATGATAAAGTCAAAGAAAGCAGCAGTACTATTATGACTCTGAAAGATCACACAGTGGGACTATCTCTAAAAATAGTATAAATACACATCCGTATTTTCAATAATAATAATGAAAAAAACCCAATTCAAAAATTGTCAAGGACCTCAGCCATAAAAAAGAATGAAATAATGCCATTTGCAGCAACATGGATGGACCTAGAGAGTATTATGCTTAGTGAAATAAGTCAGACAGAGAAAGAAAAATACTGTATGATATCACTTATATGTGGAATCTAAGAAAATGATACAAATGAACTTATTTACAAAACAGAAATAGACTCTCAGACATGGAGATATATTAGGAGTTTGGGATTAATATGTACACACTACTGTATATAAGATAACCAAAAAGGACCTACTGTATAGCACAGAAAACTACATTCAATATCTTGTAATTACCTCTAAGGGAAAAGAATCTGAAAAAGTATATACATACACTTTATATATATACACACACACACACACATATGTATATACATATATATATATATATAACTGAGTTACTCTGCTATACAGTTGAAACTAACACAACATTGTAAATTAACTGTACTTCAATAGAAAAAAATTGTCAAGGACCTGAACAGACAAAAGTGGCCAATAAACCCATGAAAAGATGTCCAACATCACCAGTCAATAGGGAAATGCAAATAAAAACAAGATATCACCTCACATCCATTATGATGGCTATTATTTTAAAAAATGAAAAACAACAAGTATTGACAAGAATGAGGAAAAACTGGAACACTTGCGCACTATTGGTGGAAATGCACAATGCCACAGCTGCTGTGGAAAACAGTTGAGCAGTTCCTCAAAAAGTTAAAGACAGAATCATCATATGACCCATCAACTCTGTTCTTAGATATATACCCCAAAATATCAAAAGCAGGGACTGAAGCAAATACTTGCACCCCAATGTTCACAGCAGCATTATGCACAACAGCCAAAAGGAAGAGACAACCATTAACAGATGTCCATCAACAGATGAACAGATAAACAAAATATGGTGTCTATATACAATGGAATAATATTAGTCAGCCATAAAAAGCCATGAATGTTGATACACACACAACATGGATGGACCTTGAGGACATTATGCTAAGTGAAATAAGTCAAACACAAAAGAACATATATTGTATGATTCCTCTGAAATGAGATCCCTCGAGGAGTCAAATTCACAAAGGCAGAAAGTACAGTGCTGGGTACCAGGGCAGGATGGAGGGGGATGGGAGTTATTATTTTTTTAAATTAATTAATTGATTATTTTTGGCTGCATTGGGGTCTTTGTTGCTGCGTGCGTACTTTCTCTAGTTGCAGCGAGTTGCGGTGCACGGGCTTCTCATTGCGGTGGCTTCTCTTGTTGTGGAGCACAAGCTCTAGGCGTGTGGGCTTCAGTAGTGGTGGCACACGGGCTCAGTAGCTGTGGCTCGCAGGCTCTAGAGTGCAGGCTCAGTAGTTGTAGCACACGGGCATAGTTGCTCCGCAGCATGTGGGATCTTCCCAGACCAGGGATCGAACCTGTGTCCCCTGCATTGGCAGGCAGATTCTTAACCACTACGCCACCAGGGAAGCCCAGGAATTATTTTTAATGAGGACAGAGCTTCTACTTGGGATGATGAACAAGTTCTGGAAATGGATAGTGGCGATACTTGCACAATACTGTGAATGTGGTTAATGCCACTAAACTGTACACTTAAAATGGTTGAAATGGTAAATATTATGTTATGCATATTTTACTATACACAAAAAAAGAATTAACAAAGAAAAGATGCATCCCACATACCTGCAGAATTTGGTTATTCTTCTCCTGAAGCTGCAGAGACAAAGACTCTTTCTCTTTTTGGTAAAGAGACTGTGCCTGCTCACGCTCAAGTTTATGTATCGCCTCTTTTTCATGCAAAGCAGCTTTCTTTTCACTTTCAAATTCACCCTGTACAAAAGCAAATTATTAACAACAACAAAAAATGCCATTAAGTTATAAAATTATCCTTGCTCCATTTCTCTGCTGTTCACTAGAATTTAGTTCATTCAACAAATATTTATTGATTCCGTATTCTGTGCCAAGAACAATGATCAAAAAGGCCAAGGCCACTATCCCCAGTGAACATGCGTTCAAATGTGCTTATCATATAGAATACAAAAGAAACAGCCTGCTACCTTTCCCAACGGTCACGTTAAGAAATTCTCCATCATCAGGGTATCATGACCATCAAAATCCAAGATATTTAGAAACCTAACTTCCTCTGGTTTTAAAAAATAAACCCTGTTTCTTCTTAAATAATAAAAAATATTTTTTAATAATGTTCACCTAATGAGTTAAAATACATTAATGAAATAAGCTTTTTTTTTTTTAACTACAGATATAGCACTTCCAGAATGGCAGAATAAGGACCTTCAAAAATCCACTCCTCTACAAGAGCACCGAGAACACTGTCAAAAACTGTCAAAATCAACTTTTTCATAGCTCTGGAAATTAAAGTGTTCATTAAAAACAAAGGCTGAGTCACCATAAGAACAGGAAGCTTTGGGTGTTTGAACCTGCCCTAATCCCATCACTCCAGTCTCTGGGATAGCCTTGAAAATGCAGCCCAGGGAATTCCCTGGTGGTCCAGTGGTTAAGACCATTTCAAGCTTTCACTGCTGTGGGCCCCGGGGTTCAACCAGGGTTCAATCTCTGATCAGGGAACCCGCCAAAAAAAAAAAAAAGAGAAAGAAAATGCAGCCCAGCAACTATGGGGGGAGGAGGAGAAGAATGGGTTTGCAGCTCCACCAAAGCACCACCACCAACTGTCACGAACTGACCTGACTGGCAGCTCACTGAAAAGCTCTGTTCTCAAAGCTGGTTTTTTATCGGATCTGATTCAGAACTCACCTCAACAATCCTGTGCCCAAGCCATTTGGCAAAAACAATTAGCAGCAACTGTTTAACATCTCAGCGGCCTGAGGCAGTGATAACAATTGGAGCTAATAAGAGGCTGATCAAAAAACTTAAAAGGAAGTGAAAGCTAAGGCAGAGATGTATACTGCCTGTCACAGCATTGAAGGCATGCCCCAACCAGAGCCCCACAATAAAGAGATAAAATTATAAAATGAAACCAAATAGATATTCTGAAGCTGAAAAGCACAATTACTGAAATAAAAGTTTCACTAGAGGGACTCAACAGCAGATTCAAGTGGGTAGAAGAATCAGCAAACATGAAGACAGGTCAAATGAGATTATTCATTCTGGGGAACGAAAAAAAAAAAAAAAAAGAAAAAGAAAAAAGAAATAAAGTAAGTAGGCTCACAGGCCTCTAGGACATCCTCAAAGACCAACATACACATCATGAGAGTCCCAGAGGAAAGGACAAAGGGAACAGGGCAAAAGAATACTTGAAGATAACATGCCTAAAAACTTTGCAAATTTGATGAAAAATATTAATCTATACATAGAAGAAGCTCAACGAACTTCAAGTAGGATAAACTCAGAGATCCACACCTGGACACATCATAATCAAACTGCTGAGAGACAAAGAAAATCTAGAAAGCGGCGAGAAGCAAACAATTTATTTTGTCTTTTATATTTATGTGTATAGTTTGTAATTCTTTTTTCTATGTAATTTAGAAGACAAATGCATAAAGAACGAGCATAAAGTATATACAGATGTTCTTTGTATGACAATATTAGCACAAAGGAGGAAGGAAGGAAGGAATGAAGCTATATCGAAGAATAATTTTGTGAACTATTAAAATTAAGTTGGTATTAATCTGAACCATATTGTTATAAAATGTTCAATGTAATGCCCAGGGCAGGCACTAACAAAATTAAAAGCAAACAAACAAAAAACAAAAACAAAAATCAAAAATATATAGAAAAATAAACATCAAGGAAATCAAAACAAAAGAAGGCAGTAATGGAGATTTAGAGGAACAAAAGAGACAGAAGATATATAGAAAGCAAACAGCAAGTACTGATACACCCTACAACATATATGAACCTAGAAAACATTATTCTAAGTGAAAGAAGGCAAACACAAAAGGCCACATTTTGTATGATTCGACTTCTATAAAATGTTCAGAAAAGGCAACTCCACAGAAGTGGAGAGTAGATCAGTGGTTGCCAGGGGCTGGGGGAGGGAAGAGACTGCTAATGGGTGGGGGTTTCTTTTGTGGTGATGTAAATGTTCTGGAATTAGACAGCAACAGGAGTTGTACAACTTTGTGAATATACTGCAGACCACCGAACTGTATATTTCAGAAAGTGTGATTTTTATGATATGTGCATTATATCTCAATAATGTTGTAATTAAAAACAAAACAAAACAAAACCACAGTAAAGATCATTGTGAGAAGTAGTGCTGAATGCTCACTCATCCTGTGCAGACACCCTTCCGTGGCAACAGGCCCCCTGAAGCAAGAAAAGGCTTGACGTGGCCGCTGCTGAGTCACCAAAGCGAGGCCATGAGCTGCGCTCAGATCTTCCCAGGCTTAAATACAGCCGGCTCTTTACCACGGGGTTGGACAGTGTGGGTCCACTTACATTCAGATTGTTTCTTTTGGGCCGTGCCACACAGCATGGGGGATCTTACCTCCCTGAGCAGGGGCCCCCTGCAATGGGAGCGTGGAGTCTTAGCCACTGGACCACAGGCAAGCGCCATGGATTTTGTTTCAATGGTAAACACTACAGCACCACACGATCCGTGGCTGGTTGAATCTGCAGATGCACAGTAATGGCGGATACAGAGGAGCCACATGTACCGAGGGCCAACTATCAATTACACGCAGATTCTCAACTGTGTAGAGCGTCGGCACCCTTAATTCCGTGTTGGTTAAGGGTCAACTATTTGATGACAACTTCTTAAAAGAAAAGAAATGCGGGCTTCCCTGGTGGCGCAGTGGTTGAGAATCTGCCTGCCAATGCAGGGGACACGGGTTCGAGCCCTGGTCTGGGAAGATCCCACATGCCGCGGAGCAACTGGGCCCGTGAGCCACAACTACTGAGCCTGCGCGTCTGGAGCCTGTGCTCCGCAACAAGAGAGGCCGCGATAGTGAGAGGCCCGCGCACCGCGATGAAGAGTGGCCCCCGCTTGCCACAACTAGAGAAAGCCCTCGCACAGAAACGAAGACCCAACACAGCCAAAAATAAAAATAAATTAATTAATTAAAAGTAACATTTAAAAAAAAAAAAGAAAGAAAAGGAATGCTAACTAGTCAATTTAAATATAAAAATGAAAGAAAAATAGTTGCCTCGAAAAATCTCAGTTTCTAAGACAATGAAAATGTGTTTTAATTTTGCATATCAAAATTAATTTAGAATAAATTTTTCTTACTTACTTTGCAGGTGAGAAAGGATAGCAATGAAATAGATCACTCTTAACCCCAGTACCTTTAACTGTGTGACCTGCTGCTCCAGCAGCGCCTCTGACTGACACTTCAGCAGTTCAATCTCCTCTTGACAGCAGAGCCGCTGCTTCTCCTTCTCCTCTTCCAGCTCCGCAGGAACCGAAGTGCCCTGCTTGAGTGGGGAGGAAGGTCAACACTGGGCCTCGACCATGTGCGTGGATATGCGGTGAGGCTGGAACTCAGCTTATTCCACATATTTTCACTGTGACGACACACAGCAGTCAGGTTATAGCTCATAGAAAAATTCAAGTCACTCTTTGTGGGCTCTGGATTCTCACCTCAGTCACAAGCATCAGAAAATGGGGTTTGCACAGCACAACACTGAAACTATACTTTCAAGTTCTAGACACCATTTCTGAATCAACACAGAACATTTTTATAAACTTCCTCTCCTGGAATAGGTTTAATTCAATCCTTTAAAAGGAAGAATCAAGTGCAATTTCAAGTTAGGACATGTGGCAGTTTCCAAAGCCCTTTAACTGTCTCATCTGCACCACACAACCACTTCATGGGAAGGACGGGGTTCACCCAGATGGTTCACAGCCAGGAAGGAAGCTGCAGTCCTGACAGTAACCGGATTTGACCAGGGATGCTGGTTCCGTGTGTGCCAACCACAAAATGCTAGTGAACAAGAACAAAACCCCGAATGCCAACGGGCACCACAGATCGGCAGAGCAAGGCCAAGGGAGAGGAGGACAAGCCACACTCCCTTTCCCCAAAAACAGACTCTAGGACACTGAAGGATGCTGGGAAAAATAAGAAAACATCAATACCCAAGAAGAGGCAAATCCCCCAAGGCACATGATAAACACGAATCACAGCGGACCGCTCTTTGGGCGCCAGCGCCCCGGCACAGGCATCCGCACTCCTCCCTCTCAGCACCTTCGGCAAACAGGTCCTGAGGGCAGACCCCGCACGCTCGCCTGCCTGTTAAATGCTCTGGTTGACAGATCGAAGCATAAACACCTGCTTCTTGAAAAACTTGATTGAGCCACAGATCACATCCTTCAGGCAAAAATCTTTCACGGAAGCCAAACGTATACAAACAGATAAAAGTGAACTTCTGTTTGGGGTCAGGGTCAGTGTCCAAGGGCACCCCACACCCCCGCGTGCCTCGAGTCCCGGGACCTGTAAGCTGCACTGCACACGTGAGAGTCCGGGCCCGGGGGCTCAGGCTGCTCTTTCTGGGCACGGGGTCCTTCCAGGCCTTGGGGTCACTGCCCACAAACAGAGCGGACGGAGGGTGGGTGCCGTACGGAGCTGTGGCTGGGAAGGGGGAAGGAAGAACCAGCCCACCGATGCCAAGCCCCTGGGTCGTATGCCCCACTGAGGCCCCACGGGCCCCAGCACAGAGCTGCCCTTGCTACAGGGAGCGGGAGCCAAGCACAGGACTTGTTTCCCAACCTTCACTGTCTCAGGAAGGGTTTCCAGGCAGCAGGCAGAGACACGCCAAGTCCAGCAAGATGTCCCAAACACAGTCAGGAGCAGCAGCACGCAGAGCCCCTCCCAGGCGCCCTGTGGGTGGGGAGATCACCCTAACCTGACACCTGCGAGGGGCAGTGGGGACACCGCGACCTGTCCTGCCCAGTGCGCCCCCAGGTCTGGAGCAGGACTTCGCAGAATGCACCAGGCCGAGGCCAGTGTGGCGGAGCAGGGCACAGTCAGGAGAGGCCACAGACGGCATCGCACATTCAGCCCCGCGACCTGGAAGCCTCGGCACCCCGGGGCTGGCTGCGCGACCTTGGCCCCCGCAACCTGACCGGACAGGCTCAGAGGGGGTTTTACTTGTGCCACTCCTTGCACCCCCTCAAAACCTCCTTACACACAATCGTTCTATTTCCAGCCTGACTAAACTCTCTTTAATCTGTTCTAAATGGTGAAGTCAATATAAGAAAAAGATGTTTTTAAAAACTTATTCTCGAGTTTTTCTGAAAATCCACAGAATTACGTGGGAAGTGTCATATATATTTTAATCATTAAAAAAACATAACGGATACACTTAAAGAAAAAAAAAATAAGTAGTTTTGCACAAAGAATACCAACATAGTATTAAGAATAAATTCAACTGATAATGAATTAAAGACATTCAAACTATATCTAAAATAACCACAGGTTCTCTTAATATTTTTTAAAAATCATATGAACAGATTTTTTTTTTTCCCCCAAGAAAAGATGACATTGCCTGAGCAATCAATAGTGGTCATACGACAGTTAACTCTTGCTTTCCTTCCACTGCTTAGTGTTACCAATATAAGGGTGATTTCTTTGCAGGACACTTATCTCTAAGCAAAGGAAATGAGGCTTACGTTTTCAGAGAACTTTTCTCACAACCAAACTCCAAAGGGAAGTAACCTGAAAAATAATCCAATCGCTTCACAAGCGCTGGGTAAACAACTCTTCTGATAAGTGACACTGCTTTTCAAACAGGTGCAGAGATATTTGTGGCCCAGATAAAACCCATTCACAGAGAAAGAACAGCACGTCCCTGCTATTTTGGGGACAATGACCACAGCATCCCAGGAGACACCCAGCAAGGCTTCATGGAGTATCTGCCTGTGAGGAGAGCCTGAGGGAAGATGGTAGGAGGAAGAGGCCACCGCCTAGAACTATTCTCACCAAGACATGGACCTGAATCCCATCCCGTGTGTAGACTGCTGACACGTTTCCAGGGAATAAGGGGGAAATGTTAGCCAACGTCACAGGAAGCAGTAAAAACAGATTCAGCACAACTCAGCCCCTATGTGGATCCCAATTTGACCAGCCACAGGTAGAGACTGCAACTTAGGCTGGATATGTGATGAAATTAAGGGATTACTGTTAATTCTGCAGGTTAGCATGGAGCATGTTATGGTATATTATGGTATATTTGGGCGGCTAATGCACTGAGATTGGCACATACCCATGGGCAGTCAGATTCTGAGCTGTTCTCTGTTTCTGTATATGTTGAAATTTTCTCCAATAAAAAGTTAAAATAAAATAGGGGAAGAAACTGCATATCACACCTTCCCACAAACCCAGATGTTTTCTCCTGTGAAATGAGCTAGACAAAAAAAAGTCACTTAAACAGTATCTAATATTCACATCCTTAGAAGCAAAGTAAAAGAATGACATACTTGAACAAACACCTAGAAAAATACTTCCCAAATGATCTCAGCACTCTGAAGAGAGTCAACACGGAAGTACAAAAATGCCGAACGGAAGAGCAGGACACAGGTCACGACCAGGTGACAGAACCATCAGAGTGAACAAACAGGATCCAACAGAGTTTCTTTGGAGGGAGAATTGTAAGTCAGTAAATACCAGGGAAGGCCAGCGGCAGAGTCTGCCTCTTCAGAGGATTAGAGAAAAGAAACTCAGACACCTCCACAGGTCAGCAGGTCTCAGGGGAATACCCCAGAAGAGGAGGACGTTGATCACGAGGGCACGAGAGCAACGAGAGCACGAGAGCAAGAGAGCAACGAGAGCACGAGAGCAATGAGAGCAACGAAAGCAACCAGAACAACGAGAGCAACGAGAGCACCGAGAGCAACGAGAGCACGAGAGCAATGAGAGCAACGAAAGCAACCAGAACAACGAGAGCAACGAGAGCACCGAGAGCAACGAGAGCACGAGAGCAACGAGAGCAACCAGAGCACCGAGAGCACGAGAGCACCGAGAGCAACCAGAGCACCGAGAGCACGAGAGCACGAGAGCAACGAGAGCACGAGAGCAACGAGAGCACGAGAGCACAAGAGCAACGAGAGCACGAGAGCAACGAGAGCAACGAGAGCAACGAGAGCAACGAGAGCACGAGAGCACGAGAGCAACGAGAGCAACCAGAGCAACGAGAGCACGAGAGCAACGAGAGCACGAGAGCAACCAGAGCACCTAGAGCACCGAGAGCACGAGAGCACCGAGAGCACGAGAGTACGAGAGCAACGAGAGCACGAAAGCAACCAGAGCAACGAGAGCACGAGAGCAACGAGAGCACGAGAGCAACGAGAGCAACGAGAGCAACGAGAGCACGAGAGCAAGGAGGGAAACGAGAGCAACGAGAGCACGAGAGCAACGAGAGCACGAGAGCAACGAGAGCACGAAAGCAACCAGAGCAACGAGCAATGAGAGCAACGAGAGCACGAGAGCAAGGAGGGAAACGAGAGCAACGAGAGCACGAGAGCAACGAGAGCACCGAGAGCACGAGAGCAACGAGAGCAACGAGAGCACCGAGAGCACCGAGAGCAAGGAGGGAAACGAGAGCAACGAGAGCACGAGAGCAACGAGAGCACGAGAGCAATGAGAGCACGAGAGCGATGAGAGCACGAGAGCAAGGAGGGAAACGAGAGCAACGAGAGCACGAGAGCAACGAGAGCAACGAGAGCACGAGAGCAAGGAGGGAAACGAGAGCAACGAGAGCACGAGAGCAACGAGAGCAACGAGAGCCACGAGAGCAACGAGAGCACGAGAGCAACGAGAGCAACGAGAGCACGAGAGCAACGGGAGCACCGAGAGCAACGAGAGCACCGAGAGCACCGAGAGCACGAGAGCACGAGAGCAACGAGAGCACCGAGAGCACCGAGAGCACGAGAGCAACGAGAGCACGAGAGCAATGAGAGCACGAGAGCAACGAGAGCACGAGAGCAAGGAGGGAAACGAGAGCAACGAGAGCACGAGAGCAACGAGAGCACGAGAGCAACGAGAGCACGAGAGCAATGAGAGCACGAGAGCAACGAGAGCAAGGAGGGAAACGAGAGCAACGAGAGCACGAGAGCAACGAGAGCAACGAGAGCACCGAGAGAACGAGAGCAACGAGAGCAACGAGAGCACGAGAGCAACGAGAGCAACGAGAGCACGAGAGCAACGAGAGCACGAGAGCAACGAGAGCAACGAGAGCAACGGGAGCACCGAGAGCACGAGAGCACGAGAGCACCGAGAGCACCGAGAGCACGAGAGCACGAGAGCAACGAGAGCAACGAGAGCACCAAGAGCAACGAGAGCACGAGAGCAACGAGAGCACCGAGAGCACCGAGAGCACGAGAGCACCGAGAGCACCGAGAGCACGAGAGCAACGAGAGCAACGAGAGCAACGAGAGCACCGAGAGCAACCAGAGCAACGAGAGCACCGAGAGCAACGAGAGCACCGAGAGCAACGAGAGCAACGAGAGCACGAGAGCAACGAGAGCAACGAGAGCACGAGCAACGAGAGCACCAAGAGCAACGAGAGCAACGAGAGCACGAGAGCAACGAGAGCACCGAGAGCAACGAGAGCAACGAGAGCAACGAGAGCACGAGAGCACGAGAGCACGAGAGCAACGAGAGCAACGAGAGCACCAAGAGCAACGAGAGCAACGAGAGCACAAGAGCAACGAGAGCACGAGAGCAACGAGAGCAACCAGAGCACCGAGAGCAACCAGAGCAGGAGAGCACGAGAGCACGAGAGCAACGAGAGCACGAGAGCACGAGAGCAAGGAGGGCAAGGAGGGCAACGAGAGCAACGAGAGCACCAGAGCACCGAGAGCACGAGAGCACGAGAGCAAGGAGGGCAATGAGAGCGATTGGGCTGCGGCCAGGACCACCGTCTCCTCCACGGTGCCTGCAGCAAGCACCGTCCCCGCAGCCACTTGACCCCTCTGTAAAGGCCCCTCAGGACTGAACTCGAGGGGCTGGGGCACTTAGGACACCGCAGGGACAGAATGCGGGCTGCGGCGGTGAGGGTTACCTCGGTGGCCTCGGCCTGCAGCGGCTTGAAGCAGGATTTCAGTTCCCGACCAGAGACGGAGGCTGGGCAGCGGCAGTGCGAGCGCTGAATCCTGGCCACCGGACCACCAGGGACCAGCGGCCAGTGACAAGGCCCTGGCCCGTCAGCTGTGAAGAAGTGAATTTCCGCAGAGAGACGGAAAGTAGTGAAGCAAGTAAAGTGTTCATTAGAAGGAAGAAGAGTACAGTAGACACACGGGCGGGCTCAGAGAGAGAGTCACGCCCTCAGGGCAGTTTGAGTCACTTTCGTGGGCATTTCTTCCGGGTTTCCTTTGACCAACCCTCTTGCTCTGCCTGGTTCTGAGTCCGCGTTTGGTGCATCTCAGGGTCCTCCCATGCGCGCGCGCACGTCTCTTAGCCAAGACGAATTCCAGCGAAGAGGCCTGTCGGTGGCTGGCATCACTTACTGTGAGGTGGCGCCCCTCCCTTTTGGACCTCCAAGGAGCCCTTCTGCGCATGTGTAGTCGGGAGGGTCTCCTGGACTTCGAGAATGAGGCACATGTGGTCTCTTATCTTCTATCTGGGCGGGGCCCGGCCTCCTCCATCACCCTGCTCTTACGGAGCTTCCGTCCACAGGGGAGAAACTGTTCAGCCTGGGGCCCATCTACCTCCTGCCTCAAGGGAACACCGAGGGGACGCTGAGGGGACACTGAGGGGACACAGGGGGCTGAGGGGACGCTGAGGGGATGCTGAGGGGACACGGGGCTGAGGGGACGCTGAGGGGACACTGAGGGGACACAGGGGCTGAGGGGACGCTGAGGGGACACTGAGGGGACACAGGGGGCTGAGGGGACGCTGAGGGGACACTGAGGGGACACAGGGGGCTGAGGGGACGCTGAGGGGACACTGAGGGGACACAGGGGGCTGAGGGGACGCTGAGGGGACACTGAGGGGACACAGGGGGCTGAGGTGACACTGAGGGGACACTGAGGGGGATGAGGAGACACTGAGGGGACATTGAAGGGGCTGAGGGCGTTTTGTCCTCTGTAATGAAAGCCGAGTAAGAGGACACTGTGAAGAGAAGACGGCCTGCGTGACGTCACCCGTGGCCAGCGGCGCGTCTGGGCTCAGCCGGGTTACCGGGTCTCTCCGAGCGCTCGCGGGCACGGGCTCCCTGGGTGTGGATCCCTCCCGTCCTCATTCCCCAAACACGGGAAACCTGGATTCAGGGCATCTCAGGGTCCAAGGAGCAAACCAAGAAAAATGCCAACTCCCAGCCTTTTCAGCCAAACAAAAGGGATAAATGTCATATTTATGCTTCCCTTTATTTTTCTCCGATCCACTAATTCTCATTTTGAGAACTTCCACGTGAAAAAACAGTTTAAATGCTAATTTCAGATCAGTCAATATGTACACACACAGCTAAGAGCACTGACTATTAACCTAGGAAGCCCAGGCGAATGCCAGGCCTCATTTTACGGTTGAAATGAGCTATTAGCACGTCCTTTTGAAAAGCCCCACAGAAAAAGTACCTACAAAAATTTATAACCTCAATAAGTTTGTACACATGCTTCACAAAAAAACACCAGTTATCCTTACCCCCAGAAAGACCAGAAGATGCGGAGACACAAGTATTTCAAATCTAAGAACACCAAGGCAGAAGGGCCTCAGGGGCGTCCAGCCAAGTGTCCTCAGATGGACTCCAGGGGTTTTGCAAGCCCTGCGAGGATGGTGTGCAGAATTCCGTGCATACACGCATGTCTGCACGTGTGCTACGCGTGTGCACTACACACATGCAGGGCGGGCAGGCGGGGCAGCGACACCACGTGGGGCCTGGCTGCATGGCGTCCACACACACCTCTGCCATCCTGTGTCAATGCGAAGGGCACTGAGGGGTGTGAGCCCCACACGGGTCACGAGAACCCAGGCCAGGTCCCAGCCTCCACGGCAGCCGCACATATTCAAGAAGATTCCGACTGCTTTGTGAGACTCCACTGTAACCTCGACCTCGCAATTCGACATGTTGCTTATACACATGGTGACGCGCTACGTTTAAAAATCCAAAGAAGTGGGCATTCCCTGGGGGTCCAGTGGTTAGGACTCGGCGCTTTCACTGCCTGGCCCCGGGTTCAATCCCTGGTCAGGGAACTAAGATCCCGCAAGCCGCCCAGAGGAACCAAAAAAAAAGAAAAAAAATCTAAACAAGAGCCCATAGCGTGTGCCGATCCTTAAGAGCACCTGCTGGGGGGGGGGGTGCTTCTGCGTGGACACACGCCACACACACACCCAAGCAGCCCGCCTGCTCCATCCTCCTCCACAGCCCCCGCCTCCTCCGGCCTCCCCTGGGTCCAGAGGCACGGGCCCTCTCCCTGGCCCCAGCAGACCCCCGACACCGCCCGCCCCCAGGCTCCCCGCGAGCCTCGGTCAACCTAGAGCAGGGCAGCTGCCTCCACCAAACGGCCCCCGTGGGACAGATCCAGGCACTTTGCCGCTGTCCTGCCCTCCAGGGGCCCTGCCCTCGGTCAGGTCCTTACTGCCCACCTGACCTCCGAGATCCTAGCGACACTGTGTGGCAGGGCCATGGGCACCTCGGCAACAACTGCCCTGAAGAGGTTTGCAGGACGGGGCCCCTGGGAGCAAAACCCTCCCGGGCGCGCTGCCCTGGGGCCCCGCTCTGGGCCGGGGCCGCCGCTGAGCAGAGCGCAGGCGTGAGGAGCGCAGCACGCGGCACGCGCTCCACGGGGGACGCACCGTGGGCTCTGCAGGGCACAGGGCGCGGGGCCGTGCGTCCCGGACGGAGGGGCCGTCCCGGAAGGCAGGGCTCATGGAGAAAACGACTTGACGAAAGGGAGGCAAGAGTGGGAGTTTCCAGGCGGGGGACAAGGCCAAGTTCAGAGGAGGTCACAGCCAGGGTGTTCCAGAAACTGCCAGGCAGCAGGTGTCCGGCGTCACGAGAACAAAGAAGACAGGACATCGGGCCAGAGGACACTTGGTCGGAGTCTGTGCAGGGCTGTGCCCCGGGTTGCACCATGGGCCCCGGGGTTTTGGGGTGCAGCACGGGATGCAGAGGACATGGAGCACCTGCCGGGCACCCTGCACAGGCAGCCCCTGAGGGACCCCGCAGGTCCCACGCAGCTCAGAGCAGGCCCCGGGCCCTCTTGGCAGGTGTGAGGCCTGCCCAGCGTCCACCCCACTGCGGGCCTCACAGATGCCCCGAGGGCTCGGATCACGAGGAGAAGCCTCAGGAGGCCCAGCGGCTTTGCTGATGTCACCGGCACCCCCGTGGCGGCCAGAGTCTGACCCCCAGGCCATCCCTGAAGCCACTGCTGCCCAGAAGGAACCTGTGGGGGCCCCCTCCTGCGGAGCCTCCCGCACCTGCATCTCGGCCACATGCCCGCCCCTGAGCTCCTGCAGGGCTGCTTTTTGCTGCTGCCCCAGGGGCAGGCCCTCAGCAGGCCACACCAGCTCCACCTGCAGAGAGCGAGTCCACAGGGCACTGCCCCCCACACACCTGTCCTGCCACCCACACACACCTCCCAACTGCAAGGTGGGAAACACTCCACGTGCTTCCTACAAGCGCGTTTCACACTAATAAAATTAAGCCACGGTTTAAAATACATAGCTTTCTCATGTAAAAAATGCGTACTTCTCCCTCTTGATATTCTTTTAAAGCTTCATTTTCTTCAAACCCTATAATCCGAGGGAATCTAATTTAAATTCACAGGCTGGGAACAAGCCCCCTTCCCCAGGCATCCGTCTGCATGGGAGGAAACCGAAGCTGACGCTGAGAGCTCGCTGGACTGGCCTGGGGGCACCACAGCCCTCCAAATTCACACCAAAAGGACAACTCCCAGGGAGGGGCTGCGACCCCTGCCCCGGGGCCCGACTTCAAGGACAGGCCCGAGGCTCACGACAGGCCCGAGGCTCACGACCCCAGCTGGAATGTGCTCAGACCTCGAGGAATCTGTTCAAGATCTCGCCTGCAGGGACTTCCCTGGCGCTCCCAACGCAGGGGGCCCGGGTCCAATCCCTGGTCAGGGAACTAGATCCCACATGCCGCAACTAACAGTTCTCACGCCGCAACTAAAGATCCCGCGTGCCGCAACTAAGACCCAGTGCAGCCAAATAAATAAATAAACAAATAAACATTTTTTTAAGAAAAGGAAAAGATTTCGCCCGCAGACCACACAGAACAGGCAGAGCCGCAGCATAAAATGAAGCCACCCCACCTGTCAGCACTAGGCTGCCTTCTCCCTTCCGCCCTTCAACAAGCTAAACCAGGAGCAAAGGACAAAACCCCCCGGGAACACCTCATACAGCACGCCTCAGTCACCAGCGGAGGGTCTACCTGGTACTTGTGCTCTCACCAGGCTGAGATTTCCTGCTTTGTAATCTGGAATATCTACTTCTTAAATACGTGACAAAAGCATGAAGGCGCCAGAACAGGGTCGTTCCTGAGTGCCTGGGGTGCACACCGGGCCCAACGGGCACAGAGCAGCCCGTCCCCACACTGAATTCCCGCTACGTGACCACGGTCTAGCCAAATAAGTGCGTCCTATTCATGACGTACGAGTGCCAGGGGTCTGCAGATGAGGAAAGGGGAGCGCTGGCCAGGGCAATGGGGCCGTCTCCAGAAGCTCCTTTCATACTACAGCTGAAAGCACCTGCCAAGGGGACAGTCGCTGCTCTTGACACAGGACAGAGGGTTTAATCTCACAGAAATCGGTAGCGGCCCCGAGGAGCACTCTGAACCCTTTGAAATCCCACAGGGAACGCCGTACGCAGGCACAGGCGCACGTTTGTCCAGGATCACAGATCCAAAGCCTTCACCAAGGAGCCTGTGACCAAAAAACGCGTAAAATCACTGTTCTGTACCCGCCTGAAACCCGCCGCTGTCCCTGGGACACACACACACACACGTGCAGCTGACACACATGGGCAACAGAAGACACGTGAAGCCCCGCGCCTCACCTGGCGAGCTCCGCGCGGCCGGGAGGCTCTCACGCCCTCCACGTGCTCTGTGCTCACTCCCGCTGCCAGGCCGTCCTCTGCGGACGGAGGCTCTTCGCCGTGTCTCAGCCTCAGCTTCTCTGACACCCGAGTCAAGACCACGTGGTGAGAAGCGTCCTCTCCCTGCAGCTGCTCCTCCAGGCCCCGCAGCTCCAGGCCCCGCAAGGTCTGCACCTCAGACAGGTAACGCGACTCCAAAGCGTCCAGGCGGGACGCGTGTCTGCTCTCCAAAGCACTCATCTCCGCAGCATGTTTTGTCTGCAGCTCAGCCGCGCGGGCTTCTGAGAGAGCCCACCACTCTCGCTCCAGAGAAGCCCTCAGCGCATCCACCTCGGCCTGGTGCCGGCTCTCCAGCTCCGCCGTCAAGGACAGGACGTGCTGCTCGTGTCGCTCCTGGAGCAGCTGCAGCTCGCGGGCGTGCTTCTCCCGGGCCTCCCGCAGGAAGGCGTCTTGCTCTGCGGAGAGTTCCTCCGTGATCTCTCGACATTCTTCTAAGAACCTGAGGAGACGAGCCAAGTGAACACGGAGACCCGACGTGCAGCCACAAAAGCATCAACCTCACACTGCTCACAGGAGGCACCACTTTCTACTGGCGAGACCATCGTGCCCAGATTTCACCTGCTCTTCCACCTCCCTGGGCTGCAAGTGGTCTGAGCCCCACTGCCAGCCGTGAGCGGACAGCGAAGGGGCCCACGAAGCCAGAGGAGCTCAGAGGCCAGAGCCCAGGTGTCCCCGGTCACAGACTGAAGTACAGGACACAGGACCCCCAGCAAGAAACCACACACACATTTCCACAGACACCACAGGGAAGCAGGTGTGACCGCTCCTCGGCAAAGAGAGGACCTCAACGAGGAAGGGGCAGCGGCATCGTCTACAGGAGCCAACAGGCCTGCAAAGAGCATTCAAAAGACCCCCAAAACCCCTTCTGGGTGAATTAGGGGCATGAATTAAACGAGTTGCAGGTGACACTGGCTGGCAAACACAGAAGCGGGGAGACACCCCTCTAACTGAAGCACCCAGCACCCCAGCAGAACAGGGAAGAATCTCTACGGGGCGCCCATTCCACGTTAGTGACACGTGGTGCGTTCAGGTGAGTGACGAGAGCTGGATGGGTTTCAGGTACTAACTGTGCACCAGACACCACGAAAGCCTTTCCACCGATCAGCCCATGCAGGAGGGCACAAAGGCCTCATGAGTTTGTCCACCGTGCCTGCGTCCTCCCAGCTCACACAGTGGGTCAGGATTTGAACTCAGTTCTCAGACCCCAGAGCAGAAGCTCTTGCACCTGCCTCATGACGCTGGGGAGCAGCTGCCCCATGAGAAGCAGCAAAACCAACAGCAGCTCCAGTGACACCAGGACTCACCAACACCCCTGGTCACTACAGCCCAGATGTGCAAAGAGGCAGCAAACCAAATCACATTCTAAATCTATTTAAAACTTCAGGGTGTACATACATAGTTCAGACAAACTATTTTTTTTTAATCTGTTTGAGTTCAAAATACACAAGAAACTTCAGAAATGAACCACACGTCTTTATGATAAATGAGGCTGAAGTTCTGCTACTGAAACTGTAAACCGTGCAAAGAACACAAACGCCCGTCAAAGATGCACGCAGGGCAGCGTGGATCACGGGACGGGGGCTCCACAGGAAGGACGGGGAGGCTGCTGCCGCCAGCAGGTCCCGCAGCCCCAAGAGCCACGCGCGCCCTCCCGGGGGCCGGCCTCACCCAGCCAGGCGGGCGGCTCCGTGCCGAACAGGAGCGTCACGCACCTGCTCTGGGCCAGCTGCGGCTGGAGCGCACAGTCCTCCTTCAGGCGGTCCCGGTCCGTGGGGGCCGGACCGCCGCCCAGCTCCCGGCCACACCGGCTGCACTGCAGAGGCTCGTCCCCCGAGAGCCCCAGCTCCAGCTGCCTCAGGCGGCCCTGCTGCTCCACCAGCGACCCCTCCAGGTCCAGGATCTGGGCCGCCTGCTGGTCCTGAAGCTGCCTCATTTCGGCTTCTCGAAGCTCAAACCTGTGCATCAGGGACAGCTTCTCGGACTCGGCCTGCTCCCGCAGGTCGAGGAGCCCCTGCGCCAGCCTCTCTTCAGCCCCTCTCCTCAGGTCCTCACTTGTGGCTTTCCACTCGGCCTCTCTCTCGCCGAGTTCTCGTTTCATTAACTCAATCTTCTCCTTAGCGCTCTTCAGTGCTTCCTGGTGAGCTTCAACTAAAGTACATTTCACCTGCAGAAAGCACAATTTTATTTAAGGAGGAAATTAAATGAAAAGATCACTGGCAGCAACGACCCAAATCCATCTCTGAAGAGAGAGAAGTTCCACAACATACAAGCACTAGTTCCATAACGTATTGCACTGAACAGAGCGATGGCAGTGTTTCGCGTCCTGATGGGAATAAGGGAGCCTAGAATGCACAAATCTAAGACTGTTTGCTTAAGTAAGACGTGTCCGCATCCCGGCACCTGGCCCCGACTGTTCGCTCTGGGGCTGGCAGGTCTGGACACACACACGAAGGGGAGCTCCTCTGCGGTGCCAAGACCAGCCCAGGGGATCAGACACGTAAGGGGCCTCCCGTCAAGGGAAGGGCAACCCCCCAGACCGAGGAAGCACCACCAGCCAGGACAGAGCCACAGGAGGGCAGCAAACAGCGCCAGGCCAAGCCTCTGGACTCGCACAATGAACGTTCCGGGCTCCACACGGGCCCTGAGCAACAGACTGAAACCAACACCCTTAAAGGTGTCGTGTGAAAAGGGAGGTGAACCAGAAAGCTGAACACACACAAATATCCCAATTTTCAAAAAAGGAAAGAAAGGTCAACAGGCTACTGATCATCACCAAAAAGAAACAAAACCAAACCAAAAAGGTTTGTGAGATTGACCTCAACTCTTTATTCAAGTTATTAAAGCTTAGGGCCTGCTCTTAGTGATGGCTGAGAATCAGCTCTCATCAGAGACAACAACTGCAGACTCTGGATAAAATCCAAGAGATCCCGGGGCAGGGGGAGGTGTGTGGGGCGGGAGGGGGGGGGGGTGGTCTGACACCCAGAATGAGGAAACGGCCTGGGTCACCGACCTGTTGGTGCCGTGCACGTAGAAATCTTACTTGTTTGAACCAGAGGAGCTGGGAGGTGAGGGGGGAAAGCCCATTAGGACAGAGGCAGAGCAGGAGAGCTGCAGAATCTGTGACTGAATCCAGCCCAGCTCTCAGGCTGGTCCCCGGTCATACACGCGCGAGCACACTCCAGAGCACAGCCAAGGCCAGGAGAACTGAAGGGCCCAGCACGGAGAAGATGGGGAGGCGACTGGCCTCGGAAGGGGGCGGGGGCGGGGTGGTCTCCTGGGACTGAACCCTTAACCCGTGGGGTCGGCACTAACCCCAGGAGATACTGTCAAAGGTAAAATGGACAGAAAAACGTACTCCAGCGAAGAAAATGCAAACGAAGGTTGGAATGACTACACTGGTAAAAGAGCAGGTAGATTTCAATACAAAGAAACTACAGGATAGAAAGGTGACATTTCATTAATGATAAAAGGGTACATTTCTCAGGAAGACATAACAATCATAAATGTGTAATAATGGAACCATAAAATACTTAAAGTAAAAACTGAGAGAACTGAAGGGGGAGAGAGATAATTCCACACACCTCTCTTAATAATTTACGTAAGGAGATAAAATGGTGGTCCAGGAAATACATATACACCTGAACGTCAAAAGCCTTCAAGGAGAGTCTGTCCTTCAGGTAACGGTGCCTGAGAAGGTCGTGTGCCAAGGCAGACGGCCGGCAAGCGAGCCGCCCGCCGTGGGGCCGCGGGCCTCCCACAAACCTGTCCGAGCCTGCTCTGCCCCCGTCCGCACCCCCAGCGCCTCAGTGTGGGGACAGCACGTGATCCGCCTTGCCGGTAACAGCAGCTTCCTATGCGACTGCTCTGATGGAGGAGGAACCCCAGGGAGGCTTCGCGGGGAAGACCAGGGGCGACAGCAGCACCTCCCAGATGGTCACCCTGGGCCGCTCGGAGGGAACACGAGAGAAAGTCACCTCCACTCCGCTCCTCCGAACTGCGGTGAGGCTCGCCAGTAATTTAGGGGAGGGGTCTCATCACCGCGTGTCCGCGGCTGCACGACCACCAGTCAGCGAGAAGAGCCTGGAGCTCAGGACACCACAAAAGACACAGTGGATGAGGCCTGAAGGGGGCCTCGCCAACCACCCTGGCGCCCCTTGAGGACCCCGGCCAGTTCCCCTGAGCACTGGGGGCACCTGTAAAGAGCACACTCGGGCCCCGGCTCAGGTGGCATCCCATCCCGACCCCGAGGAAGGCACCCAGCAAGCAAACACTGCTCCAGGTGGACGGCGTGCTGGACCTTGGGGGCTTGCGCTGACCCCGGCCGGTTAACACGAGGCCCCGGTGGACGTGGGAAGTGCAGAGTGGTGACGTGTTTCAACTTACTTTCTCCAAGTCCTCTTTTAGGCGGATTTCATGCTGCAATTTCTCATGTAAATTTCTATTTTCTACTTTTAAGAGGTCGATTTCTTCCTTGAGCTCCGTCGGAAGAAGCAGGAGATGAGCCTTGTGCATGGTTTCCAGACCCAAGTCTCCGGCTGCCACCTCCAAGGCCGTGCTGTGTGCACCCAGGAGGGGCACCCGGGCGAGCTCTGCAGGGGACCAGGGGGCAGGACCGTCAGGCTGACCCGCAACTCAGGCTAGACACCTACCTTCAGAAGCCTCAGACAACTGCACGAAGATCCTGAAACTCCCCGTGTGGGCTTGGCGTCAGAAGTGGACATGACACACCAAGAGGTCTTCAGCCAAGTGGTCACTGAGTCCCAGGCCCAGACGAGCAGGCCCATCCTGAGTGGCCCACACCCGCTGTCGCTCCTTCCGCCTGGGTACCGGGTGACCTGGCACCCCCAGAGCTCCTCTGGCCAGGGCTCACCACCGTCCCAGGCTCGATAAAGAGCCAAGTGTGGCCGAGGCACCGGCTGACAGGAACGTGCTGAGCGGCGGCCGTGGGGCACCCCTCACACAGGACGGAGAACAGGGAGCACAAGACGCCAGCAGGCGTGACCCAGCTCTCTGGGCCGCACTCTTCCCCTCCACAGGCCCGCCCGGCTCCGAGGCCCCCGGCGGGGACCCTCTGCCTTGCCCCCTCAGCTCTACGCGGGACCCACCGTCTCCTGGGCTCGTGTCCAGGGCCGGCCTTACGTCTGCTCTCCTGGGTCCCTGACCATATCCGGGGACGACCACAGCTTCTCCATCCCCGTGACCCCGGGCAGGCCCTCTCCTGACACGCCCAGGCCTGCTCCTCAACCCGCGAGGAAGGGCCCCCGGCGCCCACACTGCAAAGTAAACGGCCAGCGTGTGCACGTGGCTCTCATGGGAATCAGTCACCGCCCAGAACGTCCCCTGCAGGCCGGACTCCAGGCGACACAGAGGCACTGAAGGCACACACCTTGGCCGGGCTCTTCTGAAGGCCCCACGTGCTGCTCCCCTTCCAACACCTGGGTCCCCGCGAGGCCCGCCTCCTGCTGGACTTCCTGGGAGGACTTCCCCGCTGCTAGTTGGCGTTGGTGGTTTTCTTCTAGCTGTGTGTGCGACCCCAGGCTCTCCTTTGGGAAATCACAGAGAAAACCTTCTAATGACTCTCTCAGCCACGTTCCTGAATCCCTGCCTCCCAGGGAACCCCCCACAGAACCCCCCACGGAGCCTCGCCACGCAGGGCCACGCCGCCTGCTGCCCGTCTCGCTTCCAGCAGGGAGGCGGGCCTACTCCACCGACGCCGAGCCGTGGGCACTGGGTCCCCCACCGGACCCCCGTCCCTCGCCCTCTGCACCCCAGGTCAGGCCTCCGGGACCAGCCACACGGCCAGGGCCTTGGTGGAAGGCGCCCCGCTCCACCTGCGGCGCCCGGGTTTCTCCTCTCTCCCTGCCCTGCGCTTCCCATCCAGAGCCGGGCGCTGGGCCTGCCCCCCGAGGACGACGCTCCGGAGCGTGGGGTCCGAGGGACTCGAGGCCGTGTCAACGTTTCCTGTTCCCTCAAAATGCAACCAGTCACCCCATCTTCCTCAAAATCACAGAGAGGCCACGGCAACCTAAATGTCCAGCTCTCAATAAGCTCGAGTTATCTTTTAAATCAAGACTGGAGTCCTCACACGGTCACGGGAGAAAGCAAGTTGACTGACGGGCGGAGTCGAGCGCCCCCGACACAGCTCGGCTCACAAGGGTCAGGCTTCCCAGCACGTCGGACGAGAGAGACCCGCCATCCCGGGAAAGAAGAGGGGGCCAGAGTCTCACCCCCCGCCAGGCAACAGCCCGTTCCAGATGACAAAAACAAAGATAAAATACAGGGAAATCCTGCTGTGCCTGGAGACTGGGGACGGGGAGCCGAGAGCAAGGGGCTCCTGGCCTCTGAGAAAAGGGCAGAAACATGGCCGCGACGACCAAACAAGTCAAAAGACATTCAGCCTCAGTGACAACCGAACAGTTGCAGCCAGAGAGACACTGGCCAGGGGTCAGCGCCGACCAGAGGGGCACGGGGGTTCCCGAAGCCAGCTGGGGGAGCGCCAGCAGGCAGCCTCAGCCAACACGCCAAATATACACCACGCACGCGCCCACACGGGGGACTTGTGCTTAAACACACGTATACTCTACCGTTTTTATATTGCCTTAGATGATAGGAGACATAGTTCATAAACCTATGAGGAGAAGAAACAGTGGAAGAGGTAATCAGTAGGCCAAAGGTGACCAACTGCTGGAAGACGGGAATCACGGATGCTCACAGGGGTTGGACGGGGAGCCACCTGAGAGCTGCCCAGACACCCGGGAGGCTGGGAAGCGGGTACAGGGGGCACAGAGGTGACTGCACGACCCCCAGGGGCTGCGGACCAGGGAGATGGCGTGGGGGGAGGGACCTGGCCGACTGGAGTGGGGACCCCACTGTGCCCCTCTCCTCAGGGACCCCAGCAGGAGGCTGGTGGAGACCAATGGCCCCAGGAGGGGCGGCCACCCCCCAGCCCCCAGGTGGAGCCTGCCTGGTCAGACAGCCCCCCAGACCCCACGGTGCCTCACGCTGCGTGACGGCACAGCCTCAGGTCACCGACCAATGCACGGACCACAGGCGTGCCAGACGACACCGAGGCCCAGACGGACGGGGACACGGCAGGAGCTACACAGAGCCACAAGAGGCCCCTGAGCGCTACCGGCCGCCTTCAGACAGGGCACCAAAGGCATCCCGGCCCTGAGGCTGGCAGAGGACACAGGAAAGAACACAAAACAGGAAGGCAAAGCCCTCCGAAAGTAACAGTGGCAATGGAAATGAGACAGTCAACTGCAGAATTAGAGGAGAGGGGAGAAAAAAATCTCCCACCCCCTCCAAAAAAGCCTAAGGCAACATAAAAAGAGAAATGCAAATTGAAGGAAACCAGTGGTTCCAGCCTGGAGGTCCAGCGTGAGGCTCACAGGAGGATCAGAGAGAGAACAAACCACATGGAGGAGCAGCTGTCCGAACACGCTGAACAGCTGCTCCAGACTTCCCAGAAGTGGAGACAGAGTCCAGGCCCTGCCTGTTCCTGGTGTGAAAAATGGACACAGACTGCCATCTCAGGGCTCCCTGGAGTGCGGAGGGGCCTGCGAGCGGCCGGGGGCCCCGCCACGCCGCCAGCACGGCACCGCCACCCCAGCACCGGGGGCAGGAGGGCAGGGGAGCCACCGGCTCCTCAGAGCTCCGCGTCGGAACAGGCGCGGAAGGCTTCCACTGCCACAGAGAGCCGTGTGGACACGGCTGCCCACAAAGGTCGGAGACGCCAGAAACCAACGGCGTGGAGGCCATTCAACGAACAGGAGCGTAAAGGCCACTAAAAAGACGCCCAGCACGCACCCTCCCCAGCGCTCCACTCTCCGGTCATCAACACGCACGACGCAGGCGGCTGGGGAGCTCGTGGAGAGCGGCAGGTGACCGCGCCTGCATGGGATGCAGGCAGGACCCGACCTGCCAGCCACCCGCCTCCAAGTCATGCCTTGAACCTCGGGTTGTTGTTTTAAACAAGCAGACACAATGCAGCCTGTGGAGTCACCAGAGACACAAAAGCAAGCCTCCCTCTGCTTGTCAGGGTCACAGAAGGAAGCTTTTGTGAAAAGGATGGAAATTCAGATTTGATAACATAAAGACAGTCCAGTTCCCAACTAAAGATTAATGAAACACAACCTTTCTCAATGTTTGTGGAGACGCTCATATACCTCAACAGCAAAAAAAAACAAAAAACAAAAAATAACCCACCTGATTAAATAAAAAACAGGCAAAAGACCGGAACAGATACTTTTCCAAAGAAGATACACAGATGGCCAACAGGCACATGAAAAGGTGCTCAACATCACCAATCCTCAGAGAAATGCAAATCAAAACCATGAGGTACCCCCTCACACCTGTCAGAATAGCTATTATTAAAAAGCCAACAAATAACAAAGGTTGGCGAGGATGTGGAGAAAAGGGAACCCTCATGCACTGTTGGTGGGAAAGTAAACTGGTGCAGCCACTATGGAAAACAGTATGGAGGTTCCTCAAAAAATTAAGAATAGAACATCACCAAAAAATGCTGGAGAGCGTATGGAGAGAAGGGAACCCTCTTGCACTGTTGGTGGGAATGTAAACTAATAGAGCCACTATGGAGAACAGTATGGAGGTTCCTTAAAAAACTAAAAATAGAACTACCATATGACCCAGCAATCTCACTACTGGGCATATACCCTGAGAAAACCATAATTCGAAAAGAGTCATGTACCACAATGTTCATTGCAGCTCTATTTACAATAGCCAGAACATGGAAGCAACCTAAATGTCCACCGACAGATGAATGGATAAAGAAGACGTGGCACATATATACAATGGAATATTAGTCAGCCATAAAAAGAAACGAAATTGAGTTATTTGCATACAGAGTGAAGTAAGTCAGAAAGAGAAAAACAAATACTGTATGCTAACACATACACATGGAATCAAAAAAAAAAAATGGTTCTGAAGAACCTAGGGGCAGGACAGGAATAAAGACACAGACACAGAGAATGAACCTGAGGACACGGGGAGGGGGAAGGGTAAGCTGGGACGAAGTGAGAGAGTGGCATGGACATATATACACTACCAAATGTAAAATTGATAGCTAGTGAGAAGCAGCCGCATAGCACAGGGAGATCAGCTCAGTGCTTTGTGACCACCTAGAGGGGTGGGATAGGGAGGGTGGGAGGGACACGCAAGAGGGAGGAGATATGGGGATATATATATACGTATAACTGACTCACTTTGTTACACAGTATTGTAAAGCAATTATACTCCAATAAAGATGTTAAAAGAAAAGAACTACCATATGATCCAGCAATTCCACTCCTGGGTATTTAACCAAAGAAAACAAAAACATTAACTGGAAAAGACACATGCACCCCAACGTTCACAGCAGCCCTTATTTACAATAGTCAAGATATGGAAGCAACCTAAATGTCCACCAACAGATGAATGAATAAAGAAAATGTGGCACATACACACGTACACACATACACACAATGGAAACACTACTCAGCCATAAAAAAGAAGGAAATCTTGCTATTTGTGACAACATGGATGGACCTTGAGGGTGTTATGCTAAGTGAAATAAGTCAGATTGAGACAGACAAATACTGTCTGATCTCAGTTTTATGTGGAATCTAAAAAACCCACCTCATGGAGAACAGATTGGTGGTTGCCAGAGGTGGGAGAGGGGCTGTGGGCAAAATGGATGAAGGGGTCAAAAGATGCACACTTCTGGGGCTTCCCTGGTGGCACAGTGGTTGAGAATCTGCCTGCTAATGCAGGGGACACGGGTTCAAGCCCTGGTCTGGGAAGATCCCACATGCCGCGGAGCAACTAAGCCCGTGAGCCACAACTACTGAGCCTGCGCGTCTGGAGCTTGTGCTCCGCAACAAGAGAGGCCGCGATAGTGAAGAGGCCCGCGCACCGCGATGAAGAGGGGCCCCCGCTTGCCACAACTAGAGAAAGCCCTCGCACAGAAACGAAGACCCAACACAGCCAAAAATAAATATAAAAATAAATAAATAAATTAAATAAAAAAAAAAGATGCACACTTCTAGTTAGAGGATAAAAAGTCCTGGGGCGTCGTGTAGAGCACAGGACTGCAGTTAACAATGCTGTATTGTGTATCTACAGGCTGCTAAGAGAGTGCATCTTAAAAGTTCTCAGCGCAAGGAGAAAACTCTGCCTCTGTGTGGTGGTGGCCGTTAACCAGACCGACCCTTCACAGCACACCCAGGCATCCAATAATCATGTCATAATGTCCTGTGTCAGCTAGACCGCAAAACACAACTCAGGTGTCCCATCACCTCGTGCTGCTCCAGCTGAAGGCCGAGTTGATGAAGACGGTCTCCTCCTTCTTCTGCAGACGCTTCTTCTGAACAGGCACTGGATGAATTGAGAAACTGTGCTGTAACAACTTGACGCGGGTGCCCCTCCACTGAACTCCGCTGTCCCCGGGGTCCCGCTTCTGTGCCGAGGACAGGATGACTGCCGGGAATGTGGCGCAGCGGGGCTGGCGCCCACCCACACCAGCAGCACGGCGCCGTCCGCGGCCTGCGCGCGGGTCAGACCAGCGCCCAGCTGTAATGTCATCTTGTCGAGACCCAAACATAAACGTGTTCTCCTGCACTGCTTTACCTGAGTCCCACCGCCTCCGGCGGGGAGCCGTCCTTCCCATCCTGCAGTCGCTGCTGTAACAGGGTCAGGTCCTCCTGATAGCCCCTCTCGGCCTCCCTCGACTTCTCTTCACAAGAGATTCTCAGCTGTCCCGGTTCGGACTCGTGCCTGGCTCTCTCCTGCAGCCGCTGCCGCTCTATGTCCCGCTTCAGGTGTTCCAGCCCCTCCACGTGAGACGCTCGGCCCAGGAGCTGCTTGTGTAACTCTTTACAGGATGAAAGCAAGCGATCATCTCAAAATGAAATACTTAGGGGAAATCAGAAGGTGGTTAAGAGCCTGTAGTGTGGTGCTGGGGGCAGAACTGTAAAAGGTCCCCCCATCCCAGAACCCATGAATGGACGTGGGACCCTCCAGGGCTTATGCTACATGGCACAGGGGGCCTCGCACAGGGAGACCACCCAGGCGGCCTCAGTAAACCCCAGAGCCCTGAGGGCAGAGAGCTCTCTCACGCCGGCACAGAAGTCAGGGGGATCGGAAGCGTGAGAAGCATGCCGCGGGGGCCCTGAAGGCGAGAGGGCCGCGCGGCGAGGAACGTGGGCAGCCCCTGGGCCGACAGCCAGCAAGGAAACGGGACCTCGGTCCTACAAGCACAGGGACGGGACCCTGCCGACCGAGGGAGCCAGGCCAAGGCCCAGCCCAACGTCTGGACTTGGACTGTGGGTGACCCTGGGTGGTTTCAGGCTGCTGACTTGGTGGTATTTTGTTAACGGCAACAGCCGAGTAACGTAGACCGTAAGAGAACTGTCCCCATCACGGCTCTCATCGAGAGGTGCTGCCAGCTAGTTCACCACAGCTCGTTATGAGCTTTCAAGTAACAGGGATGGAAACAGGTCACCATCCCAAATCAGCGCTCCCCACGAGGGTCCTTGAATGCACGGGGGAGGCTGCAGTGGAAGGCGCACAAGCTGAAACCCGTGTGTGAGAGCACGCCTGAAGCCCACCCACAGGTCAGTCCGCCAGCTCCGCCTGCGGCTGCCCGGAGCCTGGCTGGGGTGGGGACGGGAGGCCTATCCACCCACACAGGCCGTCAGGTGTTACTGCGGGCCCTTTCTCATAACTCTGTTCTTTGCTCCTTAGTAACACTTACGCACAGGGCAGACCCTACAGTTTCAGGCCTGTCTGGAGAGCAGCAGACAAGCCCACGTCTCTCTGCCCCGTGTCTCGTGACCTCCTCCCTCTGAAGGTGCCACCGGCAAGCAGAGACCCCTCTGACTTGGGGTCTTGCGAGGGGGAGACCCAGGTGAGCTGCCCTCAGTAAACATGGCGTCACCCTCCAAAACCAGAGCTCAGGGCCCCAGGAGCCTGACAACACCTGGTGCAGGTGAGCTTATGGGACCCAGGAGGCGGTGTACACCCACGACCCGAAGGCCCACTGAGAACTGCATTTCGACAGCGCTCAACCAGGCCCCACCGTGAGCCCGGTCTCACACGTGAATGGTGCGTGTCCACACGAGGACACAGGACGCGAGAGTCATCGCTCGCCAATGCGCCTACGAGGAAGCCAAGGCTGCCACCAGCAGCTCTGCACCATGAAGCCGCAGACCTCAAAATTCACAGAAGTTTACTAAACCACCTTTTTGGGCCTGCAAAACCGTTACATCCTAGTTTGGGGTTTCAGCAGTGAAAACACAGCTCCAGCTTCTGGGAGCCTGAATCGTGCACATGCGGCCCCTCACCACTCAGCTCCTGCCTGCTGGACCTTGCAGACTCCAGCTGGGCCCCCAGGCGCCGGATCTCCTCCTGTGACTGGGCCTGCAGCTCCGTGTACGAGGCACGCAGGTCCTCCAGCTGGAAGAGAAGGCGATGGTGTGGGAGCCCGACCAAGACCCGGGCCCAAGGCAGTGCCGGTGATACCCGTGCAGCACCCGACGGGCACCAGGTGAACACGCGCAGTCTCGGCTCAAGCCCACCCACCTCCAAGCGGCACCGAGAGCAGACCAGAGGAATCCACGGCCACCACGGCCTCTCACGTGGACGCCTCCCAGGCCTCGGCCTCGTTCCCAGCAGAGACCTGTCCCCCTGCTTTGTCAGGGAGGGTGGATGGGCCCCCTCCGTCTGTGACCATGGGCTCCCTCACCCTTGTGTGGCCTGTGTGGGTTTCTCCGCATTCCCTGGTCAACCTTCCTGGGAAGCGACTCTTTCAGGGATGAACAGAGCTTGCACACCAAGCGTGTGCCGCGTGCCAGCCGGCCCTGCACCGCCGGAGCTGAGAGTGGCTCCACCTGCCCTCCCGGGGCCTGGGTCAGGGTGGCCGCCCAGCACCCCGAGTCACGAGCACGGGGCCGAGCGCTCCCGGGGGAGCGTGGGCGGCGCTGGCCTGCGGCTGCTCCGCTGCCTCGTGGAACAGGCCTTTCCTCACCCAGGGCACAGGGCAGAAGGTGACCCCCGGCCGCCTCTCTCCCTGGACGAGGGACAGCCCGCAGGGCCCCGCCTGGCCCTGGTCCTGCCCGGCCGAGCTGGCCTCTGCCTGGAGGAGAGGGGGGAGGAGCAGGTGCGAGAGCCACAGGGCCAGACGCAGCTCCTCCTGGGCTCCACGACTCTCCTCCCCGCAAACCCACACGCGGGCCTCGGCTAACTCCGTCTTCCAGTTATTTCCTTTCTAATTCCTTGAACCAATGCTTGGGGCATTGCTTGGCTCTTGGTCTTGGTGATAAAGGCCCTTCAGGTCCCTGAGTGAGATCTGGCCACATCACCCATATTTCGGTATGTAAAGCTCCAATGGAAAAGAGTTCTGAATACGTGAGCCGCAGAAATGTTTCTTGCTAACTTCTTGTTTATTGAGTCAAGGTCAGAGCGTGTGCCCTTGCACCCCTAATGGCTGGAGCCTGCAGACATCCCAGGGGCACTTGTCAAGGGCACGAATTCTCCAGGTGTAGGACTGAACACCATCATTAAGTCAAAGTCACAGACTCTATATCCTGACATGGCTACCTACCAGTTCCACCAAATACTGAGAGTCTCTTTAAAGGAGGGCTTAAAGTATGGAGGTCCCTCAAAAACTAAAAATACAACTACCGTATGACCCAGCAACCCCACTCCTGGGTATATATCTGAAAAAACGAAAACACTAGTTTGCAAAGATACATGCACCCAATGCTCATAGCAGCCCTATTTTCAATTGCCAAGACAGGAGGCCACCTAAGCATCCACTGACAGATGAATGGATAAAGAAGATGTGGTGTATATATACAATGGAATACGACTCAGCCATAAAAAAGGATTGCTGCCATCTGCAGCAACATGGATAGACCTGGAGATTATCACGCTAAGTGAAATAAGTCAGAGAAAGACAAATACTGTATGATATCACTTATATGTGGAATCTGAAGAACAGAACAAATGAATGTATATACAAAACAGAAAAAGACTCACAGTTATAAAGAACTAGTGGTTACCACTGGGGAGAGGGATGAGGAGAGAGGCAAGTTAGGGGTAGGAAATTAAGAGGTACAAACTACTCAGTATAAAATAAGCTACAAGAATACACTGTACGGCACAGGGAATATAGCCAATATTTTATAATGAAGTACAATCTTTAAGAATTGTGGATCACTATGTTGTACATCTAAAACTTACATAATATTGTAAATCAACTATACCTCGATTTAAAAATAAACACAAACATACACATATTAGGGCTTAAGTTTCAGGCAATAATAGAGCGTGAAATGACCCCAATCCAAGATCTCCTCCAACTCCCCTCGTACAATGCCTACCTCAAGCTGGTTTTCCTTTTCCTTTTCTTTGAATTTCAGCTCCAGGTCCTCCACGTACTGGCAGTGTTCCAAGTGCAGGTCCGCGCGTAACCTGCCCAGGGCCACCTCGCGCTGAGCCTCCTGAGTCTGAAGAGAAACTGGAGACGGGCACGGGCCTCACTCAGTTTGTGACGGCACAGCGTCCTCCTCCTCAGCAGGGGCAGCTGCAGGCACGGCGGGTCCCCCAGGCCCTTCCAGCCCCCATTCTCAGGACTCTGCTCTCTTCGGGGAGGAAGGGAGGGGAAGGCGCAGGCCAGCAGACAGCATCTACTGACCGGTGGGCCCCGCCGTGTAACAGAAAGGGAACAATCACGAACTACTTTTTCGATAGCAATTTAGTAGAAGAACATGCAAAAGATGTCTCTGAAATGAAGGTTTCGGAAGGTTTAGGGAACCTGAGATGCCTGTGCAACGAGGAGGGACCCCAAGGCTAACTCTCCTGCCAGCCAGTCACACGGCATTTTTTCTAGGATGACACAGGAAAACTCAGTCCCCTTCCAAACTTGCTCATTTTAATTAGAGACTCACATTCAGCCTGATTTTTGTCTTGAAAAACCTTCTCCAACTCAGCCTTCTGTTCTGCCAATTCTTTCTTAAACTGGTTTTGTAAATTCTCCAGTTCTGACCGATGCCTTTCCGATAATTCTCGGCGTAGGTTTTCTAAGCACAAGTCTCTCTCGGATTCCCAGTCTTGCTTCAGGGTCTAATTTAAATGAGGAAAAAGTAGATGATGGCCAACAGTTTATTACTGCGGTAAAAAATTTCAACTGTGCATTCGAAAACCGTCACCCCCGCCCAGACCAAACTGTGAGTACAGGATACAGCTCGGGACGTCCAGTCAGACAGGAACAGCAGCACCTGTAGGCAAACAGCCCAGGACACGAGAACCAGGACCACCTGCCAGAAACAGAACTGGTCGCTGAGCAAAAGCGCAGGAACTCGGCCAGCAAGACAGGCATCCGTCCCCCATGCAAGACCCGGGCACTACAGCGGCACCGTCGAGCTCGGATGGGGTCAGGCTCTGTCCCAGGCGCCCTAAGAAATGAGGCCCCTCCGTCCAGCTCAGAGGGCGGGGGCTGGGGCACGAGGCCGTCCTCCACCCACCGCCTGTCCAGAGTGGCCAGGGCACACAGGTCCCCTCGGCCTGACATCACACATCCCCTAACGCTACCCACTTCCTCGGCCGTCACCAGCGCCAACAGCCCTTCTACAAGCGTAGCCCTGAGAAAGGGATGGGTCGCAAGAGTCACGCTCGTCCCACCCCCCCACCGCCCGTGGTTCCCCGAGGCCCATACACGTCACTTGATCACCACCTCGGTGGCGTCCACGCCTCCCGTCCGTGAGGACCGAGGTCTGTGTCCCAAGCACAGCCAGGGCCGTGCCACAGGGCTGCTCAGAAACCAGATGGGAGGAAAGAGACTCCCATCACACCAGGTAACACAAAAGCCCACAACTAGCTGCTGTGATGAATTCACATTGTGCAGAGAAAGCAGCGCGTCATCCTTCACCCCCACGACTCCAGCTCTGACTGCATTTTGTTAGAATCAAGGGGAGGGGTCCCGGGTGGGGATGAGGGAAATGCCGTGTACACGGAATGAATTTTCTTATCCTCTGTACCTCTATCATCTGGGCATTTTTCTCCATTTCTGATTGTAGCTTCTCCTTCAGCTCAGCTGGAAGAGAAACATAAAAAGTCGCTCAGATCACCGCAGCTCAGACTTTTCCCCAATCTGAATCCCCAGGAGATGAGAAGGCTCCTGGCACCTCTGGCCGCTCCACCGAACACTTGCTGACATTAACAGGACAGGACGCGTCTGTGAGAAACAAGCAGGTGATGATGTCTGGGTTAATCAGCAAATCACACTCGTGCCTGACAAAGGACGGGAGACGTCCAGCCAGAGCGACAGTCCAGGAGGACCGGGCGAGGCCAACTGCGGGGCTGCACAGATCACTGAGCGCTGAGCCTGCGTCATCCTTCTGCTTACGGGGACCTCGGCCCGTCCACTCCACGCCGGGCCACCGCGCACCCAGGGCCCCGCAGTCCAGGATCCCGCTGAGCCAGCTTCCAGGCTGGGTGCTGGACCACAAGTAAACGGAGAGAGGTAAAGACGTGCTAGGTCCCAACAGCTCCCCGCCTGAGAGGAGAAGCACACGAAAGGAGGTGCTAGGCAGAGGACGCTGGACCAGTGGGCGCGGCCAAGCGTGGAGCTGGGGAGAAGTAGCCCCAGGCGACAACCAGCAACCCCTGGGCGCGGGGAAGGCGGCCCGAGCAACTCCAGAAATCACGCAAAGGCCCAGAAGCCACCCTCTGAGGGCAGGTCCCGCCGGGCCCACAGGGGCCCCAGCTGCAGCAGCGCTTCAGCGACCGGACGGCAGGGTGGGCCTCTCGGGGGACCGTTCCCAGGGGTGCACATGGAGGAAACAGCATCTAACAGGCCTAACTGAGGAAGGCATATTTCATATTTTTAAAATTTAACAGAAGCAGTGAGGGACGTGGAACTATCTCCTTGTGTTTGCCTGAAAGCAGGTGAAGAAACAGGCAAGGCATCAAAGGACCGACAAGGCTGCTCCTCCAGGTGGGTGGGCCCCCAGGAGAGGGAGACTCTGCAACCGGGGCAGATCCCAGGGAAACGGGCCAGGGTCTCTCCTCCGGGGGAAGGACGTTCTAAGCGTGAAAACACGAAAAGCCACCAAAGTGCTGCCTTTAAACACTTTAAGTGGGTGAACCACATGGTACATGAATTACAGCTCAATAAAACTACTATGTATGATTTTTACAAAAAGTACTAACAAAAAAGGTACCAAGGAACATTAAAATGAAATCATATAAGTTCACCTTGAGCCAGCGCATCGCCAGGTTGAGAGGCACCTGAGCCGCCACCTGGCACAGGGCACAGGGCGCAGGGGGGGACGGGGGCGGGGGCGGGCTCCACGAGGCCTGGTCGCACACAGAGGCCCAAGCACAGCACAGAAGCCAGGCGCCTCCGACGACACCCGCGGGCCGGCCGCCGAGCGTACCTGCCTCCTCCCGGACCAGCTCCAGCTCCCGGTGCGCGCGGCTCTGCAGCAGGGCCCGCTCCTGCGCGTGCCGCCCGGCGAGCTCGGCACGCAGCTCGGCCAGCGCCGCCTCCTTCTCGCGCTGCAGGTGCGCCTGCGTCAGCTCCAGCCGCGCCGCGTGCATGTCGCTCAGGCTCAGGCGCAGCGCTTCCAGCTCCAGCTCCTGGAGGACACCAAGTGCAGTGAAATAAGCCAGGCCCAAAAGACAACTACACGATTCCACTGCCCCACTGCCATGAGGCGTGTAGGATCGCCAAGTCACAGAGACAGAAGGTAGAATGGCGGCTGCCAGGGGCTGGGGGATGTCGCTTAGCGGACAGGGTTTCAGGTTGGCAAGGTGAAAAGAGTTCTGGAGACGGATGGTGCTGACGGTTGCACAACAGTGTGAATGTACGAACACCAATGAACTGTGCACCTAAAGTAGTTAAGATGGTAAAATTCATGAGTGCTTTACAATTAAGAAAAAGACTGTGACAAAAACGGAGGTTGAGGGAAGTATAAATGGAGTTTCAGTAATTATGCAAGAGGAAGGTGAAGGTGTTGATTAAATTTAAACTTAGATAAATTAAGCATATATGTTGTATTTAATCACCTCACCATTAAAAGAATAGAAACTGTATATTATTACTTCAAAATGAACAAAGGGAGAATTTTTTTTTAATCCCCTGATAAAAAAATAATCCAAAGAAGGCAAAAAAGGAGAAAAGAAAGAAACAAAACAGGCAGGGCAAACAGAAAGCCCAAATTAAACGTTTAATGTAAGTACAAGCACATCAGTGATTCCATTAGATATAAGGGAATTCACTGCCCAGTAACTGTGAGAGTCAGTTAAAAATCAACCGTATGCTGCTCACCAGACACACATCTCAAATAGAAGGATGCAAAGACGCTCAAGGTGAAGGAGAGAGAAGACCAGAACCGTGTCTGATCCACTCACACAGAGTTCTACGTCGGAATCGGCACAGAAGCCAGGAGGGTGCTCCCTTCAGGGCGGGCAGCAGGGAGCAGGGCCCAGCACCGCCCTGCCCCGGCCTGTAGAGACCACGTGCTGCTCGCGGTGTACTCATCTGTTAGGCTCTATCTAAGTTTTGTGTACTTTTCCACAAAGATGCTACAAGTCACAGTTTAAAACAAGTATGAGATGTGTATTTAAGGCTGGGTTTTATGGACCCCACTAGAGACCATTTCTCCAGGCCCTGCCAGGCCCTCCTCTGAGCTAGATTTCTCCTGCAGTAATGCAGACTAAACACCAAACTTGCTCACTGCCAAAAGTAGTGTGCACTGAGTCCAGCTAGAATCGAAGGTCTAAAATACAGACTCTCAATTATAGCCATTATTTCGTGTTAATTTCTAAGGGAGTATAATCTACAGAACTACTGAATCACTATGCTGTACACCTGAAACTAATACAATGTTGTAAATCAACTATACTTTAATAAAAAAAAAAAAGATAAAATACAGGACTTTCAATATAACACTGTGAAATTGGTCAACATCTAATAAATTTTCTCCCAAATGCTAACAAAAACTGAATGGATTAAAGAAAAGTAATCAATTCAGCACTCATGGAAGTCACACCAAGCATTGTGGTAGGAACTGGGACGGTAAGACCAGCGCCCAGCCGGCAAGCCCGTCCCACAATGTGTCTCGCATGCGGGGCTACCCACGTGGGCGTGGGCATCGAGGGCCAGGCCCAGGAGGCACGCTGACCCCACAGAACCCTCAGTGAAGGAAGCGCGACTCTCCCTTCCACGCCCACCACCAAGATCAAACTTAACCGAGAACCCAGGAGAGGCATACCTTCGTCATTACCCCAGGCTGCTCCGGACCGTCGCCGTCCAGCTTCTGCGGCGTCCCCGCTCCACCGGGCTCCTGCAGCTGGAGGGGAAGGGCCAGGAGCATTCACAGCGGCTCGCGGGGTAGCCCGGCCCCCCCGGCCCCACCCGCCTCCAGGCCCGCCAGTTCCATCTGCACTCTCCTTCTACACAAATCTCAAGCTCTAAACATTTTTTATGTAACTTGCTTCCCTAATGATGTTGCTGCCCGATTTTTAACGAGTTCTGCTTCTTTAAGTCATTTCACCGGGTGCTTAACACAAGTCACTAAACTTTAGTTGCTCAACACGTATTTTCTAAGTTCTTAATTTTATATAAATTCAAATATTCCATCTTCAAGATTTTCCTTTTTTAGATAAATCTTTTCCTTAATAATTTGCAGAACAGTATTTTTAGTTTCTTTTTGCAAATCACCTCAAAATTGAGTTTAAAGTTTTCCAATGAATTTTCCCCCAATAGTTTTGACCCATAAGTTTACAAGAATTGGGGCTTTTATCTGCAGGAAGGCTTGGTGCACACGACTTGGCGGCTCGCGGGCGGCTTCCACCCCCATGTCCACCTGCACCTCCAGCCCCGACCACACATCACTCTGCCACTGTCAGGGTGAGCGTTAGCGTCTGCTGGACCTAACTGCACTTATCAAGTTTCTTTTCTGGGCAGTTGTAACTGCTTGACAGGACCGGCATAATTTTATTCCTTCTTACAGGTCTTCCAAAGAACAATGAGAAAATTTACTTTTTTTTTACTAGAGTAAAACATTTTACCTTGCAGTTACTACCAGACCCCTGCATTTATCTAAGACACAAAATGGACCCGAGCAACCTTGCTTCTCCCATATCACGATGCTATTTCATCATCCTAAGGATTGTTTTGTCACACTCAATTATTCCCAACCATGCCAACACCACCTTAAATAATGAGGAAACAGAAGAATGAGGGAACCACCTAGAAGGACGAGGGACAGTAAACTCATCCACCCTCCAGTTTTCTAAATGACTGGAGAGACCACCTCAGTAGCCTGCTTTCAACGTGACAATTCAGGGACTTCCCTGATGGTCCAGTGGTTAGGACTCCGCGCTTCCACTGCAGGGGGCACAGGTTCCATCCCTGGTCAGGGAACTAAGATCCCACATGCCGCACGGCATGGCCAAAAAATTTTAAAATTTAAAATAAAATTTAAAAAAGACAATTCGTTAAGAATTTCTCATTTTCCTCCCAAAATGACGCAGAGAGCAATGCTGACAGCGAGGACTTTTCACAACCATCAGGCGAATCAAGAGAAGAACGCAGAGAGCAGCACTCGGGCCACGATGCTGGGAAGCGGGAGTCACAGCGACACCGCAGACCTCCCGTCTCCCCAGGACGGCACCTCAGTCTCCTCGCCGTCAGGAATCAGCAAGTGAGCAACATATCTCAGGACAGGGACTCCCCTGGCGGTCCAGTGGTTAGGACTCCACACTTCCACTGCAGGTGGTGCGGGTTCCATCCCTGGTCGGGGAACTAGACTCCGCAGGCCGCAGGGTGTGGCCAAAACAAACAAACAAACAAAAAACATACCTAAGGACAAACAAAAATAAAAAGGGTCGTCAACACTGATGCCACAGAAGAATATTCCTACGAATAACTTAATACCCAAAACTGGAAGATTAGAAGGACACATTCTGAGAAAAAGCACAACTGAATAGTCTGGTAACTGTTCAGTAAGTTGACTCTGCAATTAAAGGTCTTTCCACAAAGAAAGCTTCAGTCCTCAACAGCTCCACCATCTTACACCAGCTCACCCACAGAGCAAAGGACCCTCTCAGCTCGTCACGCGAGGCCAACATAACCTCAACACAAAAACCTGACAAGAGAGGAAAATTACAGGTCATTCTCTCGCAAAACACACTTTTTCTAAATCAACTGAGAGGACCATATGACTTTTCTCTTTTAGTCTCTTAAGTGAATCACACTGATTTTTTTGGAATGTTTGACTAAGCTTGCACTCCGCTAAAATACACTCCACTCCACACCCACCAAAAGTGTTAAAATAGAAAACAAATGTCAACACCAATCACAGATGTTATGGAACAAGGAAAACACTCATATGCCACCACTGAAAATATAAACTGAACAACTCTTTTAAAACACAGCTCAACATACACAAGTTGAACATATACCTAAATACTGACTCAGATATTAAATACCTAATTACAGCCCCATAGAAACGTGCTCACACAGACACCAAGAGACTTGCATGAGAATGTTCACAGCAAATGCCAATCAACAGCGGAACAGAAAAACCAAGGTACACCCATACAGCAAAATAGGATACAACAACACAAATGAAAGAACTATAGCCTTTCACTCCTAAAGGATGCTGGATAAGAAGACCCAGACTAGGGACATGCATACTGGATTATTCTATTTATAAAACACTCAAAACCAGCAAAACTAAACCATTCTTCTAAAAGTCAAGGTGCTCCATACACAGAAAGTAACTTGAGATGGATCACAGACTTAAACATAGAAACCAGGCCATCAAGCCTCAAGAAGACACAGGAGATTATCTTCACAACCTCAGGACTAGGGGAGATCTTTTGGACAGGACACAGAAATCACTAACCATAGAAAACAATGATAAATTCAGCATCAAAGTTAAGAACATTTGCTTATCACAGGACACCATTAAGAAAACAACTAGGTAAGCAAGACTAGGAAAAATATTCGCAGTACATATATCTAACAAATAACCTGGGAACGCTAAACAATAAACTTTGGAAAAATAAAGACAAAAACAACTACAGGTGTCCCCCACTACCAAAAATAGAGCATTCCTCTGAAAGCTTTCATAAACCAAAATGGCACAAAGGTAAAGAAGCAATTACATTTCTTCATAAAACTGAAAATCCTCTTTGGATTTCTTTCTGTTAGCAAAAACAGGTACTAATGTAGGTCTTTTGTAAAAGTGAAGTGGTGTAAAGCGAGCTTTCGAAAAGTGAGGGATAGCTGTATAAACAAATATTCTATAGTTGGTAAATTTGTGTTTTACTGGCATGAGAAGTTGCAATTCTGAAATTAATCTGTGTGTATTTTAAGATTGAGCAAATAAGTAAAGATACTGTAGATAAGCCTTTTCCCCATTTTCTCACTATGGGAAAAAGGAGCTAAAAATAAGGAGAGGGGAAAAGCTAGAATAAATTCTATGCTGTTGGATTGGAATTGAAGATATTAGTGTGAATTCATGGTTTTTATTATACATACAAATAGACAAGTAGATATAGATGTGCATGTACATACGTACATTTATATTTTCTGGCTCTGTCTATTGAAACAGCCTAGAAGCAACCATACCCCGCAAGCAGTAAGCACACCTAGCACCCAGATCTTGGATTCTAAAACCATTCTCCACCGAAAGGAACCACGGCTCCTTGAAGAAATGGCTGGTTTGGGGCTGCAGCAGGAAAGGACAAAATAAGCCTAGAAAATCTTGGTGCCAGGAATTAAGGTGCCAGAAAGTGATGAGGGCATGTTGAAAGGTCACAGATGCCAATTCAAAGGCATCCCAGTGGCCAAATGTACGTATTTCAGCAACAAAATGAACACTGATATGGTGGATTAAAACCCATAATAAAATAAGTATCTAGGAGTCCATACTGATATAAATAATTGAATAAATAAATAAATAAATTGCAGAGAAGCAACAGTTCTTCCTTAGAGTAAAATGCCAATTAATATATGTAGATGGAATGATGGAAACAAAGTCATCATTTGGCCAACACCATCACAGTAATTACTGCAGGCAAGAATCTTCAATGGAAGCTAAAACTAATGGAAAGTATAATGAGAAATGGAGTATTTACAGGGTCTCTAAGTACCTCCACAGAATATACTTATTAACTACAAAGGGGAAAACAAAAACTTCTCTATCAGCAGAAATCTGGCAGGCCCCCCAGTAGTGAGACATAGCTAACACCACACCACCTGTGCCTCTTCTCAGGATGCACTCAGCAGACGTCATCACTTCCACCGTGTTCCTGCCAAAATGCACAACCTGACTTCAATCGGAAGGAAACATCAAACAAACCCAAACTGACAGGGATCCTACAACATAAGTAGCTAGTGCTCCACAAGTATCAAACTTATAAAACACAAAGGAAGACTGAGAAACTGTCCAGATTGGAGGAGACTAAGGTGGACAAGGCACTGAAATGCAATACAGAATCCTGGACCAGAAAAATCGGAAAAATTAGAATAAGCTCTATCAACTAGCTCACAGTATTGTTTCAATGTTAACTAAAACTGACTGCGATTTATACTATGATTACATAGGTGTCAATATTTCAGGAAGCTAGGTGAGGATCTCCAGGAACTCTGTGTTATTTTTTGCAATTTTTTTGTGGGTCTGACACCTTAAAACAAAAAGCTAAAAACCACAAAACCTTTAACTTAAAAAAGACTTGTCTGATTTGAAAATAAAAATATGAAATTAATAAATGTTAATTTACACTACAAGCCTTTCTCCGCAAAGAGCCTAAGCAGGAAACATACAGAGAAAAGCCACTGAGAGTAAAGGCTCAGCACTCTCAACGTGGCTTTCGTGGACTCAGCTGTGACGAGACAAGCTTGCTGAGAACCCGCAGCCCGACCCCAGAGAAGCAACAAGAGGACGAACATGAACCGAAACTGATATCCAGCCTCAGGTCCCTCAGACCACAGGGAGTAGAGGCAGAGGGAGCTGGGCACAGGCTGACCCAAAGATTCAGGCACCAGAGTTCTTTCTGGGCAGCTGCTCCCCGGGCAAAGTCGGAGCGCCATGGCGAGGTCTTCCAATTCGTCAGAAGAAGGAACATTCTATAATACGTTTGTAGGTAGAATATCATAAACTTTATATGCTAGCAATCATTCCTTTTTTTCCAATAAGGCAGTCCAGACACAGCATGACTTTGAGTCAAATTCTGCTCTCAACCACCAGTTTTCAGCTCATTCTAGCAAACACCTGCCCCTGCCCTGCTGCACACAGGTTAGGGGTACTCCCAGTTTAAGTACACACACGAGAGGAAGCCCCACGGAGAGGAGGCCCCAAGGAGACCCACATGCAGGCAACCAGGAGGCCCAGGGAGGCCATGCACCCTCAACACCCAGGTCCACACCCGCCCCTGCAGCTCACAGGGCCTCAAACAGCAGACAAGACACCATTTCTGTGACACCTTCAGCCCTGCCCTCCTCACCTCACATTCAGAAAGAAGGGAAAGGACAAAGACCCACAAGTAGGTGGATTTGACAGTAGGTGAAGGGATATTATGGCTTAAGTGTCCAGAGATACCCGTCAGGGGGGCTGAGGCACAGCCACACCCGAGGAACCCACACTTTTCAAACTCCCGTTACCACACCGAGCACCAATACTGACCCCTGCCTTCAAACAGCTCACCCCAAATTTCTCAAAATCATGGGATGAAGAAAAAACTTTAATTAGAAGTAAAACCACAAAAATATACGCCCCTTTTGTAAGACAAAATAAAACCCCCTTTCCCCACTTCTGATAGGCAAAAACAGACCGAAGACCACTTTTAGTAAATTACGCTAGCAATAACCAGAAGATAAGCAAAACGTGAAAACACAGAGCCGAGCACATCTACCCGAGGGACTCCTGCGCCATCAGGGGTGTCGCTGCACGGCGTGCTCTGGCCCACGTCCCGGCCTCCCAGGAGTCCGCCGGCCTCGGCCGCAGCTACCGGACTCTCCTCCTGGTCAGGCGCATCGACAGCCGCGCCCTTCCTCTTCGCCGGCGTTTTCTTCGAATGCGCACAGTCACCTTTTGTTTTTCTCTGTCGGAAGTGAGCAAGCTGCGCAAAAACGTAGAGAGGTAGTAGAGGCAAAGGTAAGTGAGGAAAAAGTAACAGAACCACAAAGACAGCAAGCTTGTGGGGAACATGAGGCTCTGGGGCTGGCTCAGTCCACACGGCCACACCTGGCCAGACTCACATCAACCAGGCCCCGACCCAGAAACACCACCTCCGTTAACATCTACGATACTGGGAGTTAAAGGTTCAGAATGACACCCGAAGAATCTAACATTAAGGACTGTTAACGATGCCTACAGACAAAGGAAAGCAATAAGGCTGACTGGCAGAATAGCTTTTCCAGCCCCTGACAGTTTACAGAAAAATTCAAAAATTAAAAAGTACATCTATTTTAAAAACTGACAGCTTAATCAAGGCATGTTTAAGGTTTAAAACTATATAGAAAAGCTAAATTCTCCCTTTTTGCCCCATTTTCCCCCAATCAGGGAAATACATAGCCTAGCCAAAACTTCCTTGCCATAGATTCTGAGACAAGGTACAGAAATAGCAAAAAATTAATTAAGCCAGGTCAATCTAACATCCTCCTTTATGGAATCAGATGTTCTATTTTTCATGACGCAGCTCACCAAAGCACCAGGGACCTCCGCAGAATGTCCCTATCAGAAGGCACACCTGGCTCTGTTCAGTCCCACAAATCTGAGGGTTTAGACTGTTCACACACCATCTCCCACTAACACCTTATTCAAAAGGTATGATAGCTAATGTCAGCTTTTCACAGGAGGACAAGGTCCTTCAAATGACAACTCCGGTCATAAAAGCAAATGCATCTAACAAATGTTTGTATAAATGATAACAGAAGTGCACAATTTCATGGACATAGGAAAATCACAAGAGGCAATTTAAGTGAGAGAAACCGTCTCTCAAGAACAGACACTGCCTTCAAAACCAGCCCCAGATTCGTTGATTTTGTGCCCAACTCCATCAACTCTAACCGTCTGTGAGTTCCCTTCCTGCATCACAGACCCAGTCTCCAGCCTGTGGTCACCCAACAAGAAGCATCTGTTTCTTCTCCCCAGGTGAAATCTTCTCATCACCATTAATGCTCCTTCAAGCAACATTTCGGCACATTTACAGACCATGGTGAGCTCAGGGAAAACGGTGGGTACTAAACTCCGGCTCGCTTCCATCTCCTTCCTATGTGCCAGGCACATGCAAAGGGGAAAAAACACACAACAGCCTCACTCTTCAAACCCCAGTCAGAAGTCTGACCTGCACAGGAAGCCTGAGGAGGCCGCTCTGTCCTCTGCCTGTCACCACCTCACACCACTCACCATGTGTTCTGAGTGGTCTCTTTAATGCAGTGGCCCTGTGGTTTCCTCGAGGGAAGGAACTAGCACGGAACTGAACACCCCTGAGGGCTGATCCACGTGAAATTCCCAATGTCTGACCGCGTCTGACCTCAAACAGCAACCTCAGAGGGCTCTGCCTAATAGTCGCGGGCACTGCACAGCGGCTCCCCCCGACACCCGGAACGGGGTGGGCCAGGGCGGCACAGCACACGCGCCCAGGCTTTCTCCACTGTCTCTAGGGCCCGCGTCTGGTTGGCAAACGGCTCAATCGCCACAACACGCCCAGAACAGTGAGTACCGGACGGCGCCTACGTGGATGACAAAGGCCACTCCGGGACCGCACAGAGCTCCCAGGGGCATCCGCAGCGCAGGGACGTGACACCTCCCGGGAGGCTCCGTCCGGGCGTCTGGAGCTCCCAGGCCCGGCGCGAGGGGCGGCCCCGGCAGAGGCCCTCCGCCCTCACCTGCCCAGGACCGTCCACCTGGGCCCCAAGCAGCGAGGAGGCGGCACAGGCGTCTCAGGAGCCCCGACACCAGGGCGTGGGTCGGTGGGAGGCATTCCACAGGGTGAACAAGTCCCGTGCTCGGGAACACCACTCCGAACTTCTGTAGCAAAAAGAACTGCAGAATTCCGTGTAAAACGAATCTCTGCACGTCGTTTTAATCGGATGGAAGCTGAGCTGAGCCCTAGGGGGAGCGCCCGTGTCGCCCAACTGCAGGGAATCCCGGCCTCCAAGCCCTTCAGGAATCCGGGCAAGGACAAGGAGACGCGCAAGTGCCAGTAGGTGTGCACAAGAGCGCAGGTGTGGTGACAGCGCCCGTCCCGGCACCTCGGGCTCCGGGAGCGGGCGGCCGTCAGGGACGCCGCGTCCGGAGGACACCACTGTCTGTCAATGAAGCCGCCTCGCCGGCTCCTCTGGCAGGTCCCCGGGGGTGGTCGGGGCGGGGGAAGGCGGGGGGGGTCCCGGGGGGGTGGCGGGGAGGGGACGCCCGGCTCCCACGGCCCCGCCCCTGCCCCGCACAAGCGCAGCCCCACCAGTCCCGACGTACCCCGCGCCCGACCTCTCCACCGGGCGCCGCGCGCCCCCGGCCGCTGATTGGCTGTGGCTACGGCGGGGGCGGGCCCAGGCAGAGGGCGGCGGATTCAAGATGGCGGCGGCCAAGGGGCGGCTTCCAGCCCAGTCGGCGGAAAGGGCAAGAGTGCGGCGATAGCGGTCCCCTCGTGGCCGCGTCCGCTCCTGGCAGGGAGCGGTGGCAGGCGCCGGAGCCCGCCCTGTGGAGCCCACGCCGGGACAGCGGGGGGAGGAGGCGCTGCCGTTTACCTTCGCTCTCCCGGCCTCCACTTTTCTGCGCCGCCGCTCTCGCTCATCTTCTTCCATCTTACTCCGGGGCTCTTCGCAGGTCCCCGGGAGGTAGCGGGGCCGCTGCGGCGCCGCCTTCGCTCTATTTACACTCCCTCCCCACCGCCTGGGCTCACCCTCCCCCTACGACAACTGTCACGCAGACGTGGTCCCGCCCCGCGCCCGGCCCCGCCCCGGGGCGTGCACCCCCGGCCCGCGGCCAATCAGAGGCCGCGGTCCTGCCCTCGCGCACGCGCGTTCAGGGCGGTGCCCTCAAGGAGGCGCGGCCTGGCGGAGCTCCGCCCCTGCGTCCGTCCCTCCGATTGGCGCACGGACGCTCCCGCCTCTTCGGGCAGGACCATTGAGCTGGGCGCGGCAGCCTCGGCGCTCTCTGTGGTTGGTCGGTTTGAAGGGCCCCGCGCACGTGGGTTGTCTGGCCCGGCTGAGACTGGCGCGGAGGCAGGTTCGCGTTCCCCCGAGGTTGAGGCCACCCGGGGGGAGTCTGCGCCGGTGTCCAGTTGAGTCAAGCTTCGCGAGCGCCCGGGGATAGCCCAGGAAGCTGGGCCCCACTGCCTGCGTGCGCCAGCTCAGGGCTGCCCCTAAAGTCGCTCCGGGTTGTGGCCGTGCCCGGGGGTGGCGGGAACCAAACTCTCGTCTCCAGGGGTCCTTTCGCCGACCGGGATGCTGGCCCTGTTCGTGTCACGATCGCAGCCAGACAGCAGCAAAATCATTTGATTCCGTTCCTAGGAGCCCCTCCCTTGGGTCCCGCTGGTGCCTGGACCCACAGAACCGGAGTGCGGGGGGGCGGCCAGAGTTAGTGGGAATCGGGGCCGGCACCCCCAACCCACGGAGCCCAGAGCTACAGGGACAAGAAGCCACCGGCGGTGCTGCCACTCCTGGACCCATGGATTCTTCCCACTGGGGACACAGTGCCATATCGAGGGTTTAATGCGTCTGCCCCCAGCTTGCACAGTCATGGGTCCACTCTGGCACCTCTGCCATAAAGCAGTGCCCTGCGTCAAAGAGTGTTAGGAGGGACCCCATGCAGTGGGAAACTCTGAGAGAGGGTCAGGCTGAGGCCCTGCGGGCAGGAAAGGCAAACCCACACCCGGAATACAAGTGTATTCCTGTTAGGACAGCCCCTGGAACCCCAGCGTGGAAGGGGCTCCATAGGGCCAACTTGCCAAGGGGCCTGTAAGGATGCAATTTTAAATGATACAGTAATTGTACACAGTTCTAGATCACCAGAGGGAGAGAGCTGTTTCAGTGAAAGGCAAAAAGTCTCTTCTCACATGGAAAAGTTTTAAGGCCTTGAAACGTTTGGGTAAATCATTCCAAATATATCGTAAATGGTTATTAAAAAGGAATGTGCTGTACTTCCTGTTCAAATTTCTGTGAAGCTAAAACTGCTCAAAAAGAGAGTCTGTTAAAAATTTTTTTTAAAAGAAAAGGAATGTGACGTGGGTTATGAATTCATGGCCCGTGTGGGAATTGGAGTCTCACGAAATCATTGTTTGTTCCTTAGTTTCAGACTCCACTTAAGCTTGTTTGTCCAGATGAGGAAGCAAGGCGAGGTTTTTATTCCTAGCCCACGGTTTTGATTAACAATCAAATGCTGCTACAGTTATCAAGCTCATTGGAAGCTGATAAGCTCTGACTAACTGACACTGATCCAAAGCGTGTTGTCGGCACCTCTTGTTACTGTAGCGTAACTGTGCCTGGGTGAGCGTTCCCTCGCAGAGGGTGGGGTGTGGGGTGGGGGGATGCTCTCACCGACTGATTATGGTTACCTAAATGGGGGGGGGGTCATAAACTCAGGAAGAAACACAGGAAACCCCTAAGCAGCTGTGCCTCGGTTTCCCTGTGTGAGAAGTGAAAACACCCACAAACTTGCCCCTGCGTCAGATCTGGCCGGGGTAGAGCTGGGTAGGATGACAGTGCTGCAAGCGGCAACTAGAGGAAAGGTGGCATATCAAGCAGCACTGGCGCGGGTGACTGTGCAGGGGTGTCCAGCAAACACACTGTGGGTTTCTGTGTTTCCTTCACTCCTGTGCCTTCAATGCAGTAGGGTTTGTGTGCAGGCCGTGTGCTCCCTGTCTGCTCTCTGAGACTGAGTGGCAGTAACTATGCTCCTCCACGAACGTGCTATAGTGACTTTACTGACACAAGCTCACCTTTCAACCTCAGTGTGAACGTGTGAGTCTAAGCAACCGTGACTTAACACAAATCTTCAGGAAGCCCTGGAAATTCAACCCCCTCCTGAGTCAGACCACAGCCCTTTGTGTGGTGAGTGGAGCTTCCAGTCTTGGCTCACAGACATGAGGCGGTGGCCTCCTAAGACCAGGGGTAGGCAGGCAACACTAGCTGACCACAGGATCGGAGAGCAGCCAGAGACTCAGATCTATGCCTGAATCTCTCAACCTTTACGTGTTGCGGTACATCTAAAACTTTGTGGGGGGCCCATGTGTTTGCCCACGCTGCTTTGGCCAGTGGTTTTCAAACTGTGTTCCGAGGAACCCCAGAATCATTTCCATGGCTATTCTGGATATTCTGTAAATGTTGGATCTGACTCTTAATTTATTTTTAACAATTAAACAGCTGTACAAATGTGTAGATACTCACCTTCAAGGAGGGAAACATAACCCCCCACTCCTTATGTATGGGCTGTGCATAGCTACTTCCTCCTGAAGAAGACAATGTGGAAAGGGAGAGAAAAATAGTAGCTGTGCAGTGGTGAAACCTGATAGACACACCTCCACGAGGTAACTAAGGTCAACATCCACAGTGTAGGTCATGTTGACGGCACACACCCTGGATGGGGCGTGATGAGAAGGGCCTTTTGCCTCTGTGGTCTTCCTCCCAAAAACCCATAACCCCAGTCCAATTGTGAGAAATCATCAAACAAATCCCAATAGTAGAGGGACACCCTACAAAATGCCAGATACGGTACGTATTGATACAATATAAAACAAAATACAATAGTACTCCTCAAAACTGCCCTTCCTGGGAAGCATTGAAGTGAAGCATCATTTAGAAAAGTCTTCCCTTGATGGGCACACCCCCTCCCCTCCCCTCACACCCCCTCCCCATGCCAGCCCTGTGGACATGCCCTCTGCCGGGCAGGTGGGTCACCCCCTGATGGTCCCCCTCCCAGGTGCCCCTGCCCCTCTCTGGGCATGGGTCCCGGCTGGGCAGTCCCCCTGCTGGAATCACATCCACCCTGAGGGGAGGTGCCTCGGGGCGGCCCCATGCTCTCTGAGGTGTCAGCTGGGTGCCTGTGGGGTGAGCCCACCTTGAGTCCCCACCCAGAAGCCCCCAGGCACCTCATTGGCCAGCCCCCTGGTGCCACCCCCTTGCCACCCAGAGTTTCCTGAAGTCTGCAGGGAGGTGGTGGTCGCACCCTGTCTTCCAGGGTTCTGGCCTTTACTCCCGTCTGGCTGGGAGGATCCCTAAGAAAGGCCAGGGGCTTGCTGGCCTCCTGGAGGCCATAACGGACTGAGGGCAGGGGTGGCAGGCCCCTGTGGTGCGTGGGGGATGGATGCCATGCCTCCTCCCCCACCCCATCCTCTGGGCTCTGTCCTCCCCGCCAGGGCTGCGCTCTACCCCTCGGGCCCCAGCTGCTGCCCACTTTTTCCTTCCCAAGGAGCCCCGCCTGGCCACACCTGGGGATAAGCAGTGTTTACTGGTAACCCCTGCATGGGGACAGGCGGGGCCTGGGAAGGACTCTCAGTGGAAACCTGGCAACCGGGCCTCGCCATGTCTGCGGCTCCTAGCAACCACCATGGCAATGCCCGACACGGTGCGTCCAGGGCGTGTGCCACCCCCACCCCCCAAGCTCTTCTCTGGCCGGAGAGGCCAGAAGGTAAACCGAGCCCAGCGTGCGATTCCTTCAGTGACCCCAGGGTTGGGCTGCTTCTCCCTGGCTGAGCAGTTCTTCCAGAGGGAACTGAGACGGGGAGGGGGTGGGCCCGCGGCGTCCCCTCCTGTGGCCCCAGGATGCTGGACTCCTCGGTGGCAGATCGGTTGACCCGGCTGACCCTGAAACTCCTGGAGAAGGTAAGACAGCTGGGCACTCGTGTTTTTAACAGCTTGTTACAGAAGCACAGCTTTGAAAGGTAAGATTATACCTGTAACGAGCCCACTTCCAAAGCAAAACCCTTTTCAGCGGTTTTAGCCTCGTAGTGAAGAACTGTGGTTCCTTGGTTTTTCTTCTTTGTGTTTGTACAGAACCAAGTAGGTTCTCCTGGCAGTTTCTGCAGCCAGGAGGCAGGCCCACACCCCCAGGCTGGAGCGCTGCCAGGGCGCCCTGACACTCCGCCTCAGGGCCTCCCGGCTTCCGAGTTTAAGGGAAGACAGACCCTACCGGGTGCGGCGTCTCGGCCAGGCCTGGGGCGGGCAGCCAGTGGACGCCCTCAGGCCGGCCTCCTTCTCCTCCGAGGGTCTGCTGGCTCCTCACGGCTCCCCCCACCTCACCTGCCTGCTCTGTTCCTCTGCCCCCGAGGGCTGCCCACAGGGGCAGCAGGGCTCACCCCAGAACTGGCCCAGACAGCGGCTGCTCGGCCCAGGGCTCAGTGCGGCAGTCAGGGTGGTCAGGACACAGGGCCGGCCTGGGCAGGCTCTTCAGACGGCCTCCTGCAGGGGCCTGGGGGTTTCAGGGGGGAGCGTGTGTGCGTCGCATGGGGAGCGTGGCCTCCGGGTCCCACCCTGGCTACTGCCCCGCGGTCCGCCTCACACGCTTCCTGCTCCCAGCCGCTCCGTCTGGGCGCTGGCGCCCGGCCTGGCCCCCCACACCGAGCCTGCGCCCGGAGCACGCTGCTCGTCCTGCTCTCTTCTCCTCACAGAAGCTGAAGCAGGAGCGCGAGGATGTGGAAGCGGGTTCTGAGGACCCCCACCTCACGCCCAGTAAGAGCCCGGGCTGCTTGAAGCTGCGCAGGCCCCGGAGCAACCTCCGCTTATGGAGGACAAGCGCAGAACATGGAACAGTACAAACGGGCCAGGGAAGTGGGGGCTCCTGGAGGGGGAGTGGGGACCCCAGAGGACAGGCTGCCCGGGCATCACCAGCTCTAGGGGGAGGCGGCAGGCCTGGGGGGAGGGGCAGGCCCGTGCACCCAGAGGAAAGGAGCTCAGGGACCACCAGAGGCGTGGTCTCCAGGACGCTGCAGGAGCCGTTCCCTGAGGCTCCGTGGACCGCGCCAGCCTCCAGGCCGCTTGGGGCTGCGGGGTGGCTCCAGGTGACAGGAGGCTGGGCTCTCGGCCCCATCCCGAATCCTGTGCGGGCCTCCTTCCTCTCGCCGCGTCCTGTGGAGCCCGAGGGACTTTCTGGCAAAGGCACAGGAGCAACAGGGTGCTTGGGCCCCAGGGGAAATGGTCACTCTGCAACTTCCGGCTCCTTTCCAGGAGTAAGACAGACCCTCGTGAGAGACTGAGCTCCCCGAATGCCCCCCACCACTGCCCACGTAATCCCCACGGGGCAGCCCCCCGAGCTCCGTCCCCAGGCACCTCCCTCCTTCTCCGGGACAGGCGTGCAGGTCCCGGGGATGGGCGCTGCCGGGGTCCGCAGTGCTGAGCCCTGAAGCACGCGCTTCCCTCCAGGAAATGAGGATGGGCCAGAGGCCGCCCTGCGGAGCGCTCTGCGGATGAGGAAGGACCTTCTGCAGAGACTCTGGGTAGGCCATGCGGCCACAGGGAGCCTTGGCCTGAGCTCGCTGCAGCTGAAACTGCGGCCTGAGCTCAGAGCAAACACGGGCCAGTGGAGGTGGGGGCCCTTCTGGAACCCATGCTGGTTCTGATGTTTGCGACTTGGGGGTGGACAGCTGATGGACTTGAGCAGCTGAGGGGCGTCACTCCCCAGTCACGGACTCCATGGAGAGAGGCGAACTCGCCTGTTTCCCCTAGGCTGGGCTCTCGCAGGGGGCTGTTAGCTGAAAAACACTGCTCTGGTTGCACACGATCAGAGGTGGAAATGCCGTGTGAAGGGTCCGGTTCCCCCGGAAGTGGGATTCCAAGATGACCAAGGCTTCATCCAAACCAGAGGCACCAGCAGCAGGGAATGACCATGGGAAGGGGTGCGTTCGGGTCCAAACGATAGTTGTGATAAACTCACTGCTTTGTAGTGAAGTCGACCTGGAGGCATGCTGGAGAGACAGAATATCCTCTATAGGCTGGAAAATGTCATTTGGGGTCAATTTCTCCTGTGTGCACCATGCAAGGGCCTTCAGGCTTTGCTTCCAGGGCCTGGCTCCAACTCCAACCCAGCTGTGCCCCAGGCCTACCATCTGATCGTGCGCCCGGGTCGGGTGGGAGGGAGCCTGGTGCACGGGGGTGGCAGGTGGTCCTGGGGCCGCTCCTCCACAGGGGGCCACACGCCTGTGCGCTGGCGCTGTCGTGCCAGGCGGGGTGAGGGCCTGGGACACGCCAGCCCGCTCCGGGTGTCACAGCTCCCCGCCTCCGAGCACAGGCTCTGCTTTGGCGTTCCAGGAACAGCACCTCCTGGAAGAGGTCTCCAGGGCCCGCGCCTGGAGGGGGCTGGACGGAGGAGCCCGTGGGTCAGTGCTGCCCCCAGAGGTGCCCCCCGTGGGCGTCCACCCCGCTGTCTCCCCGGCCCCACCCACCCTGGACCCACCGCAGATCACCCAACACCCGGTAAGTCTTCCTCGCGGTGAATCTGGGGGGCAGAACCAACGCAGGGAGGGTGCCACGCCCCCAGAGACCTCTCACTTAAGCAGGGATGGCGGCGTCTCCACACCTCCGTCTCTCGCCTCTCTCAGCACCTTAGGGAAGTACGCGGAAGGGGCCGTGGGCTAAGCGGCGGCAGTGGCTGCAGTCCGTGTCTGGCTCTGTCGGGGCTCATGTGTGTCATCAGGCCTCACAGGTGCTCTGAGAACTGGCTGGGGGTAGGGGGTGCTTATCTCCTCATTACAGGTGAGAGGCTGGGGTCCCAGCTCTGCCCCACGTCCTAACCTTTGTGCTAGGAGCAGAAGTATTAGGGGGTTTCAGTATCAGGAGGGCCTGAATTTGGGGAAGAAGTGTGTCAGCTCCTTTCCGAAACCTCATAATGACTGGGGAAGCTTAGCCGCTAGTCTCCAGGGCAGAACTGTAAAAGGTGGAAGACTGCTCCACTTCTGAGATCCTCACGCCTACATTCAGCATCCTGGGTTACAAGCGATGGAAAGCAACTCTGACTTTCTTAAGCAAAAGGGATTGTATCGGGGGCAGCTGGATGCCCAGAGGAAGGAAGGGTGGCAGCTGGTGCCTGGCGGGCTGCGGCCTCGGGGGTTGAGTGCATGAGGAGAAGACAAGGCAGGAGGTGGGCAGGGCCAAGTTGAGAAGGTTCTGGATCGGCTGGCCAGGGAGGTTGGTGGTGCCCACAGGCTGGGTCCGTGACCTGGAGGGCGTTTATCCTCTGGGAGGGGACCTGGCAGCCCATGTGGAGGGAACAGAGAGGGAAGGGGCGTGCCAGCAGAGCCCCCGGAGCCCCCTTTGCCCCAGGAATGGTGGGCTGAGGGTGTGGGTTCTGGAGGCTCCCCCAGTCCCAAACGTGCTCATACTCACTGCAGCTCCTCAGGCCCAGTCATGCTTGGGTGTTTCAGTCTCAGCCCCAGTGACACCACGAGAGCAAGCAGGGGCCTTGAATTTCCCAGAGACTCTGGGGTAGGAGGTCCCCTCTGCCGCGACCGCACCGCCGCTGGGACTGCCTGCTGGTCTGTGCGGGGCGGGGGGTGGTGTGCGGGGGGCGGCCGACTGTGGCCACGGGTCACGCTGGCTGCCACCTGGGTCAGGACGGCCTGTGAGCCGGGAGGGGTGGCACGCTTTTAAATGCTTGGGAAAGGGTCAGGGGAAGAAGGATAGTTTGTAACACATGAAAATGATATGAAACACACATCTCAGGGTTAGTAAGTGCTTACATGTCTGGGGCTGCTTTCCAGCTACAAAGGCAGAGGTGAGCAGTTACAACTAAAGCCGCGTGGCCACAAAGCGGGAACGATACACTGTCCAGCCCTTTACAGGAAGTTTGCCAACCCTGGTCTATGCCATCCTTTCTGTGAACCGAGAGAGAAGGGACAGGGCAGGGCCTTGTGCATCCAGAAGAGGATTAAAATAGAAATCAACATCTGGTATGCGCCCAAAATTTTTGTGCATTTATTTTAACTCAGGAGGGAAGCCAGAGGGTATTTCCAAGCCAAGATCCTTGGATGCCTCTATTAAAGCAGAATTAATGGAAGCAAGGATGAGCTTAGCCCACTAAAGCCGGGAAATGTGGGAAACTTGAAAAACACCATGTCTTACTCAGCTTGGGCTCCATTACAAAATACCACAGCCTGGGTGCTTAAACATCAGACGTTTACCTTCTCACAGTCTGGAGGCTGGACGTCCCAGATGAAGGTGCCAGCCAATGCAGTTCCCATGAGCGCGCTCTCCTGGCTGGTGGGTGGCCGCCGTCTCACTGTATCCTCATGGGGCAGACAGCATCTGGTGTCTCTTTCTCTTCTTACAAGGACACCAGCCCTATCAGACTACAGTCCCACTCTTACAACCTCGTTCCCTTTATCACCTCCTCATAGGCCTCATCTCCAAATGTAGTCACTTTGGAGGTTAGGGCTTCAACATATGAATTTGAGGGGGAACAAACATTCAGTCCATAACATTCCACGTCCTAAGTGATACCCAGACTCAAATATTTATCTATTCAGCCATCTGTTTAACCTCTAGGGTTTCTCATTTAAAGTCCCCCATGGATGGCTGGTGGATGGATGGGTGTATTGATGGACGGATGGTGGGTGGATGGATGGATGGATGGATGGTGGATGGGTGGTGGGTGGTGGGTGGATGGATAGTGGATGGATGGGTGGTGGGTGAATGGATGGATGGATGCATGGATGGTGGTGGATGGATGCATGGATGGATGGATGGGTGGATGGATGGGTGGATGGTGGGTGGATGGTGGATGGATGGATGGTGGATGAATGGTGGGTGGATGGATGGATGGTGGGTGAATGGATGGATGGTGGGTGGATGGCTGGATGGATGGGTGGATGGATGGATGGTGGATGGGTGGATGGATGGGGGCATGGATGTTGGATGGATGGATGGGTGGATGGATGGATGGTGGATGGGTGGATGGATGGGGGCATGGATGTTGGATGGATGGATGGTGTGTGGATGTTGGATGGTGGATGAATGGATGGATGGATGGGTGGATGGATGGATGGTGTGTGGATGTTGGATGGTGGATGAATGGATGGATGGATGGGTGGATGGATGGATGGGGAGATGGATGGGTGGATGGTGGATGGATGGATTGATGGGTGGATGGTTGGTGGAAGGATGGTAGATGGATGGATGGATGGATGGATGGTGGATGGATGGATGGATGGATGGGGGGATGGAATGATGGGTGGATGGATGGATGATGGATGGATGGATGGATGGATGGATGGGGGGATGGAATGATGGGTGGATGGATGGATGGATGGATGATGGATGGATGGATGGATGGATGGGGGATGGATTGATGGGTGGATGGTGGGTGGATGTTGGATGGATGGGTGGATGGTGGGTGGATGGGTGGTGGGTGGTGGGTGGATGGATTGTGGATGGATGGATGGTGGGTGAATGGATGGATGGTGGGTGGATGGATGGATGGATGGATGGTGGATGGATGGATGGGGGCATGGATGGTGGATGGATGGATGGTGTGTGGATGTTGAATGGTGGATGAATGGATGGATGGATGGGTGGATGGATGGATGGTGTGTGGATGTTGCATGGTGGATGAATGGATGGATGGATGGGTGGGTGGATGGATGGATGGGGGACGGATGGGTGGATGGTGGATGGATGGATTGATGGGTGGATGGTGGGTGGAAGGATAGTAGATGGATGGATGGATGGTGGATGGATGGATGGATGGATGGGGGATGGATGGATGGATGGGGGGATGGAATGATGGGTGGATGGATGGATGGATGGATGGGGGATGGATGGATGGATGGGGGGATGGAATGATGGGTGGATGGATGGATGGATGGATGGGGGATGGATGGATGGATGGGGGGATGGAATGATGGGTGGATGGATGGATGGATGGATGGATGGGGGATGGATTGATGGGTGGATGGTGGGTGGATGTTGGCTGGATGGATTGATGGATGGTGGGTGGATGGATGGATGGATGGATGGATGGGGGATGGATTGATGGATGGATGGCGGGTGGATGTTGGATGGATGGGTGGATGGTGGGTGGATGGGTGGTGGGTGGTTCTGTAGGTCACTATTCCTGGGACACATTCAAGTAATGGGTCGTCTGGCTCTTCTAGGCACCCCCACCTCCCACCACCATCATCCAGCAGCTGCCTCAGCAGCCACTCATCGCACAGATTCCCCTTCCCCAGGCCTTCCCCACTCAGCAGTCAGGAAGCATCAAGGAAGGTAAGTATTCATAACGAATGTTGTCATTGGTTTACACAATTCTCTACTGAAAAAATAGTTTTGTAAGCAGGGTAGTATTTTAGGGCCAGCTTTTGACTACTCAACTGAAGCTATGTATTTACCAACATGAAAATAATTTCACTTTGAAAAATCCTCACTGATGGATATCCCTGAGGGAAGAAGCCTGGACTCAGATTTGAAAGAACTGTGTTCCAACCCAACTCATCCAGTGATTAGCTTCCAAAAACCCTTGGTTAAACTGCTTTTTCTCTTTAAGTAACTTTTAAATACTTGAATTTTAGAACAGCTCTATTGAGGTGACATAGAATAAATTGCACACTGTTAAAGTGTACAATTTGATAGTTTTGACACCTGTACACACCTGTGAACCCATCACTAAATCAAGGCAGTGAACACGGCATCACCTCAGGCGCCTTCTCCCGCCGTCCTACCTGCTTTGTCACTCTGCGTCAGTTTGCGTCTCCTAGATTTTTGTATGAGTGGAATCACACAGTATGCACTCTTTTCTGTGTGGCTTCTTTCGCTCAGTGGCACTGTTTTCAGACTCATCGCTCTTGTTGGGCGTAGCAAACCATGGCTCCTTGAAATTGCCCAGTGACCTTACATTGTGTGAATGGACTGGTTTGTTATCCTTTCACCTGCTGATGAACATCTGGGTCATTTCTAGTTTTGGTTATCACCACAAAAGCTCCATGGACACTCACATCTGAGTCTGGATGTACATTTTTATTTCTCCTGGGTAAATATCTAGGACTGGAATGGCTGAATCATGGCAGGTGTGTGCTTAAAACTGCCATGTGTGAGAGGTCCAGTTCCTCGACACCCTCGCCCGCATGTGGTGCGGTCAGCCGTGTTAGTAGGGGTGGTAGTCGGTCACTGGGGTTGTAGTTTGCGTTTCCCTAACGATGGGAGGTGTTGAGAGTCCGAGGCAGACTTGTGTGTAGAATCACCTGATGAGTGTTCTCAACTCTGTCCCTGTGACTGTAGCACCACCGTGTACGTGGTACATGCCAGGCCTGGTCCATGGCGGCCTGCAGCTCCCCAGGGGGACCGTTCTCACCGTGACACACACGAAGGTGGCCTGGAGGTGCAGAGAGAACAGCCCGCTGGTCTCTCCTCACCACCCTCCTTGGTTTTTCCAGATGAACTTTAGTGACTGTCAGGCTCTAGAGGTGAACCCAGCATACCCTGTGCATGTGTGTGTGTGTGTGTGTGTGTGTAGAGGTGAACCCAGCATACCCTGTGCGTGTGTGTGTGTGCGTGCGTGCACGCGCAAGTGTCTGTGTGCCTTTAAAAAGTGCATTTAAAATCACTGGTAAAAATGAAACAGTCAGTAAGTAGCTAGTTATTCAGAAAAGTAAAGTCATGTTCCTTACCCCACTCCTTATACCAAAACAAATTCCAACTGGATCAAATACTTGAATGTAAAAATAGGGAATCTCAAAAGTACTACAACAACCCCTTTGGAGAACTGCTGGGCTGCTTCCTATGACGTTGGACACGCGGTTTCTGGAGCTTCACCCCACCCCACTCCCCGTGACTGCTCTCCACATCAGTTCTACCTTTTCGGAAAACTTCACAGAAAAGACACTGGTATAACGTCATACAAAAAATACATTTGAATTAACTCACCCTTTATTGTATCTCAGACCGTCCTTCTGGAATCCCTTCCTATCATCTGGGAACAAGTCTTTTACAAGGTCCTGCAGGACAGGTTTTTGAAGCTCCCTTAGTGTTCACCTTCTTTTTATTTCCCCTTGTTCTTAAACACTAGTTTTGCTGGATATTCAAGTGTAGGTTGATAGTTATTTTCTCCCAACACTTTCTAAGGACCCCTGTGATGACATTGGGACCACGCAGATAATCCAAGATAATCTCCCTATCTGAAGATCCTTTTTAAAAAAATTAATTTAAAAAATTGTGGTAAAAAACACATAACATAAAGTTGACCATCGTAACCATGTTTAAGTCGTGCTAACTATATTCAACATTGTTGTACAACAGATCTTTAGAATTTTCCGTCGTGTAAAACTGAAACTCTGTCCCTGGGGAACAGCTTCCCAGCCCCCTCCCCCAGCCCCTTGCGCCCACCAGTCTGTGTTCCATCTTCTTGATTTTGATTGGGCTACATGCCTCGTAAGAGTGGAATCACACAGTATTTGTCTTTTTGTGTCTGGCATATGTCACCGAGCATAACATCCTCAAGGTTCATACATGTTGTAGCCTGTGTCAGAGCATCCTGCCTTTTTAAGGCTGAGTAATATCCCACTGTGTGGATGGACCCCATTTTACTTACCCCTTCATCCATGGGTGGAGACTCAGGTCGCTTCCATCCCATCTCAGGATTCTTAACTTCGTCACATCTGCGAGTCCCTTTTGCTGTGTAACGGAACACGTTCGCAGGTTCTGGGATCAGGGTGTGGACATCGCTGGGGCCACTCTTTAGCCACCACACTATTCAGCCCCTCAAACCGTGGGCCCATTTGGGGGGTGGGGCGTTCCGGTTCTGTGCAGCTGGGCTACAGCCTCAGTGCTGCTCCGTGTGCCTTCTGGTGAACGGACGTGCTCGTGTCTGTGGGGCACACACCCGGGGATGGGATGGCTGCTTAGGAAATACTGCCAGACGGTTTTCCAAAGTGCCTGTACCCATGTACACCGCACGGGAGGGGAGGAGAATTTCGGTTGCCCACAGCAACTTACCAACACTTGATGTTTTCAGAATTTTTCATTTTCACCAATCTGGTGGGCAGGTCATGGTAGCTTATTCTGGTTTTAATTTGCACTTCACCTTTTCATATATTTTTCGCCATTTGAATATGCTTTTTTGTGAAGTTCCCATTCAAGTATTTTGCCCATTTTTCTTTCAGGTTTTCTGCCTCTTTTATTGATTTGTAGGAATTCTTTATGTATTCTAAAAATGGGTCATTTTGACATATGTATTGCAAACAGCAAGTCCTTTTTGTGGCCCTTGCACTCTCTTCGTGGTGTCTTTGGATAAACAGAAGTTCTCAATTTTGGTGAAGTTCAGTTTTTCAGGCTTTACTCTTTATGGTTGGTACCTTTTGTGTCCTGTTTAAGAAGTCTTTACCCGTCAAGGTCAGGAAGACGTTCTTCTGTATTTTCTTCTGCGGCTGTATTTCCTTTCACATTTAGATTTATGATCCACCTGCAATGGACTTCTGTGTGTGTTGTGAATTAGGGATCAATGCTATTATTTTTGCCATGGATACCAATTTGACCCCCTGCCCTTTATTGAAGACTGTTTGCCCACTGCACTGATGTGTGCCCTTGTGGTGAGGCTGTAGATGTGGGTCCATTTCTCTACCCCATCTGTTGACTAATCTTGTCATGCTCGATTTTACTTGGGGGGGACCCTGCAGGGCTGATGGGGAGGGTTCCCTCTCAGAGGGCTCACTGTGGGCGGGGCTGCCCCCAGGCCCAGGCCCACGTGGGTCTCCTCAAGGGCCTTTGCCCCCTGTGGGGCTGCCAGACTCAGCTTCTGCACTAGCAGTCTGGCTCTGGCCCCCTCCCCAGAGCCCCCCGGCCCTGTACCGACATCTGTGCCAGTCAGGGCTCTGCAGAGAAACAGAACCAGCAGGGTGTGTAATACAGCAAGAAAGACGTGTTTTAAGGAATTGGCCCGCATGATTGTGGAGGCTTGGCGAGTCCACACCTTCAGGGAGGCCTGGGAGAGCGGCCTGAGTGGGAGGCTGTCTGCTGCAGCCGCAGCCCCAAAGCGCCTGCCGAAGCCCCACCCCAGGCCTGCAGGCCCCATCTGCTTGGCTGCGAGTGTGAGTGGTCCTTAGAGGCTCGCCTTCCTTTGGTGAGGCCAACAGAGCCTGGAGGGCCACCTAATTTCCAGGGCCTAGTTGCTGTGGAAAGAAGCAACATTTATGTCCCACACTGACCAAAATTAGCGTTTCATAGTGTCCTGAGTTGGTGAATATATTACCTTCCCGGGGTGGCTGCAACAAAGCGCCACAAGCCGGGTGGCCTGAAACCACAGGAATGTGTCTGCTCACAGTCTGGAGGCTGAGGTCCAAACTCAAGGTGTGGCGGGGCCGTGCGCCCTCCGAAGGCGCCCAGGGAGGGTCCTTCCTGCCCCTCCAGCTCCTGGGGCTCTGGGTGTCCCTCCAGCCTCTGCCCGCCTCCTCTGTGTCTTGCCTCCTCCTCTGTCTCAGATCTCTGTCTGCCTCTCGCTCAGGAAGACACTGACCTTGGGTTTAGGGCTCCCCTGGGTGATTTCATCTCAAGATCCTTATCATACCTGCGAAGACCCTTTTTCCAAGTCAGACCACATTCAGAGGTCCTGGGGATTAGGATGTGGATACCGTCGGGGCCACCACGCAGCCCAGCGGACGCACGTGAGGAATCCAGTAGCAAGAAGGCTCTACCATCAATAGGGCTCAAGAGGACACGTCTGCGAACACGGCCTGGGACCCGCAGGCCCACAGGACTCCACGCCTGCTCGCAGAGCTCTGCGTCTGCTCCACCTGAGTTCCGTGCCAGGAGCGGCCCGGTCATCGGCGGCCATCCGTGCGTGACCGAGCCCTCCGTGCCCTCCCTCAGACGTGGCGGAGATGATGCTGATGCAGAACGCACAGATGCACCAGATCCTCATGCAGAACCTGATGCTCAGAGCCCTGCCCCCGTCAGCGCTCGCGCCCGCGCCCCCGCGCCGCCCCCCACAGGTAGGCTCCACCCCCAAGCCAAGTCCAGAGGACCTGGTGGCTCTTCCTCCAGAAATCCACGCATCTGTGGAGCTCTGAGAAACACATTTCTGGCTCCGGCTCTGTGCTCCAGCTTGAAGCTCCCCAACGCCCCCAGTCCCACCCAGATGAGGAACGGGTTGCGCAGTTCAGGCCCCCTTGAGCCAGATGAGCTCTGCTGGAGCCTGCCCCCCACCCTCCTGCCCTCCTGGACCCCTGCCCACCGCTGCTCTGACCCTGACCCCATCCTGAGTCAGGAGCCATGTGGGGGGGAGGGGAGCCCAGGAGCAGCGGGGGGCCCGCTGAAACGCCCTGGTGTGTGTCATGCTGAGGACCCGCAGTGGGCTCGCCCCGCCGTCCTGCGAGCCAAGAGGCAGAAGCCGCTCTCTGTGCACCACCATTACCACTACGCGCCCCCAGCCCCGCTGCAGGCCAGCCCCACTCCTGCCTCCCCGGCGGGTTACTCCACGTGGCCCCCGGTGGTCTCCGCCACTGCCCTCCCTCCTGCTGCCAGCTTCTTGCCCACCATGTGGCACGTGGCCGGTCCCTCAGTGGCCGCCCTTAGCACGTAAGTCCGGGCTGGGCTCCAGGCCAGCCTCCTGCGCCTGCGGGGCGGGAGGACCCCAGGGCCTGGGTCGCCCCTCCTCATCCTCTGTCAGGCCTGTAGCTGCAGCAGGAGCCTGGGGAGGCCTTGCCAGCTCCTGAGGGAGGGGTTGGGCGTGGGAGGTAACCATGGCAGCCTCAGTCCTAGTTGCCACGCCTGGGTGTGGACCCCATGCCCTCCTCCCAGGGGAGCTGCCCGGGGCGCGGGTCATTTGTCCAGCCCAGCAGGGGAGGGCCCAGTATAAGCCCGGCTGTGAGGGTCCCCACCGAGCCCTGGCGGCGAGACCCACCTGAGCATGGTGTCTGTGAGCCAGACCAGGGCAGCAGCTGCGTCCAGAGACACGCTCCTTCCTCTTAGGGCGGCGTCCGACGGCGTCCTGCCCACACAGGCTCCAGGCCTGTGACCCCACGGCGGGCTCGGGTAAGCGGCAGGCCCTCGTGCTCCCCCAGGGGGCTGAGGGTCACGAGGAGACACGGGGGTTCATCAGGAGACGTGGCTCAGGAGCCAGGAGAGAAAAGGTCGACTGATGCAGCCACACGGAGCTTAAACCTCCCGGGGGGAAACGCCATGAGCAGAGCGACACTCGTGGTGCCCGGTGGCCCAGGGGAGAGGCTCCGGCTCCTCGCAGGAAAGGAGCAGCCGCAGGACATGTGCCTGGTGTGTGTGTGAGGGCAGAGCTGCAGGCTGGCTCACTCACGTAGCTTCTCCTCCTGAAGCAAAGCACCGCAGGCCGGGCCGAGGCAGGGCCGTCTCCCATCTGCCTCTGTCTGGATTCTCCCCACGGGACGAGTTACCTTTACTCCACTCTCTGCTCCGCTTTTATTTTTTTCTGGTGGAATTATGCTTCCTGGATGCTTTAATATAATTTTCTCGCAAATGCCATTTTCAAGTATTATGCATGTTTTCATTGGCCCCTTTTGGGATACATCGTCTCTTTCCCCAAGTTCCACACGAGCAGGAGCCCTGCTCCGGCCTTGCATCTTTGGACCCTCGCAGTTGCCAGAAGGCTCATCGGAGGAAGCGAGATGACCTCGGAATTGCCCTTTGGCTGCACACAGGCTCCCCCCGGGCTGACCTCGCCCCGTGCAGCTGCCCAGCGAGGAGAGGGCCGCGGCCTAGGTGCCTGAGTGCAGCTCGTCTCAACAGACAGCTGGTGTCTTGTTAAACGTGCAGCTAAACGTCTGAGCCAATTTCCTTATTTTCACGTTGATGTTTTCTTTCTTTCTTTCTCCCCCAGCACTGCGGCCTGCGGGCGGCGGGGTGGGTGGGCACCAGGGAATTCCCAGTTTGACGTCTTCTAACATGGCTTTTCCCTTTGGTTTTATTTCTCAACGTAATTATTAATTCAATAGAGGGAAGAGATTTGACAGAAGTTCATCATCTTTGGATGGTCTGGTAAATTGGAAAAACTCAGTTTTGTTTATCGCCCAAGTCGGGAAAACCCCGCTCTTCCCTCCTGTGTCTTTCTCACCTGTGAGTCTCCTTTACTTGCACACAGAACATTTCACTCCCGTCACCACATGTGCGGGGTTTCCCCACATCAAGCAGTCCTCTGTGACCCCCACATGGGTGTCCTACAGTTCAGTCCAGTTCTGACACCACCCACCTGGAGATGGTGTCGGATCCCACAGGTTAAGGGCTCAGTCCCACAGGACTGTCCTCGCTTCAGACACCCGTCACAAAGCCAGGTTGCCACCTGTGTCTCCGTGGAGTGGATTGTGTCACCCTCCTGGTATGTGGATGTGTCTGCGACCCGGCCCCCCCGAGCCTTATGCTGCGGGGACTGCATGGAGGCCTGATCCACGGGTAACTCCGTCTCTAGTCCCCTCCCTACTCTGGAGAATGGGCGTGGGGTGGCCCTGTGAGCTCCAAGGTCCTCATCCTGGCTTGGTCTTCCTGGCGACCAGCCTCCGCCCAGGAGTCACCCAGAGTCACCTTATTAGGACAAATGGGGCTCCTGGTGCTCTTGTCACTTGGGAATTTACAAGGAGCCCCATGTCAGGAGCCAGGGGCAGAGACCAACGTACTTGTTTCCTACGACTGCACACCTGGCCTTGCTGGGTCAACCGGGATGAAGGAAACATGTTCCTGAGTCCGGGAGAGTCCGGGGCCGGGAGAAGCCCGGCAAGGCCACCACTGGGGGGGCCTGCAGGACGGGCGGTCACTGCTGAGGAGGGCCCGGGGGGAAAGCACCCCGATGCATGCCAACCTGGGGAAGCTGAAGAGGTCTGAGCAGGCCCTGGGAGTGAGGGTGGGGCTGCTAGGGAGGCGGACTCTGGGGTCCAGGTGCCGGGAGTACAGTGGTGGCATGGCGTGATACTGCAGCAGAAGACAACATATCTATCTGGTTTTGTCCTGGTTCCTGGCACGGGGATCGGAAAGCCTTTGTGATTCGTGACTGCGCTAACGAGGCGACTGAGGGCGCTGGAGAGCTTCAGGAGGGGCTGGTGAACACATCTGGGGGGTGCACCCCAGCTCCATGGGGACATAAGCTCCCAGATGTCACCCTATGGACGCCTCCATCTGGCTGTTCATCTGTGTCCCTTGTAAGAAACCAGTGTTTCCCTGAGTTCTGTGGGCCATTCTAGCAAATTACTGAACCAGAGGCGGGGGTTGTGGGAACCCGATTCCTGGTGACGTTGGACAGTGGGTCCCCTGGTCTAGAGTGGGGGGCAGTCTTGTGGGTCTGAGCCCTCCACTTGTGGGCTCTGCACTGGCTCCTGGCAGTTAGTGGCAAGTGTTGTGAGAAAACTGCCTTTTACCAGCTGTGCCTGGTACCCTGGCGGGGCTGCTGGCGGGGGTCCCCTCAGCAAGACGTTGAGGACACGAAGCGAGAGGCACTGCACGTGCTCGGCGGCCTGCGGACCCGGCACGGCGCCTCCGGGGCGTCACGGCCTTGGGAGCTGAATCTAGAACACACCTAGGACAGTAAAGGGCTGGGGATGCCGGCAACACCCAGAGCAGGGGCCCTGCTCTGGCAATGCTGGGTTTGCAGGAAGCTCTGGGACGTGACAGCACGTGCCCGGGCAGGGTGGGCAGGGACGACCAGCGGAATGAAATAGAACCAAGAGGCCGCGCAGCCGGCACGGCTGCTGACAGACCGTGGGGCGGCCTTCTCTCAGATTCAGGTCGGAAGAACACTTGCTCGTATTCTGTACTAAAATTCAAGGCATGTTTTCAACCATATATAAAAACACCCCAGAATTAACAAGAAAAAAGAAAAACCAGTAGAAAATGGGCAATAAGACCTGAGCAGTCACCCTTCTGGTGGAGGAGATGCCGATGGAGAGGGTCACTGGTGACAAGAGAAACGCAGGACAGCCACGGTGCACATGTGGACACCGTCCAAGTGGAGGGTCAGAGCACACGCAGGTTGCTCGGTACCTGACACCAGGTAGCAGGACCTGGGGGCCACTACTACAGGCTGCCGGCAGGGACAAATCATCCAGCCCTGGGGAAACACTCATAGGCATCAGCCTATAAAGCTGGACCTCACACCTCCAGCTCCCAGCAATTCTGCTCAGGCCCATACCCAGGAGAAACCCTGCCTGTGTTCCGGACATGACCAGAGGTTCTGGAGGGTCAGCTCTAATGGCAGGTGGAGACCTCCGAATACTCGCTGATAGGACCAGTGGGTCTCAGGACCCCTTCAGTCCCTTAAAAAGGCCTGGGGAACAAAGAGCTTTGTGGGGTTATCTTTGGTCTTTGCCATGTTAGACTTTAAACCGAGAACAAGCTTAACTGATGACAAATAGGTCATGTGGCCAATGATTCAGGAACGTGACAGGGCCCGTGTCCCCGAGAGCCAGGGAAAGTCCAGGCTCAGGACACAAATCCAGTGGGAAACACATTTTCATGTTTCTGAAATCGATTTATGAGAGAAACCAGATTCTTCAAATCATAGTATTTGGGGTTTCAGGGTCTCCGAGAGGCTCTGTTTTATTGCCACGACCAGTTCAGAGCTCCTTGGAGGGTCTGTGGCACTGTGGTCAGTGTTTGGAGGCCCCGGGGTGGCTCGGCGCCCGCCCCTTCCAGATCTTCTCCCACCCGTGATGCCCGAAGCTTGTGCACAGCTCTGGATAAAGCTCTGGGGTAAACTCCTGGGTTTATTTTCATATTCACACGGCAGGACATACTGATAGGAGGGTGGGTTTCCTACAGGAGGATGGGACATGGCAGTCGGAGCTCTGCCACGCCGGGGCCACGACCAAGGACTCGAGCACAGTCTGTGAGCAACTGCCTGACCGGGACCGATGGGTAGGGGTGGGTGATGGCAGGAGGCGTGCTGAGGGTCCCCTGCGGGGGGTAGGCCTGGCCCTGCGGCCACCTCGAGGGTCAGCCTTGTCCCTCACCTTGCAGAGGCACCAAGCAAAGGCTCCATGCCCCAGCGCTCCTGAGAGCTGGATGGGACCGAATCCAGCAGGATTCCAACGGGAAGTGGGGGCAGGCCCACCTGGGCTGCTTGATTTATCCTGCAGGGATGCAGACGTGGGAGATGCCTCTTTGTCAAAGGCAGAGCCCCAGGGAGGAGGCGGTTGACACGCCCCTGACACACCTCTGCATCCTGAGCACTTGCAACTATTTTATTTACAACACTGAAAATAACACACCTACTGTGTCCTGAACAAAGAAATGAGTGAAAATTTCTCTCGTGTTTTAAGAAGCAAGTTCCACTCGTGGAATTCAGCGCCTGCTAGGGCTGGCACTTGTGCAGCAGGCCAGCAGTGGCCAGCGGGGACCTCAGCGTGGGGAGCCCTGGTCCCTGGGGCCCGGGGGGGTACCCACTTCCCATCCACACTGTGGCACTTCGGTCAGAAGAGGCCCCTGCTCAGGGGCTGCAGCCTGGTCCCTGTGTGCCCGCTCAGCTCCTCGAGAGCCTGCTTCTCCTTCTGGTACATCTGTAAGAAAGGGGTGGAAACAGCTCCAGATTGGCCCAGAGGCCTGGCCTCCTCGGGCCCTGGGGTTCCCTCCCCGAGGCCCGGGGCCTCCCACGCAGCCCAAGGCAGGCCGCGGTCCCAGTGCACAGGGAGCACCGACGTGCTGCCCGGTGGCGTGTGAACCCCGGAGCCAGCAGGGGGCTGGGGCCGGGCGCTGAGGCGGTGGTCTCGTGGATGAAGAGGAGCGCCTGCCTGGGTCGCAGGAGAAGGGGCCAGACTGGGTGGCCCGGCCCTGAAAGCCCCGGCGGGGTGTGTGAGGACGGCCCCCCGGGGAAAGGGCAGGGCGGGTGGGGGGGGGGGGAAGCGCGCTGGAGGCTTCCCTGAGATGCTGCCGGCGGGCGTGTGGGAAGCTGCGGGCGGGCGGGAAGCCGCGAGGCTGAGGAGGGGAGCCAGGCGGCCACAGCAGGGCTGGGGGTGGGGGAGGCGAGGCGGAGCCAGGGGGTGGCTGGTGTGGACCCAGCAGCCTAGGAAGGCCGGGGGAGGCCCGCTGCCCGGAGACTACCTTGTTAAGGAAAATATGCTTTTCTTCTATGCTGTTCAGGGAACCCGTCTGATTACGAATATAATTCGAGTTAATAAAACACAATACAGTGCATCTACCAACACAGACCTTCACAGACAGAGTAAACACGGGCAGCCTTCCAGGCGACAAACTGACAGAACTTTACCCAACAGGTCTGGATCAGACACCTGCACGCTCTAAATCCTGTTTCCATTGACAAGTACCATCCCAATGTCTCTTGTAAAGGTTTTTTAACTTTAAGCCATTTGAATTTTATAAAATTTACAGAATGTAGTGTCTCTCTTCAGACCTTTCTTTCAACAGTGAATAAATAACGCAGTTAACAGCATTTAGAGAGTCCAATATGTAAGACAAACACTGTGAGTCTTTTTTATAAAGCAGGCATTATAAGTTCTTTATTTCACTGCATTTCTCCATTTGGTTTTCATACTTGACTGCAAGGGGCAGGTGGTGCAGCCCCGGTTCCCGGGGCCTCGGGCTGCAATGCCCCCTGTGTGTGTGCTGGGGACAGGGGATGGCTCCTACCTTCCGCCACTCGGCCTCCGTGCTGTGTGTGAAGCCCAGCAGGTGACAGAGCCCGTGGATGGCAGTCACCTGTCAGAACAATTAAGAAGCTGCCTCAGGGGGTGGTCAGGACCAAGCCACGAGCCAGGGAGGAGGAGGAGGAAGAGGAGGAGGAGGAGGAAGTCAGGGAGAGCTCAGTGGATGCCTGGTGGGAGGTTAGGAAGCCTCCTCTGGGCCCAGGCAGGGCTGTGGGCAGGTGGTGAGGTCACAGGGGTGGGGTTTGGGGAGCAGCAGTAGGCCTGGCCCCTGTGGCAGGATGTGAAGATCATGATCTCCTCTGGGGTGGGGTAGGGAAGGGGCAGAAGGGTGGGTAGCTGTGGAGACATGGAGGACCAGGGCAGGGGAAGGGGGAAGTTACCCCGGGCTGTTAGAAGGTGCCAACGTGCAGCTGGGCACCAGCTGGGAGGACAGTGGCTTGGCCTGGCCCTGTGCCGGGGGATGAGGGCCCTAGGAGTGTGGGCTGGCCCTCCGCTGGGGGTAAGAGAATCCTCAGGGGATGTGGGGGAGTGGAAGAGGTCCACAACTGCCCCCCAGCCCAGAGCCCCCAGGGGTGCACAGCTGCTGGCCACAGAGGTCCCAGAGCTGAGACCTGTGCTGACTAGTCCTGTCTATGCTGCAGTTGCCCCAACTCCCAGGGAGAAAGCACACCCTCCTCCTGGCAGCACCCTGACGCCTGAGCACAGGGCGTCTCGCTGGGAAGCTCTACGCTCTGCTTCAAGCCTCGGAAGCACTAGGCTCCCCCAAGATGATAACTCAGGGTGTGGCTGTTCGGCCAAAGGAAAACACCTCAATTGAATCCACAGGAACGTTAAAACATGACTCAATCACACACCGCTTTTCAGAACACTCCCACCACCCTGCGTGACACCAAGCTGAGGAGACAGATCTGAAGGTCCTGGAGGCCAGAATCCTGCCTGCTTTGGGCAGTTCAGTAAGAAGCTCATGCAGCAGGTCCGAGCTGGCTAAACACAGCCTGCTGATCTCCAGAGGTAAAGCTAAGAACAAGGCCACTTTTGGGGCTCCGTCTCCTCAGCTGTACACATAGCTGCTCCCTGTCCTCTCCCCTCACCCAGTGGTGCCACGGGGCACGCAGACCCCACGGCCCAGGCTCTCCTCTCTGAGGGATGGTGAGAGGGTGCTGCCCCTGCCTGTGGGTCTGCCCCAGTGACCTCTGTCCTACATGAGGACGATGGTGTGTATGCCCGTGTCGCCTCCACCTCTTCTCACGGCCTGGATGGAGGACATCAGCCTTTGCTTTGCCAATCAGGATCTGTCATTTCAGCACTTACAGTCAGGATATCATAGTAATCTTCATTTTCTTGGCAGTGCTGGAAGATATACTCCACTCCCAGGAAAATGTCTCCTAAATTATAGTCATCTGGAAAATCAGGCTGGGGAATTTCGCCTGCTTTCAGATTCTGAAAATGAGGAAACACACATTTGGAGAACACGACCTCAGAACACTAACCGACCACAGGCCTACAGATTTCACCCCGAAAGACCCTGTGTCACTAGTCCCAAGGCAGACAAGTCGGGAACCGTGGCAGAGACGCTACACACGACTGACTGAAGATGTTCCCACCCTGTCAAATGAACCTTCCATTTCTTTCCTCCTTCCTAAGGCACAACCACCCAGCTCCCTAACTTCCAAGGAGCTAAATCACCACATCGATACAAGCTTACATTTCTGTTTTTTCCAGTTGTTGTTTTGTCCTAAACAAATAATCTTTCTCATTTTCCCACATGAAGACCATAAAGACCAGTCCATTCAGTTGAGGCCTGTTCACACTAAGCCAGTCACCTATGGCTTGATACTTCGGGTGTTAATATTTTTACTTCCTATCAGGGAAAATGATAAGTGGATACTTTAATACAGTTTTATACTACACAGTGAACATTTTATTTTCTTTCCACTTATTTCCTTGGGTGTGACACTAGTGGGTTAAACAGTAATCAAGATTGACTTCAAGTAAACTGCCAGACTGCCTTCCAAAAGGGCTGCCCCAATTTACGCTGCTACTAACAGTGTGGGGAGCTTCGCGTGGATCATTCACATAACGTAGGCAGTGACCTGATACATGTCACATATTTGTTTAAAATATTCACCCAATTCTGTCCTTTTATTCTCAGAGTTATTAAGAGTTTTCAATCCATACATATGCCTTATTGAATCACACTTAAAACTGCAGAAGCACTTTCTCTTTAATTCACTGGTACAGAACGCGGGGTCAGGGGGGGCAATCACCTCCCCTCCTCCAGCGACAGGATCTGATCAATAGGGGATGGTCACACGGTATGTGTATTTGAAATTTTTCAAAGTAAAACTTAAAATCATGTCTGTGGTATAATTAACAGGGATTTACAGAGGAAGGCAGGCCAGACAGGAACAGGAAAACAGCTTTTACCTCGTGAAATGGAAAGGAAAGCACATCGGTTGGGGTATTTTTGTCTCTGTAGATTCTGTTAATCTGCTGAATCTTTCTGTTGTCGACACAGACGACCCCCAGGTCGAAGCGCTGCACCCCCAGGGCTCTCCGCGCCGCCTGCACCTTCTCGCGGAGCCGCGCCCGCCTCAGGGGCACCGCCCGCTGCAGGTTCCTCAGCACCAAGCTCATCGCGGCCGGAGCTACCGCGCCCTAGAAAAGGCAGACAAATCAGAAAGCCATCCTAAGTTCTGTAGGAACCCCCGCGCACACACACTCAATTCATCTTGTTTGGTGGAATTCGTGGAAAAACGTCATGGAATGTGCCTTTCACTACAAGGAAGCCATAACACGGAAGGACGTTAACAGGCCGTGGAGTCAGGCGCGCCAGACAGACGTCAACAGCCACTAGGAAACCGGGGCGGCGGGGAGGAAGGGCCCAACGGTGAAGGGGTGCGGGTGGGGGCGGGGCGGGGGCGCCCCGTCGGCTCCGGGCCGCCCGCGGGGAACACCCGCCACCCCTCTTTGGGGAGGAGGAACTTACCGGGCGGAAGCCGGCTGGGCCGGGCCTGGACGCCGCGTACCGGAAGCTCCGCCGCCGCCGCCGCCGCCCGGCCAGAGAGCGGAACCCGAGCGCGTCGGGCCCCAGGCGCGGGACGGGCCGGAAGTGGGGCCGCCTAGCTTTCTTTCGCTGCGCGCAGTGAAGCGGTGAGTCTGGCTGCCGCGGTCTTTGCGTGCGGCTCCGGCTCGGCGCCAAGGGGCCTTGGGACGGCGGGCGGCGGCGTCCCTGAGCCGGACGGTGAGCGCGGCGTGGGGCCCGGGCGGGCGGAGGTCTCCCCCTTTCCCGCCGCCGCGCCCGTGTCGCTGACGGAGTGGGGGCCGGGGGCGCGGGGCCAGGGGCGCCGGGAGGACACTGCGGGCGCGGGGGGGAACACAGCGGGTGCGGGGCCAGCCACCGCGCCGCCCGAGGTTTGGATTGCGCTGCGCCGGTGCCCCTGTCCCGCGGCGGTCTGGGGTGGGGCAGCCTCTCTGCATGAGCACTCTTGTTCTTCAAGGCAGCTCCTGGGAGTAATCGCCCGCGTGTAAAAACGCAAATTATTTGTCTGTAAAGAGTATTTGGTGCTCTGGTTACTGCGAGAAAAATTAGACGGGAGGAAACACTGAAACACTAATGTTCTAATAGTGTTGCATTCTAATTCTGGCTGTTGAGATTGAAAGACGTCAGAAACCTCCTGTCTTTAAGTTGAAAAGAGTAACGGCTTGTATTTTCATATTGCTATTTGAGGTTTTCCGTGAATTTACCGATTCAGTAAAATGTTTTGAATTTTTGTTTTTAGTTTTAAGCGATCATGCTTTAAAGCTCCGTAACAAAGTAATTTATTTGTACCAACTTCTACCCCGCACTCAAAACCAAACCAAACCAAAACAAAACAACCCCACCAGTTGGCTCTCAGAAAATAAGAATACTTAGCCCTTTGCTTTACCTGACATGTGATTAAAAATTGTTTTCTTGGTCTTCCAGCACTACATAGCTGTGATGGTCTGAATTTTTGTCTTTCAGCTTATTGTGAAGATGAGGGGGAGCTCCCTAGCTGAACAGATCGTTTGAGGAAGGGGACTGTTTTTCTGTGCGTTTTATTTATTACCTTCCAATAATTGGATCAGAAGATGAATCCAGCTAATCCTTTCAGTGGGCAGCAGCCTAGTGCTTTTCCACCATCTTCCAGTAGTTCCATAGGGACGTTTCAAGCTAAGCCACCATTTCGGTTTGGTCAGCCCTCTCTTTTTGGACAAAACAATACATTATCTGGGAAGAGCTCAGGATTTTCACAGGTGTCCAGCTTTCCAGCATCTTCTGGACAAAGTCCTTCCTCTTCAGTGCAAACATTAGGATTCTCCCAAACCTCAAATGTTGGACTCTTTTCTGGACTTGAACACATTCCGGCCTTTGTAGCTACCTCTGGGCCTTCAAGTTCATCTGTGTCTGGAAACCCAGGATTTAGTTTTAAATCACCCAACCTTGGAGCATTCCCAAGTACTTCTACTTTTGGACCAGAGACTGGAGAAATAGCAAGCTCTGGTTTTGGGAAAACAGAATTTAGCTTTAAACCTCTGGAAAATTCAGTGTTCAGACCAATATTGGGGGCTGAATCCGAGCCAGCAAAAACACAGAACCAAATTACTTCCGGATTTTTTACATTTTCCCACCCAGTCAGTAGTGGACCTGGGGGACTGGCCCCATTTTGTTTTTCTCAGGTGACAAGTAGTTCAGCCACCAATTCAGATTTTACCTTTTCAAAACCAGGTAATAATAATTCATCATCATCTGCCTTTACTCCTGCTTTGTCAAGTCAAAATGTGGAGGAAGAGAAGAGAGGCCCAAAATCACTATTTGGAAGTTCTAATAGTGGCTTTACTAGCTTCCCCATATCTTCTTCAGGGTCCTTGGGTGAACCCTTCCCAGTTAGCAAAACAGGCGTCAGACAAGGATGCGAAGAAGCTGTTTCCCAAATGGAGCCACTTCCCAGCCTCATGAAAGGACTGAAAAGGAAGGAGGACCAGGATCGGTCCCCAAGGAGGCACGGTCACGATGCGGCAGAAGATTTGGACCCTCTGTTGAGGGGCGATCATCCTCCAGATAAACGACCCGTCCGCTTGAATCGACCCCGGGGAGGCACTTTGTTCGGTCGGACAATACAGGATGTCTTCAAAAGCAATAAAGAAGTAGGTCGTCTGGGCAACAAGGAATCTAAAAAGGAAACTGGCTGTGCTGAGTCTGGGGAAAATGACCACTTGGCCGTCCCAGGAGGCAGTCAGTCTGTCCTGGCACCTTCCCGGCTTCCAGGTGTGAATAAAGAGGAAGAAACTGAAAGTAGAGATAAAAAAGAAGGTGCGCTCTAAAAATGTACAAAATACAGTAAATCCTGCTGGCAAGTTCTTGGTAAATTTCCCTGGGTGTTAGTTTGAATTTCGTAGTAAACCCCCTGTAAACATTAGGGATCCTAACATACCATAGGATCTCAGAGCAGGTCTTACATCCATGAAAATTTCCTTTGCTCTTACCTGGTTGATGCCTCCTGTTGTTTGAAAACATTGCATCTGATACACATCTGTGCCCGTTCTCTGATCCCCTAGATTCTCTACGAGGAACTCCTGGCCGTCAGAGTAAAAGAAGTGAGAGCACAGACAGTCTTGGGGGCTTATCTCCTGAAGTCACAGCGATCCAGTGCAAGAACATCCCTGACTATCTCAATGACAGAACCACTCTGGAGAACCACTTTGGCAGAATTGCTAAAGTGCAGCACGTCTATACCAGGCGCAGCAAAAAGCTTGCAGTGGTGTATTTTTTTGATCATGTGAGTACTCCGACAAAGTTCATGTGAGTGAAAAAAGTGGCAAAGTTAGAGTGAACTTTGTCACTTTAAAACCTGTTTTTTTAAAAAAAAAAAAACAAAAAACCTGTTTTTTAAAATCTATCAGTTATTTGCTTGCTAGAATTTAGAAAAGTACTCTAATGTCTTAACTTAGACTGGAATAGCACTATTTATTTCATAAATTAGAGTCATTTGTGGAAAGCTTGCAGTCCCCACTGAATGCAGTGTTCTAGAAATGCTGGGTGAATGATTCCCGCGAAGTCAGATTTCTCTAAAGCACATGGGAGTGTCCCTGTAACCACATAGCACTTTGTCAGACTTGAGTTTTCTTGTTTTGTTTTTGATTTTGTTTTATGTGGTCATAGTACATGATGACTGTAAACATTCAGAACAATACAGAAAAGGTAAAATCTTCTTGTAATCCCATCCTCCAGAGAGAACTGCTGTTAATCGTTTATATACCTTGACTTTAAATTTGTGTATATGCATATATACACATAACACATTGGTTGTAGGGTGTACACTTACATGAGCTACTCACATTATGTAGCTTTATATATTTTGTTATTTTTTCTGAATATCCTTGTGGGGAAAAATTACGTTCTATAAAAATTTAGAAAGCATGTTTTCATACTTTTTTAAATGATAGAAGTATTACCTGTCAACATAGGGAAAAAAACCAGAAAGTCCTATGGCAGGGGGCACAAAATCACCCATAGTTCTATCCTCTAAGATATCAACTATGAAGATTATGGTAGACGTCTTTGTAAATTTATAGTCACATTGTTTTTACACAAATGGGATCACAACCACATACACCATTTGGTAACCTCTTCATGTGGTGATCTTTAGTAGCTTCTGAAATCCATGAACGGTGTAGATGAGAATGGGGTTCTTAAGTGCTACATGGCATTCTATCCTGTTTACCTACTTGGCTAACTTTCTGTTTGTGGACATTTTTGTGCATATATTTCTGAATATATCTTTTGTTTAAATTCCTGAGAGTGGAAGTTCTGTGCCAAAATATATGTGCAGTTTTAGGGGTTTTGCTATTTATTCTCTTCTGTTGATTTTTTTTTAATTTAGCAGCATTAATTACATTCACAATGTTATACAGCCATCACAGTATCTAGTTCCAGAACTTTTTCATCTTCTCAAACAGAAACTCTGTAACCATTAAGCCTCTCATCTACTTTTTAGCTCTATGAATTTGCCTGTTCTAGATACTTTGGATAAGTGGAATCATGCAATATTTGTCCTTTTGTGTCTGGCTTACTTCAGTTAGCATAATGTCTTCAAGGTTCATTAATGTGGTTATATTTCATTCCTTTATTCCATTGTATGGGTGTTACCACATTTTGTTTATCTATTCATCTGTCCGTGGATGTGGGTTGTTTCCACCTTTTGTGTATTGTGAATAATGCCGCCATGAATATGGTGTGCAAATATCTCCTCAAGACCCTGCTTTCAATTCTGTTGGGTATATACTTAGGAGTGGAATTGCTGGGTCATACAGCAATCCTCATTTTTTTAAAGTTATTTTCTAGCTATTGCAATGTGCTTTTTTTCCAGCTGAACCCTAAAAAAATACATTAAAAAATAAAATATATAAATACATTGTCATTGTAAGCAGTTCATTGATAATGGAAAGTTGAGGTCCTTCATCACCCCCATCTCTCCTGTTAGAGCAAGCACCATTATCTAGCGTGGTGAGTGTTTTCCTAAATGTTTTCATAGGTACATCTATATGTATACTAACATATAGTTGGTTTTGTGTATGTATATTTTATGATAAATTGTACCCCATGTGTGTCATTCTGCAGCTTCCTTTTGGGTTTAAGTGACTTGGCAGTCTTTCTGTTCCCGTACAGGAAGTCAGCTGGTGAGACTCATCTCACCAAATGCCAGTAAGGCCAAGTTTATGGGTTCTATCACAGTAAAGTGATTAATTTCAAAAAGGAGAAGGGCAAATACGTGCTTGTGAGGTAGGCAAGGCAGGTGAGGGCTGTGGCTGCCGCGGCTGAAGGCGGATGGTGTGGTCAGAACGTGCGGCTGGCAGAGGCGTAGCTCCGCCGTATAGAATTCTGCTAATTGCATTTGAGAGCTTCATTTCCTTTGGCCTCCTGATGTCCTCGTACTTTGTGTTGTGGACTGTTTTCCAGGCATCTGCAGCCCTAGCTAGGAAGAAGGGGAAAGGTTTGCATAAGGATGTGGCCATCTTCTGGCACAAGAAAAAAACAGGTGAGTTTTCAGTTGATCTTTGCACAGTCTCTGCTGCTTTGTGTGCAAGGCCTTCGAGCTTTGAGTGGGGTGGGGGTGGGGTGGGGTTGCCTTGTAATATTTCCTTGGGATCCTTTGTAACATCCTGTCACAATTACAATATTACTTTTTCAAGAAAATGTAAAGTCCAGTGTCGAGTGACTTGTGATATCATAAACTCTGTTCTGACTCTTGTGTCCTCAGGTCCCAACAAGAAACCCTTTTCCCTCAAGGAGAAGCAACCAGGTGACGGTGACGCTGGCCCGGGCACCGAGGACACACCTTTTCAGCACTCCCCTCTTGGCAAGCCCGTGGCCAGGGCTGCAGCCGGCAGCCTGAATAAAAGGTGTGGCTGGTCCTTCTGAATGCCTGTGTTTTACAGGGCAAGTGGGTTCTGTGACTTCTACTATCACTAAACAGGAGGGATTTCATAGCCATCATGACAGAGCATGAAAGGGAAGTGGGTGATATGCTGACACCTAAGTAGGGGCTGAAGGATGGGAAGAGGGCCTGCGGAAGGAGAAGAGGGAGGTGGCCCTGAAGAGGCCCGGGCCCCTCAACTCCCTCAGTCCCACAGCCCACGCAGTTGCTGTCTTGCAGCCCGTCTGATGTATACATGTATAGGCAATCACTTTTCCCCTTAAAACGTGTAATTGGCTGTAAACCACGTGTTCCTAATAATCGTTATAACTGTGCAGCCGTGTGCACAGCTCTCAGGCCAGGTCTGGCACTCAGTGTGCACTTCAGAGACCTCCCTGTGTGTGTGGAACCTCTGTTCCCAAAGGCTCCTCCCTCCCTCCCTCCCCTTGGCTCGTGGCCTCAGACTCCTGTGTGACCTCACCTTCCTTTTCACATCAGGCCTGCTTCTGTTCAATCCTTCTTCACATATTTTGGTCAATGTATAGTTTTCCTCACGTTTTGCACATTTTGGTCAATATAGTTTTCCTCACGTTTTGCAGTCAACAGTTTAGTTGCGGATTTGCTTTTGTGTTTTCCATTCCTTACATCTTCTTTGACATTCAAGTTCATGGAATGTTGAAAGCCAGCTAGAAAATGGGGAAGCTGACAGAGAATGCCCGGTTCTTTTCAGTACATGCTTCTACTGAAGGGGAGCTGTGTATGAAAACGTGTAGGCATGGTATTTCCTCATGGTGTTAAAACGTTCTTTTATTGCACTCTTAGTTTCATTTCTTTGAGATAGAAATCTACAGGTCGTTCATTTCAGCTGTTTAAATGGGCGCATCTCACTTTTGAAGAACACGAACTATGCGCAGTATGAGTAATGCCTTCACGGTCATCGCCAGCGTCGTCAAGGCCGCCTGTCTTCAGCGCTGGGCTTCCCAGCTGTAGAGGAGCAGGGTATCTTGGAGGATAAGGGAAGTGTTCGGATGTGGAAATGATCCGAATGCCTGATGGACACACAGCTCTTAGCATGTCATCTTCCCTGTAGCTCTCCAGTGAAGAAGCCGAGTCTTCTGAAGCCCCCTCAATTTGAGGGAGACCCGTTTGACGAGGGCTCCGAGGGCTCCGAGGGTCTTGGGCCGTGTGTGTCGTCTCTCAGTGCCCTGATAGGTACCGTGGCTGAGACATCCGAGGAGAAGTACCGCCTGCTTGACCAGAGGGACAGAGTCATGCGGCAAGGTATGGGGCTGCGTCTCGGCTGAGGCGGTCTTCTCGGGAGTCATGAGGGAAGGGGTGACCTCCGTCTGTGGGCTCCACTGCCGTTGAGTCTGCACGTATGATCTCTATTGCTTTCTAGTCTCCTGAGGCAGTGAATAGTGCAGATGTGTTTGTAATGTAATTTTATTTTCGGAAGAAAGCCAACCATTGATCCACGCTAGATTAAATAATTTAAAAGGGCAGTTTTTAGATATTGACAAAGCACACATTAAAAAAATTACAACTTCCTATTTAACAGAAATCACCACAAATAAAACTACAAAAGATATCAGTCCAGGGGAAAAATCTGTAGCTCATCATAGACAAAGGGCTGATTTCCCAGATACAGAAAGTCCTGTAGAGTCAGTATGAAAAACACCAAATCCAGTAGAAAAATGAGTAAGGTCTGAGAGGTTCAGAAAAGGAAGTGTCAAGAGCTGTTGGGAGTTCCCTGGTGGTCCAGTGGTTAGGACTCGCTGCTTTCACTGCCGAGGGCCTGGGTTCGATCCCTGGTCGGGGAACTAAGATCCCGCAAGCTGCTCGGTGTGGCCGAAAAAAAAAAAAGAGTTGGCTCTTAAACATGGAAAATAGAAATGGAAAGATGCAGATGCTCTCGGTCAGTCACGCAGCATCAAGAGATTGAGAGACGCAAACCACACCCGCTAGGGCGGCATGTCCCCATCGGGCCCCAGCGCTGCGTCCTTGTGCAGGCTGCTCCAGAGGAGACAAGTTGGCAGTGTCTTCAGGCTTGGGGACACTCACGCCTTTGACCCAGAATTCCACTTCCAGGAGTGCGTCCCACAGACTGCCCCACGTGTGTGCGATTCACTCACAAGGTTGTTTGTGATGACAGAGATTGGAAACTGACTGTCCATACAGTGGGATTCTAAATAGCCTGAAAGAAGACTGGGGATTCTTTATGGAAAAATGATCAGTATTTATTGTGAAGTGGAAAAAGCAGGGCGTGGGAAATGTCTACCAGTTGTGTACAGAAAAGGGGGAAGTGTGTGTGTGTCCGTAAATACGTAAGCATACTTGCTTACGTGTGTGTAAAAGTCATGGAGGTGAGAAAGGATCGCTCACGCTGATGGTCAGGACGGGGGAGCAAGGGGCGGGGGGCGTCCAATCTTGGACATTGTTACACCTTTGGAATGTTGAACCACACGAATGTATTTAAAACCTACTTAAAAAGCAAGTGTCCTATTAACACTAAGCAGTATGTGCAGTGACCAAAAATAAAACAGCACGTGTACCCTTCTTTGCAAAGTTTTTTCAAAAGTAAGTTTAACCTGTAGGATTTTCCTCTGTGGAGAGGCTGTAAGGGAATAATCACAGTGTCTCCTTAACACGGTAGTAAAACCTGCCATCATATGTTATGTCATTGACGTGTGATTGTTGTATTCCAAAAAAAAGTTATTACTAGATATTGGAATTTTTAAAAATAAAAATAAGATGTGAATGTTTTAAATTTTAGGTTGCCTTCCATTTCATTTGAAGGATACTTTTGTTAACTATTTAATTCTGTGGGTCATCATAGTGGTTTATTTAGGTCAGGACCCAGCTAACTTCCATTATGTGATTCCTGTTATACTAAAAACATGATGAAATACTGAGAGTTTTAGAATACTGGCAAATTTTGAATATTTTCATTTAACAAATTGATCCTTTTAACAAAAATACTGCAGCATGATTGTGTGTCACTGAGGTCATTATAGGAGACCCATCTGGAAAGGGGAGAAGCTCTGGAGGGTCTTCATGGGCCTCGATGGCCTGTCACGTGGTGTGGTAGGCTGTGCTTTCCTTTCTCTAAGGCCCAGTGCTTTTAAAATTTCTTTCTTTTCCTTTGCAGTTTGATGCTTATTTTTATTTCTCCTTTTATCATTATGAAAGTGCACTTCTCTGGCTTCCTAGTAACTGTGTGGTGCGTTCTTTTTACTTGACGCCTTCAGCTCGGGTGAAAAGGACCGACCTGGACAAAGCAAGGACTTTTGTTGGGACGTGCCCAGATATGTGTCCCGAGAAGGAGCGATACATGCGGGAGACCCGGAGCCAGCTTAGTGTGTTTGAAGTGGTCCCCGGCACTGACCAGGTAGAGTGCCACGCCCCCAGGGTGCTCTCCAGGCTGCTGTCCGTACTAATCACTGGGGTGGAGGGGCGTGTGCAGGGGAGGGAAGGCTGCACTGGTCCTTTCTGTACATATTTGGTCTGGTGTTTACTTTTCTAGAGGGCAGTGGGGATGTGCTATGAACAGTCGTGTTCCATTGTCTGCATTGTGAGGTGTGTAGGAAGCAGTCTTGCATAAGGTGACTGGACCACATGGTTCCCTAAAGAAATAGATACAGATTTGTTTCATAAATTTAAAAAAAATTTTCCTATTTTTTCTTTTCCCAGTTTTATTCCTGTCCTTTTTTATGTTTATATTTTGTGCATTTGAGAGGATGCTCTAGGTATGATTTTGTATGAATCTTTTTCACTTAAAATTTTATCATGAGCATTTTCTTTTGTTATGGTAAACTCTTTATAAGCCTTCAAAATTTTGAATGTAGGCATATTATTTGATTATGTAGCTCTGTCCAAACTCCCCATTTTGCAATCATTAGGCTGTTTCTGATTTTTCAGTGTTATTAAGAATTCTGTTGGGCATGCTGTGTGTAATGCCTCTGAGGTATTCAGCTTCCTTCCTTCTGATGGATCCTACGCATGAAGTGCTGTATCAGATGTGTGACCTTTCTTAAGGTTCCTGAATATGTGTCAGTGCACGTTCCCAATTGTTTCCCCAGAAATCTCCACCATTTTAGATTCTTTTGCTCTCTGTTAATTTTGCTTGCGGGCTTCTGCTCCCTTCCTGGCCGGTGGTTTCACACAGCGGCCTTCGCCTGACTCAGGGTCCCCAGCTAGGCAGCAGTTGTCAAGGCAAAGGCCCAGCGCTCCTGCCCCAGGAGACGGTGGTGACAGCTCACAGCCGGTGCCCAGGGCCTGGGCTTAACGGGCGACTCTGCTCCGCCCTTGGCCGCACCTCTTCAGCCTCTTCTTGCAGCTGGAAGATGCAGCTCCAGACTCTTGAGGGCCTTCTGAGGCCCTGCTGCTCCCCTGCCCCTCCTCGCCCTCCTCACTGCCGGTTCCGTTTCTGGTCCGTGTAGACTTAATCTGGTGTTTGAGCGTGGCTGAGACCTTTTAGAATCTTTAACGTCCTTTACCTGTCACACCTCTGTGCTTGGAGCCAAGCAGGTGTGTCTTCACTAAAATTCCTGTGTGTGTTGATGGGATAGCCTCTTATCTTCACTTCTTGTCATGTTTGCCAAAAACAAGTTTCTCTATTTTGTCTTTGAATTTTGTTACCTTCAAAGAGAAATTTTACGCTTTAAAATTGTATCCTGTAGTATTGACCTTATTTAAGTGTGTATGTGTGATTGTCCCCATTTTCGGGCACAGCAGCTGGGAGGCTGGCCTAGCGCTTGCCACCCAGCCGCTCACCCCTGTTCCCCGCCCTCAGGTGGACCACGCGGCAGCCGTGAAGGAGTACAGCCGCTCCTCAGCAGACCAGGAGGAGCCCCTGCCGCACGAGCTGCGCCCGTCGGCGGTGCTCAGCAGGACCATGGACTACCTGGTGACCCAGGTCATGGACCAGAAGGAGGGCAGCCTGCGGGACTGGTACGACTTCGTGTGGAACCGCACGCGGGGCATACGGAAGGTATCGGCCACTTGTCAAGTCCAGAGTGAAAGTGAGAGTTCTTGTCATTTTACTCAGTTACATTTCATCTGTAACAAAAAATACACTGTTACTTAAAATCATTACAAAGTCCTGTTAAAATGTACTTCATGGGCTTTGTTTCAAATTGAAATCTGAGAAATTCAGGTAATAAGCATGATTTTTCTAATAGTTGATTCTTATGTATGGGAATATGTTAATGAGATCTGTGTGTGTACGAGAAACGTGTATGTAAGGTGTGTGTGCGTGTGTGCGTACAGCGCATGCGCGTGTGTAATTTTCCGCCTCACTCGTGTCCAGGACATCACGCAGCAGCACCTGTGCGACCCAGTGACGGTGTCTCTGATTGAGAAGTGCACCCGGTTTCACATCCACTGTGCTCACTTCATGTGTGAGGAGCCCATGTCCTCCTTTGACGCCAAGATCAACAATGAGAACATGACCAAGTGCCTTCAGAGTCTGAAGGAAATGTACCAAGACCTGAGAAACAAGGGCGTGTTCTGTGCCAGTGAAGCAGAGTTCCAGGGCTACAACGTTCTGCTCAGTCTCAACAAGGGGGACATCCTAAGGTGAACTTCCCAGTTCAGAAGCCAGCCTAAGCCATAGGGAAAGGCAGGGTTTAACCAGGAAGAGAGCACTTAGGATTAGCGGTTCTGGGAGCACTGAGTTTTCTCTGGTGTTGCACACTGGGACGTCTGTGGGAAAGCTGGGCTCAGCTGTGCAGCCCCTGGAGCTGAGCCGCTGGGAGCAGGAGGCTGGGGCTGCCTGCCGGCGCCAGGGCGTCCAGAGCGGGCCCCAGGCCCTTCCTGAGCACGGCTTCTCCTTGTCAGTGGGAGAGCACGAGGCAGGAGTCTGCTGTATGAGCAGAAGAGGCGAGTGAACTAGGACGGGGAAGCTCAGGGTCCCCGTCAGAGCTGTCAGCGTGTTTCCTCGTATACGTGTGCACACAAACCTCGTCAAAGGTCTGAGTCATAGGAGAGGAAAAAATCGTGTGAAACAGAAATGCTAAGGGTGGGACTTTTTTTTTCTTTTTTTAAAAATTTATTTAATTTTTTTAAAATTTATTTTTGGCTGCATTGGGTCTTCGTTGCTGCACCCGGGCTTCCTCTAGTTGTAGCGAGCGGGGGCTACTCTTCATTGTGGTGCGCGGGCTTCTCACTGTAGTGGCTTCTCTTGTTGTGGAGCACAGGCTCTAGGCGCATGGGCTTCAGTAATTGTGGCACGCGGGCTCAGTAGTTGTGGCACACGGGCTTAGTTGCTCTGCGGCATGTGGGATCTTCCCGGACCAGGGCTTGAACCTGTGTCTCCTGCATTGGCAGGTGGATTCTTAACCACTGAGCCACCAGGGAAGCCCTAAGGGTGGGATACTAAGGATGAATTTTAAACCTTGCCCTGATCTATCTGTAGACATTTACATGAGAAATATGTTAGAGTCCACTAGCCTTCCATTCCTGTTGTTGGTAAACTGGATCCCAAGTTTCCCTTATTTATGCTGAAACTCTTTTTCAGCTTGCAGAATATCTAGATGTGTGATTGATTTTAAATTAAGCCTTGGAGATAAACTAGTTAGGGAAAATGGCTGTGTAGTCTTTTCGTATATGATGGGCATTTGTCCCCTATCTTGAGTAATTCTTGAATAATTAATAATTTTTTTTTTTTTGGCCACACTGCACGGCTTGTGGGATCTTAGTTCCCCGACGAGGGATGGAACCTGGGCCCTCAGCAGAGAGTGCACAGACTCCTAACCACTGGACCATCAGGGAAGTCCCCAAATCAGTTTATTTATAAACAAAACAAAGTTAAACTTTGTTTCTTAGACAACATCTTCAAACACAGCTGGCAGTCAGTTGGCATTAAAGTAACTCTTTGAAAATCATTCTTAAATTATTGCTTCAATTTGTTTACTTTATCATTCATCATGTTTTTAAAGAAAATCTTTGTTACCAATCCAGCCCAAGAGTGGTGGCTTTGACATTGGTAAACCATGAACATATTGGCACGTGTGACCATATCAAGACCTTCTTTTTCAGTATAGTTGAAATCTGTTTTATTGTCAGACCTATTTTCATGGAAATTTTGTCTAATTAAAGATCAAATTCTAACCCTTTTCATCTCCTTTAATTAACAGAGAAGTGCAGCAGTTCCATCCTGCCGTTAGAAACTCCTCTGAGGTGAAATTCGCTGTTCAGGCTTTTGCTGCATTGAACAGTAATAATTTTGTGCGATTTTTCAAACTGGTCCTATCAGCTTCTTATCTGAACGCTTGTCTTCTGCATTGTTACTTTAATCAGGTGAGTACTGACACTGTACTTGCAGAATTGACGAAAGCTGGTTGCTACTTGTGACATTTAAGAGCTTCTTTGTGACAGGAGCATCTCAGCGGGTCCTGGGCTAAGTCTTGCGCAGCCGCCCCTGAGGGGACACTGCTGTTGCCTGTCTATGGGGTTGGCACCATTGATCACCGGTGGAAAGGCTGTGCGGTGGGAAATACTCTTCTTCTGGCTCAGATGAGAGAAATCTCTTCAGAATGATAACTTGCGTTCAGAACTATCATCTTCCATGGAAACAGAGAAGCCAAAAAGCAAACTGCATGCACAAACCCCTAACCTAGAACTTATTAGTGTTATCAGTCTTCATTTTTAGAGTGAGCTTGATGTTGCTAAATTCATTTCGGTAAATATCTAAAGTGCCTTTTCTTTGTTGCACTGGGGTTACAAAGACAGGGCAAGACCAGTCTCTTACCTCAGGATTTGCATAGAGTGTGAACTCCTGGTCTCAGATTTCCAGAGTCAGGTCTTCACCTTCTGAAGCACTTGGGGACGATAATAGAGCAGCCTGCACGCCCACCTCACACAGCACGCCCCTGTGCTGTCCTGTAGCTGCGGGCGGGCGGGGGGGGGGGGGGGGGGGGGGGGGGGCGGGGGGCGGGGGAATGCCGGGAGAATGCCACCTGGAGTCCTTGCTGGGAGCCCCTGGCGGCCGCTGGGTGGAGAGGAGGTTGCCTGGGAGATCTCGGGAACCTGCCTGGCTGGTTTTGTGACTCCAGGTCATTTTTCTTCTTTGGTCACAAGTCCTCCTGTAAACAGTGACTAAACCCACCATCACATCCCAGGCAAAGTCTTCTGCAAGTTTGCTCACTGTCAGATCTGACAGTTTCCAAGAGAACTGAAATTCTGGAACAAATGAAAAGATTTGTAACAATGTGCCGCTTGGGGAACTCTGCAGTTGATAAATACAAGTGATAGTCGACCATTTGTACCCATTTTAATAATTTTAAACTCAAAAGAAATCGAAGTATTTTTCTTTAGAAGGACAAAGTGTTTCACTAACAGCGGCCCACAGTGGCCCATTGTCTCCTGGACCTCGTCTCCTCTCCCATCTTCCCTGGCTCCGCCCCCGGCGCCCGCAGCCCCCAGCACGCGCCTGCCTCGGCCTTTGCGCTTGCTGTCCTCCCTGCTCTCAGAGTGCACGGTGCTCCCCTCCTGCGGGGCCTGGCTTGGCTGCCCCCTTCTCGGCAGGGCGCTCCCCGTCCTCTTCCTCAGCTGTTCTTTCTGCCGCTCTATCACCGTTAAACGCACTTAAAAGCACTGTGCATTTGGTACATTCATTTTGTTCAATGTTGGTGTCTCCTGCCACGTCAGCTACGTGAGGACAGGGGTCTTGTCTGTTCACTGTTGGACACTCAGCGTGGACATGCATGCCAGCCTTGAAGTCACACCGTTGATCTGGGTTGAACTGGTTAAAGCACACTGAAGAGGAGGAGCAGGGCCACCGGAGTCCTGGGATCAGACTAAGCTGTCAGCGCCTTCATGGTTCCCCCTGTCCACGTGCTTAAAATGCTCAGTGTGATGCTGTGAAGCAACTTTCTCTCTGACTTGTACTCAGTTTCATGTCACACACTTTCCATGGCGTTCCGTCATGTCTGCAGTAATTTTTAGCAGCTGTAGCGCTTTCTGTTGAGTGGCGGATGCACAGTGTACTCTCCCTGCCCTGCTGTTGGATGGTTTGTTTTCTAGTTTTTCTTAAAAATAACGCCTTCATGGCCCAGCCTTTTCCGGATGTGAAACTGTTTGCTTTGCATCACTTCTGGGCATTCTGCTGAGCAGACGGCCCGATGAGCGCTAAGCTTGGGACCCGGGGTGCTTTCCAGAGGGACTGAGCCGTCTGCGGTCATGGAGCGCCTGACCCTCGGCGACTCAGTGGCTCGGCTTCTCCTCTCAGATCCGCAAGGACGCGCTCCGAGCGCTCAACGTGGCCTACACTGCGAGCACTCAGCGCTCCACCACCTTTCCCCTGGACGGCGTGGTGCGCATGCTGCTCTTCAGAGACGGCGAGGAGGCCACAGACTTCCTCAGCTGCCACGGCCTCACCGTCTCCGACGGGTAAGCACCGAGGCCCGCACCGCCGGGCCTCTCTCCTTTCCTCCCGTTTAATTCTGGGAAGGCTGGGAAGTGCCAGCTGCGCGCCAGGCCCTGGAGAAGGCACGCTCCGCTGCCTGGGGTGCCGGGGAGCAGGCGAGGGTCAGAACCGCGGGGGATGTCCCCAGGCCACACGCTGTTCGTCAGCAGGTTAGGGTTCAGACTCTTCCTGACTTTTCCCAAGTTACTCAAGAACCTGATGGTCGAGGTTGGGGCCTTCCTTGTTCTGTCCCTGAAGATGGCCTCTCTGGCCAGGCCAGGGCTTCTCCTCTGCTGCAGTCAGAGTTTTGAGAACGTGGTGGAACTTGTGGACCCTCTCCCAGAAAATGGCTCCATAATGTGTAGCCTGTCGTGTCCGGATCTGGGGTTTCCCTGAACCCATCCTCCTCTGACTCCTCAGCCCTGGCCCCGTCTGCTCCCTGCAGACCTGCCCTCGCGGGATGAGCTGGGAGCGTGTAGGGGAGCGTGGCTGCGCCTGGGGCCGCTAACCGTGAGGCCAGGTGGCTCCTGTGTCAGAAGGAAGCGCTGGCAGTGGTGGATGCCGTGGGCCGGGCCGTGGGCTCGGCCTTTGCTGCCTCCCCTCATTTCCACGTGGCCGTCTGGCGACACAGTGACCGCAGGGCACTGAGGAGGTGAAGGGCGGCCTCTCGCCTGTGTAACGCTTCTCCGTGGGTTCTTTGTGGTCTGTGTAGCTGTGTTGAGCTGAACCGGTCCTCGTTCCTGGAACCAGAGGGTTTATCCAAGGCCAGGAAGTCGGTGTTTATTACCAGGAAGCTGACGGTGTCAGTTGGGGAGATCGTGAATGGAGGGCCGTTACCCCCTGTCCCCCGTCACACCCCCGTGTGCAGCTTCAACTCCCAGAACAAGTACGTCGGGGACAGCCTGGCTGCGGAGCTGCCCACGGGCACTCAGAGACCCGGCTTGGACGTGGCGGGTGAGTGAGGCTGCGGTCTCAGGAGGGCACCCGCTGTGCTCCCCCTGGGAGGCCTCGTCCTGGGGCCCGGCGGACGTCAGCTCGGTGCTGCCTGAACGGCTCCCTGGCGCCACGGTGCTTTGTTCCCGCGGGTGAGGCGCACGCGGTCCCCCGGCTCATGGCTCAGGAGGCGCCCTGTGGTGGTCTGCTTGGGGAGGGTGGCCAGGGCTTGTCCTTGGTGCCCACGTTTGCCTGTTCCTTCCAGGTGTAGGGAGAGGAGAGGAGTGCGGTGCGGAGGGGGACGAGACCCCCCCGGCTCTCCTCCTTCAGGCCCTGCCCACCCCTGTGCCAGCTTCTCCTCCACACCTGCCGGCACTGCCCTTGAGCCTGGCACCCAGCCTCTTCCAGCCCCCCGTGCAGCCCCCTGTGCAGCTGGAGCTCCTTCCCCCGAAGTCTGCACCTGTGTACTCGGACGAGGTAAGGGACCTTTCTGTCAGGGCTCTGAGAGCCCGTCGTGGGCAAACATCCAGCTGCCTCTGATGTCCAGTCTGACCGCTGTCTGTGTCCCTGGGGTGTCCCTGTGGTCAGCATGCCTCTGACAGGTGGCCCCGGGGCCGAGCAGGGCCTACCCACCACACAGGTTGTGTGACTTGATCTCGCCACCCTGTTGCTTGGGCAGGCACTGGGCACCACCCCACTGGGGGATCTTAGGAGGCCCGAGGTGGGGAATGAGGAAGGGCCGCAGAAGCTGGGGACGTGTGACGTTGGGGTGCGGCATGTGGCCGTCTGAATGGCCGTCGTTGAGCAGGCAGCAGGCTTGTCCTGGCATGTCCAGAAGGCTCCTCTCTGGTTATTAGCAGGAACCCTTTCCAGGAGCGCACAGCCGACCCCCATGTAAGGGTCATTAGACGCCTTCAAACAGCTCTCAGTGATGAGGTCTTGGAGGGGTTTCTGAGCTGGGCGGGACGGTCCATGATGTCTCTGGTTCCGTGAAGACCTTCAGTACCTTAGGCTGTGGAGGCGGACTGCTTGGTGATAAGCTGGGTCTGGATCGAGGCGGCGTTTCCCCAGCCAGTGCTCCTGACGCCCGTCCGCCCTCTCCTTAGGACCTGGTGCAGGTGGTGGATGAGCTCATCCAGGAGGTTCTTCAGGGGGACTGCGAGGAAGTTGGTGCCGCTGGGGCAGCCTTCGCAGCCGCAGCCCTGGGGTAAGTGTGGTGCCTGTCCTGCTCTGAGGCTGTGTGCACTCCCTCCAGAGGCTTCCTCTCATAAAGCTGCTCTCAGTCTCCAATGAGAGATCACAGCTACGCCTTTGTACAGGCTTAAATGTCGGTCCTGCTCGCTGGTGGGTATAATCCCTCACGTTCCTGACCTGTGTTTGTCGTTTGCAGGTGGTTTCTCTGTGTGTATGATTTTTGAGTAGCATTAGGTTTATTAAAGTTGTAAATTAGAAACCTGTTTTTCTTTAAACTTTAAACGTGATAAAAAATCTAGTAATAAAAAAAATCTAGTTATAATTAGTTCATTCTCTGTTAAAAAATAAAAACACTCACTTTACTTGATCTTGGATTAAGTCGCAGTTTATAAATTTGACAGATTAAATTCCCTTAAACATTTTATACCATTTGCATTTAACACCATGATGAAATTTCCTTAGACATTTCAAACTACACTTATAAATTTTATAAAGCTGATTTTGTGGAACACTTTAAGCATCTAGTCTTGATAAATTTAATAATCAAAATCTTTCTAAACGTTTAAGCAACTTTTGGAGTTAATAGTTAATTAAAATCTGTCAAGTTTAGTAAGTCAGACTTTCTTAAGGATTTCAAACTTTTTAAAAAAATTCTAGTACATATAAAGTGACACAATTATACGAAAGGGTATTATCAATACTTAAAAACTGAAGGCACTTTTTGGCCAACCAGATATTTCCCTGTATAAATGTAGTTTACACAAAAGGGTCAGTCTTGTTCATAGGTTTGTTCAGTTTTTTATATACTAGAATTAGATACATACTTTCTATTTGATGGAGATAAAAATAAGTAAGACTTCCATGGGGTTTTTTTTTTGTGTGGTAAAATATACATAACAAAATTTACCATTTTAACCATTTTTAAGCTCACAATTCAATGGCATTAAGTATATTTACAATGTTGGATATTCATCACCATTGTCTACTTCCAGATCTATTTCTGAACAATACTTCGTTAAATATATGCACATACATACACATGTATATATGCCACATTTTATTTATTCACCTGTGCTTAATAAGGTGTTTCCACCTTTTGGCTATTGTGAATAATGCTGCTGTGAACACTGGGGCACAAATAACTGTTTGAGTCCCTTTCAGTTCTTATGGGTATATGTTTAGGTGTGGAATTACTAGATCATATGATCTATTTTTACTTTTTTGTGAAATCACCAAACTGTTTTCCACAACGGCAGCACCATTTTTGCATCTGCACCAGCAGTGCACAAGGGTTCCAGTTTCTCTACATTCTTGCCAACACTTGCTGTCCTTTTTTTTGTTTTTTTAAATAATAACCATTATAATGTGTGAAGTGGTAACTCACTGTGGTTTTGATTTGCATTTCTCTAATGACTAATGATGTTGAGCATCTTTTCATGTAATTTTTGGCCACTTGTGTATCTTCTTTACAGAAATGTCTACTTAAGTCCTTTGCCCATTCTTGAATTTTTTTGTTGTTGAGTTGTAGGAGTTCTTTCATATTCTGGATACTAATCCTTTTTCAATATTTGATTTGCAAATATTTTTTTCCCAATCTGTGGATTGTCTTTTCACTCTTTTGATAGTGTCCTTTGATGCACAAAAATTTAAAATTTTTATATAGTCCAATTTATCTATTTTTCTTTTGTTGCCTGTGCTTTTGGTATCATATTCAAGAAATCACTGTCAAATCCAATGTTGTGAAGATTTTCCACTGGGTTTTCTTCTAAGCGTTTTATAGTTTCAGCTCTTAAATTTAGGTTTTTGATCCATTTTGATTTTGTTTTTATATACTGTGTAAGATAAGGATCCAACATTGTTCTTTTGTATGTGGGTATCCAGTTTTCACAGCACCAGTGTTGAAAAGACTGTCCTTTCCCCTTCAAATGGTCTTGCCACCCTGTTCAAAGTCAGTTGACCATATATGTGAGGGTTTCTTTCTGGGCTCTGTATTCCATTGGCATATATGTCTGTTTTTATGTTAGTACCATATTGTTTTAATTTGATTACTATAACTTCGTAGTAAGTTGTAAGTTTTGAAATCACAAAGTGCGAGTCCTTCAGCTTTGTTTCAACTTTCTCTTTGAAGACTGTTTCCCTATTTGGAGGCCCTTTAAATTTCATAAGAATTTTAGGATGGGTTTTTCTGTTTCTGCAAAAAGTTATGTTGGGATTTTGATGGTGATGCCAATGAATCTGTAGCTTGCTTTGGGTAGTACTGACATCTTAACAATATTAAGTCTTCCAGTCCATGAACATGGATGTCTTTCCATTTGTTTATGTCTGCCTTAATTTCTTTCAGCAGCGTTTTATAATTTTTATTGTACAAGTCTTTTGTTTCTTTGGTTAAATTTGTTCCTAATTATATTATTCTTTTTGTCGCTATTGTAGACGGAATTGTTTCCTCAATTCCACTTTCAGAACGTTCATTGCTCGTGTATAGAAATGCCATTGATTTTTGGGTGTTGATCCTTATATTCCAATCTTGTTGAACTTTATTTTATTGTAATAGCTTTTGAGTGGATCCCTTAGGATTTTCTACATATAAGATCCTGTCATCTGTGAATACACATAGTTTTCTTCTTCCTTTCCAGTTTGGATGTTTTTATTTTTCTTGTCTAATTGCTCTGGCTATAACTTTTAATACGGTGTTGAATAGAAATGCCAGATAGGGCACTCTTGTCTTGTTACTGATCTTAGAGGAAAAGCTTTCTGTCTTTCACGACTGAATATGATGTTAGCAGTAGGTGTTTCATATATGGTCTTTATCATTTTGAGAAAGTTCCCTTCTCTTCCTAATTTATTGAGTGTTTTTATCATGAAATGGTATTGAATTTGTCAGATGCTCTCTCTGCATTAATTGAGATGATTGTGTGGGTTTTTTCCCCTTCAGTTTATTAATGTGGTTGTATTATATTGATTTTCATTTGTTGCATTTCAGGAATAAATCTCATTTGGTAGTGTGAGATTATACACTTGGTAGTGTATAATCCTTTCGGTATATTGCTTAATTTTGGTTTGCTAGTATTTTGTTAAGGATTTTTACTTCAACATCCACAAGGGATATTGGTCACTAGTTTTCTTGTGGTGTTTTTGTCTGGCTTTGGTATCAGGTCAGGGGAATGCTGGGCTCGTAGAGGTGTTAGGAAGTGTTCCTTGTGCCTCGGTGTTTTCGAAGAGTTTGAGAAGGGTTGGTGTTAGTTCTTTAAGTGTTTGGTAGAATTTGCCAGTGAAGCCATCTCATCCTGGATTTTTCTTTGCTGGGAGATGTTTTTAAATACTGAGTCAATCTCTTAACTAGTTATAGGTTTATTCAGATTTTCTTTTTTTCCTGCGTCAGTTTTGATAGATTGTGTGTTCCTAACCATGGGCTTGATTTTTATGCTGGAAGGCAAATAGGTATTTTTTCCCTTGCTCGTATTAGAAGTCTAGTGATACGGTTTGTGTGGCTTTTTTTTTTTTTAATATATTTATTTATTTATTTATTTATTTATGGCTGTGTTGGATCTTCGTTTCTGTGTGAGGGCTTTCTCCAGTTGCGGCAAGTGGGGGCCATTCTTCATCGCGGTGCGCGGGCCTCTCACTATCGCGGCCTCTCTTGTTGCGGAGCACAGGCTCCAGACACGCAGGCTCAGTAATTGTGGCTCACGGGCCCAATCGCTCCGCGGCATGTGGGATCTTCCCAGACCAGGGTTCGAACCCGTGTCCCCTGCATTGGCAGGCAGATTCTCAACCACTGCGCCACCAGGGAAGCCCTGTGTGGCTTTTATTGTTTACTTAGAGCCGTGTCCACTTTGCTCTGTCTAGTGTTTCCAGTGCTGCTATGGAGGAGCTGTTAACAGCTGCGACCGTGGGCATTTTGAGGCACATGGCAACTGAAGAAGTGACGAAGGAAAGGGAGCGAAAAGAGGAAGAGAGGCGGCGCGCTGAAGAAGAGAGGTGAGGGTGTCGCGCCCCTGCAGTGCGCGTAGGGGGTGGAGTGTGTGCACAGGGGGAGAGCCTGCCCTGGCCTAGGGTGCTCTCGCTTTTGCCCACTGCACTCGTATCAGACCCACGGCTCGCCCTGCGCCTTCGTACACTGTGGCCCAGGGAGCGGGCAGGTCCCACCTTGTAAGCAGCAGCCCCTCCCCATCGAGAGGGAGTGTGGGTGGTGGTCCGGGAACTGGAGTGGGCGTGGCTGTGTGGCCTGTCTGGTGGAACCAGAGGTGTCAGGCCTGCCAGAGGGGCCAGGCAGCACAACTCAAATCCCCACTCGCAAGGTCACAGAGTGTGACGACTGTTATTTCTTGTGCTCTTTTTCCTTTTCCCTTAGGTTGAAACAAGAGAGGGAACTGGTGTTAACTCAGCTGAGCCAGGACCTAGCTGCAGAGCTGACAGAGCTCGTGGTGACAGAACGTGTGAGGGAAACCTGCTCCCAGGAGTTGAAGTAAGTGAAGCGCTGGTGTCCTGCAGGGTGAGGCGGGTGGGCGGGCGGGCGGGAGGAGGGTTAGAGGCACCATGGCCAGGCTGGTCCAGCTCAGGCTAGCTGGCTTTCATTTTGACAAGGAGTGTATCTTCTGGTTAGCCAAACACTAACAGGCTGTCCCTGTTCTTGCGTGCGTTGCTTCCAGGGAGGCCCTCACTTTCACTCTCATCCTCCTTGTTGACCCAGCCCTGGGTGTGGGGATGTTTCTGTTAGCAAAAGAATTCGCTGGTGGTCTTCTCCACACCAGGTTACTTACCGTTAGTTTTTCTCAAGTAGAAGATCTTTTCCTTTGTTTTGTATGTTAAAAGATTCCTTTGAGCTATTTCACTTAAGAACTTTATTAATTTCAGTGCCAAGCTTCAGGGAAGAAAGAGGTTCAGTTGTGCTGGGAAATCTGTCCTTGCATTTAAGTTCCCCTGAGATAGGCCTGCAGCCTCTGGTGCAGATGGGGAATATAGCCAGGAGGCAGAGTATATTGTTTAATTAATATTTCTTTCCATTTCTATTAATTGGGAGTCTATTTCACTGTTTACTATAAGCAAGAGACTTCACAAATGATGGGTGTTTGTCTGTTCTTAATCCCAGGAAGGGGTATTAAGAGAGAAGTAAAACCTAGGACTCATTGACGTGCAGGGAAATTGCTGTTCTCTGCAGTTCCAGAAGGCTTGGACTACAGCTTGGCCCAGGGCTGTCTCCATCGCCACAGAGGACGGCTATCGGAAATGGGTCTTGCCTGTCTGGGCTTCTTTGACTTAATGGCTAAATATATTTGATAAAGGCCTCTGTGATCCCTTGGTTGATAGGATTTTGTTGTAAAAAATCTCTTTCAGATTCTGGTTTATCTGAGGGCCACTGTCACATGACCTTAGGCTGTCAGCCTCTATAGCCAGCTATCATATCCTTGAGACATTTCTAATTGCAAACATCAGATATTGTTGATGAGAAGATATTTCAGTTGTCTCAATGGTCATTTAAAAATTAAATTTCTCACTATAAGATACAGGGTTATCTCTTGACTATCTATAAGGGCCCTGTTGGATCTATAATCTTGTACCCTGTACCACTTTAGTTCTTTTTTCTCTAAATTTCCAGATGTCTGTGCATTATATAAAATAAAATCTTCAAGCTTTTCTTGCAGCAAAGATATCATTACATTTCAGTATTAAGGACGTGGACTCATGCTTTTAAGGCAGGCCTTCAGGGTGGGGCCTTGGGTGCAGTGTCTCTCATGCTGATTGCCCTTTTCCCTAGGAGTGCAGTGGAGACAGAGCAGAGGCTCCGCGTGGCCCGTTGCTGTGAGGACGTCTGTGCCCACCTGGTGGACTTCTTTCTTGGGGAGGAAATTTTCCACACTGCAAAAGAGACCCTCCAGGAACTTCAGTGCTTCTGCAAGTATCTCCAGCGGTGAGTCCCATGTCCTTACAGATAAAATCAATGCATACAGGGAGAGTCTTTTACAAAGATTATACTTCCAGAAGCAGCTGATAATACGCACATGTAACATGTTCCTTCCTAAAGGGTATAAACTAAGTAAAGAACTAGATTGGGGTGGGGGGCCCGCTCTGTATTTCGACAGATGTTTATAGGTAGCCTTCTGCTGTTTACCCAACGTGCTAGACACAGGGAGAGGGCCATGAACAAGCCAAATGACAGCTGTATGCACCCACATGGATGAATTTCCAAAACGTAATTTATAGTGAAAAAAAGCAATTGTTAGGGAAATGTGTGCAACATACAAACTGCATATTCAAACCAAATGGATTGTTTTGAATTTATGTACAGTAGTACAACCTTAAAGAAGGAAAATAACAAACATAAACCCAACATAGTGGTTACCTTTGGGAATGAGAGGGTGTGTGACTGAGCAGCGCCCGTGGGCATCAGGTGCTGGTCTTGGCCGCCCATTCTCAACTGCATGGAAGGATGTGGGTGTTTGATTTATCATTAATCTTTAAAATGGGTGTACATGTGTTACGTATGTTATATGATAATTCATTTCATAATAACAGTTAAAGAAAGTAATAGTGTACTTGACAGTTGCAGCCGTGTAAAAGGGGACTCAGTGAGAAATGAGTCTCCGTCCCACGAGGACCTCTGACCTGTGTGTGGTGGCTGGCACAGGTGGGCACACGTTCCCTACTGTGTGCCAGACTCTTCTCGACTCTCTGTGACCTAGGGCGGAGACCTGACTGCAGCAGCACGGTGGCCTCTCCCCATTGCCGTCAGTGCACCGAGGTGGCGTTGCCAGAGCACGTGGTAGATGACCTGCCTTGTCCCACTGGTAGCCTTTCACATGGCTTTCTCTCTCTAGCTGTGACAAAGAGTGCTGCAGTGGCATCCTTGTACAGACATTTCACACAGGTGCACACATGTCTGGAGGGAAAATCCTGTCGGTGGTGTCTGCTGGGTCAAAGGGTATATGGATCTGTGTTTGTATCCAGATTGGCAAGTTGGCCTCCAGAGACTGTTCAGGATTCACTCTTTTTTTTTTTTTTTTTTAATTAATTAATTAATTTGGTTGCACCAGGTCTTAGTTGTGGCATGGCGGGCTCCTTACTTGCGGCTCGCAGGCTCCTTAGTTTCAGCTCACTGGCTCCTTAGTTGGGGCATGGGCGAACTCTTGGTCGCGGCATGCATGTGGAATCTAGTTCCCTGACCAGGGATCGAACCCGGCCCCCTGCATTGGGAGCACAGAGTCTTACCCACTGCGCCACCAGGGAAGTCCCTCAGCATTCACTCTTAAGTTCAGTAGTTTCGTTGCCCACCACTCATTGGCTATCATCCATCCCCTGTACCTTGAGTTTCAGTTCTGATCCATTTCTCAGTTTGAGATCTGTTGCTGAAAAAGACCTAAACATACTGGCAGAAAATGTTTCCCATGTTCATGCTGGAGATGTTTTTGCCTCGTCCCCATGGCAAAAACACCCAGTGATGACACTTTGGTCTCTCCTCTAGGTGGAGGGAAGCTGTCACAGCCCGGAAGAAACTGAGGCGCCAGATGCGGGCCTTCCCTGCGGCGCCCTGCTGTGTGGATGTGGACGACCGGCTGAGGGCACTGGCGCCCAGCGCAGAGTGCCCCATTGCAGAGGAGAACCTGGCCAGGGGCCTCCTGGATCTGGGCCACGCAGGGAGAGTGGGCATCTCCTGCACCAGGTCAGCGGCCCGGGGCCTCCTAAGTGCCTCCTGCCCCAACTGGCTTTATCGAGAGTGTGGATTAACACGTCTGTTTGCAGGGAAGATGGGTGGAGTCAGAGGAGGTGAAGACAGATGCAGGATTACGTTTTTGGAGTGCGAGTTGCTCTACCTGCTGTGATTTCACTTGCCTTTTCCCCTTAAAACACTCCTGGTCCTGCTAATCGAATTTTCCCTGGAATTACCTGTTTTCTCCTTGCCTTCCTAGCTTAAGGACACATCATGTCCATTCTCAGTGGTGGAGCCAGAGGTCCGTGTTGGCCTCACCCCCACCACCACCCCGACCCCTCTGCTACCCTGGGTCTGCGGTGGCAGCGTTTTAGCGACTCCCCCTCCCGCCGTCAGGTCTCTCCTCTTACAGGCTCCCTCCCTGTGTCCCCTCGCATGGCCCTCCTTGCCACTCCTCCTGGCCACCCCGCATGTGCCCGGCTCCCTGCCCAGGTCCTGGCTTCAGCTGCCCAATCCTGGCCATGCAGGGCTCGGCCTCTCTCTTCAGACCAGGCCCCTGTCACCTCTGGAGAGGAACCTCCCGGTGGGGGCCTAGGAGGACGACACAGAGGCGCAGTGGCAGCCCCCCCGCTGGGGTCTCGAGGCACATCTTGTCCTCGCCTGGGCTCTCACCAGCTCCACGCCTCTAACAAACTTTGTGTAGCTGCCCACGTCCCTGGGTCCTGTGCCTGCATCTGCAAGCAGGGTGGTGACGGTGCTGGCCTGTCTCTGATGTGCTGTGCGTGTCGGGGCCTTCAGCCTTGGCCCGGCTGCCTCCTGGAGTCCTGGCTGTGTCACCTGTGTCAGGACGGCCCTCTCTCTGTCCTCTCCCCTGCCCTCCAGCACAACCCCCGTCCCCTCTTCTTCCCCTCTGCCTCCTCCCCTGGTAATCTTTTTCCATCCTGCACGCTGACAGCTCCCTTCGTGCATCTCCAGCCGATGCCTCTTCCCCGTGTCCCCAGTTCAACACTGGAACCTAATCTTCACCTGGCCTGCTGCACTCGGTGCCTCCTCTGGCTCACAGGATGCCAGCCTGTCCTCCCTGGGCTGGGTCACACCTGGACTCAGACCCACCATCCTGCGGCTCTACCCTCACCACCTCCACTGCCAACCCCTCTCACGTAGCCACCTGTCCGTCTGCTGGCTTCCGCCCTTGACCCCTGCACCCTGGTGTCCTCACCACCACATCAGAGTCAGGTCGCCTCACGTCCCTATTGATGTCCCTGGGCTGCTCTCTGAGTCCTTTCATAGCGGCCCACACCCTGCCCTCTGGCTGGCCCCCGCTGCTCTCCCTGTGCTCATTCTGTGTACGTGCCAGGCCCACTCCTGACTTGGTCGGCCTGTCCCCCAGAACTCACATGCTGGTGCCCCTATTTCCTTCCGTCTTTGCTCCCATATCACCTCTGACCACCCTGTGTAAGTCCACAGCATGCCCACCGCACCTGTCACGCCATCCACTAACAGAGGCCCTTCTCTTCCTACAAGAGCGTGTGTTCTAGCGGGGCAAGATTTTTGTCGGTTTACTGCTGATCTGCCATGACTGGCACACAGTAGATAATTGCTTGATATTTATGGAATGAACAAGTCCTCTGACTAAACTGTTTCTCTATCAGAAAAAGTTTCTTGGCCTCCTAAGTATTCCCCGCTGGGAGACCCTCACTAACCAATTACCGTGCACTCAGAACATGACTCAGTGCTTATCAAGTCCCTCCGTGGGTGCTGAGTGGGCCTCACGCAGGCTCTTGTGGTTCTTCCTTCGCAGGCTAAGGCGGCTCAGAGACAAGGTGGCGCGCCAGATGAAGGTTCAGCACTTCTTCCAGCAGCTGCTGAGGTTGGCCACCCCCCGCCCGCCGTGTACGCTGCTCCTGCCGGGGGCTCGCGTGGTGGCTCACCTGTGGTGCTCTGTCCCTTCCAGTGACGCGGCATGGGCGCCCCTGGACCTGCCATCCCTCGTGGCTGAGCACCTCCCGGGGCGGCAGGAGCGCGTGTTTTGGAAGCTGGTGCTGGTGTTGCCTGATGGAGAAGAGCAGTCCCCAGGGAGTCCTGGCAGGTCAGGGGGGTTTCCCCCTGTGGGGCTGGGTGCTGAGCAAGCGGCCGGGGGGCGGAGTGACTTCTCCAGAGCATCTGGGAGCTGAGTGGTGCACACGGGGGTGGCCGGGTGTCAGCCCAGTGTGCTCCTCTCCTCCGGGGGACCCTGACGCCTGCTTTCATTTTGATGCTTAGTTTTGCAGGCTGTTTTGTTTGTTATTTGAAGTTGACGCTTTAGATTTTTCACATTTTTATTTTGTACAGTTGGCAACAGTCTTTGTCCAAAAACATTTCAGACTTGATTGTGACTTAAAGCTATGCTGAGGTATATTGATTAGCACCTGCTTCATTTTAGACTCTTGGGGAAGACAGTTTAGTTTGTTTGCTATAGTTCCATTTTTTCCTTAGGTAAAAAACTTCTGGCGTTTTTAAAAAGAAATAGAAAAAGTTGACATAGCATAATTTCTTATAACCAAGTTGCTTCCAGAAACCATACTTTTAAAGCAACTACAGAACGTGTTACTTTTCTTTTTTAGATGTAATTCACATATCATAAATTTCTCCCATTTGAAGTGTACATTTCACTGGTTTTAGTATATTCACAGAGTTGTATAACCATCACAACTATCTAATTGCAGAACATTTTTTCACCTAAAAAGAAATCCATGCCCATTAGCAGTCCATCCCTCCTTACCTGCAGCCCCTGGCAACTACTAATCTGTTTTCTGTCTCTATTCATTTGCCTATTCTGGACATTTCATACAAATAGAACCCGAAAACATGTAGTCTTCTATGACTGGCATCTTTCACTTAGCATAATGTTTTCTAGGTTCATGCATGTTGTAGCATATATTAGTCCTTCATTTTGTGGCCGAATGATATTTGATTGCACGAATATATCACATTTTATTTCTCTGTTCATCAGTTGATGGGCATTTGTGGTGTTTCCACTTTTTGATTATTATGAATAACGCTTCTGTGAACATTGACGTGTAAGTGTTTGTGTGGACATATGTTTGCGGTTATTTTAGTTACATACCTAGGAGTGGAATTGCTGGGTTGTATGGTAAACTCTAAGGACCTTTTCTGTTGCTCAAAATCTTTTCTTAGTGCTTCAAAATCATAAATCACATTAGAATGAGTGGCTTCTCAAATATATAACCCAGTAGAGTTCCTAACTCCATTTAAAAAATCACAGCCTGTTTATTAGTTCAGATCAACTTTATAGTAAGATTTGGTGTTTGTGGATTTACATCTGTGTAATATTTCTCTTTGTAGTTCGAATTTAGGATTAGACTCTCCTTCAAGTGTTACTTTCTTTTATTCACAGAATTCTAGCAAATTGGTTAAAGGTCAAGTTCATAGGAGATGATGGCTCAGTGGATGACACATGCTGTGATGTTGGTGGCATTCAGACACTCACTCTCTTTAACACTCTCAGCAGCAAGGGGAATGAGACAGTTTCTGTCAGTGTGTGCATCAAGGTGAGTGACCGTCACTTAGTGTATTTACTTCTGTGGTTTTCTCATTCGCACTCACTCCCAGGCATGATTGGAATCATGTAACTTCCCTGAAGTGGCCCTGAAACAATGTGGGAGGCTCAGAAGCAAGTGTCGTATCTGTTCCTCCTTGCGTCTTGACGACATCCCATGCACACCCCCTTGGTGTGAGAGACCAGGCTAGATTCTCAGGAGTGCAGTGAGTCTTAACTGTCTTGGGTCACAGACCTCTCTTTGAGAACTTGGTGAAAACCCAGAACAATCCTGAAAAGTACATATGTTCACCTATAATTCAGAAGCCCTGAATTCCACGGACCTCTGGTAACTAACCCAAGAGGGATGAGACAGAGCATTACAAAAAAATGCAGTGGCTGTTGCATCTCATATGGTCTGTCAGCTGCTGAAATATTTGTTAAAATAGCTTCCTGATATATCAGGTCTTACCAAAAGACTAATGTTTTTTAATCCTATGCAGTTTTCACATAGGTTCAGTATTGGGCATTTCAGGTTACTTGTTTTTGTTTTACATTAAAGTTGCCCTCAGTTTTTGATTATAAGTTCTAATTTTCTTTCCTTTCGTTTCCTTTCCCTTTCTGCCTTACTTCCTTCCTCTCTCTTTCTCTCCCTCTCCCTCTCTTTCTTTCTCTCTCTCTCTCTCGGCTGCATTGGGTCTTCGTTGCTGCACATGGGCTTTCTCTAGTTGCGGTGAGCGGGGTCTACTCTTCGTTGCAGTGCACGGACTTCTCATTTCAGTGGCTTCTCTTGTTACGGAGCACGGGCTCGAGGTGCGCGGACTTCAGTAGTTGTGGCACATGGGCTCAGTAGTTGTGGCGCACGGGCTTAGTTGCTCTGTGGCATGTGGGATCTTCCCAGACCAGGGATCGAACCCATGTCCCCTGCATTGGCAGGCAGATTCTTAACCACTGCGCCACCAGGGAAGTCCCTAATTTTTGTGCTTTATAGATGTTTGTACAATACTGAGCTTAATTGGTTCCCTGAGAGATTCTTGTTTAATGAGAACCTGTTTCCTCATTAGATTCAGACTTGCATAAATGAATTTGAGGTTTTACTGTGTGTGTTCAGAAATAAAACCAGATGTGTATTTTATTTACTTAGAAAATAGCAGTGCAGGGCAGGAAGTGTGGGCTTCAGCACTGAGCAGACCTGGTGTTGGTAGCTGCTGCGGTGGCCAGCTGTCCGACTTGGGCCTGGTGCCTTGCGTAGTGTGGTGGTCACGACCGGCGGCGTGCTCAGAGCAGGGCCCGGTGGCAGCGGCCCTCCCCACCGCGTCCTGACCTGAAGGCCTGCACCCCAGACCTGTCCTCTTCCTGACAGTCACCTTCATGACGCACCCGGACACCTGCATGTGACACTCCCCTGCATGTTCCTTCTGTCCTTGGAACTGCTGCAAATTGTAGTTTGACTATAGGATTTTTGTTTGTTTCTTTCCATTTAAATACTATTTACTGTATTTCTTAAATGTGAAAGTAATACATATATGAAACTTTAAAAATACAAGGAAATACAGAGGAAGTATAAAGATTATAAGAGCCATCTAAGCTCTCACCATTCAGAGGTAACAGAAACATCTTGGGGCATGTACTTCCCTTTTTCCTATGATGACAGAGTCAGACTTCACCTACTGGACAATTAGTTTGTTCTTGCCTTTATTCTTAAAATTTTAAGTCAAAATAATACTTGCATGTAGTTAAAAACTCAGATAGCACCACATGACTTATGATGAGAAATTGCAGCCCCTGCCCCTTCTTCTAGCTCCTTTCCCCAAGGCTTGACTTCTGTCCTGTTTCCATATCATGTCCTTACTCTGCCATTTCTCTTATTTATCCACTTTAGATGTTCTCTGCCGACTTTGCATTAAAATATGTGTATTAGTTATCTATTGCTACATAGCAGGTTACCTCCAAATGTGGCAGCTTTGGGAATTCCCTGGCGGTCCAGTGGTTAGGATTCCGCGTTTCCACCGCAGGGTGCCTGGGTTCGATCCCTGGTTGGGGAACTAACACCCCGCATGCCATGTGGCACGGCCAAAAAAACCCAAAAAACAAAAAACATCCAAATGTGGCAGCTTTAAATAACAAACGTTCGTTACTCACAATTTCTGTGGGGCAGAAGTCCAGGTGTGGCTTAAATGGGCCCTCTGGCTCGGGATTCCTCACCAGGTGTAAGTCAAGATGTAGGCCAGGGCTCTGGTCTCCTTGGAAAGCTCACTCTCGTGGTTGTTGGCGGGATTCACTTCCCTGCAGGCCATGCCACGTGGGCTTCTTGTGAGGCAGCTCACAACAGGGCATCAGCTGGCTCCCGTCAGCTGAGCAAGCTGGCATAATCTCTTTGTAGCCTAATCTTAGAGGTGGCATCCCATTACGTTTGTCTGATACTGTTAGAAGCGTGTCACTAGGCCCAGCTCACACTCAGGGCAGGTGACGGTGCATGGACATCAGCACGAGGAGGTGGCATCGTGGGGGCCGTCCTGGGGCTGCACACCCCACTATGGGAGGCGTGAACTCTTCATACCCCAGTTCCTCGCAGCCTCCCCATCTTCCAGGTGGCTACATCATTACTTTATATTATCTCAGCAAGTGGGGTCATGTGGGTCCGTGTGTTGCATGCGTGTGCGCATGCGCGCTGTGTGACGGCTATATGCCCCAGAACCGGCAAGTGTTCTGTGACTACATTTGTTTATTTTTTTGCAAGTAGTAGTTGTCTCATTATCTTACTTAAGTAGTTTTACCTTCATCTTTCATTAATAATTACCCAAACGTGCCGGCGCATGGGCTGTACGTGTCTTAGTAGAGTTTTCTAAATGTCCTGTCACTTCACCTTATCCCTCCCTCTGAGAAGGCGCCATCCTCCTGCTCCCCTTGAGGCTGATAACGTGTCCCAGGGTGTGGCTGCCGCTGGGGCCTCCAGACCAAGAGCTCAGTCCTGCTCTTCCACCCCTAACCCTGGCCTTGGGCAGGGTCCTCGTGGCCGGGCGCCGCCTGTGGGTCAGTGCTCTTACTCATGATTCGGTTTTGCCAGGGAGGGAGGAGCTAAAACAGATAGCCTGGGGCCACGCAGCTGTGCACAGGGACCCTTGAGGACGAAGTGAGTTATACATACAGGGCGCACAGTCCGACACATCAGGCACTTGCTCGGTGCTGCCATTGGCGGCAGCAGCAGCAGCAAGATGTTTTCTTGGTTTAGTCTCTTGTTTGATGGAACATATTTTCCACTTTCTTTCAAAGGAAGACTGCGTGGGAGGAGTGGTGTTCTTGCCTGTCTGAAAATGTATTTACCCTCACATTTGCTTCATAGTTTAGCTAGGTTTATAGAATTATGGGTTGAAAGTTATTTTCCTTCTAGTTTGCTCCACTGTCACCTGCCGTCCAGCATTGCTGTTGAGATGTCTGAAACTGTTCTGTTCCTTTCTCTGTGGCCCACTTTGTTTCTCTTTGGAAGCCTGCACTCTGTCCCTGGCGCTCTGGTGCTGACTTCCTTCCCTCATCATTTGGGCTTGGTGGGTCCTTGTGGGCTGGAGACTGACGTTTTTCCATCTTGATGACATCTGCTTTCCTTCTCATTTATTCTCTTCTCTCTTGAACTCGTATTAGACTGATGTTTGACCTCATCAGTTGAGCCTCTGAGCCTCTTAATCCTTTCTATCCCATTTTCTCTCTTGTTTTTTAATACTGTTTTCTGGGAGATTTCCTTGACTTTGTATTCCAAATGTTCTATTGAGTTTTTAATAATATATATGTTATTGATTTCCTTTTTCTTGTCCTTATTTGACTTTTTCATATCATCTTATGACTGTTTCCAGAGGGAGGCATCCTCAGAGGAAATTAGGATTTTTGCATAAGTTTTCTTAGGTGCTGTGCGGTATCTGTTTCCTTTGGGTTTCTTTCTTTCTTCTTTTTTTTTTAATTTTAAAAAATTTTTGGCTGCGTTGGGTCTTTTGCTGCACACAGGCTTTCTCTATTTGCAGTGAGCGGGGGCTACTCTTCATTGCAGTGTGCAGGCTTCTCATTGCGGTGGCTTCTCTTGTTGCGGAGCACAGGCTCTAGGTGTGTGGGCTTCAGTAGTTATGGCACGTGGGCTCAGTAGTTGTGGGTCATGGGCTCTAGACTGCAGGCTCAGTAGTTGTGGTGCACGGGCTTAGTTGCTCCACGGCATGTGGGATCTTCCTGGACCAGCGATCCAACCCGTGTCCCCTGCATTGGCAGGCGGATTCTTAACCACCAGGGAAGCCACCAGGGAAGTCCCGGCTTACTCGTTTTTTACAAGCCTGTTTGAGGTAATTGTTAAGATTAAATTGCTCCAACACAAGTCTAGCCAGAGGCTGAATTACCTATGACTAATTTTCGTACTAATTCTCGGCCTCACGGAGGGAGGCTGACCTGGCGTGCGGTGAGCATTTGGCTCTGCTCACTCTGGGACCAAAGCTCACTGTTGATTTGTCCCCTGGTGCATCCATCTTGATGGTCTGGGTGCTGTTCCAGGTGGCCCACGGTGCTCTTAGCGACTGTGCCCTCGATGCTGTGGAGACACAGAAGGAGCTCCTGGGAGCCAGTGGGCTCATGCTGCTGCTTCCTCCCAAAGTGAAGAGTGAGGACATGGCGGAGGAGGACGTGTACTGGCTGTCGGCGTTGCTGCAGATCAAGCAGCTCCTGCAGGCCAAGCCCTTCCAGCCTGCGCTTCCGCTGGTGGTTCTTGTGTCCAGCCCGGGAGGGGACGCCGTGGAGAAGGAAGTGGAAGCTGGTGTGTGAAGGCAGTTCCATTTATGAGCTGGCATGTTTAATAAGTGGGTAGAGCCGGGGGTATGAGAAAGTGCTGGCAGTGTGGTGTCTGGAGTCATGTGACAGCAGCTGCTGCAGTGACTGGGGGCAGGGCTGGGCGGGGTCAGAGCAGTGAGATGCCTTTGCTCGCCTGCAGACCTCTACCAGGAGACAGGTGACCTGCGTCTGTTTGTCTTAAAGGTCTGATGCTACAGGATTTGGTTTCAGCTAAGCTGATTTCAGATTATACCGTTATTGAGATCCCTGATTCCATTAGTGATTTACAAGGCACGACTAAGGTAAGGTTTCATTATTTTTAAAGGTCCAACAAGATATTTCAGTTTTTTCCCTTTCACTCTATCTTGAATTTAGTGTATATTACTGCTTGCATTTTTAATTTTATGTTTTGACAGGAAACTTTCTAAAAATATAAGCAGAAATCAAAATAAAAGATAAAATTTGCCCACAGTCCTGCTATCGGCAATAAATTAAATTGTTTGTGTAAATTTTTTTAGAGCTTTTGTTGTTATGGATTTAAAATACGACAATTCATGTCTTGTATATGAGGGTCAGATGTATAATTATTTTTGTAAGTGGTTTTGTCCTTGGAATATGAAGAAATAATGTTTTCAGAAGTTTCCTTAAAAAAGGAAGTCTGTGCTGACAATTACATTTAGGGAAAGAAGTGCCAGGAGTTAAAATAAAAGTAACTACAGGAAGAAAGGTAACTACAGGCTGTGAAAGCATCCAGGCATGCAGTGAAGCTGTTAGTCCTTCTAAGAATGGGAAGACGCGGCTTCCTTTTCCGTGTGAGGTGAAGAGGACGTGCAGGGCTGGCTTCCCTTGGGCCTCCAGCCCTTCCGGGGCGATCCTTCAGGCCACGCCCCTCGGGGGCGAGGCCACGGGAGCCCTTCTCGGGGTCCCTGCTGTGTGGGTCTCCAGGGCCCTGGGAGACCAAACTCAACTGCAGTGGCAGCGTCTGCTCCCCCTGCTGGTGCGGTCGAGAGGCTGCTGCTCCCGTGGCACCTGCTGTGGCAGCCGTGGGAGGGGCGCCTTCAGCGGTCTCTTCCTGGAAAACAGCGTGAACTGTTCAACCAGGTCTCTCCCCACTGTCTTTGCTTCTCAGGTTTCGCAGGCTGTGCAGTGGCTGGTCTCCCACTGCCCCAGTGCCCTTGACCTTTGTTGCCAGACCCTCATTCAGTACGTGGAAGATGGCGTTAGCCGGGAGTTCAGCGGCCGGTTTTTCCATGACAGAAGAGAGCGGAGGCTAGGCGGCCTGGCCCCGCAGGAGCCAAGCGCCGTCATCGAGCTGTTCAACAGCGTGCTGAGCTTCCTGGCCTCTGTAGTGTCCTCCGCGCAGCTCTGTGACCTGTCCTGGCCTGTCACTGAGTTCGCCGAGGCAGGGGGCAGCCGGCTGCTTCCTCACCTTCACTGGAACACCCCGGAGCACCTGGCCTGGCTGAGGCAGGCTGTCCTTGGCTTCCAGCTCCCACAGATGGACCTTCCGCCCCCGGGAGGTGCGTGCTCGTGCTGAGGGGTACTGGCTGGGAAGCAGTGTGGTGCGGCCGAGTTCCCCGTGTCCTTCTTGCTGTAGAGACGCCCTGGCAGGTGTTGGGCGCCGGTGTGAGGTGGTCCTCCTCCACTGGGCACCCCGGCCCCACACTGCCTTTGGATGCGGGAGTCAGGACGAGCTGGGGTTCTGTGGAGTGAGCCCTGTTGGCCCTTCACCACCATCTGAGCGGCCTGGGGGCACCTGTTCCATCCCGGGAGGAAGGTGTCAGGAGGAGTGCCGCGCCCCAGGCCGGGATCCTCAGTCAACAGCAGGTCCCGTCCTGCCTGTGCCACGGCATCTGGGAGCAAGAGGCATGGGGGCTGTGCAGTCCCGTCCCCACGCTGCTGGCTCCGCTGGGGCCACGGCGCTCAGTGCTGCGCTAACACCAGCGTTCCTTCTTTGTCAAAGAAGCTCGTTCTGTGGCCCCGGCTGTGCCCGAGTGAGGCTTTCGGGCTGTTCTCACGCGGCCTTTATGGGTCCCTGTGCTGTGAGGAGGCTGCCCCTTCCCTTGCCGATGCTGTTAGCAGGGACCGAGGCTGTGTGTGCTCACGTGACGCAGCACGTGGCCTTCGCGGGGCCATCTCCTTTAGCCCATGTGGAACGGACGCCTCAGGCATCATTCTGAATCTTGAGGTGCAGTCTCCAGTAGGCCTAACAGGCATTTGCTACTGAAGGAACCCAAAGGGAAACAAACCGCACGGCGCAAATCCTCTGCCGTGCGCTAGGTCGGGGCTCCCCGAGAGAAGCCCGTGCCTCTGGGACCAGACCTCCCTGAGTGCTTGGTCAAATACGGATTCCTGCATGCATCTGCAGGCCTGTGCAGTCAGAGCCTCTAGGATGGACCCTTTGTTGTGAATTCTGACCTGGGTGGCTGCATCCCTTACCTGGACATGGGGAGGGAGATGTTCTTTCTTTAACAGCTGTGGTTCTGTTGTATTCAGAGTTGAAGGCAGACTTCTCAGCTACATAGTTGCCTTTTCCTAGGAAAATACAGAGTGAAGAACATTGCACGTAGATTTGCACCAAGCCCTGTGACTCATGCGGTGCTTTCCCTCCAGCTCCCTGGCTCCCCGTGTGCTCCATGGTTGTCCAGTACACCTCCCAGATCCCCAGCTCTCTCCAGACGCAGCCTGTCCTGCAGTCCCAGGTGGAGAGCCTGCTCCACAGCACGTACCGCAGGTGGAAGAGCAAGAGCCCCTCCCCAGGCCAGGGGGCGCGGCCCTCAGTTGCCGAGATCCCGTGGGATGACATCATCACCTTGTGCATCAACCACAGGCTGAGGGACTGGACACCCCCCAGGCTTCCCGTCACATCAGGTAGTTAGTGCTTGGTGCCGTGGGCCGGCTCCTCGGGAGACTTTCCTGGTCCAGCTTCAGCAAAGGGAGATGTTTACTTGACGGTTGTTTCCTTCCTGCGGGTCCCCACCCTTCCTTTCCTTAGGGCTACCTCTCCAAGCCAGTGACGTCCAGGTGACTTATAAACATTGGGAAGAGCTGAGAAGGTTCCAGGAGAGCCTGCACTCATCTCCCTGAAATGGGCCCCCAAGGCTGGCTTTAGAGAGACTTCTCTGAGTAGTCACACTGGCCATGCAGGTCTGGACGTGAGCCTCTCTGGACCTTGAATGACCCATGGACACTTGGAGCATATTTAGCTCAAGCATGGGAGTCACATAATTGTGCGACTTTAATTGGAAGGGCTAGTCCTTAAGTCAGTGAATTTAAGCAGACGTCAAGTGGTCACCTGTTGCTCTTTTGATACTCTTTTCTCTTCTTATTTTTGTATCGTTTTCTCAGAGGCACTGACTAAAGATGGTCAGATATATGTGTATTTTTTTAAAAACCATTTGAAAAAATACAACGTTCCTTTGTCGTGGGAACAAGCCAGAATGCAGACGCAGAAGGAGCTACAGTTCAGTCAGAGCCGGTGAGATCTGTGTTCAGTGTGTTTCTGTCATCCCTCAGCCAAGAGAGTGAGCTGTATTCTCTAACAGAGTATACAGCAGAAATTCACATCCTATACGTGAAATCCAGCCCATTGTGGGGAGATTTCAGACAGATACTCGAGGAACAGATCATTCCCATGGAGTAGAAGCTGTTGTCGAGTAGAGGGAAACAAGAATCTCATTGCATTTATTGGACAAACCTGACCCTGAAGTCGTAACATAACCAGGAGAGTGCAGACAAAAGAAAGCTGTTGTCTGATCTCACTTACAAACCTGGTTCAAAAATACTAAGTAAAATGTTGGCACATGCAGTTTTGCAGTACATAAAAAACTCACAAGCTCGCTTTATACCATGCTATACAATATCAACAGTAGAAATCTATTCGTGTGATTGGCTGCCATAACAGAAAAATAAGCGATCATTTCACTAGGTGTTGAAAAGTTTTCCTTAAAATTTATACCCATTCCTTCTCCCTCTCTCCAAGAAAAAAATTTATACCCATTCCTGATAAAATTTCTTATGAAACTTGGGTAAAAAAGTTCTTTAGCTTGATAGGGCTGTCTACCATAAAACTACTAAAAAACCCCCCATGCTTCTTGGTAAAACATCAGAAACACTGAAGTTAGAACCAGACTTGAGCTGCCCTGACATCACTGCTGTTCACTGTTGTCCTGGAGACCCTGCCCAGTTTAGGGCATAAATATCAAGAGAGGAAGACCTATTATTTCCAGACAGTAAAATTGTCAGTTCAGGGTCATCGACAGTCACACCCTTAGAACTGTTCAGCATTCAGCAAGGTGATCAGACAGATCAACCTACAACGTACAGAAATTCTCATTCACAGCAGCAACAAATCTAGAACATATGGACACAAACTGACCAGGAGAGGTGCTAAACCCCTGTGAAGGGGATTCTCAGGGCCCTGAAGGTGCAAAGAAAACCTTGAATAAATGAGGGGCAGGCTAGGCTTTGCTGACTGGAGGACGCAATGCTATAAAGATGTCAGTTCTCAAACTATGAAGTCAGGGCATTTCTAATCAAAAGCCCAAAAGGATGTTTCCGCCTGGTCTTGACAAGTTAATTCTAGAATTCATCAGGATGAGAAAATGTGTAGCAATTGCTGAGAAAATTTTGAATAAGAATAACAAGGAAGGTCTGCTCAGCCTGATCTCAAAACATATAATAAAGTTACAGTAGACAAATGGATCAGAATAGAAAGTGCAAGAACAGAACCATATGTGATAAAAGTACCACGCCAAATGAGGGAAATTAATGCAGAGAGGACAGACTTTGGCCTCTGTTTAGAAAAAGCATTAGACCCTCGTCTCCTGCTGCTGTAAACATTACTTCCAGGGGAATTTCCTGGCGGGCCAGTGGTTAGGACTTGGGGCTTTCACTGCCCAGGACCCGGGTTCAATCCCTGGTCAGAAAACTAGGATCCCGCAGGCCTCGCATCACAGCAAAAAAAAAAAAAAAAAATCCTGATGGATTTAGGAGCTACGTCAAAAATAAGAACCTTGCCAGTATTAGGGAAAAACAGAGACTGCTGATGACCCTGGAATGGGAAGCAAAACTCAAAGAGTAGAGAAGCTTTGGGAGCCCTGCTGCCCAGGAGAGGGGAAGCTGTTGCAAGGCAGAGGCTGCCCTCTCTCTGCGCCCGTGCCTGACCCCAAAGCACCCCACTCTACCTGATGCCAGAGGAACCCTTTCTCCCTCTCTTTCCTGACCGTAAGCATTTCAAAACGTTTACTTACAGTTTGGGGATAAGGTCTTTTCATCCTTCTGCAAACAAGCTTCCCACTCGGTTACTTCACGGGCACCGCAAAGGGAAGAGAGGTGTGGAGCGTGGCCGAGAGGGGCGGATTCCCAGCACCGAGGACCTGATGCACGGAGCCTCTGCCCAGGAGCTCCTGGCCCAGTGTCTGTCCAGCAGCCTGCTGCTGGAGAAAGAGGAGAGCAAGAGGTGAAGCCCGTTTTCGGGGTTCGTTTTGTCCTTTAGGCCGCTTCATGCTGGGTTAGCAAGGATCCCAGGGACAAGACTGTTTAAAAAAGAAGGCAGGTCAGACGTGTGAAGGGTAAGCTCTTTGAGGACAGAGGCAGTGCCCTCGATAGCGTGCCTTCGATTGTTTTATTATTTGAAATCGGTTTCGTTGATTGTTTATCACTGAAAGTCCTGAGTCTCCTAGTGGGGAGTGAGTGTAGCTGGCTAACTAAGCCTCTGTGGCATGTGGCTGGCATGCGCTCTGCCCGTCTGGCCAGCCTGGGCGTTGGTGCATTCCCACACTGCGGGTGTGCAGGAGCTGGAGCAGGGCTTCCTCTGCCTCTCCCACCACCCGTGTTCATGGTTTTACTGAGGAAGAAGAGACGGCAAGAAGGGAGTGTCCCCTGTCGTCCTCATGCCTCCCCCTGCCCCGTCCTCTCCAGCAGCCTCCGTGTCCAGCCTGTAGGCAAGGTCAGCCCCTCCCTTTGGCTGGACTCTCGTCTCCCACCCACTCAAGGACACTAGTCCAGTGAGAGTCCTTCACTCACCCATCAGCATGCAAACGTGAAAACAGGCTGCCACTTCTCCCTGTCTTGGCCCCATTTCCCTCTCTAGTCACCACCCCCATGTTTCTGCTCCCTTAACAGTGAACTCCTCAAAAACTGTGATTCTCACTTCTCCAGTCCTCTTTCCCAGCCTTCTGCAGCCCATCCCTGCCCCAGGGTGTCTGCTGTGGTCAGGGTACTGCAGCCTGCACACGGCTGAACTGACCATGAACCCCAGGCCCCAGCAGCCCCAAGTGTTCCCTCCCGCCTCCTGCCGACCTGCCCAGGCTCACTCTGCAGACCTTCTCTCTGTGTTAGCTGCACCTACTCCCCAGGGATTTCATCCAGTTTAATGGATTTTTTAAGAAGCGTCAATATTCTGACAACTCCAAATTATATCTCAAACCTTGAGACTTGAAGTCCAGATTTGAATACTGTAGTTCTTCCTTGAATTCTTCATTAGACATCTATTGGATGCCTGATAGCCATCTCAAAGCTAACATATCCCAAATCCAGTTGCCGATTTCTCCCAACCGGCCCCTCCTGCCGTGGTCGTCTCAGTTGGTGGCGGCTCCACCCTTCCAGCTCCCTAGGCCAGACGCCCGGGAGTCACCCCTCTACATCCAGTCCACCCACAAATCCCATTGGCTCTGTTCAAAATATGTTCAGAATTGGACCATTTTTGCAGTAGTCTGTAGTCAGTCTCAGCAGACCTGGTGTGAGCCTTTCAAGTGTGAGGCAGAGGTCATGTTTCTCCGGTGCTCACAACCTTCCAGTGGCTTCCTCTCACCAAATCAAAGGCAGAACCCTCACAAGGGGGCAAGGCCCTGTGCGATCCACCTCCCATTTCCTTTCTGACCTCTGCTCCTTGCTGCATCATACTAGGCAGTGCACAGGCAGGCCTTGGTGTTAGCCGTTCCTTTTGCCTGGGACTCCCAGCCACCCCCTAATATCCCCGTGGCCCACCTTGTGCTCACTTCTGGCCTCTGCTCACATCTGCTCAGTGAGGACCTCCTTACCCATCTCACCAGTTCTCCCTGTCTCCATGTCTCTGCCTTGTCTTTCTTGTCTTCAGACGTCTCCTTTGTCTTCCCTCACTAGAGTGTCAGCTGCCTCCAGCTGGACCTTGTCTGTTCTGTCTCAGTGCTGTGTCCCTGGTACCCAGAATGATGCCTAGCATTTGGTGGAGCCTTGATAAAGATGTGTTGGGAGAGTGAATGAATGTGTCATGATTTCTAAAAGTAGATTTTCCTAGGTCTGTATCATTTAAGCAGTTTGGATCAGATTATTTTTCTTTAGAAAACAAGTATATGGAGTGGACAGCTCTGGAGTATGTTAGGTGGCAGTGCGATGTTATTTTGGGTTAATTTTAAACTAAAGCAGCAATCCGTACATTTTGGATAATCCAAAGAGATACAAATTAATTATAGACACATAATAGCAAAATAAGCCAGAGAAGATAAACCAAATGAGAGAAGTACAAGTACTGTTAAAAACCAGTTGTTTTGGATAAATGCCACCTTTTTCTTTAAATATAAATCAGGTTTATAAGTTAAAGAGAAGATACTAAATTTTTTTAAACGGTGCTTTTCTGCTTCTTAGTTGATGTCATAACTTAGTTCCACCCTTAGTAAAAAGCGAAGCTTTAAAAAATTTAAAGCATATATAGGAGAAAAGTGAGTGATAGTTAAATTTTTGCTTCCTAATGCTCAAATGTTTCAGGTTTGCAGATCAACTTCAGCAGTGGTTGTCAGAGGACTCGGGAGCATTTACAGATTCAACTTCCCTTCCACTCTACCTTCCTCATACTCTGGTGTCTCTGCCTCAGACTATCGAACCTGTGATGAAAACATCTACAACTACTAGCCTTCAGGTGAGAAGAGAGTACATTTGGCATTTATATTAGACTTAACAACTGAGAGAATGACTGGGAAAGAAGTAATGTCTCAAGTCATAGTATGATGTCATGATGACCAATAAATTATTAGCTTAAATTAGATATTTTCTTAAACTTAATCTGTCAGTATTATAGTGGCCCAACTAATTCTCAGTTTCTGCTTATGAAATGAATGAAGAATGGAATTGAAACATGCTTAAGAACTGAACAAAACCCATAACCATGTTATGCTGACATGCAGTAAAGTTTTGAGGAGAAAAACAAAGGTGACAACAGTGGTTCGGTTTATGGAGCACATACTGTCCAAGCTTTGGCATCACCCGGACCTCCCTTCTGGTATTAATTTTCCCTAAGGAAAATTAATGATTGAGGAGGGTATGCTCACAGAAGTCAAGGGCCTCACCCAAGAGTGTTCAGCTGGTCAGTGGCAATGCTGCTTTTTAAAGCCAGACCCAACTGGCTCCGAAGCTCAAGGTCTTTCTACCTCACCATTCTTCCTTCAGTGATAAAAGAAACAAAAGCAGAGTTTATATGTATAATGCTGGACAGGCAAAATGTATGCTCCTGGATTGGCTTTTAGGAAGCCCTTCAATTGCGGAGAAAAAGAAATTAAGATGACATACTATTTCCAATTATTAGTTTGGCAGATACCTTAAAAATATTTGTACTCTTTGACTTAACAATTCTGCCTTAAAGAAATTACTGATGACAAAAGTTAATGTATTTTTGTTCACTGTAGCATTAATTATAGTACATAAAAGTGGAAACTAAACATCCAAAGATGAGAGTCTGGTTCAGCGATTACAATACATATGATGGAATAGTTCGTAGCTCTTGATAACAATATCTTATAAAAACGACTAGAAGTTGTTCATGGTAGAATCAGAAGTGGAGGGACTTCCCTGGTAGTCCAATGGTTAAGACTCTGCGCTTCCAATGCAGGGGGTGTGGGTTTGATCCCTGGTAGGGGAACTAAGATCCCACATGCCATGCGGCACAGCCAGAAAAGAAAATTTAAAAATATAAATAAAGAATCAGAAGAGGAAACATTCCATGGCAGATGATGCCAGCTGTATGTGTATGTGCTGGAAGGGGCTGGAAGGATGTGTGATAGATGCCAAGAGACGGGTTTGTTGAGCCTAGCAGGCCCCAGAAGAGGTTTCTAACATGAGTCAGATCCAGTGCCTTTAAAGAAAATATATCTTGGCTTGTGGATATCCCAGAACCATTTTTAGTTTCTTTTTTCGTTCAAATAGAATGACAGGACAGGGGAGCAACCGCAGATGTCAGAGGCAACACGCACATCGCTGACCGAACGGCTGAAGCACCTAGAAAGGCTGGTCTGGAGTTCAAGGGAAGAGGACGTTGCCTCTGAGCTCCATCTCTCTGCACTACTGGACATGGTGGACGTTTGAGCTGCTGGACCTGAGAGAGGGTCTAGAAGATTTTCTTTTACTCAAAATAATGTTACTCTCAGATGCTTGATGCATGTTGGAATGTGATTATTAATCATGCAAATAAACCACTGGAATATCTAATGAGGTCTTCCTCAGTTTTCAGAATGAAAGGCTGTTTTCTCCTGTGTAATGTCTTCGATACTCTCACCTGTTTTCATGATCTCTTCTGTTGTCCACCAACACGTGCTCTTACATTTCAGTGTGTAATGGTGGTCATTCATTGTCTTAGCAGCAGTGGCAGTCCCTGACATGCCAGAATCAGTAGTGCAGGGATGAGTAAGGTGCAGGGACCCTGCCCACCAGGCCTGCCCAGCTCACACCTCAGAGAGCCAGCAGATGTACCGAGCCAACTGTATATGTACGTAGCTCTCTGAGGCACGGGGCATGTGCCAGGATTGGAAGCAGGGGGAGACAAGGGGATTGGGCGGAGGACAGAGCAGAATTCCTGGAGAGGAGTGCAGGGGTATACCCGAGAGGATGTGATGAAAACCTGGAGGTGCCAGTTTGGTATTACTGCCAAGTGAGGGGATAGGCCAGACCGCCGAGACCCTTGCTGCTTTACTGTGAGTGCTATGGGAATCAGCTATTGGAGGATATTAGGCAGAGAAGTGATCTGGTCACATTTTGTTTCAGAAACTGCATATGGGGAACAACAGCAAGACAAGCAGTGGGTCTCGAAAGGGGGATGCTGCAGCCGTCCAGGTGAAAGAAGAGGGTACAATCCTGAGTCTGCTAGCAGTTGGTGTGGAGAGAAGGGGGACATTTGAGCCATATACAGAAAGAGGTATTAATAGACTTGATGCTGAGTATGACCATCAGTCTTAAATTGGCACTCAGCATCTCCCTACTGTATCCCACATCCCCTAGACTCTCTGAGAAAACTATTTCATATCTTCTTATTCTCTTCAAATCTACAACATTCCTGGATGATGACCTGCTTCTTATTTCACTGAGAAAAAAGAAGCACCAGGAACAGAACTTCCTCATCCTACCACCACCAAATCTACCAGCCAAACCCTGCATCCGCCAGAACAAACACTAATCAACTCTTAGGGATTTCTTCAGTGATTAACTTCATGTTTATCAGTAAAGACTTAAGTAATGCTATTTCTTAATCTCAATATTAGACATTATCTGTTGATTTCCTACAATAGAAAATGAGTCAGCTCTCTTATACTATCCTCTCTGCAACGTGTATCACCCACACATGCATACTACATTTCCTCTCCCACTGGTCTCCCAAAACGATTTAAGATGTTAGCTGAAATCTGCATTCAGAGTTCAGTATGACTGTATTAATACCGTTTGCTATCGAGCCCTGTATTGGTTTATGATTACATTTCCTTTAGGTACAACTTTCAGTTGTACCTGGAGTCAACTGCCTTGCTTTTTCATTTGCTTGGTTTTCTGTGTTCCTAGCACTACTTCACCCAAACCTCTCCTCGCTAAGTGTAAAGCTCCTCCCAACACTCAGGTGCCTCAGGTAATATGCTAGCTCCATTTTCTTTTGGAAATGAACCGCTGGGAACCCCCCCGTCTTTGTGCCACCTTGGACATTTCCTGGATTCTGAGTCATATATCTTCCTCTTCTGTGGTCTGCTTTCTCATTTTGATGGAGCTCATCTTTTAGAGCCTTCCGAGCTTGCATATCTAAAAGGTCTTTATTTCTGCCCTTACATTAGATTCATCGTTTGAATGGAAGTAGAATTTTACATTGGAAATTATTCCTCTGTGTTTTTGTTTGTTTTTTGTTACTGGGAGTTTTAAGATCATCTCTATCCCTGGTGGTCTCAAATTTCTCAACAACATGCTTGACGTATTGGTTTGCCTCCTCTATTCCCTGCCGAACTTACTGTGCTCAGCACGTTGTAGTGCTTTTTTCCAGTAGTTTTTGCAATGTAACAAACTACCCCAACCATAGCTTAAATTTGGGAAGGATAGGCTGGGCAGCTTTAAGGATAGGCTGGGCAGCTTTCTCTTGGGATCTCTCATGCAGTTGCAGTCAGGTATTGACTGCAGGTATTGGGACTGTGGTTATCTGAAGTCTTGACTCTGGCTGGATATCTGAGACAGCTCACTTACATAGCGGGCAGGTGATGTTGCACTGTTGGCTAGGGGCTCAGCTGGGGCTTTCGACCTGAGTAGCTATATGTGACCTCATCATGTGGCTTGGCTTCCTCACAGCAAGGTGGCCTCAGATAGGACTTCTCACATGGCATCTCAGGGCTCCAAGTGCAAGTGCCCCAGTGAGCGAAATGCAAGCCCAGCTTTGGAATCTGTGCAGGATCACTTCCACTGCATTGTATTGGTTACAAGCATCTGGTTATAGATTCAAGGGACAGGACATAGGTCCTATTTCTCAGTGGGGATGAGTGGTAAGACCACATTGTAAAAGAGCATGGGAGATGGGAGATTTTGCAGGCATCTTTAGAAAATATTCTCCCATGCTTTTTCAATCCAGAAAATTTTCCCCAATTCTGGGAATTTTTGGAAATTATTTAATACAATTTTCTCCTCCACTGTTTCCCTTTGGAACTCCTAATATTCAGATGTTTGACTACCTGTATTGATGCTCCAATTTTCTTTTCAATTTTTTTATATCTTTATCTTTTTATCCTCCTATTCTAAAATTTCTCTATCTCCCTGTTCTAGTGATTTTAAAACTGCTACCATATTGTGAATCACTATATTGTACACCTGTAACATATACTATTGTACATCAACTATACTTCAATAAAAAAAGTTTAAAAAATTTTAAACTGCTGCCATATTTTTAATTTCTGAGAGTCTTTTTCTTAATGTTTCTTATTAGAGACAACTCCTGTTAATTCATTCATTTATTCAGTATATACTTTTGGAATGTTTACTATATGCCAGGCATTATTCCAGGTGCTGGGGATATAGCAACAAATGAAACAAATTTCAGCCCTCACAGAGCTTATATTTTAGTGGGGAGATAGACAATAAACAAGATAATTATGCAAAACATTTGGTATGCTAACTGGTGATCAGCACAGAAAAAAATAAGGCAGGGAAGGAAAGAGTATGTCAGGATGTTGCACTCATGAAACAAGAACCATCTATCTCTGTGAGGACATGTTTTTGTCAAAGTCCTCTTCTACAACTTTCAATCATCTCCATTTCTCAAAATTTCCTTTTTCGGGACTTCCCTGGTGGTGCAGTGGTTAAGAATCCACCTGCCAATGCAGGGGACACGGGTTCGATCCCTGGTCCAGGAAGATCCCACATGCCCCGGAGCAACTAAGCCCATGTGCCACAACTACTGAAGCCCGCGCGCCTAGAGCCCGTGCTCTGCAACAAGAGAAGCCACCGCAGTGAGAAGCCCGCACACCGCAACAAAGAGTAGCCCCCGCTCACCCCAACTAGAGAAAGCCCGCGCGCAGCAACGAAGACCCAACGCAGCCAAAAAAAAAAAAAAAAAAAAAATTTCCTTTTTCTTTGTGTTTCGTTGCCTTTCGTGGTAGAGGTTTTCCTCAAATGTTTGGCTCATGTTGATGATGGGGCTCTGAGGAGCTTGCTGGAAGCTCTGTGCCAACAGATACAGCCTGCCAGCTGATAGGCTTCTCTGCTTTTCCACTGGGTCCCAGCTGCCAATGTTTGGAGGTCTTTTGGGGGAGGGCCATTTGCTCCAGAGAAATCCTCCTATTGCCCGGAGCTATACCGCTGAGTGGGAGAAGTGGAACTGCCACAACAGTGGAGACTTTCACTCAACACCCTGCTTTCAGTGGCCCTCAGCTATGCCTTGTGCCTGAGTTCACACCTGCTCTGACTCCACTGCTGCAGGCTTCCGTCCAGGTAGGGGAAGGGGTCTACTGTCAGACTGCTTCTTGTTCAAACGTTACACCAGTTCTAATTTCTGCACCTTCCTGGGGCTCACGGGCAAGAATGGTCTTTTTCCTCAATGGCTTCACCCCGACAATGGGTTGCAGCTTCCTCTGGCTTGCTAAGGCAGTGAGTACACCTCCTTGCATTCCTGGCCTCTCCAATTTTGCTGACCTCTCTCATTTACTGGTGCTTCCTCTCCCATTCTTTCACTACTGTGCATCTTTATCTCTTTCATTACTTTATGTAAGTAGGGTTTAGGTGGGAAACGGAAGTCGATGCCTGTGCTCAGCCTGACATGTTTAATTGGAAATCCCCCCCAACCCTTTTTAACTACTTCTGGGCTTTTCTTCTCACATCTCCTGAGATTGCGCCTGTCAGTCACCAGTAAATTGTCTTGCCACATCTAGTCGCCAATCCTCAGACCTCATTTTACAATCCCTTTAAAATCTCTGCACAGATCACCATGTCTTCACCTGGCTTCCCTGACTCCACATTCCCCTACTTTTTCTCCTCTCTCTGGCCACCTCTCCTCCTCTAGGTTGGAAATGGTTGGTGCCCTAGGACTGATCCTGGAAATTCTTCTCTTTGGAACACTCACGCCCTAGCTGATTTCATCCAATCTTATGTTTTCAAACATCACCTGAAAACAGGCGACTCCCAAGTTCCTCTCTCTAGTTCTGTCTTCTCTCCCGAATACCAGCCTGTCTACTCAGCCTATCCACTTGAATGTCTAATGGGCATCTCTGTCTTAACATGTCCCTAATCTAAGTTGAAAGTTTTCCCCAAACCTTCTTCTCTGCCTTAGAAATGACACTATCATATGCCCAGGTGTCCATGCCAAAAACCTCAGAGTCTTCCGTGTCCTGTTTGTTGGACAAGCAGGAACTGGTAGGGTGCAAGTGGAGAGAAGCATTATTTTTTCTGATGACTCTCCCTAGAAACTCTTATCTGTGATCCTCAGATAGATTTTATAGGTTTTTCCTATCTTAGAAATTTTAAAAAGAGGATTATTGTTTTGCTCATAAAAAGTCCAGTCCAGTAAAATATCAAAACTCAAATTCTGCTCCAAGCGAAACCTATTTCCTCCCTTAGCTTGACCAGAGTCAGAGTTTGAGATGTTCATGTAGGCTGGAGCCCTTATTCCCATGCTTTGTGTTTCCACACTGGAGGGACGTCCCTGGAGAAAAACTTCCAGCCTTTTCCCCTCTCCCAGGGAAGTGTGAATTGGTGAATTTGGGAGAACAGACAGGGTTAAGCGTGCTCAGGCTCCTCTGGGTACACTTCCTGGGGTCAGCAGGCTGACAGGCATCTTCTCATTGGCACCTGGCTGCATGCTGCTCGGTGGGGCAGCTCTGTGGAAGCTGCCGTTGTCCCCCTGGGCCAGAGGCTGGGAGGTATATGTGTCTGATTTAGAGGTGGAAGTAGCTAGCCGTCTTGATCGTCAATCTAAGCCACGTCTTCCAAACTAGTTTCTTCTCTGTAGCAAGGCTGGCATTTTGATATCCAAACCTCTTATCGCTGCGTCTTCTTCATTGGTTTCTGAACCGGGATAGGAAGAGGTAAGTGTCCTTTACTGACCATCTAACAGCCTGATGTTCCACTGGGGGAAGGTGTATGTGTGTTTCCTTTTGCAAATCCCCCCTTGCCCCCTGGCTTGCTGGGGTTCATGGCATGGGGATAGGACTCAGGGATGGGCACAGAAACACTCACCTAACTGGGGAAGCTGTGACCTGATGTCAGGGCTTCTGTGGGGAAGATGAAGAAATGGTGGGGCTGTCCGTGAGTTCCTGCAGAGCCGCCTTTGGGACCTCAGTGTCCGCACAGTTTCCTCCAACTCCCCGGAGCCCCTGGTTCCTGCTGCACACCCTGCGACCACTTTATCCCCACCCGACCTACCCCCAGTCCTTTCAGCACATTCTCCATCTTTCTCTCGCTTCCCTTTACAGTCCAGGCCTTCCACATTTACTTCGCCGGGACCGCAAAACTGCAGGGCTCTCTCTGAGTGGCACAAGCTCTCCCAACGTGGCTCCCTCCCAGGGCCAGTAGGTGCTTGGCACCGCTGCCTCGAAAGCCCCACAGCAAAGCCTTCAGCCTGCCTGAAGATGCACCGCCCCTCACCTGTCAGCACCAGCCTGCCCTCCGCCTCCTGTCAGCCCCTCTCCTGCCCTCTCCCCTCCTGCCAGCCCTCTGCTGTTACCGTCCCTCTCCTGCCACCTCCCCTCTGGTGTCATCTCCCCTCCTGTCAGTTGCCCTCCCATCAGCTCTCTCCTGTCAGTTCCTCTCAGGTGCCCGCCAGCGCCCCTTCTCCCCCTGGAAGCCTTTCCCCCGCGCGTCGCGCCCTCCGCGGGACCTCGCGGCCATGTCTCCCCTCACTCACTCACCTAACAGCCTCCGGCCTCTGGCTCTTCCTCAAGGGCACTAGCCGCTCCCCAGACCCCCTGCCTTCCGGCCTCAGGTGGGACCCTCCCCAAGTGTCATTCAGTCTCAGGCGCCCCCTGGTGGCCTCGCCCTGGCGCATCGCCCCACAAGTCGCTCCGAGGCTGACAGACTCCGGCGGCAGGCGTGACTGGCAGTCGCGCCCCTCCCGGCCTCGCCCACTCACCAAGCCCCGCCTACCCACCCAGTCCCGCCCACTCAACGCCCCGCCCCCCAGATCCCGCTTCCGTCCAGGTTCCCCGGCCCCGCCCCCAACGCTCAGGCCGTCGCGCTCCACCACTGAACTAGCCGGCCGCGCCCCGGACCCACCCTCACCGCGCTCTGATTGGCTGCGCGGTCATCTTCCCATCGCGTTCTCCGGTCTGCAGAGGCGAAGGCCTTCGTGGGCTGGTGGCTGGTCCGGTTGCGGGGCACAGGCTGAGGGGCACCGGGAGCGCGTGGCGGTCATGACGGAGGGCACGTGAGTTCCCGCGCCCCTCGAGAAGGGAGGGGGCGGTCGGGGGCGCCGCGGAGGGGGTCTCACTGGGTCGGGGGCTTCCAGCGAGGCTGCTGCGCCGTCAGGCCTCGCCCGCGGTCTGTGGAGACCTGCGGCACCGGCCCTGGGGGCGGTGAGGGGCGGTGAGGGGCAGGCTCTCCTTCGGCGGTGTCGCCCGGGGACCTTCTGGGGCCGGGCCGAGGAGAGCCGGGCGGGGCTGGGGGTCGGGGTGGGGACTGGGACGTGGGCGGCGGTCCCTGTGGCATGTGTCTCCTCTCCCGGAGAAATAATGGCGCGGTGTTTAGGTGCAGAAGCGCGCCAAGAGGGTTTTTATTTTTCAAGGTAAGGGAAACAGTGGTCTGCTCGCAGGTCGCTGGGGTGAAACGGGCAGTTCGTTGCGCCTCTGGCCTCTGACCTGGCGAGCAGGTCACTTGAGCATGATCGCTTCCAGGTGTCTGCGCCGAAGAGGCGGACCCTATAAGACAGAGCCCGCCACCGACCTCAGCCGCTGGCGACTCAGCAATGAGAGGGGGAGGCAGACGTGGACATACTTCCAAGGAGAAGAAGACCCTGGCCGAGGGCAGTCTGGCCTGGAAGCTCACTTACTGGGCCTGGACACCGTAAGTGTTGATTCTGCTCGCCGCGTGCGGGGTCTGGGACGCCACCAGACACCCGCCTGCCTCCCTTCTTAGCAGTGGGCACCAGGAGCCAGTAGGGAGCTTTAAACAGCTAGACGTGAAGGGCGTTTTCTTCTCTGGTAAAACAGAAGGGATGTGTACTGGGCACCTGTGTCTCGTGTCGCCAAAGCTGGTTCCTGCCGGAGTTAATCGAGGTAAAGATGGAGCGTGAAGTGAGTGGGCCCCTTGGCTTCAATCCCTTTATCACTAAGCTGCGCGTAAGAAACTGCTCTAACTTCGTTTTTGTTCAGAAAAAGGAGTTTCTGATCTAGTGAGTTTCATAAGAGAAATTCAGTTAGTTAGAGAGCGTGACATAGAAATGGGGTCTCCCTGTCACTGCGCCATCCCGTGGCCCCTGCCTGAGGGGGGCCTGAGTTCCAGGTCTGGGTGGGCATCAGTGCCCCGCCCCACACACGTGGGCACCTGCTCCATTCAAGATGTCTTGGAGAAGTGGTGAAGAAATTTGCAAATGTGTGACTGGCACGCAGAACCACGAGGACGTGGAACTGTTCATTTGCTAAGATTGGCAATGCCGTCATCAGAGTTTTAGGCCTTTGACTGAAACAGCTGAAACTTTCAAAGCAGTTCAGGTTTGTTCCTTTGAACTGGTCTCGAAGTGCCAAGGGCTCCTCTGGCCTGGCTGCAGACCACTGAGCTCTCAACTCTTTTCTCTTCCTGGCAGAGGAGTCACTTCAAGGATTTGCCGAAAGCCGTCACAGCCCGTGAGGGGGCTCTCAATGGGATGACGTTCTACGCCGCCCTGCAGGCTGAGGACGGGCACTGGGCCGGTGATTACGGTGGCCCGCTCTTCCTCCTGCCAGGTAGGAGGGTGCTGTTGTGGCCTGCGGGCGAGGCCCCCCTGGGGCATCCTTGGCGTCTTGGCTTGATCTGGTTCAGGCCTTGGGTGAACGTCTGAGGTGTGAATGAGTGGACAGGTGACACACCGGGAGCTCATAGAGAAAAGGGCCGGGGAGGTTGCCCTGCGCCCTGTGCCTGAGTGGTCCTGCTGTTGTTGCCAGGGGATGGGAGCGAAGGCTCAGCTAGCTAGCGTTCTGGAAAAGGAAGCGGGGGGTGCTGTGGGGGCCAGGGGGGGCTCTTGAGTCCCAGTGCAGAGCAGGGGCGTCAGTGGAGGGCCTAGCCTATGCCAAGGTGCAGAGGTGGGCAGGAATCTTTTAAGTCCTGTGTAGGCAGATTGTGTGTGTGAACTCACCTGAAGTGTTGGCCGGGAGAGCTCAGATGGGACCTGTAGGTGCAGGTTGGTGAGTTGTAGGAGGACCGCAGTTGGAGCCCCTGGGTGCTGAACTGGTTTGGCTAGACAAGTCTGTTTTGCATCCTGGGAATGTTTCTCTAAAGAAATGCTCAGCTTTGTAATCCGGAAAATTCCCTGAATTTTTGCAGAAGGACCTTTTCCTTTAGTGGGAGTCGCACTGGGAGTCCATCCAGCTCCCATCTCTGCTTTGACTCCAAGCCCTGCTGCTTGCTGGACTGTACAGCTTTGTATCTTCCTGACTAGGGACCCAGGGGCCTGATGCCTGGGGGCAAGGCTTTGGGCTTTCTTCCCTTGGTCGGACCTGGAGCCTGTTGAGACTTTTCCCAGGGATCTTCATGGGGAAGCAGTGACTGCACTGGCTTGCTCTGACCCTGGGCAAGGTGGCAGGACTTCGGCGTGCCTTGGCGGACTCATCTGTGATGCGGGGAGCGTGGGGATTGGGTTTGGTCGCATGTGCATGGCAGCAGGTACTCAGTGGTGATTGGTCATGGGGACACTGCATTGGTTTGTGCTTGCTGCTGTAGCTCTGGGCTCAGCCTGCTGCCCCACCTGCCCTCTGCAGGCTGTAGGTTGGGGCTTTCCTCTCTCCCTCTGGACTCTGGACAGGCCATCTTTCTCAGGTGGACACTGGCCTGTTTGGGGGTGCCGTCTCAGGGTTCTTCCATGGCTGGCTGAAGTTTGACTGGTCTTTTTCTGCTTTAATTTGGCAAATGCTCCTGGAGGTCATGCCTCTGTGTGGCCCGTGTGGCATTGGGCATCACTGTGGTGATCCCTGACTCTGGGGTTGGACCTCCTGGGCTCCGGCCCCAGCCCCACCACTTAGGGGCTGTGCCTCAGTTTCTTTGCCTGTAAAATGGGGAAGACACCGGCTCTGCTTCCTGCTTTTGTGTTTCCCTGTCTTGACAGCATCATACCTGTTATGAAAGGAGATGGGCTTTTTTCTGTGAACCTCTGTGGTGTCTCCATATCTATGTGCCTTTCCAGAGTGTGTCTGTGTGGGTGTGTCTACTGGGGCTTCTCATGCCTCTGGCCATAGTTGGGCATCCATTCCATGACACGTTGCTGCTGGGGCCTGCCTGAGACCCCGCGTGCTCAGTGCCATGGGCACGTGGCTGATGGAGCCGAGGCCCCGGGTAGGGTGGAGAGGCGGGGGGGCGGGGTGGGGGGCCTGTGAACGCCATGCTCAGGAGGGCTAGGCTGGGAACAGAAGGTTCTTTGTGGGCGATATTTACTGTTGTCCATCTTGCAAAGTGATGTGTGCTGTTAAAATTAATAAAACAGGAAAATGTAAATGTAAGCGAGTAAACTACCCCATCCAGGGATGATGCGTTGAGTGTTTCTTTCCCAGTAGGCACGTCAGTAGTGTGGGACCTTGGAGTGGCTGGGTGGGCTCTGCACGCCCCATGTGATACGTGTCACGTGTGCTGTTGCTGCTACTCCTGGGGCCCCAGTTCTAAAGTCCCTGATGGGGCCGGGGGTAATAGCCTTCCCAGGCTTGTCTCCACAGGAAGGAGACCCTAGCGGACAGCTGCCTGTTACCTGGGGTTCTCAGGAGGAATGAGGCCTGGGCTTAGCAGTGCTGAGTGCCTGCTGAGCAGTATCTTTTCTGCCGCACAGGCCTCCTGATCACGTGCTACGTGGCGCACATTCCTCTGCCGGCTGGATACAGAGAAGAGATAACACGGTACCTGCGGTCTGTGCAGCTTCCTGATGGCGGCTGGGGCCTGTGAGTCTGCCCAACCCTGCGTCACTGCGTGTGTACGCATGCACGTGCACATCTGTTCTTATGTGGGAGATGCACCTGTCAAGGGGTGGGGTGACTGTAGCTCTGGCCCTGGGTGTGCGGGGAGAGCCTGTCAGGTGGGAGATGGGCTGCAGGCTATGTGCAGGCTGGGTCTGGGTTTCCCTGGGGCTCTCAGAATGGGCCTGTTCACTTTCCAGGCCTTGGTTTTGCAGCTCGTGTTGTAATGAGTTTCATGACTGATTGAGAGACTCCTGAGACCCATATACCACAGTGAAAACCGTTTGCTGTCATCACTAAGGCAGAAGAAAATTGTCCTTGACCCTGGGATGGCAGCAGGGAGAGGCAGGCCGGGCAGTTCTCCCCACGTTTCAGCCTGCCTTTCTGTGGTGTCGCTTGCTCTGGGAGCAGGGCCCTGTCCCAAGGTGGTCAACTGCCTGCCCACCTGGCTGTGGGGCCCTGGTGCTTCTTGCCCTGCAACCAGGACACGCGCCCCTCCTGGGCTGGCTAACTCCACACCACCAGCCTTCGTTACAGAACCCTAGGAGGACAGCTCAGCCCTGCTTGCCTCCTGGATGGGGTCGTGGGCATCTCGAGCTTGAGATCCCAGCTCTTTGCCGTCTGGGTCCTGGGACAGACCTGAGGTCTCACCAGTGCCTTCGCCTGCCCTGGCATGCTGCCTCTGGAGCTTGCTCTGTGGGCCATAGTGATATAGGGTCTGTTGTGGGCCACTGCCTGGGGTCATGTTGATTCAGGCATGGGAAGTAAACGGACAGGGACGGGAAGTTTTGCTGTGCTCTGCAGCATGCGGGATCTTAGTTCCCGCACTAGGGATCGAACTTGCGCCCCCTGCATTGGGAGCACGGAGTCTTAACCGCTGGACCGCCAGGAAAGTCACTTGAGAGCAGTTTTGGAACTGCTCAGTTGTCATGGAGGTGCAGGAGCTCTTACTGGAGAATGGGTGTTCTGGATGTTTCTCGTGTTGTTATGTCATTCTTGATTTGCTGAGGAAATTTAACGGAAGCGTTGCTTAATTTCTTACAAGTAATGGAAGACGTCATTTTCTCACCCGTCTCCTGCTCCTGTAGGCACATTGAGGACAAGTCCACGGTGTTTGGGACTGCGCTCAACTATGTGTCTTTGAGAATTCTGGGCGTGGGGCCTGACGATCCCGACCTGGTGCGAGCCCGGAATATTCTTCACAAGAAAGGTACACCCTGCATAGCACGTGCTACGTAATAAAGATTTCACGTTTCCTCAGCATAATGAGTGCTCGAAAATGGGAAATAGAAAGGTGCACCTGCACTTCACATACAGCAAAACACGTGAGCCAGGAGGGCGTCAAAAGCAGGAGCAGGAGGAAACTGTCTAACCTTGCCAGTAAATTTTTAAAACACAAATTAAGGTCGCCGTATAATTCTGTTTGTTTCACAAATGGGCAAGGACTCAGGAACAACACGCTCGTGCGTTGCTTGTGGGAGTGTTCCTTCCCAGAGGGCAGCCTGGCCGCACGAGAGTGGCAGGAGCTGGTGGAGCTCTGCCTGCACCCTCCACCCTCGCTCTCCTGTGTGTCCTGTAGGGCTCCTGGGGTGACTCCTCTGCCCTCGCCCTGGGGAGGCCCTTCCTCTCCTGCTCCTCCGAGGGTATTCGCTGCTCCTGTGCAGAGCCCGGTGCGTCTCGCCCGCCCGCCCTCCGCTCACAGACGCTCCCCAGGCTGCTCGCCCTCCGTGCTCTGTGCTCACACACAGCGGCTTCCCGTCAGCGCCTCGAAGCCCCTTCCCGCTTCAGGGCTCTGCACGTGCCGCTTTGTCTGCCTGGGCTGTCCCACCTGCCACCCAACCCCGCTGCCTCAGGGACTCCTGCTCACCCTTCGCCTGGCACCTTGCATGTCACTTCCTGACCTGCCACGTTGGGTGACACCTCCTGCTGCACTTTCTCATGAGCCTGCATTCTTCACACGTGTGTTGCTCTTGTAACGAATCCATCGTCAGCTTCTGGGCTCACTAGTGTGAGGTCCCAAGGCTGATTTCTGGTTCCTTGTCTGAGGAGGAATGTCTTCAGGCCACGCTTCCCTAGTAGCTTTGTGGGTCTTTGCCTTCTGCACACCTGGGTTCGGGGTGAGGCCTCCTTGTGAACCGTGTCCAGGATGGTTTTCCTGTGCTTGGGACCAGTGCTGCTGGGGGGGCTCCAACATGGGGCCACAAGCATCCCCACAGCCTCAGTGCAGATCCGTCTGCCGCGTGGGTGCAGTGCAGCGCAGGACAGCCAGGTGGACCCCAGGAGGGAGAAGGCCGAGCGTGCACGGTCAGCTCCCTCATCACTTCCAGGCCCGTGGGGACCCGGGCTGCTGTGTGCACCTGGGCCTCTCACCTTCCCAGCTGCTCCTTCCTGGGGGCAGGGGCCAGGCGGGCTTGTTCTGGGGAAGACGTCGGTTCCACCCAGCAGCCCTGGTGTTGGGTGGTCCCGAGTGGTTCTGGAGCCTGCTTCTTACGACAGGGAGAGGATCCTTAGCAGGCCTGCCTTTTGAAGGGGACCCGATTCCTGAGGGTCTCATGTTCACAGTCAGAGGCAGGTGATGGGGCCTGTTCTCTCCCCACAGGTGGCGCTGTGTTCATCCCCTCCTGGGGGAAGTTCTGGTTGGCTGTCCTGAACGTGTACAGCTGGGAAGGCCTCAACACTCTGTTCCCAGAAATGTGGTACGCTTCCCCATCTACGGTCACCACTCTCTTAGCGAGTAGAGTGACGCCGCCCTGGGTCACTTGCTGCCTGTTAGTCAGATGAGGGGCTGTCCGTTCAGTGGAGTGGGGTGGCGTTAGGCTCCTGGCAGAGCCCCTGCTTGGCTGAGTCCTACAGACTGTAGGAGAGGGTTCCCGCTTGGGCAGGAGGGAGGTGCCGTGGGGTTGGGCCATGTGGCAGGTGGATGGGGTCCTGCCTGCTGGTTACAGAACCTCCGGTGTGGGGCGTGACGCGCTGCCTTTGTTGCGTAGATGCCTGTGACTGTGTCTCGTTTTGGACATTTTGAGCATCTATAGAAATAAAGGAGGTGACAGCCCATGCAGCCCTCCCCAGCCCAGTGTTGGGCGTGCCGTGCTGACAGTCCCCCTTGTCTTTTTCGCTAGTGAATGTTAAAGTTGATCCCAGACATTCTGTTTCCCCTGTGAACTCTTCAGTGTGTGTTTTTAAAAGATAAGAATTTTCTTTCAACAGAACTACAATATTGCTTAAAAACTCAGCAAAATCAACATTAATTCCATATTGTGTGATACTTATAAGCCAGAGATTTTAAACATTTTGTGAATGTCTAATGAAACTTCTGGACATGTGTCCCGAATACATTCATATACATATAAGTACCCCAATCTCACCTTCAGGAGGTGAGGTCCCTGGAGCAGGGAGCTGTCAGGGAGGTTGGGGGGCCCTTGCGCTAGGGGACTTTGGTAGAGGAGAGGTGCGAGGTGAAGGGGCCAATCAGGAGATGACAGCAGGGGCCTGATGAAAGGGCCGACGGCCCAGCCTCACCGGGGCAGACCTGCCCAAGGCTGGCCACAATGGAAGGGGCGGGAAGTGGTCTGGGGCCATTCCAGCGTTCCTCACCGGTGGGCCTGCTGGCTGGACCTCGGACCTAGCCGGTGTGTAAGGAGCCGCAGAGGAAGGCGCTGAGCAGGCGCTGGGAGGGGTGTGGTGTCAGAGGCGGCTGTGGGGGACTGCATTGGCTGCATCCCCGCACCGCAGGGCCCAGGCCGTGGGTGCCGGGCCTCTCGGTAACTAGGGCACTGCTAGTCTTGGCGGAAGTTGTTTTGGAGGGCGTAGGTTGGAGTGTAAAGGGCAGGTGTGCAGGATGAGGGACCAGAGACCCTGAACCACTTCAGCTGCAGGAAAGCTGGAAACGTTACCCAAAATGTAGCAAACGCCCTTTAAGGTGAGTGGAGGAGCCCTCAAGAGAGTGAGGCCAGGGGTGGTGGGGCTGAGGACACCTGCCCAACCCTTACTCCTGGGAGCAGGGGAGGCGGGCTCACCTCCCTGTGGCCTCCACGTGGCCTCCCCTCTCACACGAGGACGGAGGCTGAAAGGGGCGGATGGAGGAAACAGCCCAGGCGCGCCCCTGCCTGGGAGGCTGGCAGAGCTGTGCTCACGTCAGGCTGCGTATCTGGGTGAAGCACAGCAGAGGTAACGATGAAAGACACAGGCCTTGAGAAGATGTGGCAGTCCTGAAGGTTTTTAGGTAAACTTTTTATTTTGCAATAGTTTTCAATTTCCAGAAAAGTTGCAAAGATAGTCCAGAGCGTTTCTGTAGACCTCTCACTCAGTATCTCCGTGATTAACGTTCTTGTTGCTGTGGCGCGTTTGTCACAACTGGGAACCCACAGGCAGTCCTCGCCATTTAGGAGCCAAGTCTCCTGGCTCTAGGAGGCACCTGGTGAGCCAGGAGAAGTTGTCGGCTTCTGTGGACCGTGCCCCTCGGGAGAACGGCTGTGCCCACTTGGGTTGGAGACAGCCGTCCACCCTGTGTTCCGGCTTGAAAGGGCCCTGGGCTGCAGTGGTGGGGGGGCCCTGCTGACACGCTGTCCCCCCAGGCTGTTTCCTGACTGGATGCCCGCGCACCCCTCCACCATCTGGTGCCACTGCCGGCAGGTGTACCTGCCTATGGCCTACTGCTACGGCACCCGGCTGAGCGCCGAGGAGGACCCGCTGGTCCAGAGCCTCCGCCAGGTGAGCCTGACCACGTACGCCCGCTCTCGGGGGGCCCACGGAGCCGAGAGCGCCACAGAGTGGAGCCCCCACCTCCTGTCCCTAAATGCCTGCTTGGGGGCTTGTGCAGTGCGGTGGGCTGCAGGGCACCTGTGAGCAAGGGCCAGGCCCCAGTGCGTCCCCGGGAAGCAGCGCTGACATGGGGCTTGGGGAGCAGGCTGCTCGTCGGGGCCCGCCCTCGGGCGGGCAGGCAGCGGAGGGGACGGGCAGGTCCGGGGCTGAGGCGCTGCCGCCCGCAGGAGCTCTACGTGGAGGACTACGGCCGCATCGACTGGCCGGCGCACAGGGACCGCGTGGCCCCCGATGAACTGTACACGCCGCACAGCTGGCTGCTCCGCGTGGTGCACGGTGGGTGCCCCCAGGGGCTGGCTGGGCCCCCCGGGGCTCGGTCGACACCTAAAGTGACAGGGAAAGCGGAGGGACACGGCCCCACGATGAGTCCTGGCGTCGGGGTCCTGCGGGGACAACGGGGCCGGCCGTGCACACCTCGTGTCCAGCAGACCCGCCTGGGGCTCGGGCTCCTGGACAGAGGTTTCGGAGCCCAGGGCCTTGAGGGGCCGGTGCTTCCTCCTCAGTGGGAGAGAAGGGGCGGGACCCCACCAGGCCCGTCTCCCGTGGGTCCTCCTGGCTGCTCAGCCGAGTGGCCTCCCCGCGGAGCCTGGCGGGTGCTGTGTGCGCAGGCGGCCTCGTTCCCCCTCGTTCATTCGTTCGTTCCCTCACTGGTCCTGCAGACGGGCCCTGGGGTGGGAGCCGGGACCTGCCCTGTCAGCCCTGGGAGGCAGCACGCTCTGCACGGCTGCGGGGGCCGCAGGGCGGCACCAGGATGCCAGGGAGGGGGCTGCACCAGCAGGCAAGGAGAGTGGGTGAGGGGGGTGGCAAGGGGGCGCCCAGAGACTGGCCGCCGTGGGCCGACCGCCCTGGGGGGTCTGTGCTGGGGCCGGACTCCTCTCCGTGTCTGGTGCCCGTTGACGCCCCCCTCCCTCGCAGTGATCCTCAACCTGTACGAGCGCCACCACAGCGCCAGCCTGCGGCAGCGGGCCATCCAGAAGCTGTACGAGCACATCGCAGCCGACGACCGCTTCACCAAGTACCTCAGCATCGGCCCGGTCAGCGCCCCTCGCCCACTGGGTGTCTGGGCCTGGGGTGGGCGAGGACTGGGGGCGGGTTGTCCAGAGGCCTGTGTCTGTGGAGCTGGGGGTGGGGGTCTCCCTGGAGGTGCGGTCTCCCACTGGAGGCTGCCACACCTTTACGTGGGACGTGGGCCTCTGATCCCCCAGGACCCCTGTGCTTGGCCCGCCCTCCCGTCCCACCGCCTGGTGTGTCTGGAGCACTGCTTCTTGCGGCTGCCTCCTGAGGTCTTTCTGGCCGGTGGGGTGGGCTGCTTTTCCTCCCCTGGTCCTCTCCCCTTCCCCACCCCTAATAACCCACCATTTGCCTTTCTCCTATGGGGTTTGCAGGACCAGGGTGCTTGCGTTCCACTCCTGATTCCTGTTGAGGCTGGTGGCTCGAGACTCGCTTCTCGGAACCTCTGGGCTCCTGACCCTGCTCTGCCCTGTGGGGCCGTGAGCCCGGGCGGCCAGTGCAGGGTCGGGAGGCTGGCCCGCAGCCTTAGGGCACTGGGTGCAGGAGGCAGCGCTGTAGCGAGCCTCGGGCGGCCGTGACTGTGGCCGCCGTGCTGGGTCAGCCCACGGCTTCTCTGTGTGAGCCCAGTGGGCGCAGTGTCCGTGAGCCCCACGCGTGACCCTGCTCCCAGGTGTTTTCGAGGCCGGGTGGTACCCGGGGGACGTCAACTGCCACCGCCCCACCGAGGGGCCAGTTGTTTCCCTTTCAGCACCAGGGGATTCTGCGTGGGCTCTGACCTAACGCTGCATAAAGCAAGTTAGAAATGCGCTGTAATCGGACCTTGGCCTAGGAGGTCCCGGGGTGGGAGGGCTGGGCCTCTAGAACATCTGCTCTGAGCAGTCAGGCCCTGCGCCGCTGGTCTCGCCTCCAAGTCGTTCCGTCTCTCCCGTGGCCCTCAGCCCTATCCTCTGTTCCCTGAGTTACCTCAGGCAGCTCAGGACACACCACAACCCACGTGCCCGCTCGGGTCCCCGCCTTGCCCGTCACCCTCGTGGCGGTTCTGCTCACTAGCTGGCTGGGCTCCCGTCACCTCTATGGGTCACCCTGTCTTTGCCCTGCTGCCGTCCCCCTCCCTCCTTGGCACATGTGCCTTGGCCCATTCCCACCTTTCCCAGGGCAGGGCTGCAGCCTGGTAGCAGTGAGTGCTTGGGAAAGTGGTTAGAACAGAAGGCCTGGCCTGCAGCAAGGCCGTGCTGGGGCCTCGCTGGGGTAGGGCTGCGGCCCTCAGGCCCGGGAACCCCGGCAGGTGTGGAGCAGAGCCCTGACAGGGCTGTCTCCTCCAGATCTCGAAAACCATCAACATGCTTGCGTGCTGGCACAGGGAAGGGCCGGCCTCCTCTGCCTTCCAGGAGCACTTGTCCAGGATTCCCGATTACCTCTGGTGAGTGTGGCGGGGAGGGCGTGGCCCTTGGGAAGGGCGTGGCTGAGAGCCTGAAGGCCAGCGTGTCCCATGCAGGGAATTCTGTGTTTGAGGGAGGCCTCTTCCCCTGGTGGGCCCTCCACACAGCTGGGTGGGGGGTGGGAGCTGTCCTCACGTGTCCCCTGCTGCTTGGGTGCATTGCTCTTGGGACACGGGCTCTGGGCCCCTGACTTACGGCTCTGCCCTGTGCTCCCTGACCTGGGCTCTTCTCCTCGCAGGCTGGGCCTCGATGGCATGAAAGTGCAGGTAAGGGCTGTAGGGCCACAGCTGCTTGTTTCCTTGCAACCGTTCCTGCCTTTTGGGTTTGTTAAGATCCCAAGTCACTCCTCCTGACATGTTCTGTCAGCGTGTGGGGAGTGGCTGCAGGTGCCCCTTGTCCCGCATCTGAGGGGCACCGCCGGGCACCTCCTGGGTGTGTGCTGTCTGGCAGGGATGCTGACAGGCCCTGGGGGGTGGTGGGAGAGCTGAGGGCCTGCAGCCTCACCATGGGAGCAGTCTGTACACCAAAGTCATTCAGAGCTGCAGCTCGGCGGGGGGACGAGGGCCACGGTGGTTCTCAGATGCCAGCCCAAGTGCTGCTGGACAGCTGATCTCACAGCTCGTATGCTGGGTCTGGTTAGTGGGGTCAGGACAGCAGCAGGATGTGGTCAGAGCAGAACCCGTGCCCTCTGCTGCCCCGAGCTGAGCATCCCAGAGGTACCCCCTTCAGAGTCCTGAGACGCACTCCCTGTGGCCCCTCTCCGCGTACACTGCACCTCTGTTTTGTACTGTTTGCTGGTTTCCAGTGTCTGGATGTTGTAGATGTTGTTCCCCCAGCTTACGTCCTGTGCGTGTCCCTGGGGGTGGGGCTCCTGGGTCACTGGGCAGCCTGGGCTGACCTGGTCCTGTCCCGGCTGCAGGGGCCCTGGGGTCAGCGAGCCAGGAGCTGTAGGGCTTTTGTCTCCTGTCACTCAGTGTGCAAATGTGGTGCCTCCAGCAATGTCCTTGCGTCACACTGAACTCTGGGCCCTTTGGGATGAGTGCACGTGGGCCCAGCCCCGCCCAGTGCAGACCCCCCCCCACCCAGGTGCCCTTGCCAAGCACACTTGAGCCCCACTTGCAGCTCCCTGGCCCCCACGCCGCCAGTCTCGTGTGAAAAGACTCCTGAAACACGTGAAGTGCAGGAGGGTGACGAGCCCTCATGTGGTCCCCACCCCCTTTGACACCTCCAGCCCTGGAGCTTACAAGGGCTTCTGGTTCTGGCAGAACTGCCGTGCCGTCCCCACTGGGTTCACGGCAGCCCCCGGTGGGGTTTTGCTGTGTGTTCACTGGTATCAGGATTCAATCCGGGAGGCTGATCCTTGATGTCACCTTTGTCCTACAATCTCCCGGTGCCCTTCTCTCCTGGGTCATTTGTTCCTAGCGTGTCTACCTTCTGCCTGCTCTGCAACCCAGATTTTCTGCAAACTGGCGGTTAGGCCCTGAGGCTTGATCCGGTTCAGGTCTTTTTGGCCAGGCGCTGTGTGTGTCCTTCCCACACATTGTCCCGCCAGGCTGCAGTGTCTCGTGTCCCTTAGTGCCACCGATTGGTCTGGGCTCCGTGCCAGTGGGTAAGCAGTGGAGGCCATGGCGGTGCTCATCCAAATCCTGGAAGTGCTCTGAGGAGCCCTGTCCTGGCTGGTGGCCTGGTGACGGCAGGTGGGGCTGCCTGACCCACGTCTCCTTGCAGGACCAGCTCCTCTCAGGGCCTCGTGGGCTTTAGGGGTACAGAGCCCAGAGCCTGGGGTGAGGAGTCGGCTGGGCTCCTACCTCTTTGTAGGAGCTGGTGGAAGCCCCTGCACCCTTCCTTGGCCCTCTAGGCACCCATCGGATCTGGGAAGTTGGGGTGGGGGTGGGAGGTGGCTGCTGTAATGCTGTTCCCTCTGCACAGGGTACCAATGGCTCGCAGATCTGGGACACCGCGTTCGCCATCCAGGCTCTGCTGGAGGTATGTGGCTCTGTCGCTCATTCTCCAGCCTCCGTCTGCCCTTCCCGTGTGTCCACCCCTGCATCCAACCGGACACGGCACCTGCCGGCCCTGACCCTTTGCTTACCTGGGCTCCGAGACAGTGGTCTTGCCTGGCAGCTCTAGGTGTGGGGCTGGCTTGAAGTCTTCAGGGGCAAGGAGCTTGTGAGGGCTGTTCCCGAGGTGACGAGGTGCTGGGCTCTTCTGTAAGGGGGAGTGGCTCCAGGCTCTTCTCAGTGCTCAAATTGCTCACTACGGATACTTTTGAGCACGTACTAGAGAGAAATAGGAGGGTGTTTTTATGCTGGTGGGAATGAGGTTGGCAGGATTTGGGGAGGAGTCTGGGCCACATGGGGGCCTGCCTTAGATGGGCAGGGACCCTGTGGGCACAGGCTGGGGCTGGGGCTAGGGTGGTGTGGACCATCTCTTCTGCTGTCGCTCCACCGTGTCTTTCTGACTTGGCGGCAGAAACCCGAGCGCCCCGAGACTTGGGTGGGTTTGCTCCTGGTTCCCAGTGGTGGCCGGGTATCACCAGGGTTGTCCAGGGACCAGCCACGCGTGCAGGCATGTGCCGGCTAGCGGCTCACCCCCTGCTCTTTCCCAGGCGGGTGCACAACACAGGCCAGAGTTTTCGTCCTGCCTGCAGAAGGCGCATGAGTATCTCCGGGTCTCGCAGGTGAGACCAGGCCTGGTCCGTGCCTCGCACAGGCGGGGTGCCCCTCCAGCCCAGGGCGTGCCCTGATTGTGGGTGGGGGCAGTGGGCCACGTGGGTGCTGCCTGGAGGGTTCCCACTGGCACTGGTGACCGAGAGGGCGGCGGCACTGGGTCCCCGCATGTCCTGCTGTGCTGGCCCCTCCCTGCCCGGTGTCTGCGTACTATGGTGGTGATGTGTTCCCTCCTGCCCCTTGGATGCTCACCAGGTCCCAGACAACCTCCCCGACTACCAGAAGTACTACCGCCAGATGAGCAAGGTACTGCGGCCAACCCTACGCACCCCGGTTAGCTGGGCCTTGCCCTCAAGGAGGGCTCTCTCCTCGGCTTCCTGTTCTGATAGAGGCACAGTGTGGGGTTCCACCGATGTACCCAAGATATTCCTGACTGAAGAGTTGTGCATAAATGCAGTAGCTGAGCTATGTGGGCTTCACCCCACCATGTCACACACTGTGTGCACTCAGCAGCACGTGCAGGCATTAAATAAGCTGTCAGAACATGAATGACAGTGATGAGGGGAGGAGTGGGGAGGGCAGTTCTTGCAGCGCGTGGGGGCGCGAACGTGGCCATGGTGCGTTCTCACAGCGGGTTGCTTGTGCCTGTCCCGCAGTAGAGCCTGAAGGCGGTGACGGGCAGAGGCTGCAGTCCTTGTGCTGGAAGTTGGAGGCCGTCCACGTGTGTGTGGCTTGGGGCTGTGGCTGTGCCTCCGCTGTGGATGGGCCTCGGCTCTGTGCAGGCGTGCGAGGCGCCATGGCCTGGGGTGGCCAGGTGTGGGCTTGGCCTCCACCCTTACAGCCCCACACTTTCCAGGGCGGCTTCTCCTTCAGCACACTGGACTGTGGCTGGATTGTTGCCGACTGCACTGCTGAGGCCTTGAAGTCCCTCCTTCTCCTGCAGGAAAAGTGTCCCTTTGTCACCAAGCACGTCCCACGAGAGCGGCTCTTCGATGCTGTCGCTGTGGTGAGGCTGCTGAGTGTGGGACTCTGGTCGCACAGCCGAGGGCGCTGTGCACGTGGAGTCTTGGCCATCCCACCACAGACCCTCTTAGCACACCCAAGTTTTGTCCGATTTTTACGACGGAGATCACATAGTTTGGTGGCGCACGTGTGCTTTATAAGTGGTAAGCATGCACGTGCCGGGGAGTGGTCCCGGGTGGTCACGGAGTACCTGGTTGATAAAGGTTGCAGCCCACTGTTCTGGGCGCCTGAGGGTCCTGGTTTAACATGAAAACCGGCTCCCTGTTTCCCATCCCTGCTCCTTGGTTCCTAGCCTTGGGGTGTTTCTAGAAAGCTGTGCCACAGCCTGTGGGCACTTGCATGTGCTCAGCGCATGGGCGAATTCTCAGGATGTTCCCTCTGGTTTTAGTTGCTGAGCATGAGAAACCCCGATGGAGGGTTTGCCACCTACGAGACCAAGCGTGGGGGACACCTTCTGGAGCTTCTGAACCCCTCGGAGATCTTCGGTGAGTGGTCGGCCAGTTGCCGCAGACTCAGGGGCCCCACGTGCCTGAGGCCGGATCTCCCGCCAGAGCCTGGAGCTCTTTCCCCTGGCGGGGGGCAGTGCCAACAAGTGTTCTGGCAGATGTGGGCGGATGCTCTAAGGAGCCCCCAGGCACCAGAGTGTTCCATGCTTCTCGACTTCGCAGGGTGCGGTGACCCTGGTTGTGGATAGAAAAGCTGCAGTCTGCCTCTCGGAGGTGGGTGGGATTCACACCGGCTCTCTGGCCCAAGCCTGGGCCGGCTCCTGCTCTGTCTTCCATAGAGGCCGGCCTGTCTCCTGAGTGCTCCTCATGGAGCCCACAGCTCCTCACAGGGAGGTGACAGTGGGGACCCGCTCGCCTGTGTCCTCCTGCTGCGTCTGTGTGCGCCCCTGTACCCTCCTTCCGGGTCTACATTTGTCAGGCTCCTGTAACTGGCAGATGTACTCCTGTGGAGGCCTTCTCAGGGTGGGGTGCAGCTCTGCTGTTGTGTGCTTCTCTTTTACCCTCCCACTGACCTGGCTGTCCTGCAGCACAGATGGGCCTCCGGGTCACCTGTGTAGGTGCCTCCCTCCCACCTGGTGGCCATGTCACCGGCTGGTCGCTGGTGACGCTTCCTCCTTTCCTTTGGAGGATGGTCAGGCTTGTGATGTGTTGTACAGGCTCTGCATTTTATGGCGTTCTCCTGTGTCACGGTTTGGCCTGAATTGCCAAATTGGGCAGCTGAGGTGAACTTCACATTCCTCACGCTTTCCTTTTCTTTCCCAGGGGACATCATGATTGACTACACATATGTGGAGTGCACCTCGGCTGTGATGCAGGCGCTGAAGCATTTCCACAAGCAGTTCCCAGACCACAGGGCCGGAGAGATCAGGTAAGGGCGGCCTTGGCACAGGGATGCTCAGTCACGCAGCATGGGGCCAAGAAATCAGGCAACCTTGATGTCATTGAGAGCAAGCCATTTGCTCACTTGGGGTGCTCAGGCCGGGGGCCCATCTCAGACAGGGGGCTCTGGAATAAAGCTCATTTAAAAATGGAAGAGGTTTCAGATGCTCCTGAATCCTGCTGTAGGCCCTGAAGTATATCAAATGTGTGTATTGAGGATCAGAGTAGCACAGTTATAACACAAAAATGAGTTAGTTTTTGCATCTTCTTAATAACATTAAAAGAAGACACATAAAGGTGTACCTAGGAGATACTGTGGGTTCAATTCCAGCCACTGCAAATGTCACAGTAATGTGAGTCACGTGAATTTTTGGTTTCCCAGGGCATATGAAAATTACGTTTACACTATATTGTCGTCTATTAAGTGTTCAATAGCATTATGTCTAAGAAAACGATGTACGTATCTTAATTAAAAATATTTTATTGCTAAAAAATATTAACCATCATCTGAGCCTTCAAGTCAAATTCTTTTTGTAATAGTAACATCAAAGATTACTGATCACAGATCACCATAATAGATATAATAATAATGAAAAAGTTTGAAATACTGTGAGAATTACCAAAATGTGATAGGGACATGAAGTGAGCAAATGCTGTTGGAACAATGGCACTGATAGCCTTGCTCGATGCAGCGTTGCCAAAAACCTTCAGTTTGTAAAAAACACAGTGTCTGTGAAGTGCTGTAAAGCAAAGCACAATAGAATGAGGTATGCCTGTACCCCCAGCTCCACCTGTGTCCAAATAATGGTAGTTTTTAAATAAACCTTTCCTGTTGAAGTCTGGCACGTGTTTAGAGAAGTACACAAACCATACATATAGCCCTTGGATTAATTATGAAGTGGACACACCCATGTGACCACGTCAGGCAAACACATTACCAGAAGCTCCCCTCCTGGTTCTCCTCTGCCCACTGTGATCCCAACGTGGAATCCCACGTCTGTCTCTCTCCACTGTCGAATGCAGATGCCACACTTTGTTTATGCGTGTGCTTGTCATATATCCTTCAGGGCCTCTCAGTGGGTTATTATGAATCATCCTGCTGTGAACAATCTCACACTTGTGTTTTGGGGCACAGAGGTTCCCATTTCTTGAGGATGTAGATGTGGACTTGCTGTGTTATGGGGCTTCTGTGCAGTTTTTGTAGATTTTCCTTCATCCTTGTATGATTCTGTTGTTTCATGGCTCTTGGTAAACCTGGTATAGATTCAGCTTGGTCATGATGTGCTTTACTTTTTATATATTGTTGGATTCAATTTGATAAGTATTTTGTTTAGGATTTTGTCAAAGGTTCATAAATAGCTAAAAGTAAAGCCAGTGAATCATTAGTAAAAATTTATCATGCACACACCACAAAGACAGTTTGCAAACCAGGAGTGCACAAACCAAAACATTGAATGAGGCTCGGGTATATATTGTTATAAAGAGCTTATATTGTGAGAAAGCAGTAACTGTTTATTCTTCACAGTGACTGGTTACAATATTAGAATTTTCAGTGATTACCTCGTATCAACCTTGGGAAGCAGTTCAAGTTTTCTTTATGATTTCCAGAGGTGTAAACAAGAAATGACCCAGGTCAAGTTAGTCTTGCAAAATAAGCTAAATTAGCCTTTGTTTGTATGATTAAACTGGTTTTGTCTGCTCAGGGAATTTTCGAGGCTGGGCTCTGGTTTTGATTTTAACAGTTCCCCCTTTTGGTCATTGTCTCAGCCGGCTGAGAGTATCACCAACCAATGTAGTGTTATTCTCTCTCTCCACCGTTGGTGTAGTCAGGCTGAAGAGTCACATATTTGCTGTTTTCATTAGTTGAATTGACGGATTGGAGGGCCATGTAGTCACCATCTTCGTCATTCATGTGGTTATTGCAAATTTCATCCAGTTGTCTGATCTGATGGATACCATTTGGTATGTGAGTGGCTGCCGGTAGGCATTTAAAACTGTTGCGAAATTAACGTGATGACTATAAAAAGAACAATAATCAAGATTGAGGGCTTCCCTGGTGGCGCAGTGGTTGAGAATCTGCCTGCTAATGCAGGGGACACGGGTTCGAGCCCTGGTCTGGGAAGATCCCACATGCCACGGAGCAGCTGGGCCCGTGAGCCACAATTGCTGAGCCTGCGCGTCTGGAGCCTGTGCCCCGCGACGGGAGGGGCCGCGATAGAGAAAGGCCCGCGCACCGCGATGAAGAGCGGTCCCCGCACCGCGATGAAGAGTGGCCCCCGCTTGCCGCAACTGGAGAAAGCCCTCGCACGAACCGAAGACCCAACACAGCCAAAAATAAATAAATAAATAAATAAATAAATAAGAAAATCCTTTAAAAAAAAAAAAAAAAAAAAAAGATTGAAAAATTTCCCAGAGCCCAAATTTAATCAATTAAATAAATCAAATGGGTTATAATTAGATTCGGGTATTACCTTTCTAAGTCAGTCTACAAAAACTTTAAAAGTTGTTTACGGAGGCGCACATGCTGTGTCAGCAATCACATGTCCTCTGTTCCTCAGGACAGGATGCACCTTGGGTGTTTACTTCAGGAGGCAGCATCGTAGTTGTCTTTCCACCTAAATTAGACCTCTATATGATCTGTGCAATCAGGTAATTCAATGAGAGGCATTTCTATGGAAACAAAAGAAAAACAATGGTAAATAATTCAAGCAAATTATAAATTCAGTTTCTGAGTTTGGAGAGCAGCTAGTTGAGATGATTTCTAGATGCTGGGTTCTAAGCATCTTCAGATGCAGTGAGGACAAGTGTGGCAATTAGACAGATTTTCCTGGTTTTCAGTGTGAATGTCTCTGGTGATCTTTCTGAGTGGCCACACAGCAACAGGCATGAGGATCGTCCTCACATGAGCTGTTGAAGTGTGTATCAAGTTGTCCAGCTTTTGCTTGCAGGGCTTCGGGAAAAGGGCAGTTTTAGTTTCATAGTGATTCAAAAATCAAAAGAGTGGAAGAAAATTGTAAATGTTAGTTTCTCCAAACTAGCCACATATTGGAGGAAATCAGAAGAATTCAGGATTCAGTCCAGTTTACACTTAGAAAACAAACTTAAAAGACAATTAATGGTACTAGAATCTGATGTACATAAAGGTGTATTATTGAAACATAATTTTTCTCTTTATAATCACCTCCATTTCTATCAAAGATAACCGAGTCTAATTTCGATAAACTTGGCCTGATTATTTATATAAGTGCAGCAGGAATAGCGACTGACCATATAGGCTCTTTAAAATCTGTTTCGTTGGAACTTTTCACGAGGAATCTCATATTGGATCTTTAAAGTCTCTTTAGGCTAAGAGGCCAAGACAAGGACTTGTCCAGTTGTGTCCTGTTACAAGAACAGATTCTTACTTAACTTTTACAAATATGTATTGTTATGAAAAATAAGAATATTTAATAGGAGTTTCAGAATTCTTGAGGGACCAGGTAGGGAGAAAAAGATAAATGTTTATTAAATTGCTGTAAGTTGTAGACAGCTTAAAAGAGGAGAAAAAGGGTCCTTTAATTTTGGAAAATAGAACGCTAAAGAATGAGCAGTTATCAGAAGCCTACATTCTAGAGTACTTGTGAGGGCCTTTTCCATGAATCTCTTTGAAGATGAAGCACTTTTGCAGGAACATGTTTGCAAAAGCATCAGAGTAAAATAATAACTGTTTGCAAGTGACAAACAATAGCTATTTGTAAATGAAAAGAGTTGGAATTATATCAGGGCATACCAGATTTTTGGGAATTTCATATGATTTCTGGAATATTTGTTTTATTTACTTATTTTTCAATAAATTTATTTATTTATTTATTTATTTATGGTTGTGTTGGGTCTTTGTTGCTGCGCACAGGCTTTCTCTAGTTGCGGCGAGCAGGGGCTACTCTTCATTGCAGTGTGCAGGCTTCTCTTTGTGCTGGCTTCTCTTGTGGAGCACGATCTCTAGGCACATGGGCTTCAGTAGTTGTGGCACGTGGGCTCAGTAGTTGTGGCTCATGGGCTCTAGAGTGCAAGCTCAGTAGTTGTGGCGCACGGGCTCAGTTGCTTCGCGGCATGTGGGATCTTCCTGGACCAGGGCTCGAACCCGTGTCCCCTGCATTGGCAGGCAGATTCTTAACCACTGTGCCACCAGGGAAGTCCTGGAATATTTATTAATAATTTCCACGTAAATATTTCCTAAAAAAAGTTCAGCATCACTTCTTATTTGAAAATGCTTCCCATGAAATTTAACACATATGAAAAGTTACATAGTTGTAAAAAAGCGTGTCTGTTTTAATAGAGAAGACTCAGTTTTCTTAAGTAATCAAAGACCTGATAAAGACAAATCATAGAATCTTAGTTTTCTAGACATATTACATTAAAGGTAAAGAAAAACATTTGTTTACCCTTTCTTATTAAGAGCAGACCAATAATCTAAGAAAACTATCCTTTTAATAGAGAAAAGCAAATTCTAATTTCGTACCAGTGTAATTTTTTTTTTTTTTAATTTATATTTGGCTGCGTTGGGTCTTTGTTGCTGCGTGTGGGCTTTTTCTAGTTGCAGTGAGCGGGGGCTGCTCTTCATTGCGGTGCGCGGGCTTCTCATTGTGGTGGCATCTCTTGTTGTGGAGCATGGGCTCTAGGCACTCGGGCTTTGGTAGTTGTGGCACACGGGCTCAGTAGTTGTGGCTCACGGGCTCCAGAGCACAGGCTCAGTAGTTGTGACGCACGGGCTTAGTTGCTCCACGGCACGTGGGATCTTCCCGGACCAGGGCTCTAACCCGTGTCCCCTGCATTGGCAGGCGGATTCTTAACCACCACTGAGCCACCAGGGAAGTCCCAGAACCAGTGTAATTTTGATATTAAAATTCTTCCCTGGGGCTTCCCTGGTGGCGCAGTGGTTAGGAATCCCCCTGCCAATGCAGGGAACACGGGTTCGAGCCCTGGTCCGGGAGGATCCCACATGCCGTGGAGCAACTGGGCCCGTGCACCACAGCTACTGAGGCTGCGCTCTAGAGCCTGTGCTCCGCAACGAGAGAGGCCACTGCGATGGGAAGACCGCGCACTGCGACAAGGTGTGGCCCCCTATAGCCGCAAGTAGAGAAAGCCCTCGCACAGCAACGAGGACCCAACACAGCCAAAAATAAATTAAAACAACAACAACAACAAAAAACAACAACAACAACAAAATTCTTCCTTGTTTAAAAACTTGTATAAATCCATTGCAGTCTTAGTCAATGTGACTGCACATAAAATTCCTTTCTCAAGATTCCTTTTCTATAAACCTACAACTTTTTATATCCATTCAGGTTTTGTCCTGTCTTTTTCCTTTCTTATTCTGGAACAATCGTTTTACTTAGAAAAAAATTACTTTCTTTTTTTCCTTCAACAAAAATGCATCCTTATTCCTCATACCTTCTCTTTTTAAAAAATATTTATTTATTTATTTGGTTGCACTGGGTCTTAGTTGCAGCTCCCTGGGTCCTTAGTTGCGGCAGGCAAGCTCCTTAGTTGTGGCATGCAAACTTCCAGTTGTGGCATGCATGTGAGATCTAGTTCCCTGACCAGGAATCGAACCCGGGCCCCCTGCATTGGGAGCGTGGAGTCTTAGCCACTGCGCCACCAGGGAAGTCCCCCCTCATACCTTCTACTGAAAACACACATCCAACTTTTCATATATAGTCATTTTCTTTTATCTGTATTTTCTAGTAGTTTTGTAAACAAACAAACCTTAGCTCTTTTATGAATCAGTTTTGGCAAGGGAACTTCTATAGCAGTCTGTATTTTTTTTAAAAAGCCTCTTTTTAAAAAAAATGCTGATTTTTCAACTTTATTACTTCAAATGTTATTTTCTCAATTTCAAAAACTTACAAAGCTTACCTAGAGAAAAAATGATGCAAGGAAGTTGTTACAGAATAATGACACATTCACTCTTAGAGGATAGCATAATTGCCTGTGAATGACATTAAATGAATATAAATTCTTTCTACATAATACAGTTAAAATAAAATATATGCTTTCTGGAAATTACATTATGAGATTCTCTGGTGTCTACAGGTTCATCCCAATGTTGCTCTACTAGACTGGGAAGCATAGAACAGGCAGGGGCTACAGGATCCTCACGTCACTGCTGAAGAGGGTTGCTCTTTGTTGAGTAGGCAGAATAAAGATTTGAAGGATGGAGAACAACCTCTAAACTGATGGCTGAGCTATAACTGTATGGGAAAACGCCACCAGAATTCCCAGGCTTGCAAGTAGTTACAAGATTGCTCCCTGGCTGCAATCTGAAAAGGCAAGGCAGCAAAGCCTGAGCCTGTCAGAGAGGTTGCAGCCTGGCCTTGAGGAGCCATCGCTGTGTGTACAGGGCAGAAAGGGTGGCTGTGGTCGGGCCGGCCTGTCCCGCTGGCTGCGCGGTGCTTCTGCTGCTCGGTTTGCCGTCGCGTAGGAGTGGCCGTTTTCCAGCATGATGGGCCATTCCTTAGTGAGAGACGCAGTGTATATCGTGCCCATACCTTTGTGTATAAAACCGTACAACTAACTGAGACAGCAGTGTAATAAATGGACACGTATTTCTTATCTTCAGTATATGGCATGCGTGCATCCTATTTTGTACTTTTTGAAACTATTGCTTACATACAGATAATAAATGAACTATTAATAAATGTATCTATAAGGTATAGCTAAAATTAAAGATGTATACTATCCCTTTATATAGGTATAAATAATATGTATATTTTCAATTTAAATAAACGTTAATCATAATTCACCAATGGTCTACGACCGGTGTTTGAAAAATAAGAAGTTGCAGTAAATCCTCCCACAGAGGAGAAAGCTCTCTTCGATGGGTGCTTAGATAAATGATTTTCAGGCTTTCTCTTTTTTTAAAAAAAATTATTTATTTATTTATTTATTTTTGGCTGTGTTGGGTCTTCGTTTCTGTGCGAGGGCCCTCCCTAGCTGCTGCGAGCGGGGGCCACTCTTCATCGCGGTGCGCGGGCCTCTCACTATCACGGCCTCTCTTGTTGCGGAGCACAGGCTCCAGACGCGCAATTGTGGCTCACGGACCTAGCTGCTCCGCGGCATGTGGGATCTTCCCAGACCAGGGCTCGAACCCGTGTCCCCTGCATTGGCAGGCAGATTCTCAACCACTGCACCACCAGGGAAGCCCCAGGCTTTCTTTTTAAATGTACACTTAAGTTTATATGTAAGTTTTGATGTGTCATTCAGTTAAAAGCATTTTCTATTTCTATTGTGAGTTTTCTGGCCCATGAGTTATTTAGGAGCATGTTGCTTTATTTCCCAAAACAATTGGAGGAGTATCCAGTCATGTTTTTGCTGGTTTCAGTCTGTTCTGGCAGGAGGTGCAGCCACAAGGGGGCACTAGCGGGCACTGTGTCTAGTCTTCCTTTTGTCACCCAGGCCAGGCTGGTCCCTTGGCTGTGTGCTGTGTGTGTGATCTGGGGTCCTTTCCTCTGGCCACCTTGTCCTCAGAGATGCCCTCACAGGATTGACCTTCCTTCTTAATCATCTTTTTAAGAATTATTATAATAAAAGTAAAGCATGCTCTTTGAAGGAGACTTGGCCGATACACAAAAGCACCAGGAAGAAAGCCAGCTGCCGTTCCTCACCCCTGAGAAGAGGGCGTTCTGACTGTTTGATCTCCACCGTGCACCTTTCACGTAACTGGCTCTGTTTACTCTGAGGTTCCTGAAAGCAGGTGATAACTTCCCTTGTCATTTGGCATTCTCCTCCAACATGAGTTGTAATGGTTATTTCTGAATTGTCATTGCTGTTTTCCAGCTTTTCCCCATTTTAACCTGAACCAGTATCCTCTTGTTAAATCTTTGTTCAGGGCCATTATTCTTCCCTAGAGCCGTGTGGGCTTGGAGTCAGCCTGTCTGGGTGGATGCCCCTGACCCTGCCCCTTCTCTGCCTGAGATCCTGGTCCAGTCACTTCACCCCCCTGCCCAGGCTCCCCCTGCCACGTGCGGCAGTCGTACAGCCTCATGGAACTGGCGGGATTGAGATACCACACGAAAGCACTGGGAGATTGGCATGTGATAAGCACAGAATAACTGTTGTTATTGTGTAAAAACTCCTGCTTTGGAAGGTAAATTATGATAGTTTTCTGGTGGATTTACTTCATTTGTATTTCTTTGGAGATTACTGAGCTAAAATATTCGTTGCAGACATTTATAGGTCATTTCTGTTTCTTCTTTCACATATGAATTGCCATTCATACCCTTTCCAACTTTGTTGCTGGGATGATTTTTCTTCTTGCCTTACATGTTTATTAAGCACAATAAGTAATTCTTTATCTTATGTTACAGATATTTTCCCCCAATTACTTGATTATTTTTACCTCTAGAGAGTTTGAACATAAGTTTTTATTTTTTGAACAAATATATTAACTTGTTATATTAAAATTTTTAATTTATCCAGGAGTGTTTTTAGGTATAGTTTGAGGGTGTCAGTTACTCTAGTAATACATATATGGGATATTCCATTTTACTAGATTGACTTGAAATTCTTCATTAACTTCAAACTTATAAGAAAGTTATAAAAGAAGTAAAAAGCACTCCTATTTACCTCTTCCAACTACTGCTCAGTTGTTAATGTCAACTTTAATAATATAATAGCCAGTTAATTAACCAGCAAAAGTGAGTTTATTCAGAATAGCCAGAGGAATTGCAACTCGGGACATGCGAACTGTGACAGATCTCAGGAAAATCCAGAGAATAAGAAAGGGAACTTGCTTGTATAGGGGCTGTGATAACCAAAGAGTCTGTTGGAGGGGTTGGGGATCCAGAGTATGAAGGCTTCCCATTGATGGGCTGCTGCCGTCTCTGGCTGGGCTGTCGTGGGAAAGAGAGTTTTCTTCTTCCTGCTGGATAGTGAGCAGGGACACCTTCCTGCCCGAGATGTGGAGGGACATTTTTTCCTGTTTGGGGTAATTGATGATGCCTGGTGGGCCTGAGCACTTCCCTTACAGGCCTGTCTTGACTCCAGCTTTAGGTGAAGCTTCTTTAATTAATTCCACTTTAACATTTTACTGTATTTCCTTCATCATACTCCCTCCCATATATGTTTTTTCTTGAACCATTTGAAAGTAAATTGCAAATGTGATTACCTTAATCCCTAAATACTTTAGTATTTTTTAAAAATAAACTTATTTATTTATTTATTTATTTATTTATGGCTGTGTTGGGTCTTTGTTGCTGTGCGAGGGCTTTCTCTAGTTGCGGTGAGCGGGGCCTACTCTTCGTTGCAGTGCGCGGGCTTCTCATTGTCGTGGCTTCTTTTAGTATTTTTTTTAATGAGGATATTCTCTTAGGTAAATATGAGTCACAATATTAATATTGGTATAATACCATTATTTAATCTGTAGAACTTATTTCAATTGTCGTAGTTGTACCAGTGGTGTGGATTATAGAAACATTTTTCCTCAAGGTCTAATCCAGGGTCATTGTATTTAGTTGTCATGTATTAGTTCTTTAACCTGGAACAATTCTTTAGTCTTTCCTTGTGTTTGATGACTGACATTTTTGAGGCATATGGCAAGTTATTTTGTAGAATGTCCTCAATGTATGTTTTTCTGTGTTTGCCCATGACAAGATTCAGGTGATAAAAGTAAACATTTTTGTCGGGAAAGTAACAAAAGTGATGGGGCTTCTCAGTGCATCATATTAGGAAGCGTGTGTCAACACTGACCGCTTGATTAAGGAGATGGCCACTTGTTTTCCCCACTGTAAAGTTAATATTTTTTTCTTTATGGGAGAAAGTTTTTTTTTTTTTAATTTTTGAAATTTTATTTTATTTATTTTTTTATACAGCAGGTTCTTATTAGTCATCAATTTTATACACATCAGTGTATACAGGTCAATCCCAATCGCCCAATTCATCACACCACCATCCCCACCCCCCCCACGGCTTTCCCCCCTTGATGTCCATACGTTTGTTCTCTACATCTGTGTCTCAACTTCTGCCTGGCAAACCGGTTCATCTGTACCATTTTTCTAGGTTCCACATACATGTGTTAATATACAATATTTGTTTTTCTCCTTCTGACTTACTTCACTCTGTATGACAGTCTCTAGATCCATCCACGTCTCAACAAATGACCCAATTTCGTTCCTTTTTATGGCCGAGTAATATTCCATTGTATATATGTACCACAACTTCTTTATCCATTCGTCTGTCGATGGGCATTTAGGTTGCTTCCATGACCTGGCTATTGTAAATAGTGCTGCAATGAACATTGGGGTGCATGTGTCTTTTTGAATTATGGTTTTCTCTGGGTATATGCCCAGTAGTGGGATTGCTGGATCATATGGTAATTCTAATTTTAGTTTTTTAAGGAACCTCCATACTGTTCTCCATAGTGGCTGTATCAATTTACATTCCCACCAACAGTGCAAGAGGGTTCCCTTTTCTCCACACCCTCTCCAGCATTTGTTGTTTGTAGATTTTCTGATGATGCCCATTCTAACTGGTGTGAGGTGATACCTCATTGTAGTTTTGATTTGCACTTCTCTAATAATTAGTGATGTTGAGCAGCTTTTCATGTGCTTCTTGGCCATCTGTATGTCTTCTTTGGAGAAATGTCTATTTAGGTCTTCTGCCCATTTTTGGAGTAGGTTGTTTGTTTCTTTAATATTGAGCTGCATGAGCTGTTTATATGTTTTGGAGATCAATCCTTTGTCTGTTGATTTGTTCACAAATATTTTCTCCCATTCTGAGGGTTGTCTTTTCGTCTTGTTTATGGTTTCCTTTGCTGTGCAAAAGCTTTTAAGTTTCATTAAGTCCCATTTGTTTACTTTTGTTTTTATTTCTATTACTCTAGGAGGTGGATCAAAAAAGATCTTGCTGTGATTTATGGCAAAGAGTGTTCTTCCTATGTTTTCCTCTTAAGAGTTTTATAGTGTCTGGTCTTACATTTAGGTCTCAAATCCATTTTGAGTTTATTTTTGTGTATGGTGTTAGGGAGTGTTCTAATTTCATTCCTTTACATGTAGCTGTCCAGTTTTCCCAGCACCACTTATTGAAGAGACTGTCTTTTCTCCATTGAATTTCCTTGCCTCCTTTGTCATAGATTAATTGACCATAGGTGTGTGGGTTTATCTCTGTGCTTTCTATCCTGTTCCATTGATCTATGTTTCTGTTTTTGTGCCAGTACCATATTGTCTTGATTACTGTAGCTTTGTAGTATAGTCTGAAGTCAGAGAGTCTGATTCCTCCCACTCCGTTTTTTCCCTCAAGACTGCTTTGGCTATTCGGGGTCTTTTGTGTCTCCATACAAATTTTAAGATTTTTTTTGTTCTAGTTCCGTAAAAAAATGCCATTGGTAATTTGATAGGGATTGCATTGAATCTGTAGATTGCTTTGGGTTGTATAGTCATTTTCACAGTGTTGATTCTTCCAGTCCAAGAACATGGTATATCTCTCCATCTGTTTGTATCATCTTTAATTTCTTTCATCAGTGTCTTATAGTTTTCTGCATACAGGTCTTTTGTCTCTGTAGGTAGGTTTATTCCTGGGTATTTTATTCTTTTTGTTGCAGTGGTAAATGGGAGTGTTTCCTTAATTTCTCTTTCAGATTTTTCATCATTAGTGTATTTGAATGCAAGAGATTTCTGTGCATTAATTTTGTATCCTGCAACTTTACCAAAATCATTGATTAGCTCTAGTAGTTTTCTGGTGGCATTTTTAGGGTTCTCTATATATAATATCATGTCATCTGCAAACAGTGACAGTTTTACTTCTTTTCCAATTTGTATTCCTTTTATTTCTTCTTCTTCTCTGATTGCCATGGCTAGGACTTCCAAAACTTGAGAAGAAAGTGTAATCTGCTGTTTTTGGATGGAATGTGCTATAAATATCAATTAAATCTATCAATTAAATCTATCTATCAATTAAATCTATCTATCAATTAAATCTATAAATATCAATTAAATCTAAGTGGGTCTCTTGTAGACAGCATATAGATGGGTCTTGTTTTTGTATCCATTCAGCAAGCCTGTGTCTTTTGGTTGGAGCATTAATCCATTCACGTTTAAGGTAATTATCAATATGTTATGTTCCTACTACCAGTTTCTTAATTGTTTTGGGTTTGTTTTTGTAGGTCCTTTTCTTCTCTTGTGTTTCCCACTTAGAGAAGTTCCTTTAGCATTTGTTGTAGAGCTGGTTTGGTGGTGCTGAATTCTCTTAGCTTTTGCTTGTCTGTAAAGCTTTTGATTTTTTGATTTTTTGATTTCTCCATCGAATCTGAATGAGATCCGTGCTAGGTAGAGTAGTCTTGGTTGTAGGTTATTCCCTTTCATCACTTTAAGTATGTCATGCCACTCCCTTCTGGCTTGTAGAGTTTCTGCTGAGAAATCAGCTGTTAACCTTATGGGAGTTCCCTTGTATGTTATTTGTCGTTTTTCCCTTGCTGCTTTCAATAATTTTTCTTTGTCTTTAATTTTTGCCACTTTGATTACTATGTGTCTCGGCGTGTTTCTCCTTGGGTTTATCCTGTATGGGACTCGCTGCACTTCCTGGACCTGGGTGGCTATTTCCTTTCCCATGTTAGGGAAGTTTTTGACTATAATCTCTTCAAATATTTTCTCTGGTCCTTTCTCTCTTCTCCGTCTGGGACCCCTATAATGCGAATGTTGTTGTGTTTAACGTTGTCCCAGAGGTCTCTCAGGCTGTCTTCATTTCTTTTCATTGTTTTTTCTTTATTCTGTTCTGCAGCAGTGAATTCCACCATTCTGTCTTCCAGGTCACTTATCCGTTCTTCTGCCTCAGTTATTCTGCTATTGATTCCTTCTAGTGTTTTCATTTCAGTTATTGTATTGTTCATCTCTGTTTGTTTGTTCTTTAATTCTTCTAGGTCTTTGTTAAACATTTCTTGCATCTTCTCGATCTTTGCCTCCATTCTTTTTCCGAGGTCCTGAATCATCTTCACTATCATTATTCTGAATTCTTTTTCTGGAAGGTTGCCTATCTCCACTTCATTTAGTCGTTTTTCTGGGGTTTTATCTTGTTCCTTCATCTGGTACATAGCCCTCTGCCTTTTCATCTTGTCTATCTTTCTGTGAATGTGGTTTTTGTTCCACAGGCTGCAGGATTGTAGTTCTTCTTGCTTCTGCTGTCTGCCCTCTCGGGGAGAAGGTTTTAAACTATGTAAATATCCTGTTTCTCATCAAACTTCTACCCATTAGTTTTAGCACCTGATGATGATTCTTGCTTGCATCAGTTATTCATATAACGATTGCAAAATTGTCATTCCTTTCATATGTATTAGTTGGTGTTCTATTAAAAGCTTTGCTTTGCCCCTGTTTACTTATTTGCTTATTTGTTAGTGTGGACTCACGGATTCTTATGCTACTGATTTTTTTTTCTTGTGTTAAAATACATGTAACATAAAATTTACTATCTTAGCCATTTTTAAGTGTACAATCCAGTGGTGTTAAATACATTCACATTGTTGTGCAACCATCACCACCATCCATCCCCATAACTCTTTTCATCTTGTAAAACTGATACCCGTTGAACAATAACTCCCATTTCCCGACTCTTCCCAGCCCCTGGCAACCACTATTCTATTTTCTGTCTCTGTGATTTTGACTACTCTAAGTACTGTGTGTAAGTGGAATCATATAATATTTGTCTTTTCGTGTCTGGCTTATTTCGCTGAGAGTAATATCCTCAAGTTTCATGCACGTTATAGCAGGTATTATTAGTTCTTCATTCCATTTAAAAGCTGAATAATATTCCACTGTATGGATGAAGCACATTTTGCTTATCCGTTCATCTATGGTCGACACTTAGGTTGCTTCCACATTTTAGCCATTGTGAGTAATGCTACTGTGAATAGCATTTAAATCCCCTGAAAGTCAACTTCAGCCAGAAGGGCAGGGGCTGGAACAGTTGGGGGCAGGTGCAGCAGCCGTGGCCTCCTGCCTCTCTGCCTACTCCTCTGTGATCAGAAGCATCATTCAGAGCAGATTCCCAGTTTTTGGAGGATAGGGTCCTTTTTGCCCACCCTAGGTCCTGCAGAATGCTGGAGTTGCAAGCCTTCAACAGTCTGCAGTCTGCAGACTTCCAGAATAGTTACATCGGGCACATTCTGCCTGTGCAGTAGTTGTCCAGGTGGGACAGGGGTTCCCAGTGCTGCCTGTTCTGCCATCTTTCCAGGAGCCTCTTCAATTGATTTTGATATTGATCTTATAGCTAGACAATCTGCTAAACTTAAAAAAATTAATACACTTTGTCTTATGAGCAGTTTTAGGTTTACAGAAAGATGGCATAGGGAGTTCCTGTTTAGCCATTTCGCTCCCCCTCCCACCCCATTTCCCCTGTTATTAATATCTTGCATTAATTTGGTACTTTTTAAATACAATCGATGAGCCAATATTGATACATTATTATCATCCAAAGTCCATAGTTTACGTTCAGATTCACTCTTTGTGTTGTACGTTCCGTGGGTTTTGACAAATGTATACAACATGTGTCCATCATTACTCTATATCATACAGAATAGTTTCACTGCTCTTAAAATCCTCCATGATCCGCCTATTCGTGCTCCCCCCTCACCCATCCCCTGGGAACCACTCCAGAATGTCATATAGTTAGAATCATACAGTCTGTAGCCTTTTCAGATTGGCTTCTTTCACTTAGTAATATGCATGTAAAGTTTCTTCATATCTTCATGTACCAGTTTGTTTATCCATTGCCTATTGAAGGACATCTTGGTTGCTTCCAAGTTTTAGCACTATGAATAAACCTGCTATAAATTATTCCTGTGCAGGTTTTTGTGTGGACATGTTTTCAGCTCATTTGAGTAAATACCAAAGAGCATATGGTTGGCTCATATGGTAAGAGAATATTAGTTTTGTAAGATACCGTCAAACTGTCTTCCAAAGTGGCTGCACCATTCTGCATTCCCACCAGCAGTGAATGAGAGTTCCTGTTGCTCCACATCCTCGCCAGCATTTGGTGCTGTCAGTGTTCCGGATTTTGGCCATTCTGATAGGTGTGTAGTGGTATCTCATTGTTTTAATTTGTGATTTCCTAATGACGTATAATGCTGAACATCTTTTCATGTATCTGTTTGCCGTGTGTATATCTTTGGTGAGGTGTGTATTCAGATCTTTTGCACATTTAAAATGTGTGTTGTTGTCTTACTGTTGAGTTTTAGAAGTACCTTGTATATTTTAAATAGCAACCCTTTGTCAGCTATGTATTTTACAAAGATTTTCTGTCAGTCTGTGGCAAGCTCAGGTCTGGCTGCTCTCTGCTCAAAAGCCAATACTTGAGAGGCAAGTGTTGGTAGAAAGGAAAGGTTGCTTTAATCAGAAGGCTGGCAATGTGGGGAGAAGGTGGGCTCATGTCCCCCGAATCAACTCCAAAGATTCTGCTCAGCCCTGACAGATTTTAAAGGGGAAAAAGGGAAAGAATCTCAGTGAACCGTCAAGGCAGGAGGTCAAGCTCTGTGTCCTCTCCTTGCGTGCAGGCTGGCTGACTCCTCATGAGCTTTCTTCAGATGTTGTCTTGCCCACGCGGCCTGCCTGCAGGATTGCTAAGGGGGCTGCTGGGGGTAGACAGCTAGTCACTCTTTAACTGCTCAGTTCTTAATTCCTACTTCTTTTCGTCTAGGGAAAGGACCGACAGGTTAGGCAAGGCATGGTGTGCATTCAGTAGAGCATGAGTCAGGAGTTAGGTTGAATGTCACCTAGTGACCTGATTTCTGTAAGGTTTGAGGGCAACAGAAATGGGCAAACAGGAAAGGGGCAAAAGAGCTCCTTACACTTTCATTCTGTCGACAATGTCTTCTGCAGAGCTGGAGTTTTTCATTTTAATGAAGTACAGCCTATCAGTGTTTTCTTTCATAGATTGTGATTGGAGTGTTATATCTAAGAAGTTATCACCAAACCCAAGGTCACCTAGAGTTTCTCCTATGTTTATGTTCTAGGAGTTTTATAGTCTTGTGTTTTACATGAAAACACAAAGTCTATGATTCATTCTGAGTTAATTTTTGTGAAGGGTGTAAGGTCTGTATGTAGATATATTCATGTTTTATGTGATGTTCGGTGTTCTATTACCATTTGTCACAGAGACTCTCCTTTCTGCATTGGATTGCCTTTGCTCCTTTGCCAACGATTACTTGACTGTATTTGTGTGGGTCTGTTTCTGGGCTGTCTATTCTGCTCCATTGATCTATCTGTGTATTCTTTCACTGATACCACACAGTCCTGATGACCGTAGCTTTACAGTTAAGTCGGGTAGTGTCAGTCTTCCAACTTTATTTCCGTTAAATAGTGTGTTTTCTATTCTGGTTCTTTTGCCTCTGCATAAAACTTTGGAATCTGTTGATATCTATGAAATGATTTGCTGAAATTTTGATTGAGATTGTGTTGCATATATAGATCAAGTTGGGAAGATCTTTTGATTCTTTATCATAATTTTATAGTTTCCCTCTTATAGATCTTGTATATATTTTTTTCGATTTATACCTAAGTATTTAAAAATTTTTTTGGTGCTAACATAATTGGTATTGTGATTTTAATTTCAGAATCTAATTGTTCATTGCTGGTAGGAAAACAGTTGTCTTTTGTATATTAACCTTCTATCCTGCAACGTTGCTGTAATTGCTTAGTAGTTCCAGGAGTTTTTTGGTCGGTTCTTTGGGATTTTCTACATAGATAATCATGTAATCTGTGAACAAAGACAGTTTTATTTCTTCTTCCCCAATATGTATACCTTTTATTTCCTTGTCTTATCCTATTACATTAGCTAGGACTTCCAGTATGAAGTTGAATACAAGTGGTGAGAGTAGACATTCGTGTTCCTGATTCAGCAGGAAAGCATCTAGTTTTTCTCACCATTAAGTATGATGTTAGCTGTGGGTTTTTTGTGGCTGCTCTTTATCAAGTTGAGGAACTTCCCCTCTGTTCCTAGTTTGCTGAAAGTTTTCTTTTTTTTTTTTTTTATCATGAATAGGTGTTAGATTTTGTCAAATATTTCTTCTACAGCTATTGATATGATCATGTGATTTTTTTTCTTCTTTAGAAAAGAAGTTGATTTGATAGATTGCATTTTTGAATGTTCAACCAGCCTTTCATACCTGGTATAGATCCCACTTGTTTGTGATATGTAATTCTTTTTATACATTTTTGGATTTGATTTGCTAATATTTTATTGAGGATTTTTTATATCTGTGCTACTGAAAGATATTTATCCCTAGCTTGCCTTTCTTATAATGTCTTTGTCTGTTTTTGGTATGCTGTCCTCATCGAATGAGTTAGGCAAAATTCCCTCTGTTTCTGTTCTTTGGAAGAGATTGTAGAGATGGTACAATTTCTTCCTTAGATGTTTGGTAGAATTCACCAGCGAATCCATCTGGGTAACTCTTTTTATTCTAATTAATTGCTTGTAGATTCTTTTGGGTTTCCTCTGTAGACAGTCATATCACTTGTAAATGACATATTTTTCCTTTCAATCCATAGGCCTATAGTTTATTTTCTTGTCTCATTGCCCTGGCTAAGACTTCAGTATTCTGCTTAGCAGAAGTGGTAATAGTGCCATCTTTGTCATATTTCCTGATTTTAAAGGGGAATGCTTCTAATATTTCTCCATTAAGAATGACATTTGGGAATTCCCTGGTGGTCCAGTGGTTAGGACTCCGCACTTCCACTGCCGGGGGCCTGGGTTCAGTCCCTGGTCAGGGAACTAAGGTCCCACAAGCTGTGTGATGTGGACGAAAAAAAAAAAAAGAATGACATCTCTTGTAGGTTTTTGGTAATTATCCCTTTTCAGGTTAACAAAGCTCTTTTCTCTTCCTAGTTTGCTAAGTTGTTTTTTCTCTGTTGTGAATGGGTGTTGTATTTCAGCAAATGATTTTTCTGTCTCTATTAAGATGATTATACATTTATCTCCTTTATCTGTTAATGTTGTAGATAATTATTGTAGATTTTTCTAATGTTAAAACACCTTTGCATTTCTGGATAAACCTCACTTAGTATTGGTATATCTCTACTGTATGTAGTTTCCCAATATTTAATTTAGAGTTTTGCATCTGTGTCCATTAATGAACAGCCTGAAATTTTTACTTTACCATATCCCTCTTGTCTGGTTTGTTGAGAAGCTTACGTTGAGTTCCCAGAATGAACTAGGGATAGTGTTCCTTCCTCTTTCTATTTCCTAGGAGAGTTTGTGTAAGATTAGAATGATTGTTCTTGATAATTTGGTAGAATTCACTTACAAAATGTCTAGACTTGGAGTTCTTTTTCTGGGCAAAGTTTATGTTTTTTACATATATCTTTAGTAGTTGTAGGACTATTCAGGCTCTTTATTCTTGAGGCAGTTTCAATACATTAATTTTCTGAGTAATTTGTACATATTGTCTAAGTTTTCAAATGTATTGCATGAGTTTTTCTTATTTTCTCTTCACTTTTTAATTTCCACTAAAGCTATAGTCATACCGCTCTTTTTATTGCTAATGTTGTTTATTTGTACTTTCATTCTTTGTATTAACATGTCTTGCTGAGTTGGTGGCTCAAAACAGCTCACGTTTATCACCTCGCAGTTTCTGTGGGTCAGGAGTCCAGGCATGGCTGAGCTGGGCCCTCTGCTTCGGGGTTGCCCCGGGTTGCAGTCAGGATGCTGGCCCGGGCTGGGGCTCACCTGAGCCTTGACTGAGGGTCTGCCCCAGGCGTGTGCGGTTGTTGGCAGGCTTCCATCCCTCGCAGATCGTCAGCCTCAGGCCCCATTTCCTTGCGGACTGTTGGCTGGAGCCACTGTTAGTTTCCTGCCACGTGGGCTTCTGTATGGCGGCTCCAGGAGAGCCAGCGAGGGAGGGATCAGTAGAGCCAGGGAGTCTGTCTGCCAGCCAGGTGGGAGCTGGAAGCAGCGACCATCAACGGTGCAGCGATCAGCTGGCCACAAACAGGACACGGGGCTGCCGCTCGAGAGGGATGACACGGGCTGAGCACCTGGAGGCCAGTGAGCGTCATGGGGGGCGGACCACCCTAAAGGCTGTATTCGTACCTTCACCTGTAGTCCTTTCAGAGAACCAGGTCTTCTTTGGAAGTACCAGTTAGACCTGTGATGGATCTTCTTTGTCCTCTGAATGTATCATTTTCTCTCTCATTTTTTGTTTATTTTAAAATTTTCGTTTATGTGATTTACTCAAGCCTGTGTCACTGACCTTGTTTTCGGTGATATCGATCCTGTTTGTAGCTGCTTCTAATGTGGGTTTGTCCCTGAGGTTTTCCTCTCCTTAATTTCTTTTCACTGCCACTTTGCTCCCCTCCTGTAGCCTGTAATCGCTGCTTCTTTGACCTTGTATCTCCTCCCTGAACTGTTCGTTTTTACATATTTTTAAGGAAGACCATGCTCATTCTTTTGAGGCCGTAGAGTGGGGGGAATGGGGGTAGCAGGTAAGTTGCTGTTTTGCTGGAATGTTCATCGGGCATGTTCATCCTGCTGTGTTCCAGGGAGACCCTCGAGCGGGGCCTGCAGTTCTGTCGGCAGAAGCAGAGGCCTGATGGCTCCTGGGAAGGGTGAGTGATGCCTGTGGGTGCAGATGCGTGTGGGGTGCTTGTGCTGCCCCAGGGGTTTCTGGACATGTTCCTGGTGGGCCTTGCTCCTTTATGAATGCCCAGCCTCCCCCGGTGGTGACCGCTCAGCGTGCTGCTAAGGCAGTGTGGTGAGGGCGTCGGAAGGGCGCCATGGCCTGGTGGCTCCACCCCTCCTCTGTGTTTGGATCCGTTCTCATCTGGCTTTGGATCCAGCACCTGGAGCCGCCCACGGAGGCCAGGTTGGGTAGGTCTGTCTTAGTGCTGAAGGCCTTGTGGATGCTTTTCCTGAAGATAGCCGCAGCCCCCCGTGCACCCCCATGCTGGAGGGAGTCCCTGCCCCTGCTGTGAACGAGGACTCAGGGGCCGGGCGCTGTCCCCTTCTTCCTCCAGCTCCTGGGGGGTGTGCTTCACCTACGGCACCTGCTTTGGGCTGGAAGCCTTCGCCTGCATGGGGCACACTTACCGCGATGGGTGAGTGTGGACATTCCCACCTTGGCGGGATGGGGGTCTTCTCAGCATGACACTCTGCTGGAGGCGTTTCTCCCTTTGTTGTTTGATTTGGGGGGTGTTCTTACATGTTTTTAAACAGTGAGATAAGATCAAGATTCCGGAAAATGTGTGAGCCACTGTGCCTCACTGTGCAGCCTCCCGGCTCGTGTGGGGGAGGGACGCCTCTGGCCCTCTGCCCTTCCCCAACTCACCCGCCTGCCCGTACCCAAGCCCCACACCCAAGTAGGAGCAGGAGCGGCCCGAGGCCAGGATGCTGGCTGGGAGAAGGGAGGAGGCCTCGGGTCAGCTGTCTCCAGCTGCCTCCCTGAGGGCTGCTTTGCTGGCGGGCCACGTCTGGGAGGCCATCTGCAGATGCACAGCATCTCCCTTTACCTTCCAACAGCCCTGCGGTGCCGGCGCCTGTCCCCCTTCATGTCCCACGGTGGGGTGGGCCTGAGTGCGGAGGCCCACGCGGCCCTCTCCGTGACCCTGAGGGGCCTGGCCAGGGCGAGAAGCGGGGCAGGGACTTCGCCCGGCATGACGGTGTCTCGTGTCTTGCTGGTCTCTGCAGGGCTGCCTGTGCAGAGGTCTCCCAGGCCTGCGACTTCCTGCTGTCCCGCCAGATGGCAGATGGAGGCTGGGGGGAGGACTTCGAGTCCTGTGAGCAGCGGCGCTACGTGCAGAGCGCCCGCTCCCAGATCCACAACACATGCTGGGCCCTGATGGGGCTGATGGCCGTCAGGTGGGGGCGACGAGGCCTGTCCCAGAGCCGCGGGGCTGGGCGAAGGAAGGGCGGTGAGCCGGCAGCCTGGGCGGGCACGGCAGCTGAGCTCCGAGTGCAGCAGTGGCAGGAGGCGAGGCCTGCGGGGCCCCCTCAACAGGTTTCCAGGGCAAGGTGGCAGGTCCTGCAAAAAGGCCACCCAACAGGGACAGCCAGGGGAGCAGGGCCGTCAGCAGCGTGAGGTGTGGCAGCACTTGCAGCTGCTCTGTGTCCGCAGCCGGCCCTAAGCCACACACGTGCTCAGGCACGTGCGCACAACACACCCACGCAGACGTGTGCACACAGACGTGCACACGGTGTCCCAGCCTGTGCTGCCCTGTTGGGTTTGGGGCCACTGGGAAATCTCCCTAAAACCCCCTCAAAGGAAGGCCGGGTAACGTGGGCAGGAGCGGGCAGGCTGAGCTCCGTCCTGAGCCATCGAGCCTTCTGGTGGCTCATCAGGCCGGGACGAGCAAGCTTAGCACATGTGGCTTCGGTGGCCCTCAGAGGGCCCTGAGGACCAGTGGCCGGGGGGACAGGAGAGCAGCACCTCATGGCAGGGACCGCTCGCCCGGCCACGCGTGGGCTGCCCTCCTGCCTGCTCGCCTCTGCCCTGGTGGCGTTTCCTGCTCCTCGGAGTGTCTGGTGGGCCGACTGTTACCGGCGGGTCTGCAGTTCAGGTCTGTCTGTCATCGTGCAGCGTTTCGCATCCTTGTCCCTGTGCTTGGCTGCGTGAGGGTGAGGATGCAGGTCTGTCCGCAGCCGGAGGTGGGCTCGTGCAGAGTGGGGGTGGGAGTGCTCAGTGCCCCTCTCCCTGCAGGCACCCTGACGTAGCGGCCCTGGAGAGGGGAGTCAGCTACCTGCTTGGGAAACAGCTGCCCAATGGCGACTGGCCCCAGGTACGAGTGGGCCCGCGCCTGGCCCCACGTCCTTCACGGGCCCACGGGTGGGGTTTCACCTTGGGGATTTGAGAGTCACAAACACCACCGGTGAGTGGCCTGTGTTGGAAGCAGGTCTGTGATGGTGGTGGGTCCTGAAGGCCTGGGCCGTTTGCAGCTGAAGCACTGGCTTGGCGGCAGGGCTGGTGGTGTCGGGAAAGGAGCTGGTGGGGGAGAAGCCCACGGGCCAGGACACCCTTGGGCTGAGCCTGACAGCCCTTCACTCAGAAGGAAGTGTGGAAGGGCATGGGGTCACGAGGTCACATGGGGTGGCTGACCCCGCCTTGGATGAGTCTGGGGTTGGTGGGGCTGCGAGGGGTTGGTGGCCCGGGCTGGAGGGTTTGTTGCAGGGCCTGGGGTCCGAGAGCTGGGGTGGTGGTTGGCCCGCCTGCTGAGGTCAGCCGGCCAGCCCTCCAGCCAGGGTCCCGGTTCAGGGAGCTGTCCAGCCACCTGGTGGAGCCGTTGTGTTTATTCCCTGTGTCCTTTCAGGACAACATCGCTGGGGTCTTCAACAAGTCCTGTGCCATCAGCTACACGAGCTACAGAAACATCTTCCCCATCTGGGCCCTTGGGCGCTTCTCCCGCCTGCACCCCGAGAGCGCCCTGGCCGGCCACCCTTGAGAGCACGTCTGTGGGCACCTGGTGGGGGGGGGGCTGGTCATGCGAGTTCCAGGCGAGGTTGGGGCATCTCAGAGGGGCCGAGGCAGCCCCCTCCCTGCCCGCTTTGGCGGGAGCGCTGAGCCTGGGCCTGTGGCACGGGCAGGGCTGGTACCTTCAGACCCGATTTTCAGCGTAGGGTTAGTTCTGAGAACAGTTGGTCGAGCTCGGGTGAGGGAAGGAACAGGATGAGCCATGAGGGCGGGTAAAGCACAGTGCGCTCCGTGGTACCCCCTGGTGTGGTATGTGTCCTCTCTGTGGGCGTGGGGCTGGGAGGGCTTTCCTGACCGGTGACTGAGTTCTCAGGAGCGGAGCAGCTGTGTTTCGTCCGCGTCCTGCCTTGGGCCCTGGAGGACCGGCTCTTCCTGTCTCTGTCTCTGGCTGAGGGATGGGACAGCCGCCCCGAACGGCCTGGCAGGAGAGGCTGGGCCTCCCTGTTCACTGTGGCGGCTCAGGCTCGGCGAGGATCGGGGACCAGACGCTGCACGCTGGCCTGCCCCGGGTCTCGAGCTCGCCAGCGCCGCGTCATGGTTCAGCCAGCCTGTGGGGCACCAGCATCGCTACCTCCAGAGGTTGTAGTCGTCTTGTGACAGATGGGAGGCCAAGCGTAAGGAAGGGTGAGGGGTTGTTAATGGCCACACCACAGTGGGGCCCTGATGTGTGTTGGGGACACCCGTCACCCCCCTTTGTGCTCTAAGCTGAAGGGAGGGTCAGATTTCCAGGGTGCTGCCTCTCAGGTGGTGAGCCTCTGAATTCCCCTCTGGCTTCTAAACCCATCTGGCTTAACGTGCATGGGCTTGGGGCTCAGGATGGAAAATCCAAATCCTGGAATTGCCTCTGACCTACGAGGATGAGCAGGAGTGTGGCTGTGAGGGTCACTGAGAGCGTTGATGAGGGTCAAACCCAGGCCTGGTGTCGCCCCAGGAGCCCACCTGCTTCTCGTCCCCCCCAGGGCCTTCTCCGTCTGCTGTTCCTCTGTGCCTCTCCCTGTCTGACGGCAGCCCTGGCTGCGCGGCCCCAGCAGACCGCCCTCCCTCTGACAGCCAGAGAGACGCCTGGATGCCCCCCTGCTCCCGCCATCCCTGCCCAGATCCTTAGGGCGCTCTCCGAGGTTTCCACCACGTGGCCTTGCTTCCGCAGCTCTCATGGCCCCCGAGCGCTTTCCCTGACTCTGCCCGGGGCTCGCCTGCGTCCGGCCTTTGCCTGAGCTGCCCCCCACTGCCCTCCTGCCCCAGGTGGTGCTCTACCTGCTCTGAGCCCCGCAGGGCCTGGGCGCGTGTACGCCCTGGCAGGTCCTGCTGGCTCCACCGGCTGCCACACTGTGGAACGTAGCGGGTGTTCAGCTGGTGCTAGTTGGATGTCAGCACTTGCCCCAGACGTTTTTAAACTAGGGTTTATTTTGCTGAGGAAGCTGCGCTGGGCCCCTTTGAGATCTGTCAGAGTTGCTCTTGCACCAGCAGCGCAGACGGTGATTTCCAACAGTCTGCTTCTTGCAGCGGTCACTGCCCAGCCATGATCAGATCACTGGACGAAACATAAAGCTTCCAGGAAAGAAATGAAAATCCACTGTTATACTGAAACATTTTTGAACGTCACCTATCTTACCAGCTACCTTAATACACAGACATTTGAGTCCCTTAGGCAGAGGCTTGTCATGCATGTGTTTTGTTTCATCCTGGAAACCGTCATGGATTGGGGTCCCTCGTGCCCCACGTCGGACGCTGGACCACCACCCCTCAGTCTCAGGGAACAAGAGAAATTGTTCCAAGATAAGCAGGATACACCTCTAGTTATTTGAGGGGAAAATATTTGCCTCAACCTGATTAAAAGTCAGGTTCTCTATCCTGGGTGAATGATTAACATGTCTTGAATTCAAATTGTTTTATTTTTGGTTATCAGGAGCAAATTTTGAATGTTGTGCTGGGAAGTTTTCTCTGGAGCCAGGTTAGCTTTTCTTGTTCAGCAGGATGTAAACTTCAGATCTGACCCTTTGAGGGATTCTCTAACTGGAAATGCTTAACTCAATGGAAACTTACCTCCAAGAAAATGCTTTCCTTACTGAACATAACCAATGTCGATACATAGATTTAAATTTTATTCGGACAATAAAAATGTTTGAACAATTGATACAATCACCTGTTGCTTCCTCATTCTTCTCTCAGCTCTCAGCAACTAATTGTAGGTTAATTGGTCAGCTTGATTTATGTTCATCTCTCCCTCTGCAATATAAAGTTTTATTTATAATTCCCTTTGTTTCAAAAAGAAATTAAGGTTAGAAACACAAGACAAGGGGACATGAAGGCAAGAAAGTTAGAGGGGAGTGGCAGGGATGTCACACATGAGGTACCTGCCAGCGGCTTGATTCACTTGCTGTCGTTGGCCTCCAAAGTCAGTGCTCAACTTTCTCACTGATTGTGGGAAGGGGGCGTCTGGGCTGCGCCTCTCCACAAGGTGTCTGGTCACAGCAGAATTCACAAGAACCGCCCTCGCAAGTGGCAGCCGTAGGAAGCTGAAGACGCAGCTCTGAAGAGCTCAGTAAACTTACTAGGGGCACTGGGGCAGCATGTCTTGACCTTGGGCTCCCCTCAAAGACATGTACCTGTCATTTTCACTTGGAATTTCTGGTGCTGTTTAAAAAACCCTCTTTCCTCGCTCAGGATTAGGGTGATAGCGATAACTTCAGAGTTACTTGTTTTCTTCAGGGAAAATAATTCAACCAATAGTTTCTATGTGATGACTATTATTGGTATGTGACTTCCAGCCTTCCTCCCAGAGCAGTGGTGCCCCAGGGGCCATTTGAGACCCATGCTGCACATGGTGGAGAACAGCTACTTTGGTGGCTTTAGGCAGCCTCTGATGCCTGTCCCACGGCCAGGCCTCTTGTGCAGGATGCAGCGAGCCTGAGACCTCATGTTCCCTGATGGCCCTGGTTCTTGGGAAGGTAGAGGAGCAGGGCTTGCCCTTGGGCCCTCTAGGAATAGGTGAGCATTGACCGGCCTGATGGTGGCCAGAAGACTTAAAACATCAAACAGAGCTTCAGTGGCCTGTTGGATAATACTGAGTGGTCCAATACGTGTCATCTGAGACCTAGAAAAGCGGGAGGGAGGTTGGAAGGCAGGCAGAAAAACATTGGAAGAAACCATGGCTGAAATTTTCCCTAACACAAGACGTGTAAGCCCACAGATCCATGAACCTCAGCGACAGACCCAAAACCCCACCAAAACCCACTTTAAGGCTCATGATAATCTGATGAAAACCAAGGATGAATAAATCTTAAAAGCAAACGAAACAGGCACGTTATGTACTGGTGAGCAAAGACAAGGATGAGAAGTGACTTCTCATCAGGAACAGACATGCTGGAATGACATCTTCAAAGTGTTGAAACCTTAAATTCCATATTCAAAGAAAACAGAAATGAAAGCAGAGTGGACCTTTTCCAGACAAACCAACGCTGAAGGAATCATCCAGCAGCCTTGCCTTATGAGAAATGTTCAGTTGTTTAGGTGTGGGAAAGAGATACCGGATGGAAACTGATCTTCAGAGAATGAAGAGCACCAGGTGGGAAGTGTGTGGTAAGAATAGAAGCTTTCCCCCTTTGTCTAAAAGATTTTTTCTTTAACTTTTTTTTCTTTTAATTAATTAATTTTTGGCTGCGTTGGGTCTTTGTTGCTCCACGTGGGCTTTCTCTAGTTGTGGTGAGCGGGGGCTACTCTTTGTTGCGGTGCACGGGCTTCTCATTGCGGTGGCTTGTTGCGGAGCACGTGCTCTAGACGCACGGGCTTTGGTAGTTGTGGCACGTGGGGTCAGTAGTTGTGGCTCACGGGCTTAGTTGTTCCGCAGCAGTGGGATCTTCCTGGAACAGGGCTCAAACCCATGTCCCCTGCATTGGCAGGCAGAGTCTTAACCACTGTGCCACCAGGGAAGTCCCTAAAATTAACTTTTAAAAGCAAAAATAAGAATGGTGGTTTTAACATAAGAAGTAAAAGATATGACAACACAAAGGATGTTGAAGGAGGATGGAGGCTCCTACCTCGTGTATAAAGTGGTATGCTATGTAAAGGCAGACTGTGATAAGCAGAAGAAACCTACTGTAAACCCTAGAGGAAACCACTAAAAAAGAAAGAGGTACAGCTGGTAAACTAATAAAGGAGGTAAAATAACCCTCCTAAAATAAAAGAAGGTGAGAAAAAGAAGAACAAAGGACAGATGGGACAAATAGAAAACAAATAATATAATAGACTTAAACCCAACTCTTATGGACTGAATTGTGCCCCCCCCCCACTCCAAATTCATATGATACTGCATCTGGAGATGGGGCCTTTAAGAAGATAATTAAGGTTAAATGAGGTCCTAAGGGTGGGTCCCTGATCCAGTAGAACTCGTGTCCTTGTAAGAGAGAGAGACACCAGGAACACACACACAGAGGAAAGACCACATGAGGACCCAGGGTGGGCGGTCGTCTGCACATGAGGAGAGAGGCCACAGGAGGGACCAGCCCTGCCAGTACTCTTGTCTTGGACTTCTAGCTTCCAGAACTGTAAGAAAATAAATGTTGTTTAAGCCATGCAGTCTGTGGTGGTTTGTTATGGCAGCCCTAGAAGACTAATACACCAACCATTTAAATAATTTTATTAACTGTAAAGGCCAAGCACTCTGGTTAAAAGGCAGAGATTTTAACCAGAGATTGTTAACATTGGATGAAAAAGCATGACCCATCAAAGTTGTCCATAGAAATTTTTAGTATAAAGATACAGACAGGATAAAAGTGAAAGTTTAGAAAAATACATAACATAAAAAAATAAGAAGAAAATGTGCTATATTAATATCAGTACATTTCAGGGAAAGGAATAGTACCAGAAATAAAAAGACATTTACTAACAATAAAAATGTCAATTCATCAAGAAGGCATAGCAATCTTAAATGTATGGGCACCTAATAACAGAGCTTCAAAGTACACGAAGTAAAAACTGGTGGGACTAAAGAAAGAATTAGACAAATACACAATTGAAGTGGGAGACTGTAATACTTGTCTCAGCAACTGTAGACAAAACCTTCAACCAACTTGAGGAATTGGCATCTGTATAGCTCCCAGCATTCTTTCCTAGTGCTCATTCACTAAGATAGGCCATATGCTGGATCATGAGACAAGTCTCAAGAAATTCAAAAGGATTGAAACTGTACAGAGTGTACTGTGATCACTGAGGAGTCAAATTAGAAATCAGTAACAAAAAGACTTAGAAAATCCCAAATATTTGGAAATGAAACAATACACTTCTAAATCATCTATAGTAAAAAATGAAAGCACAAGGGGAATTAGAAAATATTTCAAGCTGAATGAAAATAAAAACATGACATCAAAATTTGTGGGATGTAGCTAAAGCAGTGCTTAGAGAAATGTTAACAGGCTTACACATTAATGCTGTAGATAAGGTTTAAAATCAATGATTTAAGTGTCCATCTTAAGAATCTTAAAACCAAAGTAAGTAGAAGGAAGGATATACCAGACAAAAGGGTAGAAGTCAAATGCTACAGAAAACATAAAAGAAGATCAGTGAAACCAAAAGTTGATGCCTTGAGAAAAGTAACAAGCCTCTAGTCTGACCAAGTAAGAAAGAAAACAACCTATATCGGGAATACAAAAGGGTACCTCACTATAGATCCTGCAGAAGTAAGTCGTCCAGCCTGCCCCCTAAGCCTGGCCACCCTTCTCCCTGGATCACACGGTTCCCACATGATCTGCTTTACATGCCCCTGCAAAAACCTGCTAACACTGTTTCTGCACTTTCACATTTGGTTTTCTGCCTCGGCTGGACCTATTTGTTCTCAGAGGCATGACACCTCAGAGGAGATAATAAGGAAATACGAGCTGTGTAATGCCAGTACTCCACAAGGTAGATGATGTGGACAAATTCCTCAAAAGACACAGTTGTTATCTAGATGGGCATGAGAAGAAATGGAAAATTAAGTGATTTTATATCTATTTAAGAAATTGAATCAGAAACTAAAAGCTTTCCTGGAAGAAAACTTTAAGCTCACATGGCTTTGCTGGTGAATTTATCAACCATTTAAGAGAGAAGTAGCAATGTAACACAACGTCCAGAAAATGGAGGAGGGAACACCTTGCAATGCATTGTATAAGGTCAATATGACCTTGATAGCAAAACCAGACCAGGACATTACAAGAAAAGGAGATACAGATCAATTTCCCTCATGAACATAGAAAATACTTAAAATATTAGAAGTTGAATCCAGTGATGTGTTAGAAGGGAAGTGCAACCTGACCAGGAAACTGGCAGGATGTTCCCAGGTCCCTGGCTGGAGGGTACCACCTGGAGAGGGTTTTCTTGTGGGGGGAAAGAAATGGCACTGTAAATGCGAGGGGAGGGGCTGGCGGAGGGGAGCTCCTCACCCCCCGGCCCTGTTCTCAGGAGGCTGGCGGGGCATCTGCCCTGGGGCCTTCCTCAGTGGGCGCTGTCCACGTTCCCGCCGTCCTGTCAGCTCTGTCTCGGCATGCAACCCTTCGCAGATCGCCCCCGAGATTGGGCGGGCGACGTTACGCTAAGCTGTGAGTCTGGGGAAGGCAGGGCTGCGTTCTGCCTGGAGGCTCCTCCCCTCCCCCTGCCCTCGAGGCGTCGAGGCGTTGGCTGAAGGGGAGAGAAGACGCTGCTCCTGTTCTGGGCTGTGTCCTCCGGCGGAGACGCAGGCGACCCGGCTGCGGCCTTTGGAGCCAGGAGACAGTGCTGAGTTTGTGCGCCTCCCGGGTAGTTAGTGGGAGTGGGGGGGTCACGGAGGTCACCCTGACCAAGGACTGGAATCTGGCAGGACTCTGTATGTGGGTGGGTGGTCCGGACGGCCCTGGGCCCTGGCCAGGGCTCCTCAGGTCCGGTAATGGTCCGTGTCCCCGACACTCAGTGCTGGCGGTCCGTGTGGGGACACTGACGTGCCGCCCGGACCCTCTGGACCAGGGGAGTGTGGTCGGCAGGTGGCCTCCAACTGCCAGCCCCTCGAGCCCACTGGAGCTGCGTGGGCCACGGGGGCCGTCGAGGGGCTCCCCGGCCCGCCTTGTGTCCACGGCCTCCTCTCCCTCAGGGGTGCGGCCCAGAGCTCTGGCTGTTCCTGGGACACGCCAGAACATTCCTGTCTGGGCCTCGGCCTGCGCTGTTCCCTGCGCGGCGGTGCCTGTCCGCGAGGCCGCAGGCGCCCCTCCCCTCCGCTCCCTCGTGGCCGCGGGGCGCCGCTGCTTTAAGGGCGACATCACAAGGCTGCGGAAGGCCAGGCGCGTGGAACTCCGGGCTCTTGGTGTTTCTGGGGCGCCCCTGGGCTCCGGATTCCCACCTCCATGGGGCCACGGCCCGCACATGAGGCCTGAGGACACGGCCATGGCTGAGGGCAGCGAGCTGACGAACAGGCTCATGAGCGAGAACGCGGACCTCAAGAAGCAGGTGCGCCTCGTGAAGGAGAACCAGATGCTGAAGCGGCTGCTCAGTGAGAGCTGCCAGGAGAGCTGTGGGCGCGGGGGCCGCGGCCTGCTCATGCCCAAGGCGCCTGCCTGCCCCGAGGCCTGCTCCGCTGGCAGTGCAGGTGAGCCCGGGCCTGTGTCCTCAGGCGGGTCCGCAGCCGGGGCGGGAAGGGCGCCGGGGAGGTAGGACCTGCAGCGTCACGGGCAGGAGGTGACGGAGGAGCCGTGAAGCAGCGTGCCCTGTGGGAGCCGCTCCGGAGGCCGCGGCGCTTTCTGTGGAATTAGTTGGCTGTGCTGTAAACATTTTCACGCGTGGAGTATGACTTAGGGCGCACTTGGAGCCCTGGCCTTGGCCTGAGTGGTCGGGATGTGGACAGTGGGCCCCTGACCGGGCAGCCTCCTTGTGCCCCGAGGCGGTGGTCACTCACTGCCCAGCAGGGCGGGCAGAGTCCACACCCCAGCCCTCACCCCAGGGTGCCCGCGCCCGTGGACCCGCCTCTCTTGGGGTGAGCCGTTCGACTGGGCGTGAGATGTTTTCCTTCCCGTCTGGAAGCAGTTGAGCTGCTGCCAGTTCCGCAGCAGGATGCCCGGGCTGCTCCGGGGACCTCCGTTGTGGGGTCACCCCCTGGAGTCCACCGCGTGCCCGCTGCCACCCTGAGCAAGCAGGCCCACGTGGAAGGTGGCGCCACCACCCGTCAGGCCCTGCGCGCAGCTCGTGGGCGCAGTGTGTCTCCAGGGTGCGAGGGTCCCTCACCGCATCTCCACACCTTCAGCCTCAGGGGGCCTCGAGGAAGGAGCTCAGACAAGCAGGGGGTCCTCATGGGGGGATGGAGGGTAAAGGAGGGGCAGCTGGAGAAACCCGGGGGCCCGTGTCCTGAGCTCCTGCCGGTGGTCAAGGCACACACTTGTCCCCGGGCACTTGCTGAGGAGGGGCTGGCCTCACGGTGCTGTGTCCCGCGTGTGACGCCTGCAGAGGGTCCGTGCCGCCTTCGCAGCCTACGTGGGATGCCTAGTGCACGGTGGCTCATGAGGCACTGGTCCCAAGGCCTCGTCTGCACTGGGGCAACTGTCAAGAGTCACCTGCCTTGTGCCGCTCTGTCACCCTTCATCCCAAGAATTGAGTTGTGCCAGGGCCTAGCCTCAGGGCTCAGAGCCATCCACGCGGTCAGCCGGGGACAGGCTCGCTGGGCCCTCCCTCAGTCCCCGCCTCACCGGGCCGGAAGGGTGGGCTGCGGGCGAGGTGCAGGCCCTCACTCAGGCTGGGCTGTTCCCCGTCACACTCCAAGTCGGCCCGGAGTCTCCGGGACCGTGGCCAGCACCCCGCCTGTGGGCAGGCCCAGATCCTGCCGGACAGCAGTCTTAGGAGGAGCCCCAACCCCTGGCCAGCCCGCGGCCACCAGGCCTTCCACAGAGAGGCCTTGGAGCCCCAGCTGCAGGGCGTGGGCCCCAGCCATCCTCAGGGTCACCTCCATGCCCAGGGTTCAGCCTTCGGCAGAGGGTGCGGCCTTGGCCTTGGGGCTGGACTTGGAGAACCAGCAGGAGTTCCTGCGAGCAGCTCAAGGTACAGACGGAAGAGAGCTGCCCGCAGCAGCGGCTCACTGTCTGCGTTCCAAACAGGATGTGCTCTGAAAACCCGCTTTTCTCATTTACCGGCGTCACTCAGGGAACACGAGTACCCCAAGGCTGGGCCTGAGCCCCTGGCCCCGCTCCCAGAGGCGGCCGCTGTCAGCGTCTACTCGGCGTCTCCCTGACCTTGTCGGTGGCCATTTGTGTGTGTGTCTAGGGATCCTTTTGGTTGACATAAGTGGGGCTGAGCCGTTCTACACGTTGATCTCCCCAACCGTCCATCTTGCTGTCGTTGCCCATCGGCCCTCTCCTGGAGCTTACACTGTTCCCTGTGGGCTCACCACAAGCCCTTCAGCCTGGACCCCACGGCAGCAGCGCCTTTCCAGCACCCTGTGACCGCGGATGGCCTCACGTGTGCATCTGCGGCCTGCCGAGGGGTAGCTGTCGGGAAGCCCTTAGGTCAAAGGCTGCGTGCAGTTGAAACGTTGAAGAGGACACTGGGACCCTCTCCAAAAGGCTGCGGCCTCGACACCCTGCACCTTCCCAGTGCACGGCCTCACCCGTGGGAGCTGAGCCAGGCCACACCGGGGGCTCCTGGGGCCGCTTCGAGCATACGGCACACATGAGCCAAGGGACAGAGGCGGGGGCGGCCTCGACCGTCCTGGCCCCTCCCTCCTGGGCCTTATTCCTTCAGACCATGCTGGTCCCCGAGCCCCTCGAGTCACGGGGCCTCCGCTGGTGCCTGGACTCCTTGTCCTGGGTGGAGTGTCAGGTGATTTCAGTAGTTTCTGAGTATCTCTCTCCCTCTTTCCCTTTAACGCCGTGATGTAGCTGTTTCTGTCTTGTTATAAATATATTTCAAATGGCTGTGTAATATTCCAAAAGTCAGATGAACCACAATTTAAAGAACTCTTTTTATGTTTGAAATGACAGTTCTTTTTTCTTACCCTGAGGTAAATACCACAGCAAAATACTTTATATTTAGGGTTATTTCCTTAGGGTATGTTTTCCTAAAAGTAGAATCACTGGCTCAGAAGGCAGGGGTAATTTTTTCACATTTCTTCTGCTTACATTTACCCAGAGGATGATTTCATCTACTGCAGTTTTATTAAGCTATTTTCTGTTTCTTCAAGTCTCTTTAGCCATTTCTCACACATAAATCTTTCCCATTAATTAGTTTATTCCTGGAGCACTTTATGTTACTTGTTGCAGTCATGGATGGGAATTCTTTTTCCATTGTATTTTCGGTTATCAGTGTTGCTATGTTTTGGAAAGCTGTTGATTTGTAGATATTTATCCTATATCCAGCCCATTCATAGGTGTTTTATTCTGCTAAGTTTTTCAGTTCATTCTCCTATGTTTTCTAAGTCTGTAGTTGCTCTGTTTACAAACGATCATTTTAAACGAGGTTGGCAGCTCATGCCCTTGTTTCTGTCTTTGTCTTTGTTCCTCAGAATGCCCAGGACCTTTGGCCTTGGCAGCCTCCCCGCTATCCTCCTGGTGGGTGGTGGGCAGTGAATGGCCCTGTCTGCCCAGGGATCAGGGGAATGCAGTCTGGGTGCAGTCTGGGTGCTGGGGAAGTAGTCCTTATTTTTAAAGAACAAAAAAAAAGAATTGAGAAACGACTCATTTTGTTAAATTTTTATGACCTCGTTTTGGCATCGGCGGAAGTGCCCTCAGCTGCTTCTCGCAGCTCGTCTGTGGGGTCTTGTTATGCTGCTTCGTTGAGAGATCCCGTGGGTCCTGGGCCTGAGCTGTGTCAGTAGTGGCATCTGTTTGGCTGGGGCTTTGCTTAGGATCTCTGGACCCTGTTCCTACATGAATCTGGGCTACAGTTTTCTTTCTGTGGGTTGTCTTTGCAGGGATTTGATATCAGAGTTGTGACAATTTATAACCTTAATAGTCAAGCATCTTTTAATTTTTTCAGTGTTCCAACCTCATTTATATGATGTAGGGATTGTTTGGGAACTTGAAAGAACTCACTCACCAACCAATCACCCAGGCCTGCAGCCCTTTGCAGCATAATTATTCTGTAACTTCTAGGTTTTTCTTTTTTGCTTATTGGTCCATTTAGGTTTTCTACTTCTGAGTCATTTAAAATAATTTCCCAGATGATTTCTCCTTTTATTAAAATTTCCAATTAATATTAAATTGTACATAATATCAATACTTTTATAATTTAAACATTATCTTCCTAGTCATTCTTATATCACTTTTCTTATTTCCAATTTTATTCCTTTATGTTTTCTGTTTCTCTAAAGTAGCTTTCCACAGTTTCGCTATCTTATTGGACTTTCCATAGAGCTGTGTCAAGTTTATTTCTGCTGCCATTTTTATTATTTTCTAACGTTTTCTTTCTTCAAGAGTTCATTCCCATATGAATGTTTAATTTTTTGGTGATGTTTTAGAAGTAATTAAAGGATTTAAGTTACTAATTTCACTCTAAATACAGTTTTTTGTTTTATAAAGCATTTTTTTAAAATTTATTTTTTGGCTGCGTTGGGTCTTTGTTGCTGCACGCAGGCTTTCTCTAGTTGTGGTGAGCGGGGGCTACTCTTTGTTGTGGTGCACGGGCTGCTCATTGCATGGCTTCTCTTGTTGCAGAGCATGGGATCTAGGCGCGTGGGCTTCAGTAGTTGAGGCATATGGGCTCAGTAGTTGTGGCTCGCAGGCTCTAGAGCGCAGGCCCAGTAGTTGTGGTGCACAGGCTTCCTTGCTCCGCAGCATGTGGGATCTTCCCGGACCAAAGCTTGAACCCATGTCCCCTGCATTGGCAGCCGGATTCTTAACCACTGTGCCACCAGGGAGGTCCCTCTAAATACAGGGATTTAAAATTTTTTTTAATTTAATTTTATTTATTTTTTTATGCAGCAGGTTCTTATTAGTTATCCATTTTATACATATTAGTGTATATATGTCAATCCCAATCTCCCAATTCACCACACCTGCCCACCACTTTCCCCCCTTGGTGTCCATACGTTTGTTCTCTACATCTGTGTCTCTATTTCTGCCCTGCAAACCGGTTCATCTGTACCATTGTTCTAGGCTCCACATATATGCATTATTATATGATATTTGTTATTCTCTTTCTGACTTACGTCACTCTGTATGAGAGTCTCTAGATCCATCCACATCTCTACAAATGACCCAATTTCGTTCCTTTTTATGGCTGAGTAATATTCCATTGTATATATGTACCACAACTTCTTTATCCATTCGTCTGTCGATGGGCATTTAGGTTGCTTCCATGACCTGGCTATTGTAAATAGTGCTGCAATGAACATTGGGGTGCATGTGTCTTTTTGAATTATGGTTTTCTCTGGGTATATGCCCAGTAGTGGGATTGCTGGGTCACATGGTAATTCTATTTTTAGTTTTTTAAGGAACCTCCATACTGTTCTCCATAGTGGCTGTATCAGTTTACATTCCCACCAACAGTGCAAGAGGGTTCCCTTTTCTCCACACCCTCTCCAGCATTTGTTGTTTGTAGATTTTCTGATGATGCCCATTCTAACTGGTGTGAGGTGATACCTCATTGTAGTTTTGATTTGCATTTCTCTAATTATTAGAGATGTTGAGCAGCTTTTCATGTGCTTCTTGGCCATCTGTATATCTTCTTTGGAGAAATGTCTATTTAGGTCTTCTGCCCATTTTTTGATTGGGTTGTTTGTTTTTTTAGTATTGAGCTGCATGAGCTGTTTATATATTTTGGAGATTAATCCTTTGCCCATTGATTTGTTTGCAAATATTTTCTCCCATTCTGAGGGTTGTCTTTTCATCCTGTTTGTAGTTTCCTTTGCTTTGCAAAAGCTCTTAAGTTTCATTAGGTCCCATTTGTTTATTTTTGGTTTCATTTCCATTACTCTAGGAGGTGGATCAAAAAAGATCTTGCTGTGATTTATGGCAACGAGTGTTCTTCCTATGTTTTCCTCTAAGAGTTTTATAGTGTCCGGTCTTACATTTAGGTCTCTAATCCATTTTGAGTTTATTTTTGTGTATGGTGTTAGGGAGTGTTCTAATTTCATTCTTTTACATGTAGCTGTCCAGTTTTCCCAGCACCACTTATTGAAGAGACTGTCTTTTCTCCATTGTATATCCTTGCCTCCTTCGTCATAGATTAGTTGACCATAGGTGCGTGGATTTATCTCTGTGCTTTCTATCCTTTTCCATTGACCTATATTTCTGTTTTTGTGCCAGTACCATATTGTCTTGATTACTGTAACTTTGTAGTATAGTCTGAAGTCAGGGAGTCTGATTCCTCCCGCTCCGTTTTTTTTCCCCTCAAGATTGCTTTGGCTATTCAGGGTCTTTTGTGTCTCCCTACAAATTTTAAGACTTTTTGTTCTAGTTCTGTAAAAATGCCATTGGTAATTTGATAGGGATTGCATTGAATCTGTAGATTGCTTTGGGTAGTATAGTCATTTTCACAGTGTTGATTCTTCCTATCCAAGAACATGGTATATCTCTCCATCTGTTGGTATCATCTTTAATTTCTTTCATCAATGTCTTATAGTTTTCTGCATACAGGTCTTTTGTCTCCCTTGGTAGGTTTATTCCTAGGTATTTTATTCTTTTTGTTGCAATGGTAAATGGGAGTGTTTCCTTAATTTCTCTTTCAGATTTTTCATCATCAGTGTATAGGAATGCAAGAGATTTCTGTGCATTAATTTTGTATCCTGCAACTCTACCAAATTCATTGATTAGCTCTAGTAGTTTTCTGGTGGCATCTTTAGGATTCTCTATATATACTATCATGTCATCTGGAAACAGTGACAGTTTTACTTCTTCTTTTCCAATTTGTATTCCTTTTATTTCTTTTTCTTCTCTGATTGCCGTGGCTAGGACTTCCAAAACTATGTTGAATAATAGTGGTGAGAATGGACATCCTTGTCTTGTTCCTGATCTTAGAGGAAATGCTTTCAGTTTTTCACCATTGAGAATGATGTTTGCTGTGGGTTTGTCGTATATGGCCTTTGTTATGTTGAGGAAGTTTCCCTCTATGTCCATTTTCTGGAGAGTTTTTATCATAAATGAGTGTTGAATTTTGTCAAAAGCTTTTTTTGCATCTATTGAGATGATCATATGGTTTTTATTCTTCAGTTTGTTATTATGGTGTATCACATTGATTGATTTGCGTATGTTGAAGAATCCTTGCATCCCTGGGATAAATCCCACTTGATCATGGTGTATGATCCTTTTACTGTATTGTTGGATTCTGTTTGCTAGTATTTTGTTGAGGATTTTTGCATCTATATTCATCAGTGATATTGGTCTGTAATTTTCTTTTTTTGTAATATCTTTGTCTGGTTTTGATATCAGGGTGATGGTGGCCTCATAGAATGAGTTTGGGAGTGTTCCTTCCTCTGCAATTTTTGGGAAGAGTTTGAGAAGGATTGGTGTTAGCTCTTCTCTAAATGTTTGATAGAATTCACCTGTGAAGCCGTCTGGTCCTGGGCTTTTGATTGTTGGAAGATTTTTAATCACAGTTTCAATTTCATCACTTGTGATTGGTCTGTTCATATTTTCTATTTCTTCCTGGTTCAGTCTTGGAAGGTTATACCTTTCTAAGAATTTGTTCATTTCTTCCAGGTTGTCCATTTTATTGGCATAGAGTTGCTTGTAGTAGTCTCTTAGGATGCTTTGTATTTCTGCGGTGTCTGTTGTAACTTCTCCTTTTTCATTTCTAATTTTATTGATTTGAGTCCTCTCCCTCTTTTTCTTGATGAATTCGGCTAATGGTTTATCAATTTTGTTTATCTTCTCAAAGAACCAGCTTTTAGTTTTATTGATCTTTGCTATTGTTTTCTTTGTTTCTATTTCATTTATTTCTACTCTGATCTTTATGATTTCTTTCCTTCTGCAAACTTTGGGTTTTGTTTGTTCTTGTTTCTCTAGTTCCTTTCGGTGTAAGGTAGATTGTTTATTTGAGATTTTTCTTCTTTCTTGAGGTAGGCTTGTATAGCTATAAACTTCCCTCTTAGAACTGCTTTTGCTGCATCCCATAGATTTTGGATTGTCATGTTTTTGTTGTAATTTGTCTCTAGGTATTTTTTGATTTCTTCAGTGCTCTCTTGGCTATTTAGTAACGTATTGTTTAGCCTCCATGTGCTTGTTTTTTTTACGTTTTTTCCCCAGTAATTGATTTCTAATCTCATAGCATTGTGGTCAGAAAAGATGCTTGATATGATTTCAATTTTCTTAAATTTACTGAGGCTTGATTTGTGACCCAAGATGTGATCTATCCAGGAGAATGTTCCGTGTGCACTTGAGAAGAAAGTGTAATCTGCTGTTTTTGGATGGAATGTGCTATAAATATCAATTAAATCTATCTGGTCTATTGTGTCATTTAATGCATGTGTTTCCTTATTAATTTTCTGTTTGGATGATCTGTCCATTGGTGTAAGTGAGGTGTTAAAGTCCCCCACTATTATTGTGTTACCATCGATTTCCTCTTTTATAGCTGCTAACATTTGCCTTATGCATTGAGGTGCTCCTATGTTGGGTGCATATATATTTATAATTGTTATATCTTCTTCTTGGATTGATCCCTTGATCATTATGTAGTGTCCTTCCTTGTATCTTGTAATATTCTTTTTTTTAAAATAAATTTATTTATTTATTTATATTTTATTTTTGGCTGTGTTGGGTCTTCGTTTCTGTGCGAGGGCTTTCTCTATTTGCGGCAAGTGGGGGCCACTCTTCATCACGGTGCGTGGGCCTCTCACTATCGTGGCCTCTCTTGTTGCGGAGCACAGGCTCCAGACGCGCAGGCTCAGTAGTCGTGGCTCACGGGCTTAGTCGCTCCGTGGCATGTGGGATCTTCCCAGACCAGGGCTCGAACCCATGTCCCATGCATTGGCAGGCAGATTCTTAACCACTGCGCCACCAGGGAAGCCCTCTTGTAATATTCTTTATTTTAAAGTCTATTTTATCTGACACGAGTATTGCTACTCCAGCTTTCTTTTGATTTCCACTTGCATGGAATATCTTTTTCCATCCCCTCACTTTTCAGTCTGTATGTGTCCCTAGGTCTGAAGTGGGTCTCTTATAGACAGCATATAGATGGGTCTTGTTTTTGTATCCATTCAGCAAGCCTGTGTCTTTTGGTTGGAGCATTTAATCCATTCACGTTTAAGGTAATTATCAATACGTATGTTCCTAAGACCATTTTCTGAATTGTTTTGGGTTTGTTTTTGTAGGTTCTTTTCTTCTCTTGTGTTTCCCTCTTAGGGAAGTTCCTTTAGCATTTGTTGTAGAGCTGGTTTGGTGGTGCTGAATTCTCTTAACTTTTGCTTGTCTGTAAAGCTTTTGATTTCTCCATCGAGTCTGAATGAGATCCTTGCCGGGTAGAGTAATCTTGGTTGTAGGTTCTTCCCTTTCACCACTTTAAATATATCATGCCACTCCCTTCTGGCTTGTAGAGTTTCTGCTGAGAAATCAGCTGTTAACCTTATGGGAGTTCCCTTGTATGTTATTTGTCGTTTTTCCCTTGTTGCTTTCAATAATTTGTCTTTAATTTTTGTCAGTTTGATTACTATGTGTCTTGGAGTGTTTCTCCTTGGGTTTATCCTGCCTGGGACTCTGTGCTTCCTGGACTTGGGTGGCTATTTCCTTTCCCATGTTAGGGAAATTTTCAACTATAATCTCTTCAAATATTTTCTCAGGTCCTTTCTCTCTCTCTTCTCCTTCTGGGACCCCTATAATGTGAATGTGGGCCATTTAATGTTGTCCCAGAGGTCTCTCAGGCTGTCTTCATTTCTTTTCATTCTTTTTTCTTTATTCTGTTCTGCAGCAGTGAATTCCACCAGTCTGTCTTCCAGGTCACTTATCTGTTCTTCTGCCTCAGTTATTCTGCTATTGAGTCCTTCTAGTGTATTTTTCATTTCAGTTATTGTATTACCCATCTCTGTTTGTTTGTTCTTTAATCCTTCTAAGTGTTTGTTCTTTAATTCTTCTAGGTCTCTGTTAAACATTTCTTGCAACTTCTCAATCTTTGCCTCCATTCTTTTTCCGAGGTCCTGGATCATCTTCACTATCATTATTCTGAATTCTTTTTCTGGATGGTTTCCTGTCTCCACTTCATTTAATTGTTTTTCTAGGGTTTTATATTGTTCCTTCATCTGGCACATAGCCCTCTGCCTTTTCATCTTGTCTATCTTTCTGTGAATGTGGTTTTTGTTCCACAGGCTGCAGGATTGTAGTTCTTCTTGCTTCTGCTGTCTGCCCTCCTCTGAGGAGAATTTAGATGATTACTTTTATCCACCAGTTCATTTTCAGACTTGCTCAGTTTGTAATGCTCTTAAAACATCCAGGTTGAGATGTAGAGTCAGCAACATCAGAAACTCAGATGATAGATCTTGACTGATGTAGAAGAAAATGAATCAATAGTCAGTCTAATGATACCAAGGGACCACTGCTGATCGAAAACCCTGTCTTCAAACTGAGAGCAGAGTTCTTCCCATTACATGTTAAATCCTCTCTGAAATCCTGCTAGTGTTGGAGGGTCTCCTGCAGAGTTGGGGGTGGCTGTGTCTCACCGTGAGGACAAGGACACTGGCAGCAGAAGTTCTGGGAAGTACTCCTTGGCATGAGCCCTCCCAGCGTCTGCCTAAATACAGTTTTAAATGTACTGATGTCGTAATATATATAGTGTTCTGATTTTCATTATTTTTCAGTAATCATTTTTTTCCTATTTTTATTTCCTCCTTGATCTGATCATTACTTAAGAGAATGCTTTTAATTCTGAGGAGATGGAGTTTTCTATTGACTCTCATTTTTCATTTACAGTTTCATTGTAATGTGACTTGAAAATTTGGACTTCACTGAGGATTAAATAAATTTTTTTTTTTAACGATTAACACAACTTTATTAAGCCTTAGGAATAACAGAAGGGAATTTCAATTCACTAAATAGAAACTAAATGAAAAGTGCAAACCCACCTGGCCACACAACAATCCCTTTAAAACTGGGTCATAGATGTGGCTCTTCCCGAAGTCCATGAGGTGAGTTTTTCCAGCCCCTGCCCACTGCTGGAACAGCCCACCTCCCCTCAGAATATTTGCGTCCTGAGCACAGGGCTCCAGGCTCCTCTGGGGCTGAGTCAGAGGAAGAATCCAGCTCTGGGGACCCTTGATGCCTCAGCCTTGTTAAGTTCCTGAGGTGTGTCCCATTGACAGTTTGTGGACTGTGTGTTTGGCAGGGGATGCACATCGAGGGACGCTGATCACGGCTTTGCTTTTACAAGGAAACTTGGAAACAGCCCCACATGCATCCGTGGGATGATGGATAAAAAAATCTGTGTCTGTGTGCAAGTGTGTGTGCACATGTACCGGGAAATGGTTAAATGAACCAGTGAGCTACCAAATGACTCGGTCAATGTGGATAAATCTCAAAAAAAGATAAGTTTCAGAATAAAACGTGTCAGATGATACCATTTATGTAAAATTTAAGAAGCACAGAAAAGTCACTGTCATAGTGTGTGGATGCACAGGTGGGAGGAGGCGTCAGAGGCACCCACGCTCACTGTGCCCGTGAACCCGAGGCTGCTAGTGTCCTTGGGCGCTGGTGCCCATAGCTGTTTCACCCACGTGTCCGTCACCTCCTCCAAAGCGGAAATGGGAGCAGGTGTCAGAGCCGGGGCAGGGTGTGTGCGTGTTCTTAAAGTGGTCTCTACACTTCTCGGGATGTTTCGGGAACCTCAGCCTGACGTCTCCTTCCTCTCCTCCCTGCCCCAGTTCCAGATTTTGGAAGGTTCAACAGTGGCCCTGACGCGCCCTCCCAGCTGCAGGTGTCCTCCCTGGAGGACCTGCTGTGCTCACACGCCCCCCTCCCCAGCGAGGACGATGCCTCCCCGGGCCGTGCGACCTCCTCCCCGGCGCCCTTCAGGGCTTTCCTCAGCTCCCCGGAGCTGTCTGCACCCCACAGCTCTGACTGGAAGCTGTCCCCGCTCCTGAGTCCCTTGCAGGACCCGCTGGCGGACAAGACCCTGCTGGAGCCCAGGGAGGTGGGCCGGCCCAAGAAGGTGTGCTTCTTGGAGAGCAGCCTGCCCTCCGGGGACAGGACCAGGAGGAGCTACTACCTTAACGGTACAGCGGGCGAGGGGTGGGTGAGGGGTGGGAGGCTGCTGCTGGGGCGCGTGGTCCGGGCTCTGTGCTGCTGAATTTATCTGTGTCAGTATTGATTCCAATACGCACTGTCTCAATCACTGTAGCTTTATAATAAGACTGTAAATTAGATAGTATAAGTTCTTCAACTTTGTTCCTTTTGTCAAAGTTGTTCTGGCTATTCTAGGTTCTTCCGTATGAATTTTAGAATCAACTTGCCCATTTCTACAAAAAAACCTTGCTGGCATTTTGATTGGAATTGTCCTGGACCTCCAGGTCACTTTTCAGAGAAATGGCATTGTAACAATATTGAATCTTCAGATGTGTGAACACTGTACTAGCGTATCTTGTTTTATTGCACTTTGCTTTATGTGTGCTTCACAGATATGGCATTTTTTACAAATTGAAGGTTTGTGGCAGCCCTACGTGGAGCAAGTCTATGGGTACCATTTTTCCAACAGCATTTGCTCACTTAATGTCTGTGTGTCACGTTTTGGTAATTCTTGCAACATTTCATACTTTTCCATTATTATTATCTTTGTTGTGGTGATCTTCGACCAGTGGTCTTTGACGTTACTATTATAACTGTTTTGGGACACCAAGGACTATGCGCATACAAGACGGCAAACTTAATGCATATATGTTGTGGGCGTTCTGACTGCTCCACCTACCAGCCCTCCCCTGTCTCTCTCCCTCTCCTCAGGCCTCCCTATTCCCTGAGACAAAACAATATTGAAATTAGGCCAATTAATAACCTAAGTGTTCAAGTGAAAGGAAGAGTCACATGTCTCTCACTTTAAACCACAAGCTAGAAATGATGAAGCTGAGTGAGGAAGGCAGGTCAAAAGCCGAGATGGGCTAAAGCTGGGTCTCTTGTGCCAAACAGTTAGCCAAGCTGTGAAGGCAAAGGAAAGTTCTGGAGGAAATTAAAGTGCTACAGTGATCACACGAATGGTAAGAAAGTGAAACAGCCTTATTGCTGATACGGAGAAAGTTTCAGTGGTCTGGATAGAGGATCAAACCAGCCACAACATTCCCTTCAGTCAAAGCCTAATCCGGAGCAAGGCCCTAACTCTCTCCAATTCTATGAAGGCTGAGAGAGGTGAGGAAGCTGCAGAAGAGAAGTTTGAAGTTAGCAGAGGGTGGTTCGTGAGGTTTAAGGAAAGAAGCCATCTCCGTGACATAAAAGTGCCAGGTGAAGCAGCAAGTGCTGATGTAGAAGCTGCAGCCAGCTGTCCAGAAGATCCAGGTAAGATAACTCATGAAGGTGGCTACACTAAACAACCGATTTTCAATGTAGACGAAGCAGTCTTCTGTTGGAAGAAGATTCTATCTAGGACTTTGCAGTTATAGAGGAGAAGTCACTGCCTGGCTTCAAAGCTTCAAAGGACAGGCTGACTCTCTTGTTAGGGGCTAATGCAGCTGGTGACTTGAAGCTGAAGCCAATGCTCATTTATCATCTGAAAATCCTAAGGCCCTTAAGAATTATGCATTTATCATCTGAAAATCCTAAGAGCACTCTGCCTGTGCTCTATAAATGGACAACAAAGCCTGGATAACAGCACATCTGTTTGCAAAATGGTTTACTGAATATCTTAAGCCCCCTACTGAGACCTACGGCTCAGAAAAAAGGATTCCTTTCAAAATATTACTGCTCATCGACAATGCACCTGGTCACCCTGGAGCTCTGATGGAGATGGACAATGAGATAAAGGTTGTTTTCATGTCGGCTAACACAACATCCATCCTGCAGCCCATGGATCAAGGAGTCATTTTGACCTTCAGGTCTTATTATTGAAGAAATACATTTCGTAAGGTTATAGTCGCCACAGACAGTGATTCCTCTGATGGATCAGGGCAAAGTCAATTGAAACCTTCTGGAAAGGATTCATCATTCTAGATACCATTAAGAACATTTAGGATTCACGGGAAGAGGTCAACATATCAACATTAACAGGAGTTTGGAAGAAGTTGGTACCCTCATGGATGACTTTGAGAGGTTCAAGACCTCAGTGTGGGGCTTCCCTGGTGGCACAGTGGTTAAGAATCCGCCTGCCAATGCAGGGGATACGGTTTCGAGCCCTGGTCCTGGAAGATCCCACATGCTGTGGAGCAACTAAGACCGTGCGCCGCAACTACTGAGCCCGCACACCACAACTACTGAAGCCTGCACGCCTAGAGCCCATGCTCCGCAATAGAAGAAGCCACCGCAATGAGATGCCCTCGCACCGCAACAAAGAGTAGCTCCTGCTCACCGCAACTAGAGAAAGCCTGCGTGCAGCAACGAAGACCCAACGCAGCCAAAAACAAAACAAAACCCTAATATTCGATTATTTAAAAAAAAAAAAAGGACTTAGTGGGGGAAATAACTGCAGATGTGGTGGAAACTGCAGGAGAACTAGAATCAGAAGTGGAGCCTGAGGTGTGACTGACTTGCTGCAATCTCAGGATAAAGCCTTCATAGATGAGGAGCTGCTTTTTATGGATGAGCTAAGAAAGTGGTTTCTTGAAATGGAATCTACTCCTGGTGAAGATGCTGTAAAGATTGTTGAAATGACAACAAAGGATTTAGAACATTACATAAACTTAGTCAATAAAGTAGCGGCAGGGTTTGAGAGGATTAACTTTAATTTTGAAAGAGGTTCTATCGTGGGTGAAATGCTATGAAACAGCATTGCATGCTACGGAGGAATTATTTTTGAAATGAGGAGTCAGTCAATGTGGCGAACTTCATTGTTACCTTTTTAAAGAAATTGCCACACCAACCCCAGCCTTCAGCAAGCACCACCCTGATCAGTCAGCAGCCATCAGCACTGAGGCAGGGGCCCTCCACCAGCAAAAAGGTTGTGACACACTGAAGGCTCAAATGATGGTTAGCATTTTTTAGCAATAAAGTATTTTAAAATTAAGGTATGTACATTGTTTTTTTTTGGACATAATGTTATCACACACTATAGACTACAGTATAGTGTAAACCTAATTTTATGTGCACTGAAAAACCAAAAATATTCATGTGACTTGCTTTAGTGTGACATTTTGCTTTATTGTGGTGGTCTGGAACTGAATCAGCAATATATCCAAGGTATGCCTGTATATCTCTCCATTTATTTAGTTCTTTAAAAATATCACTCAGCAATATTTTATAGTTTTCTGTGTACAGATCTTGCACATTTTTGTTGAATTTATCCCTTAGTATTTCATGTTTTTGATGCTGAAAAATAAATAGTATTGTTTTTGTCAATATGAATTTCTGATTATTTGTTTCTAGTATATAGTAACACAATTGGTTTTGTATATTGACCCCATTTGTCAACTTGACTGGGCCATTAGGTGCCCAGATATTTGGTCAAATATTATTCTGGGTATTTCTGTGAGGATGTTTTTGGATGAGTTTAATATTTAAATCAATAGACTGAGCAAAGCAGATTGACTTCCTTAACGTGGGTGGGCCTCATCCAATCAATTGAAGGCCTGAATAGAAATGGTGACAGTGGGCATTCTTGTCTTTTTCGGATTTAGGGGGAAAGCATTCAGTCTGTCACCATTAAGTATGATGTTAGCTAAGTTTTGTAGATGCCCTCCATCAGGTTGAGGGAGTTCCCTTTAATTCCTTGTTTGCTGAGAGTTATCCTGGATGGATTTTGGAATTTATTGAGTGCTTTTTCTGCACCTATTGAGATGAGCATTTGGTTTTCATTTGTAGTTTGTTAATATGGTAAATAACATTGATTGATTTTTGAATTATAAACCAACCTTGCATTACTGAGATAAACCTCACTTGGTCATGATGTATTTATACTTTTTTGATTGTTTGATTCAATTTACTAAATTTTTGTTAAGAATTTTTGCAGTCTGTGAGGGATATTGGTCTATGGTTTTCTTATAATGTCATTTTTTTTTTAAATTTTATGTTTATTTATTTATTTATTTATGGCTGTGTTGGGTCTTCGTTTCTGTGCGAGGGCTTTCTCTAGTTGTGGCAAGCGGGGGCCACTCTTCATCGCGGTGCGCGGGCCTCTCACTATCGCGGCCTCTCTTGTTGCGGGGCACAGGCTCCAGACGCGCGGGCTCGGTAATTGTGGCTCACGGGCCTAGTTGCTCCGCGGCATGTGGGATCTTCCCAGACCAGGGCTCGAACCCGTGTCCCCTGCATTAGCAGGCAGATTCCCAACCACTGCGCCACCAGGGAAGCCCTAATGTCATTTTTTGACTTTGATATTGGGTTAATGTCAGCCTCAGTGAATGAGGAAGAAAGTGTTCCATTCTCTTTAATTATCTAGATGAGTTTGTGTAGAATTGGCATTATGTATTCCTTAGGTGTCTGGTAAAATTCACCACTGAAACCATCTGAGCGTTGAATTTTCTTTGTAGGAACATTCTCTCCCCACCCCAACAAATTCAATTTCCTTAGTTGATATAAGGCTGTTCAAATTTTTTTTAATTTCTTCTTGAGTGAGCTTTGGTAGTTCACTCACAAAAAAAGATACAAAAGTGAGCTTTTGTATCTTTTAAGGAATTGGTTCATTTCATCCAAGTTGTTAAATTTATTGGCATAAAGGTGTTGTTAATATTACATTATTATCCTTTTAATGTCTGTAAAATCTGTGGTGATGCCATCTCTCATTTCTGATAGTGGTAATTTTGGTCTTCTTTCTCTTTTTCTGTAATAAGTCTGGATAGAGGTTTATCAATCTTACTGACTTTTTTTCTTTGAGGAATAGGTTTTTGGCTGGATCTTGGAAGGCTCAAGTTGGCTAGACATGATTTCTAGATCCTCTCAGGTGTAGCTCGTTTCTTCTGCCTAATTTATACTTTAGGGAGAGAGGGAAGCAGGGAGAAGGACTGATTCCTGATGAGATAAATGTATTAATACAGAAGGGGGAGTTTGTACCCTGCTCCTCCATGGGCCCCATTTTCCCTAACATGTTTCTGTGCAGTGTATCTGGTTCTCAGCTTTAATTCCTGGGTACCTTCTGCAGCACTGCTAAGTGATTAAGGAAGGAGAACACTGAAAACTACAAAACATGGTTGAAAGAAATTAAAGAAGACCTAAATAAATGGAAGAAATCTTGCGGTCATGGCTTAAAAGACTTAGTATTATCAAGATGGCAAAACCTCCCAAATTGATCTACAAATCTCAATGCAATCCTTATCAAAATCCCACCTGGCTCCTTTGCAGAAATTGACATGCTGATCCTAAAATTTGTATGGAAATGCATGGGACTCAGAATAGGCAAAGCAATCTTGAAAAAGGAGAATAAAATCGGAGGACTCACATTTCCGAATTTCAAAATTTACTATAAAGTTACAGTAATCAACAGCGTGGTACTTGTATAAGAACGGGCATACAAGTCAATGAAATAGAATAAGTCCAGAGATAAACCCATGCATTTACAGGTTTGATCTTTGACAAGGGTTCCAAGACAATTCAGTGGGGAGAGAAGAGTGTTTTCAACAAATGGTGCTGGGAAAGTGGATATCCACGTGCAAAATAATGAAGTTGGACTTCACACCATGTATGAAAATTAACTCAAAATAGATCAAAGACTTAAAAGACCTAAAACCATAAAACTCTTAGAAGAAAACATAGACATAACTCTTATGACCTTGGATTTGGCAATAGAGTCATAGCTGTGACACCAAAGGCATGAGCAATGAAAGAAAAAACAGATATATCAGACTTTATCAAAGTTAAACACTTTGGTGTTTCAAAGGAACATTTCAAGAAAGTGAAATGTCAACTCACGGAATGGGAGAAAATATGTGTAAATCATGTATCCGATGAGGGAGGGAACAGTATCCAGAATACATAAGAACACTTACAACTCATCAGGAAAAGACAAACCAATTAGAAACAGGTGAAGAATTTAAATAGACATTTCCCCAAAGAAGGCAGACAAATGGCCAATAAGCACGTGAAAATATGTTCAATATCCTCAGCCATCAGCGAAATGCAAATGTAAACCGCAGTGAGACACCACTTCACATCCACTAGGATGGTTATAATAAAAGAGACAGACAATGACCAGTGTTGGAGAGGGTGCGGAGGAACCGGAACCTACACACATCGCCACTGTGGAAAACAGTTTGGCAGTCCCTCAAAAAGTTAGACGTAGAGTTACCTCGTGTCCCAGCAATTCCATTCCTAGGTATATCACCGAAAGAACTGAAAACATTTGTCCACACAAAAACGTTTATATGAGCGTTCATAGCAGCATTATTCATATTAGCCAACGAGTGGAAACAGCCCAGATGCCTCTGCGTGGGGGAATGGATACACAGTATGTGCTGCATCCGTGCAGTGGAATGTTATTCACCATAAATAGACTGAAGTTCTGACACACGTCACAACACGGCCGTGCCGTGAAAACATGCTGGCTGAATGAAGCCAGTCCCGACAGACCACGTATTGTGTGATTCCACTGATATGAAATGTCCAGAGTAGATGAATCCATAGGGACAGAAGTAGATGTGTGGTTGCAGGGTGAACTGTGAGTGACTGCTAACTGGGTACAGGGTTTTGTAGACTGTGGTGATGGTTATATGACTTGGTGAATGTACTAAAAGCCACTGGACTGCATATTTGAAAAGAGTGAATTTTATCATGTGAATTACGTCTCAATAAAAAGAGTTAAAAGTCATTGGGAAGCAGCGAGCCCCTCAACCTCAGTTCCTTTGTGTGTAAGAGGAGTCTGAGGCCCCTTGAAGGCTCATCGTGAGGATGAGCAAACCGTGGAAGGACCAGAGCTGCTCCTGGAGGAGGGAACGGACACAGCCCGGCCTCAGCTGGGTTGGTTGCTGGCGGCCTCGAGGGCCCCTCTGAGGCGGTCCGAGCCCCTGTCACCAGGAACCTCCCCGTCACCACCGGTTTAACCCTGAGTCCAGAGCCTGTCCTGCCGCTCCGGCTGCAGCCGCCAGATTACTTTCTCGACACCCTCTGTGGCTCTCTGTCTCCACAGGGTCAGCCCAGCATTTCTCCTGGGCCCTCGGACACCTGGCTCTCTGCCGCCCCCAACCCTGTGACCTTGTGACCCCAGGGCCCTCACAGGGCTCTGGGTCTTGTGGCTCAGGGGAGGCCCTCTGCCCCGGGCATCCACACCCCCTCGGCCCCTCCGTCGGCCCACCCATCTGCCCGGCCCACATCCCCTGAGACCCGGACTGTTCTGAGTTCGGCCTCGTCCTCCCCGCTCAGCACGTGCACAGGCCCGGCCGAGAGAGCGGATGGACGGATGTCCTCCCAGCCTCTCCTGGTGTCCGCAGAGGAGGAGGCTGCCAGTACCTGGCCTCGATAAGCCCGTGCTGACTGGCGATCACGTTGCTGTGGAGAGTGACCGGGCGGGGTTCTGGGATGGGGGGCTGTGTGGACAGTCACAGGATGGGGCCGAGGGAAGCAGAACAGCTGCCTGCGGTCACAGGCAGGGTTGGTCCTGGAGCCCAGCGCTCATGCCCACACAGACAGCCCGCAGGAGCAGTTCAGCAACTCCCCGGGCCACTGAGCCCTGCCAGCATGGGTGGGGAGTCAGGCCAACCTCTCTGTGTGCTGGGGGTCCTGAGCCTTTGGTGGGCACAGGTGTCTGTGGGTAACAGGACCGGGGGGCCGGCTCTCCACGCGGAGCACCCAGCCCGTTTGTGCACTGCCCGCCCGGTGGACGGACCTGGCAGGGCTGCACCATCCAACACCCTTGGAAGGGGTTTGGATCACGGGCGGGTTTGAAGGTTGCAGGGCTTTAGGAAAAGCTTTAGAAACGGGCACGTTATTAAATGTCTCCCTTAGAGAAGAAAGGGCAGAGCATGGAAGGCACAGGATCCTGGGCTGAGAGCCCGCACCCCCCCAGCTGGGCATATCCTGGTCAGTGAGGGCGCCCTGGGCATTGTGAGGCAGGCCCTTTCTCACTCGGCCGTCTGTCAAGGTCAGGTGCACCTGGTGATAACAGTGGGCAGTGTGATCTTCAAAGATCACAGTGGTTTTGAAGGGTATTGATCGTATCACGGTTGTCAGGTGGCAGACTTGCTGACATCGGAGCCTGCTGTGGGGGGGGGAGATTTGGAAGCAGGTTTTGGAGGGGAGGGTGGTTGATGTGCTGGGGTGACAGTGGGAAATAATTAAAATTAGGATCTCCTGCCAACGCAGCAATCCTGTTCACAACGAAGGAAAGTCTTATTACTGAATAAGCACTAGACCAGCATGCGATGTACACAGGCTGCCAAGACAGAGCCTCACCGTTTCACGTAGCTACGCAGACTGGACCCACACGTGTTACTTACGTGTTCTTCAGTTAACCAGACCCCACGCTCAGGTGGGGGACACGCCTAGCCCATCCCGAGTTCACCTGGTCATAGGGCTGGGGCCTCTGAGGGGTCAACCTTGACTGGGTGCTGAGCAGACTCGGGGACAAGAAAATAATCCTGGGCTGTGAAACAGGCTTTTAAAGTGTTTACGTCCATCTGTGTTGGGGAGCAGGGGAGGGATGGAGAAAGGACCTGGGATCAGGGTGCTCACGGAACATGCCAAGAACAGGGAGGAGAGGAAAGCTCTTTCCCCTTTGGCAACAGAAAATTCAAAGTTTCCTTTTAAATTTGTGTTTGCCTCACAGTGGAGGGCAGGTGTCAGTGGGGAGGAGGGTGCCCCCTCAGGTCACGACCAGGGTCCTGCGGGAAGGCTCTGCCGGGCTCCCGAGGCTTCACCCCAAACCCACAGTGTCTGCGTTTGGGTCGGTTCTCTCCCTGAAATGGACCCTGGAGCACAGGCAGGAGGAAGGTTGGTGGCCCCTGACCCTCCGAGTCCTGGCCGGCCTGTCTCACTGGCCCCCCCACCCCCAACAGAGATCCAGAGCTTTGCCGGCACCGAGGAGGACGGGCGCACCGTTGGGGAGATCGCCTTCCAGCTGGACCGGCGCATCCTGGCCTACGTCTTCCCAGGGGTGACCCGGCTCTATGGCTTCACTGTGTCCAACATCCCTGAGAAGATCAAGCAGGTGCGCCTCCCTGCCCCGGGGTCCCCTTGCTGCCCTAGGACTCCCCCTTGCCCCAGGGTCCCCTTGCTGCCCCGTCACATGTGGTGCCCACACAGCTGCAGCCCTGGGCGAGCCTGAGTGGTGTCTGAGGCACATGTGCCAGGGGACACGACGAGCTGGTCCCATGAGTCCCTTTGCTCCCGCCCTGTGCTTCCTGGCTTGGGACAGTCTCAGGAGTGGCTCCAGGCCGGGGCGTACTTTCACGCTCAGCCCCGGCTGGCAAGACACCTTCTGCGCGCCTGCGGTGCAGCTCCCTGCTCTCCCTGACACTGTGTGCTGGAGGGAAACTGGCAGACGGCTCCCCTGGCGGGGGCCTGGCTGTGGGCCTCAGTGTCACCACCTACACAGCCGCGCTCGGGGCATCTAGCCCCTGCCCCGCCCCGGCCCTGGGCCTCGCCTCCCGCCCCCCTCCACGCCCCCGTCCGCGGGTTCCGGGCTGTGCCCGCCCACCCGCGCCTGTGCCCACAGACGTCCATCAAGCCCCTGGACGGCTCCGTGGATGAGAAGAGGCGGCGGGAGCTGACGCACCGCTTCCTGACGCTGACGGCGCGCCTGGAGAGGCTGGGCTACAGCCGCCATGTGCACCCCGCGTTCAGCGAGCTCCTCATCAACACCTACGGCATCCTGAAGCAGCGGCCCGACCTGCGCGCCAACCCGCTGCACAGCAGCCCGGCCGCCCTGCGCAAGCTGGTCATCGACGTCGTGCCTCCCAAGTTCCTGGGCGACTCGCTGCTGCTGCTCAACTGCCTGTGCGAGCTCTCCAAGGAGGACAGGCGCCCGCTCTTCGCCTGGTGAACCCGCCGACCCGCGCCTCCCTGCAATAAACGCGTGCTGCAACCCGGGCGCCGCGCTCCTCGTCCGCTCCCCGGAGGGCGCGCTGAGGGCGCCGGGGCCCGGTGCGCCGCCGGCCGGTGCCCGGCCGCCCGCCCCGCCGCCCACCCCGCCGCCCACACCTGCGCGGCGAGTCGCACTCTATTAAAAGTCGTCTGTTTGCTGTTCCTCCTTTACCGCTGCTCTTTGAGGGCGGAGGCCCCGCTGTGTTTGGAACGAGGCCACCAACCCCGAGGACCCGCCCGCACACACACGGCGCCTGGCCCCCTCCCCTGGGGTCGCAGTGCCTCCTCTCGGAAGGGCAGCGGTCCGTCCCCCTAGGGGTTTCGCCGAAGGCGGAGCCCGGGGCAAGGATTCGGCAGCAGGCAGGGCAGCTGCAGAATCTGCAGGGCGGAGTGAAAACATAGGCTCCTTTTTCAAAAGTCAGGAATTGCAGGACAGCGACTGCAGCGCTTTAAACCACGTGCCCGCGTGCAGCTGTGTGGGTGTGCCCTGCCAGTGAGGCTGGTGCAGGACAGGCAGTTTACTTGGGAGATGATTGGAGGAAGCAGGAGCCCCCAGGGGAGGGGAGCCAGTGTGCAAAGGGCGTCGATTTTCTGCCTGGTTCTGGGATCGAGAGCCCTGGTCCCTTTGGTTGGAAGGTGGTAGTAGAAACCAGCAACCGGGTGCTGGTGAGATGGCTTTTTCCTGTAAATGGTGGAGCTTTCCAGGGTCCGCTATTCAGGAGCTATTTTTAGCACCTGCCAAAAATTTTAATGTCTCAAAACTGCCCCCAAGAACTGGTCCCACTCCCCTGAGATAGAAAAATAATAGAAAAAAACAAAACAAAACAAAACAAAACTGGTCACAGCATCACACTGGGTCCTGTCCCTGCATCTTGTGTTCCCAGCTGTGGCCAAGCCCTGGCCCAGAACTGTCTCCGTAGGACACACAGCCCCACTCCTGCCAGAGCCCTCTGGCCCCCGACTCTTCTGAAGCCTGGAGAGGGCAGGTGGCCCCCTGGGGCTCTGCAGTCAGGACACCTTCCTGGTTCCTTCTCTGCTGTAGGTATGAGGATGAAGGTGCTAGGGCGCCCTGTCCCTTGGTTGTCACAGCCTTGTGTGTCCCAGATGCACTGGCCCCTGTCTCAGTCAGCTCAGACGCTGTAACAAATACCACTGACAGGGCAGCTTAAACAATAGAAATTTATCATCTCACAATTCTGGAGGCTGAAATCTGCGATCCAGGTGCCACAGGGCTGGTTCCTCCTGGAGCCTCTCCCCTGGGCATGTGGACAGCCGTCTCCTCCCTGTGTCCTCACGTGGTCATCACTCTCTGTGGGCGTCTGTGTCCTAATCTCATAAGGATGCCAGTCCTATGGGATCAGGCCCACTCTAGTGACCTCATTTTAACCTCATTATTTTTGCAAAGGCCCTGTCTCCAGGCACGGTCACGCTGGGGATTAGGGCTTCGACATATAAATTTGGGGGGGGGGTCACAATTGAGCCCATAACAGACCTCATCCCTCCCAGCCGCCAGACACTACCCTGGCTGAGACTCCCCACCACCTGGGGGCCCTCTGCATCATGCAGGGCCGTCTGGTGGGCACTTTGGGCCCCCACCCCTGGGCCTGCGGGCTCTTTCGGGTGGGACCTGGCGTCGGGGCCTGAGTTTGGAGAGCTGCCCTGGTTGAGCCCTCGCAAAGGACCAGGTGCTGCCGGGGTGCCCACGTCCCCTCCTGGGACCCGGGGGGCAGGACGGCCATCACCCACGTCCACCCACAGTCAGCCCGGGGAGCCACAGCTGGACAGGACGGGCCTGACCCTGGCCTCCAGGGTCTCTGGGCTCGCCCAGCCCTGCCTCTCCCAGTCCCCGTGAGCAGCTGCTGGAGGGGTGGGCTTCCCAAGGACCAGACAGCTGCTGGCCCGAGAGATCTGGGCATCCCCTCTCCCGGCCCCGTGGTGACTGCGAGGGGTGGAACAGCTGCAGACGCTGACCCCACAAAGGCCGCGTGGGGTGCCCGCTTCCGGGAGGCCCATGGATGGGTGCAGTCTGCTCTTGGGGGGCAGGGGTCTGTGGGGGTCCGTGTGCTGCCAGGATGACCATGTGATCCATGGGCCTTTGCAGAATGGAAACACTGCCCTGTTCAAAAATCACGAAGGACTTTAAGACGGCGTTGACTTGAGCTGGCTCTCTGGGCTCAGGGCCCTGTGCTGCTGACCTGGGGTGCGTCGCCCTTGTGGGGCCCCTCCGGCAGCGACACGCACCTGCACGCACTCACCCCCTGCCCCGCCTCCTGCCCGACCAGGTGCGCTGACCTCTGCTGAGAGCCAGGGCCAGTGCCGGGGCCTCACAGCCGGTCCCTCTCATCCCCCTGCAGCCCTGAGGCTTGGCTGTTCTGCCAAGAGACAAAAGGCGTGGAGGGTCATCGTACGGTCACCCAGAGGGTCACCAGGGGACCCTGGACCCAGCTGGGCCTCAAGCCTGGGCTGACCTGAGGCCGCCGCCTGCTGAGGACTTTCCCCCGAGGGTCCAGGTCACAGGCACTTCCTTCGGCGGAGCCCACGCCCACGTGGGTGGAGGCCTCAGTCCTCCCCCTCCGCTGGCAGCCTCTCGGGGTCCTGGCTCTGCCCCTCCCCCATCTACTCAGTTAATAAGCAGCCTGGCCCCGGGGTGGGGCGCCACCCGAGGGCATAAAGGCCCCGCTGGCCTCCTTCCCACCTCTGCTGGTGAGAGGAGCGTCTGGAGCAGGGCCTGGACCATGTCCCAGCTGGTAGAATGTGTCCCCAACTTCTCGGAGGGGAAGAACCAGGAGGTGAGGCACCTGGGGCGGTGGGGGGCAGTGCAGGGGGCTCAGGGCAAGGAGAACGCGGCTCAGTGTGGGGTTTGGGGATTATCTTCTCTGGAAAGGGTGAGGAAGGGGGCAGCAGGCGGGCAGGCAGGTCCTGGCCCAGGTCTGGGCCTGGGGTCTGGGCGGGTCACTTGGCCTCTTGTGTGAAAACAGGGCCCCTGAAGCCCGACCCCCAGGGCCATTTCAGGGTCCCCGGGGGGTACCCCGTCTCCCTTCCCCACCTTGTGAGGCGGGCGCTGCTCTCATCCCCACGTGACCTGCAGGAAACTGAGGCACAGAGAGCTGGGCAGGCCTTCCTGCTGCCTCGGAAGGTTCTGGGCCCTTCATGCTCCCCCTCCCCCACCCCAGACACAGGTGGCCTGGGGGCCGGGGCCCTGACCCTCTGTAACCTTGGCCTGTGGGTCACCTTCTCGGGGCCCTGAGAGCCCCTGTGCCCAGGTTCTGCTTCCTGCCTCAGTTTCTTCCGGAGGGTGCTGCCCGGGTGCCTGCCCCCCATGCCCAGGTCCTCGCCCCGTGTCATGTCTGAATGGGGGCAGGGCAGGCATGGCCCCTGCAGCTCCCGCTCCTTCTTCTGCGTGGGGAGATCGAGACACAGGCCTGGCTTTGTCCCCAGGTGATCGACGCCATCTCCCGAGCGGTGGTGCAGACCCCGGGCTGCGTGCTGCTGGACGTGGACGCTGGCCCCTCCACCAACCGCACCGTCTACACCTTCGTGGGGCGCCCCGAGGACGTGGTGGAGGGGGCCCTCAACGCCGCCCGGGCCGCCCACCGGCTCATCGACATGGGCAGGCACAGAGGTGAGGGCCCGAGTGCGCGCGGCCGGCCTCGCCCGCAGGACTCGCCAAGGGCATGGGGCCACGGGGCTGGCTGGATGCTCCTTGGACCCCGTCCACGTTTCAGGGGCCCCTAGAGTGGCTGGTAGAGAGGTGATCGCGCTCTGTGCAGGCCCTGGGCGGGGGTGGGGGACACAGCCCGATCTGTCAACAGCCCACAAGCCAAACACATTCTTTGGGCTGCAGGATCAAAGATCGGTGGACACACGGGGAGCTGGTCAAAAGGGCAGGGTCTCTGGATGCCCACAGCGGGGGAGGGAATTCACACGAGATCCCAACTGGTGAAGAGAGATGGAGGCTTATCTCAGAGGAACCGCCTGGGGGGAGGGGGGCGCGGGGGCCGCCATCTGACCCGCAGCGGGACTCGGGTTCTGAGAAGGACCCTCTGTAAGGCAGCCGGGTGAAGGCGCCCCTCCCTGAGGGCTCGGAGCTATCCTCTCGGCTCTTAGGAGAGGGAGGGGTTTACCCCTGAGATGCCGCAGAAATCGGGGGCTGCTTCTCCCGGGGCCCTGTGGTCAGTGCGGGTGTGCGTGTGCGGGGGGCCGGAGGGCAGGGTCCGCCCCGAGCTCCGCACCTGGGCCTCCGCTTCCTCAGCCCCCATCTCTGTGCAGGGGAGCACCCTCGGATGGGCGCCCTGGACGTGTGCCCCTTCATCCCAGTGCGGGGCGTCACCATGGACGAATGCGTGCTCTGTGCTCAGGCCTTTGGCCAGCGGCTGGCAGAGGAGCTGGGTGTGCCGGGTGCGTGCCTGGGGAAGGGGGGCCTATCCCAGGGGCTCCCCCAGCCGGCCCCTCCTCACTTTACTTCAGTTCCCATCAGCAGCAACAGCAGCCATCCCTTGAGGTTCTCTGCTCTTGCATCCTTAAAAATGCGTTTTAAGAAAAAAACCCCAAAACACTACCATGCAGGTTTTTGACAGGCAGGAATGTCCTGCTTCTCCTGCAATGGGACAAACCACAGGGACAGGGTCCCAGCTGTCGGGGAGGCAGTGGGACCGAGTAGCCGCTCTGTAAAGGACTTGAGCAGGATGGATGGGGAGCCCTAAACAGTCTCTTTGGGGAATTAACCAAATCAAGGAAAAGCCCAGCACAGGGCAGCTGGCGGACCTGTGAGCCCGGGCACGGGTCCAGGCCCCTGCGATGTGGCTGATGGACGGGCTGGGGGACGGGTGTCACCTGCCCTGTGCAGGTGTCAGAGCTGGTGGTGAGTTTTGTTTTCTCTCCTCCTCGTTCCTTAATTTGCGGGTGTGTTGATCGTTCAACGAAAATGCACTTTGGAGAGAAACACGAATATCCTTCCAGCCCCTCTTGAGGGCGGGCAATGGCTTTTTTCTGGGGCATCTGTGCAGGGGCAGCGGGGGTGGGCAGAGGAGGGGTCCTGGCCCATACAGAGTGCCCATCAGCGACCACCCACACCCATCTGACGGGGCTCAGAGACGGGGGCGCTGCCAGCAAGACGGAGCTGCGGGAATGGGGGTCCTGCAGCGCCCGCCGGCCGAGGGCCTGACCGGCCAGGCCCCTTGCAGTGTACCTGTACGGCGAGGCAGCACGGACGGCCAGCCGCCAGTCTCTGCCGGCCATCCGGGCCGGGGAGTACGAGGCCCTGCCTGAGAAGGTGCGGTGTCCCCTACCAGGGGGCGATCTGGGGGTGGGCCCTCCTCCCCCCTTCCCTCACCCACTGGTCTCCCCCCAGCTCAAGCAGGCTGAGTGGGCGCCCGACTTCGGCCCCAGCTGCTTCGTCCCCAGCTGGGGGGCCACTGTCACGGGGGCGCGGAAGTTCCTCATCGCGTTCAACGTCAACCTGCTCAGCACCAGGGAGCAGGCGCACCGCATCGCCCTCGACCTGCGGGAGCAGGGCCGCGGCAAGGACCGGGTGAGGGCACCCCGGGGTGCCGCCGGAGAGGGCCAAGGCTATGCACCGCGTGTGGACCTGCTGAGCAGCCCACCTCGGTGTCCACGCCACGTGGGACCGGCAGGGTCGGGGTTCCAGGGTTTGAAGTTGGGGAGTGGGTCTTTAAGGACATTTTCTATGGAAGTTGCAGGGCTGCAGCTGTGGTTAAAATACTGCATCATTTCCACACTGATAGGAAAACAGCCGCTTCTGCACCCCAGGTACCCCTAGGTGCCCCCATGTACCTCCAGATGCCTCAGGTACTTCCAGGTACCCCCAGGTGCCCTGATCCACCAAGTCGGCCATCATAGCTGTCACCTAGTGTGAGCATCGCTCCTGCAGAAAGTTCGAGTTGGACACAGACACAGAGACACCCAGTGGAGGAGGCCCTGCCCACCTGTCAGGCCCCACTCCCAGAGACCTGGGCCTTCCAGGCAGCTGAGGCCCTGGGAGCCCAGCTTCCGTGCCGAACACTCAGTTGTCTGCAAGCACAATACAAAAACACAGCAACTCCCCAATCCTTCTCTGTGCTCTGCTGAAGTCAAGAGTCTACCTAACCCCGAAAGGTAGACTGAGTCGCCCCAGGGAGTGAGGGCCAGGAGCTGGCCTCTGGGGCAAGGGGTGGAAGGGGTGGGAGGCAGGGCCCCGTGCCCAGGACAGGGCTGTGGGCGGGGATGCCCAGGCCGCAGGGCCTGGTCTGAGCCTGTGGCTTGTGCGGGGCGGGCACCGCGGCACTGACCCTGTGGGGCCTTGGTTTCCCGTGGTGAGCGGGCCCTTTCCCGGCTCCGATGGGAACGGGACAGTGAGGCGCAGACCCGCCTGAGGCCGGCTGCCCGGCCGCACCGCACAGTCTTCAGGCCACGGCCCCCCTCGTCCGGGTGTCTGGGGTGGGAGGGAGCCCTCGGGCTGGCTGGGGGATGCAGGGGCAAGGGGCTGTCAGTGCGGGGCGCGGGAGAGGCTGGGCCGGGCCGGACTGGGCAAGCCTTGTCCTCGACAGCCAGGACGCCTGAGAAAGGTGCAGGGCATCGGCTGGTACCTGGATGAGAAGAACCTGGCTCAGGTGTCTATGAACCTCCTGGACTTTGAGGTCACAGGGCTGCACACGGTCTACGAGGAGACCTGCAGAGAAGCCCAGGTGAGCAGGGTGGGTCCCCTCCCGGGTGGGTCCCCTCCCCCCGTTCTCAAGCCCAGCCCCCTGGGCGCTGACTCCCCAACCTCCGACTCTGACCTCTGCAGGGGCTGAGCCTCCCGGTGGTGGGCTCGCAGCTGGTGGGCCTGGTGCCTCTGAAGGCCCTGCTGGACGTGGCCGCCTTCTACTGCGAGAAGGAGAACCTCTTCATCCTGGAGGAGGGGCAGCGGCTCCGGCTGGTGGGTGGGGCTGGAGGGGGTGTGTCAGGGAGAGGGAGCAGGTCGGGGGCTCCGGGCACCTGCACCCCAGGCCTGGGGCACTGTCTGCGGGGCCAGGCCTCCTCCTCCTCCTTCTTTGTTTTATTGTCTGTGCCTGGAAGCTGAGATCACACTGTCTTCACTGGGGGGACACTGTTGAGGTTTTCTCTGTGACCTAAAATGCGTTCAGTCTTGTGAAACCTCAGCGGAGAGGACGGGCCTGGTGCTGGTCCTGGAGCCGCACCCTGCGGATGGAAGCACCTGCCCCTCGTCCGCTCCCTGCCTGCTGGGATCTGGGTGCGTGAATCGAGTGTCCATGGGTTATTCACAAAGTTGTTCCTTTGGTCCCAGGTCCTACCGCCTGCTCTGGGTGTGGCCGTCCTTCTCAGTCCTGTTGCTCTGGCCTCTGAGTCATTTTGACTTGAGGGCGTTTCTTACAATGAACGCGTGATTGGATTTCTCTGAAAGTTTTTTTTAAATTTATTTTTATTTATTTATTTATTTATTTATTTTTGGCCGCATTGGGTCTTCGTTGCTGCGCGCGGGCTTTCTCTAGTTGTGTCGAGCGGGGGCTACTCTTCGTTGCGGTGCGTGGGCTTCTCATTGCGGTGGCTTCAGTAGTTGTGGCTCAGGGGCTCTAGAGTACAGGCTCAGTAGCTGTGGCGCACGGGCTTAGTTGCTCCGCGGTGTGTGGGATCCTTCCGGACCAGGGCTCGAACCCGTGTCCCCTGCATCGGCAGGCAGATTCTTCACCACTGTGCCACCAGGGAAGCCCTTTCTGAAAGCTTTTGTCTTTTGGTAGTTGGGTTTATCCTTTTGTATCTGCTAATTTAGCAGGTATGTCTGGACTTACTTTTGTCCTAGTTTTAGGCATGAGAGTGTGTGGTTTCCTTTGGGCTGTATGGAGGAGTCTATTTTTAGGAATTCTGGTAATTACCTTATAATAATATATTTATCTCTATTTTTTGATTTATTAATTTAAAAACTTTATCCAAATGTATCAGTTTGACTTAATTTTTGTCAATACAGGCACCTTGGAGATAGCATAGCTTTGGTTCTAGGCCACTGCAAGAAAGCAAATATCACAATAAAGCAACTCACACGATTTTTTTGGTTTCCTAGTGTGTATAAAAGTTATGTTTACACTAGACTGTAGGCTATTAAGTGTGCAATACTATTATGTCTAAAAAAGCTGTGTACATACTTACTTTAAAAGTACTTTATTGCTAAAAAATGCTAACCATCATCTGAGCTTACAGAGAGTCGTGATCTTTGTGCCGGTGGAGGATTTGAAATACTGCAAGAATTACCAAAATGTGACACAGAGACACAAAGTGAGCAAATGCTGTTGGAAAAATGGTGCCAATAGACTTGCTTGAAGCAGGGTTGCCACAAACCTTCAATTTGTCAAAAACGTACTATCTGTGAAGTGCGGTAGAGGGAGGTCTGCCTTTTGCTGGCTGGCAGAAACCGACAGAACTTATACTCAATTGTGTAGCTTTGAAGAAATAATCATCTGAAAGCATAATATACACTTTAAGAAAATAATCTACATTCCCGTAACATTAGACACAGAAAATGAATGAGAAAGTAACTACACAGCATTTACTGCTGTCTTTTCTTCTTTCTCTATTTCCTGATTTTTTAGACTTGTGCTATTTTTTAGGGAGCTGGTTATTTTGGTGCTTAAATGTTTTTTCAGTTGTTTAAATTATGGTAAAATAGACATGACATAAAATTTGTCATCTTAACCATTTTTAAGTGTACTGGCCACTGGTGTATGTGTATAGAGTTGTGCAGCTGTCACCCGTGTCCAGGATGGGGTTTCCTATTTCTGCAAAAGACGTTGTCAGGACTGTGACGGGGCTCGCACCGACTCCGCAGGCCACTTTGGGCGGTGGTGCTGTCTTACAGCCCCGTCCTTCCAGCCCTGGACGTGGGCTGTGTTCCCCTTCACTTGTCTTTGCCTTCTTTCATCATGTTTTTTAGTTTTCATTGTAGTCTTTCACCTCCTTGGTTAAGTTAATTAATTCCTAAGTATTTATGCTATTGAAAATGGAATTGTTTTTGTAATTTCTTTTTCGGATTGTTCACTGTTAGTGTTTAGAAATGCACTGACCTTTGTGTGTTGACTTTGTATCCTGCTACCTTGCTGAATACATTTATTAGTTCTAGGTGTTTAACTTTTTAAGTTTAAATAATGTATTTAATCCTTTAGCTCTTTATCAATGTTAGACAATGTCTGTTGACTCTGCGTGAAGAGAGACAAAAAAATTAATGCACTTATGTGAGTGGTCATCTCTGTTCCAGATTTAAATTGCTTTGTTGTTATTTTTACATTGTCAGCTGTATAACATTTACCTTCTGTAACCATATCCACACATATTAAATATCCACAGATATTTAATCTTGGTTCTATACACGAGTGAGGTCACTATGCATCTCTGTCCTTTCCCATCTGTCTGGCTGGATTTCACAAACAAGCAGAGTTTTAAAGAAAGGCTCATAGGGGCTTTATTCTGTGGGTTCTGGCATGTTTGGGAATGTCTTTCTGTGACTTTATGCTTGCAAGACAGTAGGACAACCAAAACCTGAAGTCACATGTCTTTTCCTGAGAATGTTGCAAACACATCTTTACCACCTTTTGGAATAAGTGTCCCCGTGGGGAGGTCTAAGGCCATCTAGTTATCTCCCCACCCCTGGTGACTGGTTCTTTCTCCTGGATGCTTGAAGAATTCCATCTTTATCCTTGAAATTCAATGACTTTGCCATAAGAGTCTTGTTGTGGATTATTCTGCATCATTTTTTTCTCTGGAACAGGGTTTCTTGTGATTCACAGGTTCATTCTTGTTTAGCTTCAGGAATGTTTTCTTCTATTGTATTTTTGATCCAGTTTTTGGTCCTTTCACTTTACCGACACCCGTTACACCGCGGTAGCATTTTCTTCCACATATGCTGTCTTTTTTGTACTTTCTTTCCCCTGTATTCACTGTGGTTTTCTCAGGCTTCACTTCGCAATCACTGATGCAGTTTATGGCTGGGTCTATTCTCTTTCTAGCGGTTACAAAGTTTTGTGTAACTTTTTATTTTGATGTAATTTCCTACTCACAGAAGAGGTGCAAGAACAGTACCAGGAACTCTTTTATACTCTCCAGATTCACCTATTGTTGCATTTTGCCCCATCCGCTGTATCACTCTTTTTCTGTATTCCACGCATAATCATATTTTTTCCTGGACCATTTTAAAGTAGACTGACGACACTGTGCCCTTTACCCCTTGTTTATTCAGGGTGTAATTCTTAAGATCAAGGAAGTTCTCTTACCCATCACAGTGCAATGATCAAAACCAGGAAATCGGGGCTTCCCTGGTGGCGCAGTGGTTGAGAATCTGCCTGCTAATGCAGGGGACACGGGTTCGAGCCCTGGTCTGGGAAGATCCCATATGCCATGGAGCAACTAGGCCCGTGAGCCACAATTACTGAGCCTGCGCGTCTGGAGCCTGTGCTCCGCAACAAGAGAGGCCGCGATAGTGAGAGGCCCGTGCACCGCGATGAAGAGTGGCCCCCGCTTGCCACAACTAGAGAAAGCCCTCGCACAGAAACGAAGACCCAACACAGCCATAAATAAATAAATAAATACTTTAAAAACAAAAAAACAAAACAAAAAAAAAGCACTATGTAATACTAATAAAGGTCTTCTAGAATCATTATCTTTAAAAAAAAAAAACAAAAAAAAACCCCAGGAAATCCAGCACGGTACAACCTGGTATCTAATCTGCAGACCGTAGTCAAATTGCATCAGTGTCCCCCCTCTCCATGGTCTGCCCCAGACCAGCAGTGGGTTCCGGTGGCTTGTCTTTTATGGCCTTTAATCTGGATCAGGTCCCCAGTTCTCCCCATCTTTCCTTGACCGTGATGGGCTGTGGAGCACCGGCTGGTGGCTTTGTGAAGCGCCGCTCGCTGGGCGCTGGTCTGGCCCGTCTCAGGGCTGGGTGTGCTTGTGCGTTTCTGGCGGGAGCAGCTCAGAAGTGACGGAGTGTCCGCCGCAGGGCGTTCGTTACCTGGGTCCTCTGGTCAAGCTGGTATCCCCGACCCAGGGTTATCACTGCAGTGTTTCTGTTTTCCTTTTGTTGTTAATAAGAACTCCCTGGGGAGGTAGTTTAAGACTGTGTAAATGACCTGTTCCTCCTAAAATTCCAGCCACAAGTATTAGGAGCATGGAGAGTTTTCTAACTTCATCCTTTTTCTGTAAGAAGCTTTCACCTCTCCCACATTTATTTATTCCTTATTAATGTGTTTGACGCTGTCTACTGTCTTTTAAAACATATTATTTTATATTTTTTAACTGAAAGTTCTGAGGTCTGCAGTCTTTGCAGGTCTGATTCTGCAAACTGTGTGTCTGCGGATTCTCGTGGTGATGCTTCTTCCTGTGCTTGGTGATGTTTGGTTGTGACTGCCTGTTCTTTAGAGTCTCGTCTGCGGTAATTCTTGGTCACCTGGCTTAGTTTGTGTTTGCCTCTGTTAGATGCTTGGACCACTTTAGATGAGCCCTTTGCTTGGAGCTTTGGAACCACACAGGAAGAGAATTCTGTGCGAACGGCGGCCCACCTCCCCGTCAGGTTAGAATTCCCAGGGAAGATTTCTTTCGTGCTTCACCAAATGGAAGGCCGAGACTGGGAAGTATCCCAATATTTCCTGTGATGGGCGGTTTTCCCAAATTCATCCCTGGAGATGTTCTCTTTCAAGGGTCTCCCGTCTGACCCAGCTCTTGAGGGCTCGAGACCTCCCCTGCTCGTGAGAGGTCTCAGATGTCTCCAGGGTGGACCCAGCTTCTGGGAGAGGAGGTCTTTCCAGGCATTTCTGGTCGCTTCTGGCTGGGAATGGCTTCCTTTACGTTCTGCCGGCTTTGCCGGGAGCTGAATTCCACTCTGACAGTCCTGTTCCTCATTCTGAGGTATTTTGCGGCAGGCGGGCCGCTTGCTGGCTCTACCGCCAGCTCTCGGGCGCTCTCTGCCCCATTTCCGCGTCCTCAGGGAGACCTCACGACCGTCCCCTGGGACCTGCTGCTTCGTTTCCCTCAAGCTGCACTTGTCACTCTCTATTTTGTGTGGAACGTGTCACCTGTGTGGCTCAGAGGGGCTGGGACTGTGCTGATGGCATCGAGCATCGTAAAATGTCCTGAGTGTTTTTTGGTGGAAAGAATTCTACTCCAAAATGGGGATATTTCCAACTTAATTTTGAATTCGGGTAAAAATCACTTTTCCTCGCATATCAAGTCTCACATTTGGGCAGATCAGGCAGCTCCCGGCCTTTAAGAACCAGAGAGACCCTGACACCCGAGGAGCTGGAATCCTGTCCAAAGAGGCAGTTTTCTTGGCCCCTTTCCAGCACAGGCTCTTGTGCGGGCAGGATGGGGTCACCACGGGCCTTGGTCTCGCTGGAGCAGCACGGTGGGTGGGTGGTGTGTCCGGAGGCCAGGCAGGGCGCCTGCTCTGGGCGAGGCCTTCAGTCGGCAGGGCTGCTGGCGGGCATGGGGTGCGGCAGCTGTGCCCCTGCAGGCTCCCGACCAGGGCAGGGCGCCCCGCGGGCGGCAGGGGTGGGACCTGCGGTCAAGGGGACTCCAGTCACCGGCCCCTCTTGCAGGTGGTGAACCGGCTGGGCCTGGACTCCCTGTCACCCTTCAACCCCAAGGAGCGGATCATCGAGTGAGCAGCCCCCGCCCCCGCCCCTGCGTGGAGGCCCCCTCAGTCCGCCAGAGCTCTGCTCTGTCACCAGGCGTGGGGCTGGGAGCTTGCTGGGGGGCCCAGTGGGGCCCCGACAAGGTGCCACTCTGTCCTCACGCAGCTCCTGGCTGGTCACAGCCCCTCCCCGGGGCAGCCACTCTGCATATCGGGCCCACATCCCTGCCCCCCCGCCCCTGCAGTGGTGCGAGTCAGGGGCTCCCGGCCTGGCCGACCCAACCCTTGCGGCCTGGCTGCAACGACCCGGGGCCCTGTCCGCCCCCTCCCTGTCCCCGCCCCTGCACGACGCAGACCCTCACTCCCAGCTGCCCCACCCCTGCAGGTACCTGGTCCCCGAGGCCGGCCCAGGGCAGAGCCTGGTCGACCAGCCCCTGCGCACCTTCGTCCGTGAGGTGGGCGCCCGCTCGGCAGCCCCGGGGGGCGGTTCCGTGGCCGCAGCCAGTGCAGCCATGGTGAGTGGGGCCGGGGCGAGGATGCGGGGCGGACGGCCGGGGTTGGGGGCGTCGCCCGGCCTGGGGCCGGTCCCACGCACAGGGCGCTCTCCCCAGGGCGCCGCGCTGGCCTCCATGGCCGGCCTGATGACCTACGGGCGGCGCCAGTTCGAACACCTGGACGCGACCGTGCGGCGCCTGATTCCCCCCTTCCACGCGGCCTGGGCTGAGCTGACGGCGATGGTGGACGCCGACGCCCGGGCCTTCGAGGCCTACCTGGTGAGCGTGCAGGCGGGCCTCCACCACCAGCCCCGCAGAGGCAGCCCCGAGGGAGGGAGAGTGGGGTCGGTGGACGGTACGGGGTCCGGAGGAGAGACAAGTGGGTCAGGGTCACAGGGGGAGGGGGAGGGGCTGCCACGAGCACAGGTGTCTGTAGACGCCGGGGGCTGGAGGGAGGAGACAGTGGTCTGGCCCCTCTTGGGCCCCCCTCCCCAGCTCGTGCAGGGCCAAGCCCGGCGGGTGTGGTGCAGGCGTGACTGCAGGTCGGGGTCTCTGCAGGCTGGGGGAGGGCCGAGAAGGGCACCTGTTCTGAGGGTGAGCCAGGCTCAGCGTCCCCCTGCCCACGTCCCTGTGTCCCACTGATGGGCGACACCCAGACCTGCAGATGCCGGAGGAAAAGCAAGGTCCCCAAGGAAGAGCTCCCATCCCGGGAAGGGCGGGAACAGGAATCTTCACAGAAGAAACGCTGAGAGTCATGGTCTCGGAGATCAGAGAAGACGTTCAGCCACGAGACACAAAGGGCCCCCGGGGAGCCGGGCACCTTCAGCAGCACAGGACGTGGGCGGCTGCCTCCAGGGAGTGCCCATCCAGGGGGCAGCGGAGGAGGGACGTCCATCAGACCGGGCGGGGGATGGGGAACTTGCAGGAAGGTCAAGAAGCCCCAGGCGTGTCTGAGGGCAGATCCAGCAGAGAGGACCCGGGAGGGGCGGGAGTGAGGGCGCTCGGACCCCACGGGGGTAGGAAGACACGCCTGGGAAGGAATGAGCTCCCAGCAGACAGCAGGCATCCAGAGTCGCCTCGGGGGTGGGGGGGGACGGGGCAGGAGGACCTGGGCCAGGCGACCTCGGGAGGTGACCTTGGGGACTGCTGGGCTGGGCGCCCCGATGTGAGTGCTGCATCCGCACGGGGACAGTCTAGGATGTCGCATTGCGGGAGGAGGTGACCCTGTGACAGAAGCTGGGTCCCTGGGGGCGGGGTACAGAGACTGATCACCTTTCCCCTATGCGCTTTTACGTTTTAATTTCGTTTATTTGCTTTTTAAAATAGGTGAAAGCCTCAGGGGTTCAGAGTTCACAGGGGCAGAGGGCAGCTGGTGAGCTGCCCCCCGTCCGCCCCGTCCCCCCGCCCAAGTAGGTGCAGCCCCAGTGCGTACGTCTCCCTGAGATGTTTGTGTGCATTCGGGCAGAACTGGGTTCCCCTTTCTCTTCCTTTCTTACACAAATGCTGGCAGGCAGATGTCCAGTTGCAGCTTGCATCTTTCACCTGACGTCCTCCTTGAGCAGGGACACCCCCGGCTCAGTGGCCCGGGGTTCTGGGGACGCCTGGAGTGGAGGCCTTGGACTAGCCCCGTTGGGGATTCTGGCCAGGTCCAGTCGGCACCTGGGACAGGCTGTGTGGACAGCTGGCCTCCGTCTCTGGGCACTCGGTGGACGGGCTGTAGGAGCGACTCGGGGAAGGGCTTTCCCTCCAGGGTGGGTGTGTTTCCCACTTGAAGGGTGCTGCCCAGTGGCCCTGGCAGAGGTTGTGTGGATCGAGCCCTGGAGTGGTCCTCCCGCCGTTTACCCCGATGCCGCGGCCATTGGACCTGGTGGTCACGTGCATCTATTGTTGCTGCCCTGGTGCGAGTCTCATGTGGGTGGGGCAGGGGGAGGAGCGTTTTCATACTTTTTGCAGCGGTTTTCTTTCCTTTTCAGGAAAGTGAGGTGTCCTTTTCTTCTCTGTTTTGCTTAGTGCTGACTAGGACTTTTCATAAGCCAGGGAGTCTCAGCTTGTTTGACTTTCAACTTTGCTTGTACTGGTTTCCGACCATACGAGCCTTGTGTTTTTATGTCGTCGAATATTCAGTCTTTCTTTTGCTCTTTCCTTGGTGTTGTGTCCTAGTTTAAACGGCCTCCCCAGGCCAGAATTATTAAACTTCTCTCCGGGTACCTCTAGCCATCTGTGGTCTGAAGAACTTCAGATGCTGAGAGGGGCTCGAGTAGAAGCATCAGCGTGCATATAAATAATAATACATAATTAAAAACAAATATTAAAAATTCTGACCACTAGAGATTAGAAATAAGACAAGTATAAAACAACTGGAGGCGGGCAGTAGAAAAATGAAAATCTAATCAAAAGGCAGGAAAGAAAAAGAAAAATAGTCAGCAAAGAGGTGTGGTTTAGAGAAAACCTAAAATAGAATGGTTAGACTGAAGACACACCCGACCAACAATCACACACACACACACGCACACACACACACACACACATGTGAGTGTGGTAGATACTACACTGGTCTATGTCCCCACTGAGCAACAAGAAGACAGACTTTTGAACAAAAATAAGAAAACATCCTTATCTTCCACCGAATACATGAGCAATCTCTAGGCAGAGTCGGAAGCTAGCTGTGTACCTCCCTCCCCACCAAACAAACCTCACAGTGAATCAGAAAATAAATCAAACTGCGGTGGGCAGCCCTCCTCAGCCAGACACAGACGTGGCCACGTGAAAGTCAGACTTGACTAAAATCAGCAAAGTTCTGCCCAGTGGAGCTCCCCGTGCCCCCGCTCCCCGACCTGGGTCTGCAGCGGAGTCAGCAGGTTCCCGTGTTCGTGAGGAGTTGCTGTGGGTCCACGTGGAAAAGAGAAACGTGTCACCGGAGACAGGCGGCCGGAGGGGCGCCCGGGGAGGCTAGGGGACGTCAGGATGGTGACAGAACCCGGTTCAGGTCGGGTCAGGATGGTCACAGGATCTGGTTCTGGTCGGGTCAGGATGCTGATCGAAATCTGGTTCAGGTCGGGTCCAGGGATCCTTTACGCTCGTGCAGGGTTGATGAACCAGCTGACTGTTAATGGCTTTTGGGCGGAGATTTGGCGAAACCTACAAAACCAGCAGGGCATGTTCCCCACCAGCTATGCCCTTGGACCCGGCACGTGGGCAGGCCCCGGGCGCTGGTGTGAGCGAGCGAGCCTGGACGGGTGCTCACAGCGCGGGGTGCGGGACCGGGGAGGCCTGCCCGGCAGCGGCGAGGAGAGCGACACACGGAGTGATGGCTCCTCAGAGGAGGCCTGGCTTGTGTGGCCCCTCGGGGATGCGGGGACACGGCCTGAACCATTACACCAGGACTTCGGGGGTTGTGCGGTTGCCTCGCCTGGAGGCTGGGAGGCCTGGGGCTGGAGAACCCGCTCCCCTCCACCCTCCTCTCCAGCCTCCAGCACTGACAACGTGGGGCCTTGCGCCGGGTCGCCTGCCCTCCTCTGTCGGGGGCCCAGGGCTCTAATCCACGGAACTGACCTCGGGGGTGGTGTGGGCCCTGCGCGAAGCCCCTCCCTCCCCCAGGCTCCCGTGTCCCCTCATCACAGCCAGTCAGCCGCACGTTTCTGTGTTTGCTCCGGCAGAAAGCAACGAAGCTGCCCAAGAACACACCTGAGGACAAGGACAGGTGAGTGCAGTGGCGGCTGTGGACATCCGGACGCCTCAGGAGGCCCGGGCACCAGTCAGCCCCCCTCTGGGGCATGTTGCGATTGAAGAACAGCTTCCCTGTGGTCCCCACCCTAGTTCCGTCTGCTCAGAGCGGAGCCATCAGGCGGGTCCAGCAGTGCCCGGGCGCCCTGGGCTCTAACCACTGACCCTCTTGCTTCCAGACGCGCGGCTGCCCTGCAGGAGGGGCTGAAGCGGGCGGTGGCCGTGCCCCTGGCGCTGGCGGAGATGGTGACGTCGCTGTGGCCGGCGCTGCAGGAGCTGGCCCTGTGCGTGAACCTGGCCTGCCGGTCGGACCTGCAGGTACGCGGCGGAGCGCTGCTGCAGGGGCGACGTGCGGAGGGTCACTGGGCGTCACAGCTCTTCGCCAAGCCGGGCAGGCACAAGCGCTCACGGGGCGTTTCGGTCAGTCTCAGCCCGCAGGGCCGGCTCCGTCACCCATTAAGGTCTTGTTCAAGGTCGCGCGGCAGAGAGAAGCAGAAGCTCGAGTGTGTCTCCAGAGGCCACCCCTAACCGTCCCCCAGACCCCGTCCCTTCCCTCCTTCCCACCGCCCCTCTTCCAGAAAACCCAGGGGCTTGCAGATGTGCACAGGCCCCCCGTCCGCAGCCCGTGCGCGGAGGCCCGGGCACCAGGAACAGCAGGGCCAGCTCTGTGTGTCCGCAGCCCGTCCTGAGGGGAGGAGCCTTGTCTCCTCGGGCTGGTCGTGATCCGTCTCTGGAGGGGCCGGGCCGAGCTGCTTGTCTCTGTGGGGAGAGGGCCGGCCCTGCCACCGGGAGGGAGCCCTTGGGCTGGTCAGTTTGCCGTCTTCACGGCTGAGGCGTGAGGCCCCCAGGCCCCGTCCCTGGGCTGAGGAGTGGGCAGGGCGAGGCCCTGCTGCCCCCCTGGTACCAACGCCGGCCCTGCCCCTTGGCGGTTGCAGGTGGCAGTGAAGGCCCTGGAGACGGGTGTGTTTGGTGCGTATTTCAATGTGCTCATCAACCTGAAGGATGTCACCGACGACGCGTTTAAGGACCAGGTGGGCAGGGGTGCGGGCCGGGCCCACCGACGGGACTGGAGGTTGCCCTCGGGCCGTGGCTCCCAGAGGGTCCCTGAGGGCCTGGGCAGTGAGGGAGGTGGGGGTGTGGCGGAGAGCCCCCTGGGCTGGGGGCCCAGGGCACCTGGCCAGCAGGCCCTCGGGGAGGGAAGTGTCCATCAGCCAAGAAGTTCCTCCAGCTCCTGCAGGTGGACGAGGCCTGGCCCGCAGAACGCAGGCGTCGGGGCCGGCCGGGGCCGTCTTTCAGCGTCTCTGTGGAGGCAGGTGGCCTGGGGGCCTGCAGGCACCCCCTAGCTCCCTCCCAGGGGGCTCTGGCCAGGGCTGGGGTCTCTCCCAGGGGGGCTGGGCTGTAGCACTGGCAGCACAGGATCTCAAAGGACAGTCTCCAGCCTAAGCAGTGACCCCACTTCAGCATCTGTGATAATTTCATTGTTACTGTTTATTGGAGGAAAATTCACGAAACACGCAGCTCACTGTGTTAGATGATGCAATTCAGTGGCATTAGGCACACTTACGCGGCTGCGAGGCCACCACCGCTATCAAGATCTGGACCATTCTCATCACTCCAAAGGATGCCCCACAGTCACCCCCATTCCCAGCCCCGGCCACTGCCCATGTGTCTCTGTGATTTTGTGACAATCTTTAAAAAGTGATTTCGCGGCTCGGAATGGGAGCGGCACGGCCTTTTCGAGGGTCAGCCCGTCCCCAACTGCCTCTCCAGCCGAGCTGGGCTTGGCCATCAGGGAAGGCCCTGTCCACCATGGGGACACTGAGATAACGGACGGGCCGCTTGAGCTCTGGCCCTTAGGGCCTCAAGACACAGTCCTGCCCTTGGCAGTCATGGCTAAAGTGGGGAGACCAGGAGGGTGGGGGCTGGCTGGCCCCAAATCTCAGGAAAGACAGAGGGGCCCCTCCCGTCACCACCAAGAGACCCATGAGGAGCTGGGGGCCCCTAGGTCAGGGGCTTGGGGTCACCCAGAGTGGACAGCCCAGGGAGGTGGCGGGGAGGTGGGGCCAGTGGGGTCGGTGGCAGGCTCGGGGTGGTGACGGGGCCCCTGTGTCTGTCAGGTCCGCCAGCACATCTCCAGCCTCCTGCAGGAAGCCAAGACCCAGGCGGCACTGGTGCTGGACCAGCTGGAGGCCCGGCAGGAGTGACGGCCGGGCGGGGGACCTCACTGGACTCTGCTTCCCCCTGAGGCCACTCCAGACACATCCCATGGGGCCCAGAGAGGGGAGGGTGTGGGGGGCAGGTGTGTCTGGGGTTCGTGGTGTCACCTTCCGTCACCTGGGGCCTCCAGTAAAGTGAGGACACACCAGTGCCTGTGGGGTACATGCAGGGGACCAGTGGGTGGGCTGGGGGAGGGCTGAGCCGAGCGGCTGGGACAGGGACCCCGTGAGGTGCCAGTGTGGGGAGGCAGGTGGGGGGAAATGGGAGCGCAGCCCAAGGTGACACAGGGTCCCAGAGCACCTGGGGTCCTGGGGGAAAGAGCGCGTCACATGGAGGGATGAAGGCCGCGCTGCCTGATGGGCGGGGACCCGCCAAGGTGAGGGTGGCTAGGCCAGCTCCTCGCAGGGCAGGAGACGGTGAGGAGCAGCAGAGGGCCGGGAGTCCCTGGGGAGGCGCTGGTGACGTGTGGCCGGGTCCCGCGTCCTGGCGGGACCCCTCGAAGCGCTGGACCCGGGCTCCGGGAAGGGAGTCCCAGGCACTGGGCACTGACTTCCCTCAGTGGAAGCTTGGGGGCCGAGGCCCGGTGGTGGGGGTCCCAGGAGGGTCCCTGAGGGCCTGGGCAGTGAGAGAGGTGGGGGTGTGGCGGAGAGCCCCCTGGGCTGGTGGCAATCGACCTGGTCCAGGTGCTGCCGAACCGGTGATGCTGGAGGGAGGGCCGCGGGATCCTGGGGGGGCGGGAGGTGTGTGTGGGGCCCTGCGGGGATCGCGGGAGAGGCCCAGGCAGGCGGCCGTGTTGCCCCCGTAGGGCAGCATCCTTGAGGCTTGGAGCTGTAAGCGCGCGAGCGTTGGCGCTACTATAGGAGATCCGGGCGACACCAGGAGCCGCAGGAGGGCCCCAACCTGGTCTTTTAAAATAGGCAACGCGTCTCATAGTTCAAACACCAGGGCTGTGCGGAGTCCCCACCACCTGGCCCCCAGCAGCCCTTTCGTAACCTCTTCAGGAAATCACTGAATTCCCTCTTTGCGCCCATTCAGTGTTTATGCAAACACAAACACGTGAATATATACTCTTCATTCTTCCATGACTGCGTTAAGAGAGCAGATCAAATGCAGACTTTTGTTCCTAGTTAACACGCTAGCTTGGAGGCCGTAGCCCGGAGCCCTTTCACATCAGCGTTTATTTTAGAGACTCCTATTTAATACTTACTTTATTCACTCGTCCTTTCCCCGTATTTCCTTCACCATTTCATTGTGAAATAGAAGATACATTCAGGAAGGTGCATGTCCTGATCGGCCCTCTCCCCGTCACAGACTCCTTCTCACCCTGACCCCTGACCCCAACGGCCCTGCTCCACGGTGACCACACTCTGGTTTCCTGTAGGCCATCCGGCACAAGTGCACACTTCCCACACAAAGGCTCAGTTTTCCCTGTGGGCTGACATTTGGGTAAACGGGGTCGTGTGTGCCCTCGGCATCTGCTGTGTCTCTCCACCTTGCGTGCATCTTGCACAAGGCTCACAGGGTGGGGGGACCGCTGAGTCCCGGGGTGTCACCCTCCCGAGTAGCTGCACCACTGCACTCAATCCCCCCTTGTTCCCGTGGCAGAGTTCGGAGGAGCCCCAGTTCTCACCACTGACGGTGGAGTGTGTCCCCAGCTCTCAGATGCTGGGATGGGGGCTGAGGGGGTGAGCACGGTGCCCACCGGGCCGGAGGAGACTCCCTGTTTCTCACCTGTTTCCTGTCTGGGAGCCCCTGACCTCCACCCGAGGATGGCTTTCCCCAGGTGGCCACTGCCATTGGCCTGAGGCTCCCCACTGACCCACAGCCCCTTGGCGAGAGTCGGGCCTGAGGCAGCCCCAGGAGTCTTAAGCAGAGCTTCCCTGGCTGATTCTGGAATGAAATAAATTTCAACTGTCCCATCCATGAGATGTCGTGGCTGGTTGTTATGTAGCAGCAGCTGACAGATACACTTCCCAACTGAGTGTATTATCAAACTTTGGGGGTTTTGCCTTGAGAGGTGGAAGATGGGTGTCAGTATGGTTTAATTATCTTTTGTTATATCTGAGATTGACTGTCTCTTCTTATCATTAACGATGGATTTCCTTTTCTGCAGTCTGTTCATGTGCGTAGCCTGTTTTTCTATTGGGCACTAGACTGGCCCTAAATATCCACCAGCCTCCAGCTCCTTCCCGGGGGGCGTCCTCGGCTGCATTTGATCTGCTCCCTTTACGTAGTGAAGGAAGAATATATATTCACGTGTTTGTGTTTGTAGCCTCCTGCCTCCAGGAAGTTCCCGTTAAAAATAATTTGAAAAAATCATCACACCCTGAAATTCCTTCCAGACAGGCTGTGCACATGGAAAAACAAAAAGTATGAACGTACTTGCTAGGTAACCATACAAGATATTAAAAGAAAATGATTTGGGGAGTATATCCTCCTTGAGCAAGGCAGAGAACCCAAATGTTTTACAGGGAAGTCTTACTATCTGAAAATTTAAAAACTTGCTTTGTGGGCTTCCCTGGTGGCTCAGTAGTTAAGAATCCGCCTGCCAATGCAGGGGACACGGGTTTGAGCCTTGGTCTGGGAAGATCCCACATGCCGCAGAGCAACTAAGCCCATGCACCACAACTACTGAGCCTGTGCTCTAGAGCCCGCGAGCCACAGCTACTGAGCCCGCGTGCCCCAACTACTGAAGCCCGTGCGCCTAGAGCCTGTGCTCCGCAACAGGAGAAGCCACCGCAATGAGAAGCCCGCGCAGCGCAACGAAGAGTAGCCCCCGCTCTCTGCAACTAGAGAAAGGCTATGCACAGCAACGAGACCCGACACAGCCAAAAATAAATAAATAAAATAAATTTATTAAAAAACCCCCCCAAAACCCCCCAAAACTTGTTTTGGTAAAAGACATCATATCCCAAAGTAAATGTCAAGAACCTATTGGAAGGAAAAAACCCAATATAGATAACAGGTAGAGTTACTATGACCAATAGAAAAGCTCCTACAAATTAAACTGACAAGGACAGTGTCTGAGCAGGTGTGCGGTGGGTGTGCTTGTCTGCGTGTGCAAGCCGGTGTGCGTGTATCTGTGCAAATGCAAGGACAGCTCCAGGAAAGTCCTCAAGGGGTGAACTCTGGAAAGGGCGTGAGCTTGGGGTGCAGGGTCTCCCTTACCTCTACCGTATTCTCCCAGTGGAGTGTGGGCGCAGGCCAGAGGCTCTCGTAGGGGCCCGGTCTACACGTGGAGCAGCGGGGGTGGGGGGCTGTCCTGGGGAGGGGACCCGCAGGCCCGTATGGGGAGGGACAGAGTTCCTTCCAAGGGGCTTAGGGGAAGAACTGCAAGTGGGATTAAAATCCACCCCCCAGACGGCGCATCGAGGGTCCAGGCTGCCCAGGAGGCACCGCGGCTCCTTCACGACTCCCTTCATCCGCTCTTTCTTGCTTGTATCTGAGGCAGTTGTAATTGCTCATGGTCGTTATTTTTGGTGGAAATCACAGCGTCCCTGAGCAGGAGGCCCTCCTCGTGATCCAGGAGCTCGTCCGCTGTGCGGGCCCCCCTCCACCCCAGCCCACTGGTCCTGACTCTCCGCGTCTCCGCCAGGTCCCTCCTCTGCTGCCTTTGAGGGGTTGGAAGGCGAGGTGCCTGGGGTCTCGCCGTGTGTGTGTGTGTGTGTGTGTGTGTGTGTGTGTGTGTTTGTGTGTGTGTGTGTGTGTGGCGGCTCGGAAACGCGGGGTTTCCGCTCTCCTTCCCCACGGCCCCGGCTCAGCTGACCCCGGACATCTCAGAGCAGCACCCAGGACCCTGCTTGGCGCCCACCGCACGGCGGGACCTGGGCACCGATCCCTGAGTGAGGGGAGACCCGCCACGCCCACCCTCTCCCGCAGAACCGGGTGCTGGGATCGGGGGGCTCATCCAGCTCCGGGGCACTCACGGGAGGCCCTGCAGCCCGCCCGCCTCGCCTCCCGCCTTCCCCGAGAGCCCCCCAACGCTGCTCCACACCCTTCCCCCCCAGATGCTGCCCCCTCCACCCCATGGTGGGACGACCTTCTGCAAGACCAAGGGGGCCGGGCTTCTGCCTCCAGACACCTTTCATCCTCAGCAGCGACCATGTGGCCTGTTTCTTGTGACAGACCAGGGGGTGCCCTGTGGGCAGATGGGAGGGACCCTCCCCTGGCGACACTGACCCCAGGGAGACTCTGACCTGGGGAGATCCTGTCTTTGGGGGGCTCTGGCCTGGGGACACCCTGTCTTCAAGGGACCCCCACCTGAGTTGGAAGAGGCTCTGCCAGGCAAATCCAGGGGTGTCCTCACGCTGACCCCCCACAGGAGGCCATTCCCAGGTCTCAGGTATTTCACAAGCTTTGGGACTAATGCTTGTGCTTCCAGATGCTGCTGGAAAGACGCTCCAGCACACGCTCGGGTCTAATTGGTTATTAACGATTTGTCTTATGAAAGTGTGCCTGTTGGCCATTTATACCTGCTTCACTTTCTGTCTGCTGATGTTCTTTGTCTGTTTCCTTGGAGTCGCTTTCCTTCTTATGAATCTGTGGGTTTGTTATAGCACAGACACAAGCCTCGGCTTGTCGTATGTCCTGTAATGTCTCTCCAGTCTGTTTCTTTTTTAAAAAAAATTTAATTTTATTTATTTATTTTTATACAGCAGGTTCTTATTAGTTATTTATTTTATATGTATTAGTGTATACATGTCAATCCCAATCCCCCAATTTATCCCACCAACCCCCACACCCCCGCTTTCCCCCCTTGGTGTCCATATGTTTGTTCTCTACATCTGTGTCTCCATTTCTGCCTTGCAGACCAGTTCATCTGTACCATTTTTCTAGATTCCACATATATGCGTTAATATACGATATTTGATTTTCTCTTTCTGACTTACTTCACTCTGTATGACAGTCTCTAGGTCCATCCATTTGTCTACAAATGACCCAATTTCGTTCCTTTTTATGGCTGAGTAATATTCCATTGTATATATGTACCACAACTTCTTTATCCCTTTGTCTGTTGATGGGCATTTAGGTTGCTTCCATGACCTGGCTATTGTAAATAGCGCTGCAATGAACATTGGGGTGCATGTGTCTTTTTGAATTATGGTTTTCTCTGGGTATATGCCCTGTAGTGGGATTGCTGCATCATATGGTAATTCTATTTTTAATTTTTAAAGGCACTTCCATACTGTTCTGCATAGTGGCTGTATCAGTTTACATTCCCACCAACAGTGCAAGAGGGTTCCCCTTTCTCCACACCCTCTCCAGCATTTGTTGTTTGTAGATTTTCTGATGATGCCCATTCTAACTGGTGTGAGGTGATACCTCATTGTAGTTTTGATTTGCATTTCTCTAATAATTAGTGATGTTGAGCATCTTTTCATGTGCCTCTTGGCCATCTGTACATCTTCTTTAGAGAAATGTCTATTTAGGTCTTCTGCCCACTTTTTGATTTGGGTTGTTTGTTTTTTAAATATTGAGCTGCATGAGCTGTTTATATATTTTGGAGATTGATCCTTTGCCGTTGATTCGTTTGCAAATATTTTCTCCCATTCTGAGGGTTGTCTTTTTGTCTTGTTTATGGTTTCCTTTGCTGTGCAAGAGCTTTGAAGTTTCATTACGTCCCATTTGTTTATTTTTGTTTTTATTTCCATTACTCTAGGAGGTGGATCAAAAAAGATCTTGCTGTGATTTATGTCAAAGAGTGTTCTTCCTATGTTTTCCTCTAAGAGTTTTATACTGTCCATTCTTACATTTAGGTCTTTAATCCATTCTGAGTTTGTTTTTGTGTATGGTGTTAGGGAGTGTTCTTATTTCATTTTTTTTACATGTAGCTGTCCAGTTTTCCCAGCACCACTTATTGAAGAGGTTGTCTTTTCTCCATTGTATATGCTTGCCTTCATTATCAAAGATAAGGTGACCATATGTGTGAAGGTTTATCTCTGGGCTTTCTATCCTGTTCCATTGACCTATATTTCTGTTTTTGTGCCAGTACCATACTGTCTTGATGACTGTAGCTTTGTAGTATAGTCTGAAGTCCAGGAGCCTGATTCCTCCAGCTCCATTTTTCTTTCTCAAGATTGCTTTGGCTATTCAGGATCTTTTGTGTTTCCATACAAATTGTGAAATTTTTTGTTCTAGTTCTGTGAAAAATGCCACTGGTAGTTTGATAGGGATTGCATTGAATCTGTAGATTGCTTTGAGTAGTGCAGTCATTTTCACAATACTGATTCTTCCAATCCAAGAACATCGTTTATCTCTCCATCTGTTTGTGTTATCTTTGACTTTTTTTGTTTTTGTTTTTGTTTTTTTGTCTTTTTTTTTATCTTTGATTTCTTTCATCAGTGCCTTATAGTTGTCTGACTACAGGTCTTTTACCTCCTTAGGTAGGTTTATTCCTAGGTATTTTATTCTTTTTGTTGCAATGGTGAATGGGATTGTTTCCTTAATTTCTCTTTCTGATCTTTCATTGTTTGTGTATAGGAATGCAGGAGATTTTTGTGCATTAATATTGTATCTTGCAACTTTACCAAATTCATTGATTAGCTCTAGTAGTTTTCTGGTGGCATCTTCAGGATTATCTATGTATAGTATCATGTCATCTGCAAACAGTGATAGTTTTATTTCTTCTTTTCCAAACTGGATTCCTTTTATTTCTTCTTCTTCTCTGATTGCCGTGGCTAGGACTTCCAAAATTATGTTGAATAATAGTGGTGAGAGTGGACATCCTTGTCTTGTTCCTGATCTTAGAGGAAATGCTTTCAGTTTTTCACCATTGAGAATGATGTTTGCTGTGGGTTTGTCATATATGGTCTTTATTATGTTGAGGTAGATGTCCTCTATGCCCACACCCTGGAGAGTTTTTATCATAAATCGGTGTTGAACTTTGTCAAAAGCTTTTTCTGCATCTATTGAGATGATCATATGTTTTTTATTCCTTAATTTGTTAATATGGTGTATCACATTGATTGATTTGCGTATGTTGAAGAATCCTTGCATCCCTGGGATAAATCCCACTTGATCATGGTGTATGATCCTTTTACTGTATTGTTGGATTCTGTTTGCTAGTATTTTGTTGAGGATTTTCACATCTATATTCATCAGTGATATTGGTCTGTAATTTTTTTTTTTTTGTAGTATCTTTGTCTGGTTTTGGAAGATTTTTAATCAGTTTCAATTTCATTACTTGTGATTGGTCTGTTCATATTTTCTATTTCTTCCTGGTTCAGTCTCGGAAGGTTATACCTTTCTAAGAATTTGTCCATTTCTTGCAGGTTGTCCATTTTATCGGCATAGAGTTGCTTGTAGTAGTCTCTTATGATGCTTTGTAGTTCTGCAGTGTCCATTGTAACATCTCCTTTTTCGTTTCTAATTTTATTGATTTGAGTCCTCTCCCTCTTTTTCTTGATGAGTCTGGATAAGGTTTATCAATTTTGTTTATCTTCTCAAAGAACCAGCTTTTAGTTTTATTGATCTTTGCTATTGTTTTCTTTGTTTCTATTTCATTTTTTTTCTACTCTGATCTTTATGATTTCTTTCCTTCTACTAACTTTGGGTTTTGTTTGTTCTTCTTTCTCTAGTTCCTTTAGGTGTGAGGTTAGTTTGTTTGTTTATTTGAGATTTTTCTTGTTTCTTGAGGTAGGCTTGTGTAGCTATAAACTTTCCTCTTAGAACTGCTTTTGCCGCATCCCATAGGTTTTGGATCGTCGTGTTTTCATCGACATTTGTCTCTAGGTATTTTTTGATTTCTTCATTGATCTCTTGTTTATTTAGTAACGTATTGTTTAGCCTCCATGTGTTTGTGTTTTTTACGTTTTTTTCCCCGTAATTTATTTCTAATCTCATAGTGTTGTGGTTGGAAAAGATGCTTGATATGATTTCAATTTTCTTAAATTTACCAAGGCTTGATTTGTGACCCAAGATGTGATCTATCCTGGAGAATGTTCCATGCACTTGAGAAGAAAGTGTAATCTGCTGTTTTTGTCTGGAATGTCCTATAAATATCAATTAAATCTATCTGGTCTTTTGTGTCATTTAAAGCGTGTGTTTCCTTAATTTTCTGTCTGGATGATCTGTCCATTGGTGTAAGTGAGGTGTTAAAATCTCCCACTATTACTGTGTTATTGTCAATTTCCTCTTTTATAGCTGCTAGCATTTGCCTTATGCATTGAGGTGCTCCTATATTGGGTGCATATATTTAACTGTTATATCTTCTTCTTGGATTGATCCCTTGATCATTATGTAGTGTCCTTCCTTGTATCTTGTAACATTCTTTATTTTAAAGTCTATTTTATCTGATATGAGTATTGCTACTCCAGCTTTCTTTTGATTTTCATTTTTATGGAATATCTTTTTCCATCGCCTCACTTTCAGTCTGCATGTGTCCCTAGGTCTGAAGTGGGTCTCTTGTAGACAGCATATAGATGGGTCTTGTTTTTGTAACCATTCAGCGAGCCTGTGTCTTTTGGTTGGAGCATTTAATCCATTCACATTTAAGGTAATTATTGATATGTGTGTTCTTATTACCATTTTCTGAATTGTTTTGGGTTTGTTTTTATCAGTCCTTTTCCTTTTTTTTAAATTAATTAATTAATTTTTATTTTTGGCTGTGTTGGGTCTTCGTTTCTGTGTGAGGGCTTTCTCTAGTTGTGGCAAGCGGGAGCCACTCTTCATCGCGGTGCGCAGGCCTCTCACTATCGCGGCCTCTCTTGTTGCGGAGCCCAGGCTCCAGATGCGCAGGCTCAGTAGTTGTGGCACACGGGCTTAGTTGCTCCGCAGCATGTGGGATTTTCCCAGACCAGGGCTCGAACCCGTGTTCCCTGCATTGGCAGGCAGATTCTCAACCACTGTGCCACCAGGGAAGCCCTATTGGTCCTTTTCTTCTCTTCTGTTTCTCACTCAGAGAAGTTCCTTTAGCATTTGTTGTAGAGCTGGTTTGGTGGTGCTGAAATCTCTTAGCTTTTGCTTGTCTGTAAAGCTTTTGATTTCTTCGTCAAATCCGAATGAGATCGTTGCCGGATAGAGTAATCTTGATTGTAGGATCTTCCTTTTCATCACTTTAAATATATTGTGCCACTCCCTTCTGGCTTGTAGAGTTTCTGCTGAGAAATCAGCTGTTAACCTTATGGGAGTTCCCTTGTATGTTATTTGTCATTTTTCCCTTGTTGCTTTTTTTTTTTAAAATTTTTATTTATTTATTTATTTTTTATTTATTTATGACTGTGTTGGGTCTTCGTTTCTGTGCGAGGGCTTTCTCTAGTTGTGGCAAGTGGGGACCACTCTTCATCGCGGTGCGCAGGCCTCTCACTATCGCGGCCTCTCTTGTTGCGGAGCACAGGCTCCAGACGCGCAGGCTCAGTGATTGTGGCTCACGGGCCTAGTTGCTCTGCAGCATGTGGGATCTTCCCAGACCAGGGCTCGAACCCGTGTCCCCTGCATTGGCAGGCAGATTCTCAACCACTGCGCCACCAGGGAAGCCCGCATATTTTTTTAATATATAAATTTATTTATTTATTTTTGGCTGCATTGGGTCTTCATTGCTGCACGCAGACTTTCTCTAGTTGCAGCGAGTGGGGGCTACTCTTTGTTGTGGTGTGTGGGCTTCTCATTGTGGTGGTTTCTCTTGTTGTGGAGCATTGGCTCTAGGCGCACAGTCTTCAGTAGTTGTGGTACATGGGCTCAGTGTTTGTGGCACATAGGCTCTAGAGCTCAGGCTCAGTAGTTGTGGCACACGGGCTTCATTGCTCTGCAGCATGTGGGATCTTCTGGGACCAGGGCTTCAACCCATGTTCCCTGCATTGGCAGGCGGATTCTTAACACTGCACCACCAGATGAGCCCTCCCTTGTTGCTTTTAATAAGTTTTCTTTGTCTTTAATTCTTGCCAATTTGATTACTATGTGTCTCGGCCTGTTTCTCCTTGGATTTTTCCTGCCTGGGACTCTCTGTGCTTCCTGGACTTGGGTGGCTATTTCTTTTCCCATGTTAGGGAAGTTTTCAACTATAATCTCTTCAAATATTTTCTTGGGTCCTTTCTCTCTCTCTTCTCCTTCTGGGACCCCTATAATGTGAATTTTGGTACATTTAATGTTGTCCCAGAGGTCTCTTAGGCTGTCTTCATTTCTTTTCATTCTTTTTTCTTTTTTCTGTTCTGTGGCAGTGAATTCCGCCATTCTGTCTTCCAGGTCACTTATCCGTTCTGCCTCGGTTTTGCTGCTATTGATCCTTCTAGTGTATTTTTCATTTCAGTTATTGTATTACCCATCTCTGTTTGTTTGTTCTTTAATTCTTCTAGGTCTTTGTTAAACATTTCTTGCACCTTCTTGATCTTTGCCTCCATTCTTTTTCCAAGGTCCTGGATCATCTTCACTATCATTATTCTGAATTCTTTTTCTGGAAGGTTGCCTATGTCCACTTCATTTAATTGTTTTTCTAGGGTTTTATCTTGTTCCTTCATCTGGTACATAGCCCTGTGCCTTTTCATTTTGTCTGTCTTTCTGTGAATATTGTTTTTGTTCCACAGCCTGCAGCATTGTAGTTCTTCTTGCTTCTGCTGTCTGCCCTCTGGTGGATGAGGCTATCTAAGAGGCTTGTGCAAGCTTCCTGATGGGAGGGACTGGTGGTGGGTAGAGCTGGGTGTAGCTCTGGTGGACAGAGCTCAGTAAAACTTTAATCTGCTTGTCTGCTGATGGGTGGGGCTGAGTTCCCTCCCTGTTGGTTGTTTGGTCTGAGATGATCAAGCACTGGAGGCTATAGGCTCTTTGGTGGGGCTAATGGCGGACTCTGGGAGAGTTCACGCCAAGGAGTACTTCCCAGAACTTCTGCTGCCAGTGTCCTTGTCCTCACGGTGAGACAGAGCCACCCCCTGCCTGTGCAGGAGACCCTCCAACACTAGCAGGTAGGTCTGGTTCAGTCTCTATGGGGGTCACTGCTCCTTCCCCTGGGTCCCAATGCACACACTACTTTGTGTGTGCCCTCCAAGTGTGGTGTCTCTGTTTCCCCCAGTCCTGTCGAAGTCCTGCAATCAAATCCCGCTAGCCTTCAAAGTCTGATTCTCTGGGAATTCCTTCTCCCATTGCTGGACCCCCAGGTTGAGAAGCCTGACGTGGGGCTCAGAACCTTCACTCCAGTGGGTGGACTTCTGTAGTATAAGTGTTCTCCAGTTTGTGGGTCACCCGCCCAGCAATTATGGGATTTGATCTTATTGTGATTGCACCCTTCCTATCGTCTCATTGCAGCTTCTCCTTTGTCTTTGGATGTGGGATATCTTTTTTGGTGAGTTCCAGTGTCTTCCTGTCGATGATTGTTCAGCAGTTAGTTGTGATTCTGGTGCTCTTGCAAGAGGGAGTGAGCGCATGTCCTTCTACTCCGCCATCTTGAACCAATTGTTCCTCTCCAGTTTGTTTCTAATTCTGTTTATAATAGCATTTTGGTTATAGAGTCATTTACAAATTTTACAGTCAAATTTATTATATATATGCTTATCAACTACAGGGAAGGGGAGAAGGATCTAATCACAGTTTTTGTTTCTCTTTTTTCACTGAGAATGCTACTAGGACCACCACCTCCACTATCCCCATCTGGGTGGGTGCCCTCCCGGGCCCCTCACACCATGGCCGGAGGTCCTGGTATCAGCCCCTCGCCTCTGACCTCCCTGGACAGCAGCAGGCCCAGCCGTGCGAGCACAGGTCCGTCCCCGGCTGCCCGGAGGTGGGGCATGGGGCCTTGGGGGCAGGGAAGGGAGATGGGCCCTTCTGTCTGGGGAGCACAGCTACACCTTGACAGGGTGGTCCTGGGAGAATCTTACTTCCTGATGGAGGCAGCTGAGTGCCGGTAGGGTGGGGCACAGAGGCTGCCCTGGGAGGGTCAGCTGGGCCTGGTCAGAGCACCAATCCTGGACCTGGAGGGGGTTGTCCCAGGGGTCTGGGAAGGGCCTCAGGTGCTCGGGGGCAGCCGTGGTGGGGACTCACTAAGTCAGGCCCGAGTGGCCACCGTCGAGCTGTGGGACTGTGTCCTGTCGGCCCCGGAGTGGCCTCCTCGCTGGGGCTGCAGCTCTGCTTCAACCCTGCCTGAGAGCTGATGGGGCCCTGCCCCAGCCCTGTCCTGTCCTCTCCCTGTCCCCCAGCCCTGCGCCCTGCCCAGGCCTTTCTAGGGACGGCTGGAGGCTGAGCCCGTGCCTGGGGAAGGTTTGGGGAGGCGACTTTGGGAAGAGATGTTAGTGTGGAGGTGTCAGTGGGAGCACACTGGTGAGGTGGTGTGTGAGGGGTGATGGGGAGAGGTGTTACCACGGGGGATCTGGCGAGGAGGCCTTAGTGAGGGATGTGGGTGACAGGGCGTTCCTGAGAGGGTGCTACTGAGAGGGCGTTAGTGACGGGACTTTGCTGAGGCGGTGTTAGTGGGGGCCGTTCTTGTGGGGATGTTAAGAGGTGGCGTTTGTGAGTGCATACTTTTGAGGGTATGTTAGTGAAAGGATGTTGGTTTGGGAACTTTGCTGAAGAATGTTCGTGAGGGACAGTGTGAGGAGATGTTGGTGGGGAGGCCTTGGTGAGGGGACGTTCGTGCGAGGACACGGGTGAAGGGATAATGGTAGAGACAGTGTGAGTGTTACTGTGGGGCTGTTGGTGAGAAAATTGTTGAGGGAGTGTCTGTGAGGGACGCTACTGGGAGTATATTAGTGAGATGATGTTAGTGAGGAATGCTCGTGAGGGGACGTTACTGAGGGGACATTTCTGAGGGGACACTAGGAGCTGTTAGTGTGGGGAACTAGTGAAGGGTGTTGGCGAGGAGGCTGGGGATGGGTCGTTACTGAGAGGTGCTGTGAAAAGTTATTGAGGGGACAGTAGTGTGGGGAGGATTGTAAAGGCTTGTCGGCGGGGTAACGTTCGTGTGGCCATTGCTGAGTGATGACCGGATGGTAATGAGGGGACACTAATGTGGGACGTGAGTGTGGGGACATTAGAATGTTGACACTGGTGAGGGTCCTGGGTGAGGGGTGTTTTTGCAGAGATGTTGTTGGTGAGGGGCCCTAGTGTTGGGCTGCTCATGCGGGGTGTCGGTGTGGGGGTGCTGGTGACGGATATGCCACTCTCAGAGGCAGGAGCGTGGCTGGCTCCTTACGGACACTCTGAGGGCCTAGAGCGCTCTGGCCTGCGTCTGTCCTTCCTGTGGGGGGTGGAGTTGACAGGCATGACATCCACTCAGGCTAAGGGACCACCTCGAACACTGTGTCTCGGTCACAGAATAAGGGCGTGGTATGAGGACCCATGGCCTTGCGCACAATTTTGAGGCCTGGGGAGTCCACTGGGCTCCCCCGAGGACTGCACGCCGGTGATGCCTGCACAGCGGCTGTCCTGGGCGGCTTCTATGGCCACTCTGCTGGCTTCCTTCTGTGACCTTGGCCCCAGGTGAGCCCATTTGGGTTCATCTGTGCTGAGTCTCCTTCACTCACGTCCCCGGCTCCCAGGGGACAGGATCCATGTCCGAGTGGGGCTGGGTGGCGGGGAGCAGGCAGAGCGGGGGCCCAGCTAACCCCGGCTGTAGAGGAGGCCCTGAGGGTGTCCCGTGTGTATGAGGGGAGGCTCTTGTAGGAAAACGCAGAACCCTAACTCAGACACCACACGTGGCAGGGAGTGTGTCTGAGCGCCCCTCCAAGGGGCTGAGGGCTGGGGACGTGGGGCCTCAAGGAACAGCCCTGAGAGGGAGCTGGTGCCCTTGCCCTCCAGGGAGGTCGGGGCCCCAGCGGAGAGCGCGGGGGACACCAGCGTGGAGGGCACCCTGCAGGTCTCCAAGGTGGCCTGCGCCCTGGAAGGACCCCGCCCAACCGCTCACCGGGGTCGTAGGCCGGAGTCACGGAGAGGGACGTCCTTTCTTCTGCAGAGGGGACACCGTGCAGGGTCCAGCGGGCAGAACTCCAGATGCGTGGAGGGAGGGGCCCCTGCCTCCCCCCCGGCCCCGCCCCCGCCCCCGGGAAGTTCACAGTCGCCAGCCCTCCGGCCTGAGGCCTGGGGCTCCCGGCTCTTCTCTTTCTCGTGCAGGCGTTTTGTACCGTTCTTTGCGGGGAGGGAGGGGGTCAGAGGAAGAGAAGATACTTGGTGTGACGCCCTGCCTTTCAGCTGCAGGCTGTGTAGGCAGATGACAGGAGAGGCGGAAGTGAGTCAGTCACCCCCAAAGGGGGGGTCAACAGGGTGTCATCGTGTTCTGGGCTGAACTGTGTCCCCCTCCCCCAAATTCCCATGTCGAAGTCCTAGCCCCCAGTACCTCAGAATTTGACCTTATTTGGAAATAGAGTCGTTGCAACATAATCTGTAATTAGTTGAGATGAGATCATCCTGGGGTAGAATGGGCCCTAATCCAAAATGGCTGTGTCCGTGTCCAGAAGGGAAACGTGGACACAGACGGGCCCGGGGAGATCACGTGTGAAGATCCGAGGGACGCTGCGAGCGGAGGAGCGACAGGGGCTGGAGGGCCTGGAACAACCCCTCCCGAGAGCTCAGCGGGGGCGCGGCGCTGAGGACACCTGGACTGCGCCGCCTGCTGGCCTCCAGACCGTAGTTTAAGTCCCCAGGTTGAGGTACTTTGTTAGGCCAGGCCCAGCAGACTAAACAGCCTGGGGTTTAACAGGGCACTTCCCAGAGGGTGAACTTAAAAGACCTGGGCGTCTGGACAAAAAGTCACTGAGGCTGCCAGAAAAAAAGAGCCTCTCTCTCATTTCTCCTCTGTCTATCTATCATCTATATATCAATCAATTATCTATCTACTTCTCTGTCATCTGTGTATCTGTCATCTATCTATTATCTATGTATCAATCACCTATCTCTCTCTCATCTGTGTACCTGTCATCTGTCTACCATCTATCTGTATCCCCTCTCTTTCTATCATCCGTCATCTCTCTATCACCTATCTCTATCCACAAGCATCCTCATGCAAACCAACAAACATCCCTAAAGTGCTCTGGCCCCGTTCTGGGGACAGAGTGAGACTTCACTGACCAAATACTTTGTTTTCAGCCCAAAGCCAACCAGACAGAGGTGGATTCCACGGCTGAAGCCATCCAGTCGGTGCCCGTGGGAGCGGGTGCCTGTAAGGACAGGAGGCCAGGCCCAGCACCCTCTGGGTGCACAGAGCAATCCGGGGACCCCGGGGCATGATCAGTCCTGGGGCTCATGTGAACGGTCTCAGCGTCCCCACTGGCACAGACACTTGCAAGCTGGGGAGCAAGCGGGGTTCAAAGCCTTTATTGGACTGGGGTGTGTGCACACAGGGAGGTGCAGGGCCTGCTGTCACAGCTCAGTCTGATGGGGCAGGTGACGCCCAGAGACCTGGGAGCGGGGCCAGGAGGGCTGGCAGAGAGCCTCTGGAGGGCACTCGGGGGAGGACAAGTCTGGGAATGAGGCTGGGCTGAGGGAGGCCAGCCCCAGATGTGCTCCCCGGGAAGCCTCTGGGGTTCCAGGAGGGCACAGCGGGCAGGACAAGGGTGAATGGTGAAGAGAGGAATGCGCTCAGGGTGTCCAGGGCTGCAGGATCCCCGGTAGGAGCTGGGGTGGGCGGGGGTCCTCCGCTCCTGACTTTACACCCACACGTGGAGAGATTGAGCCCTCCGTGCGCCGGACCTCTCAGGTGGGGTCTGAGTAGCACCACGGACAGGAGGACAGCGCCCGCGGGGCAGGGGTCGCGGGGCTGGTGGTGGGGGCGGGCAGGGGGCGCTAGCAGATCCAGCGGATGAACCTGTCGAAGAAGCCCGGCTGGGCCAGGCTGTCGTAGTCCTTCTCGCGGAAGACGGCGGCCGGGTCGCCCAGGCTGATCTTGGAGAGCACGTCCGCGTCCACGTCGCTGCCCACGGCCACCACGGTGGGCACCACGTTCTGCTTGCGCATGGAGTGCACCGCCTCCTCCAGGCTGTCGTTGCCCGTGACGCCGTCCGTGAGGAACACGAAGTCCAGCTCGGCGTGGCGGCGCGTCCCGGCCCGCGCGCCGCGCACCACCTGGTTGATGGCGTGCACGATGCCCGCGCCCACGTGCGAGAAGGAGTTGAGGTAGCGCGCGCTCGCCAGCGCCTCCTGGATGACGGTCAGGTTGGAGGTCAGCGGGAAGGCCACCTGCTGCTCGCGCGGGCCTCCGAACTGCAGCAGCGCCACGCGCGCGTTGAGCGGGTCGTCGTCCCTGCGCGCCAGGGTCAGCCGTCGGGACACCTCCTCTACGAAGCGCCGCGCCTTGTGGAAGTTCTGCTCGCCCAGCCGCTCGGAGCCGTCCAGCAGGAAGACGATGTCCACGGGCCGCTGCGTGCACTGGGCCACGTACAGCTCTGGGGGCGAGACGGGGCGGTGCGCGGGCGACCTGGGTGAGGCCCCGCCGCCCCGCCCCAGCCGCGCCCCCGGGCCCCGCCCGCCAGGCCCCGCCCTGCGCCCGCCTCTCTGCGCGCACCCGTCCACAGGAGCCACTCGGACCGCTGGGGCTTCACCCAAGATCACCGGTGGTCGGGAGCCCGCCACAGCACCCAGGACGTGGGTCCAGGCTCCTACCCTGTCTCCCTGGGACCGACACCGTCTCTCCTGGCTGTGCTCCCACCAGGAAATGTCCCCAGACCTGAGGCTGAGGGGTCCCTTTCCACTGTCCCAGCACCATCTCTGCCCAGCGACCGCCTTCAGGCCTCGCGGGCAGGCACGCAGGGATCAGTAAAGCCCCTTCTTTTGGCCCAAGAACTGGATGTGCCCCGAAGGATCACGGTCCACGGGGAGTAGGAGGGGGGAGGGGTCGTCACACCCGGGGGGAGGGGAGGGGAGGGGGGGGGTCGTCACACCCGTGACCGCGTGAAAAGACCTCACGAAGATCCCCAGACGCACGGACCCACCTCCGGAGGCTGGGCCGTGTCTCTCCCAGCCCTGGGAGCATCAGGGAGAGAAGGGGCCTGTGTCCCCTCAGCTGGCCAAGGCTTTGGTGGGCAGTGGGCACAGGTGTGGCCAGACCCCTGTGGCAGCCCGGGTGACTCCCTGTTACCTGAGACCCTTGCCCTCCTCCGGCCAGTCACCAGCCCAGGACATGCTGGACAGCGTGAGGGCAAGGCTGCCACCAGGGCTGAGGCTGGGCCTCTGAGGGACGTGGGCGCCGCTGCACAGCCTGAACACCCGCTCCACACACGGGACCACAGGCGGGGTCTCCGTCCAGGAACGTGCAGCCAAGCCCCTCGCCCAAGGCACTGCTGAGATCGCAGCTCTAACGGCCAACGGGGCTCGGCAGGGGCGGGGCTGGTCCTCCCTCGTGGGTCCAGCTCCTCAGCCCCGTGGGCACCCTCCTGACCGGGGCAGGAAAGGACTCCGGTCACAGCCCAGGCGTGCTGAGCCAGGGCCGGGAGCACAGCGATCCCATCAGAAGGCGCTCCTGACCTGTGGCACCAACCCCGAGGGGCTCAGGGTCCCGCTTGGGCCCCGCAGGCCCCAGGCGCCCCACTGCGTGGGCAACCCCCGAGGTCCAGGCGAGCCAGCAGTTGGCCTCAGCAAGTCGCTGACCACAGCACACGTTCACACTCCTCGTTTTGCAGCTTTTATAGAATGTATGAGACGCGCTCACAGCACCTGAAGGACACTCTTGGTGTGTCGCCTGCAGTACTGGGCTACCCGCGGAGGAGCGAGTGTTTCTGGCAGATTTTTTTTTTTTAAAGGAGCTTATTTATATGGCAGTGCAGATGAAGAGCAGCTTTGGCTTTTAAACCCACAGGGCTGGAGCTAGAGCTGAAACTGCCCAGCGAGTTCCCTGTGTGCCCCTGGGCCTGTAAGTCCCTGCGGTCAGAGTCAGAAACGCAGGGACTCCTGGTTTGGGGGGGTTTCTCAATGTATCAACCAGGGGGACGAGAGAAGTGCACAAGGGGTGACCTGGGCACAGAGGCCAGAGGTGAAGCCGGGAGTTGGAGTTGCTTATGAGGCTCTGGTCTTCCCTCTTTCTTTTTGGCTAAATAACGGTCCCCAAGAGATGCCTACGTCCTAATCCTGGAGCCTGTGAATATGACCTTATATGGCAAAAGGACTTTGCAGATGGAATTCAATTAATAACTCCCTTGAAATGGGGAGACTCTCCTGGATTATCTGGCCCTAAATGCCACAAGTGTCCCTGTAGGAGGCAGGCCGGGGCAGGGCGTGGGGGGAACGGGAGAGGCCATGTGTCCGCAGAGACAGGAGCTGGAGACGCAGGAAGGGCCCTCCCTTAGAGGCCCAGAGGGCGCGCGGCCCTGGGACGCCTTGCTTTTGGGCTTCTGGCCTCCGGACCAAGAGAACAGCTTCCTGCTGTCTTAAGCCCCGCAGTGTAAGGCAGGCAGTGCCTGGGAGCTAATGCAGCCGGCAGGGCTGCAGCCCGGGGGTTCAGCAGAGCGCCAGCACGGTCTCGGGGTCGCCCACGATGTCCCTGTGCACCAGCTTAAAGGTGTCAATGAACAGGTCCATCCAGTCCTGCCGCTCGCTGCCCGTGGCGAACTTGGCCCGCTCCGCGGTGTAGACCAGCACAGCCACCAGCCTGGAGTAGGCGGCTGGGTCCTGTGTGAACTCCGTGGCGTTTAGCAACTGTTGGATCAGGGGGATGGTCCTGGGGAAGGAGGCGTCCGGGCCCTCTTCCGTGCGGAGGAAGGTGACCGGGGGCTCGCCGCCAGGCCGCGGTCCATCTGCGGGGGATTCCAGAGAAGTCTTTAAGGGACTTGGTCGGCGTGATCGGGGCTCCAGCCGCCTCTCTCCTCGGAGATGAGGAGGGACCAAGAGCTCAGCGAGGGCGTCAGATGAGGAGCCGGGGAGGCTGCAGCTCGCGCATGGCCAGCGCGGGGTGCCAAAGCTAAATAAAGGGGCTTCGGGGAGCCCGGAGGAGACGGGGAACAGAAGCTCGAGAACTGCAAGACTCTTGGCACAGACGGCTGCTGAGACTAACCAGGTTGTGACGGCTGCTGGCAGCTCAGGGCCCTGCCTGGGGACGACCCCTGCCCCCTTAAAACGCTCAGCACTGCGGGGAGAACTCCCTGCCTGTTCCAGCCCCGCCTGGCGATAGGCGGGGGCCCCTGGAGCCCCTCTCGGGGCGGTTTCTCGCCGGCCTGTGGTTACAAATCCTCCTCCACCCTTCACCGTCAGACGTAAACCTCCCCGCCCGGAGCCGTTGCCCCGAGGACCAGGGAGCAAACGCTCAGCACGCCCCATGCTCTCCCTGTCCTGTCACGTCCGGGGCAGGTCAGGGCCTACCCTCCGGGCCCCTCGCTCCAGGCGCACCACGGCCTCCTGTCCACAGGGTGCCTCGGGCACGTCCAGTTAGCGCGCCCGGGTGGCCTGGCCTCACGGCCCCAGCCCTGCCCCGCGCCCTTCCTTTGGGGCGCCCAGCCTTCCGGAGCCTCCTGCCTTGGGGTGGGGAGCAGGGCTCAGGTCCCCCTGGCTCTCCCCCTCCTGCAGCAGCTGTCGCGGAAGAAAACCTGCCTTGGCTGCCTTTGACTGGTGTCTGCCTTTGTTTCTCTTTGACAGCCTCGTGGTTCTGTCCCAGCTGAGCTGCCCACCTGGCTTGGTCCAAGCCCAGATGCGGCTGAGCCTCTGGGTGGAAGGGGCCATTTGGCCCAGTAGGTCAGGGCCGTGCCAGAGCAGGCGGCGTCCACACAGCGCCCCATCTGCTCAGCCCTCAGCGAGCATGCCAGAGTCCACTCGTGTCAAGGAGGTCATTTGTAAAAGCATATTCTGTAGTTAACATTTACTTTCTTCCCTTCTGGTCACAATGTCTAATTTACTAGGAAATTTCAAATCACTTTAAAGGAGAATGAGGTTGTGAGTTTAGCAGAGGGGGGACTTAGGAGAACAGGGGAGGGGTCCCTAAGGGGGCTGTTCCCTTTCACTGTCAGGTCCTGGAGGCTCAGGGGAAGTGAGATCACCAGCACTACTCTAGCATCAAAAGCAAAGACATCACAAGAAAGGACACAACAGCCCAAGATGTCTCACAAACACAGATGCAAAAATCCTCAATAAAATATTAGCAATCAACTCTACCAATATATATGTATTATACATCATGACCAAGTGGGATCTATCCCAGGTCTTGGAAGGCTGGTTCAACACTCAAAACTCAATGAACACAATCCACCACATCAGCAAGCTAAAGAAGAAAAACCACCTGATCATATCAACAGGTGCAGAAAAAGCATCTGACAAAATCCCACACTCGTTCACGACAGACTCTCAGTACCTAGGAATGGGGGACCACCCTCAGCTTGATAAGGAACATCTACAGAGACCCTCAGCGGACTCCCCATGGCGAGACACTCACAGCTTCCCCAGCAAAATCACCGCCGGGCCCTGGCACCAGGGGCTGGGTCAGGTTTCTGCCCTCGAGGGGCCAAGCTGACCACGGGACCGCACCCTGGGAGGAGTCAGGCGCCCTGAGGGCAGGGGCACAGACCAGGGGTTAGTTGGGTCTCTGCGCAGACCCCACCCGCTTTAGCCCCCGGGGGAGACTGGGGTTGGCGCTATTGGGCCAGCCTCTGGGGTTTGGGGTGGCTCTGGGCGCCACACACACCGTCTCCAGCTGGCTCTGGGGACCCCAGGCCCAGGCCGTCTCTGGGATGACCCCACAGCTTGCCAACGGCCACGGCACAGTCACTGGTACAATCTCGGCGAGCACTTCCTTGGCAGTTCTCTGTCAGAACGAGTGTGCGGACCCCTGTCCCCAACTCAACACGGTCCCTTACCTCAGGCTGCCTTGGTGCCTTTGAACCTGCCCGGGGCCCCCTGACGCCTGGGAGGAGCCTGCCGGAACGCTGACCTCGTGGCAGACACGGATGTGGACGCAGGCCCCAAGGTTCCCATCAGTGTGGGACCTGCCAACGGTCCAGCCCGACTCACCCTGCCCCCCGCCTGCTGCGGGGCCTCCACCACCCAGAGCTGGCCCCAGGGGCCCCTCCGAGGCAGCAGCAGGATGCCCAGAGGAGCTGGCTGACGCATCCTGCCCCTTCCCCGCCCCGAGGGACCCCTTGGGGGCAGCCTCCGTGGGTCCCCAGCCCCCAGCCTCCCGCTCTAGTGCAACCACGTAGGGCTCGAGGCACAGCCCCCTAAACATGTCTGCTCCGGGGGGAAGACCAAACCCCAGCTGCCAGGCAGCAGCTCAGGGCTCAGGGCAGAGGCCCGCTCTGCAGCCGCCCCCGGGGCTGTGGATGTGTTCGCCTCCCTGAGGGTTTAAGACCAGCCACTTCACTTACTGGATCCAGGGCTTCCGCCTGCAGGACCGGGGTGGCCCTGGGGTGTCTGTGCCTCTGGGCACCTCAGCCCATGAGGCCGTGAATCTGTGTTCGAGACCAGTGGCCCGAGAGCTTAGCGCACCCCCTCCCGACACGTGCCAGGTGGGTGGGGCGGCCGAGTGACTCCAGACGTCAACTGCACCCCCAGCCCCTCCTCGGAAGTGCCGGGGTCCCGGAGGCCGGGCCACCGCGGGTCTGGAATCTGAGGCTTCTTGCTGGGGCGGCTGCGGCGGCAATTCCTAGGGTCCCTGCACGGCCCTCCCCCCGGCCCCGGCTGCCGGCTTGCCTGGGGGGCCAGCGGCGCCCGCGTTACCTGTTTGGCAGGGAAGGTCCGGGCACACGATCTGGGGGTCTAGGAGAGAGGAAAAGAGGCGGGGGTCCCGGTGGCTCCCTTGGAGGCCTGCAGAGACCCGGCCCCTCCCCGGCCACGCGCCCCTCCCCTGCTCTCCTCCGGACTCACCCGGGCACAGCACGTCCTCCATGTCGTCGATGAACTTCTCGGCCACCAGGTCGGAGAAGAGCGTCATGTTGCGCACCTGCTGCGGCTTGTCGCAGGCGATGGAGTACAGGTTCTCGCTCTCGTGCTTCTCGTGGAACATGTCCCCGATGCCGATGGCCGTCACCGTCACGTCGTGGTTGCACAGCGCCCGCAGGTTGAGGTCGTCGTCGCGGGGGTCGTGGCGGCCGTCCGTGATGACCACCGCGAACACGCGGGTCTTCTGGCGCCGGCTCTCCTTGATGAGCTGGTTGTAGGCGAACTTGAGGGCCGAGGGCGTCCAGGTGCCGCCCGCGATCCACTCAAGGTTCTTGACGGCCTCCTTGAAGCTGGAGAGTGAGTCGATGCGCTCGTCGTCCAGCTGGATGGCCTCGAAGGTGCCGTCGTGGCTGTACTGCACGACGCCCACGCGGGTCCCTGCGGGCGGGCGCGGGCGTGAGGGCGGCCCTCGGCAGGGCTAGGACCCCTCCGGGACCCCTCCCGTGGATTTCTATCCGGACCTCAGGCGTCCTGCAGCCCCTCTGCTCGAGCCCTGCCCCGCCGGACCCCCACCCCACTGCGGGGCCGCTGACCCGTCTCCGACTTGGGGTCCTTGGCGATGGCCCCCAGCCTGTTGACCACGTTGATGACGAAGTTCTTCTCCAGGGTGAAGTTGGTGTAGCCGATGCTCTCCGAGCTGTCGATGACGAACACCACGTCCAGAGCGCCACAGCGCTTCTCACAGTCTGCGAGGGACGGGGTGAGCGTGCGGGGCGGGGTGAGCGGGGGGCGTGGCGAGCGGAGGGCGGGGCGAGCAGGCGGGGCGGGGCGAGCAGGCGGGGCGGGGTGATTGGAGGGGCGGGCGGGTGACAGCGCTGACCCCCGGCCCAGGGAGACAGCCTAAGACCCCAGGGGCGTGCAGGCAGGTGCACCGTGGGAAACAGTGAATGTGAGCAGGAGGGTAGGACTCGGACGGACGACCCTGACCCCGGGACAAGAGCCCCCGAGGACACAAGTGTCCCAGTCCAGCTGCGCGGGGGCCACGACTCACCACAGCACCCGCACGTCTCCCTCACGTAGGTCATGACGTCGCACTCCTGTGACACAGCGGGGTCAGCCCCCCAGCCCAGAGTGCAAACCCTGGGGAGGGGCTGGAAGCGCTTCTGCAGGAAGCCTGTGGCCCCTGCCCACCTCCTGCTCTGCCCTCACCCGGCTGACCTGCCCTTCAGATGTCTAAGAGGGAGGAGGGCCCGGAGTCCCACCCCGACTGACACCTACCGTGAGGCCGGGATCTCCTGGGGGGCCAGGCTCTCCCTGGAAGGAGGAAGGGTATCCGTGAGATGTGACACCTGTCATGGCCGAGGCTGGGAGGGCTGGACTTGTTCTCATGCGGCCACTCCAGGACCCCTGCATGGTTCGGGCTGCCTGTTGGCCTGGCTGGTCCAGGGACTGTGGCCCGAGGGCCAAAGGGATGGGCGACTGACCTACCTCGGGTCCTGGCGCTCCTCTCTGCCCCCGCGGGCCTGGCTCACCAGGGGGACCAGGATCTGCCTGAGAAGGAAACGGGCAGGTGGGCTCCGGCAGTACCTTGGGTGGTCCCCCCACGCGGCCCTGCCCCCGGCAACCGTCAACAGGCAGCAGAGGTACTCACGGGCTCGCCCTTCTGGCCTTTCCTCCCGGGTTCTCCTTTGGACCCGAAGTCACCTCTGCCCCCCTGTGACACGGGACACCCGTGTTAACAACGCAGAGAGCTCGGCAGCTGGCACTGCTCCCTGCCGCCCCCCAGCCCTCCAGGGATCTGCCCAAGAGGGACACGCCTTTTCAGGAGGAACCTGCACTCGGCAGTGCGGGGCGGTCAGATGCAGCCCCACAGGGCGGCATTGCAGGGCGCGGCCCGCTCCCACCGGCAGAGCTCAGCACAGAGGCCCGCTGCACAGACTGCCCCGCGGTACGTACCTCGGGGCCGCGGGGGCCAGGCTCGCCTTTCTCTCCCTGGGAAGCAAGCACAGGGGTCACTCAGCACTGAGCTGAGGGCTGATGGCTGTGCAGCCCCCTCCCTTCCCTGACGGGTGGGCCTGGGTATCGAAATCTGTACAGAGCCGCAGGGGCTATGGGAGAACGTCTGAGATTCCCAGGGGACCCGCCTCTGCTCTTGATGGGCCCCCCGCCCCACCCCAGGCCCGGCGGGGGGCCCTGGCAGGAACTAGCAGGAACCTTCCAGTCAGGGCCCTCCTGACAATGCCCACCCCCTCCCCCAGTCCCTGTCCCGCCCCAGGACTTACAGGTGCTCCTCGGGGTCCCGGATAGCTGAAGCCAGGCCTGCCGGGGTCTCCCTGGGGAACACGGGAGGCCAGTCAGGGCAGGGCCAGTGGAAAAGGTGGAGACTGAGTCAGTCGGCCTGGACTGGGGGTGGGTGGGCAGGGCCCGCCTTGGGAGGACACACCACCCCTGAGGGTGAGAACACGGGCTGGGGTGGGAGGTTGCTGCCCAGGCCCCTGATGTCCTCCCTCACCAAGGGGGCAGGGCCGGCATGCTCCCGGCAGCCTTACTCAGGAGCCCTGGCCCATCCTGCCTGCCGGGTGGGGAGGGGGCATACCTTGGGGCCAGGCTCTCCTGAGTCTCCGCGGGGGCCAGCATCCCCAGGGTCTCCCCGAGATCCCTGAGGGCAGAAAGGAAGCAGGGAGTCGGCACAGACGGGGCTGACCTCATCCAGCTCTGACCCCCAGGCAGCATCGCTGCCCTGCAGGGCTGCCCGTCCCGAGGGTCTCTCCTCTCCGCGTGCCACGTCCCGGCTCCCCCTGACACATCCCCCCCCCCCGGTAAAGCCTGACCCCTCCGGGCAGGATGATGGTGTGAGGTGCATGGGGGCCTTCAGCTCCCTCTCCCGCTGCCCAGGTTTACTGTGCAGACAGTATCCTGCCCACCCGAGGACAGGAGGACCCAAAGCCAGGGGCCCTCCCAGGCATCCTGCTACTGACCTGCTTCCCGGGCTCTCCAACAGTCCCCTGGGGACCTCTGGGTCCAGGTAAACCTCGGTCTCCCTGGAAAGAAAAGAGACGAGGGCGCTTCAGAGACCCTGTTGTCACTCACTGTGGACCTCGGCAAGGGCAGGGGGCCCTGCTGCCCTCCAAGAGGTCCTTAGCCCTGACCCCAGTGGCCCCAGGCAGGGTCTGCAGGGCGGAGGGCAGGAGAGGGGCAGGGGGCCCTGGCGGTGCCACCCCAGGAGGGTATGTGGCCTTTGTGGCGGCCCACCCGCTGCCCCACTTGCCTTGGCTCCCTTGTTGCCAACCTCTCCAGCCAGGCCCCGGGGCCCCTCAGGGCCCGGGTCCCCCTGTGGGAAGAGAGGCCAGGTTAGTGTGCGGGAGGTGAGGAGAGGGGATCGTGAGCTCCCTGGGGAGGAGGCCCCAGACGGTGGAGGGCGGAGCGGGAACAGCAGGCCTGCCCGCTCGGCCTCATGCAGCAGGGCAGGGGCCACCAGTCCCAGAGGAGGGAGCCCCTCCTTTGCGACCTTCCCCCACATCTCACAGGGAAATGGCTGCCCTCGGATTTCACCACAAAGGCAAAGACCTCCTGCGCCAGCTACAGGAGCACGTGTGCGCGGGGGGGACGCTGGGGGGTGGAGCAGCTGTGCATGGCGTGCGTGGGACTGTCCTTGCCCAGGCCTCTCATCAGGGAGTGCCTCCTGCTCTCCCAGACCCTGCAGGGAGCGCTCCCTGACGGTCAGGCCCCGGGGGCTGCCTTTGTTCTCCTAGGTGGACCGTGGAGGGGGTGTTGGTCATCCCTCATCACAGGGGCTCCACTGGCACCACGGTGAGACTCCGGTGTAGACACAGACACGGCAGACAGTGCCCGAGGCTCCCCCGTGCGGACACTCACCTTCTCGCCCTTGGGGCCATCGCTGCCTGGGCTGCCCTTGGTTCCAGGGTCTCCCCTGCGCCCCTGCAGAGAACAGGCACGTGGGAGTGTGGGGTTCCAGGGTGGGAGCCCCACTGGAACCCCACACTCTGTTCTCCCCACAAGGACTCTGGCTGTGGGGTCTGGGGGCCCCTCCAGAGGGCCTCGGCCTAGACCCTGTCCTCTGCTGGGTCGGTTTGGTCCCAGACGAGGATTTAGGAAATGATGGGGGCTGGTGAGCTTGTAAGTCCAGGAGCTCAGGTGACGTGACTGGGACCGAGCTTGGACCAGCTCTTCGCGAAGTCCCTCTGTTCCCCCCGGATCGGGATGAGTCCCCTCTGGGGGTCAGCCCTGGGACTGGGCTCCACCCACCCTGTGGCAGGACCCTCAGGGCCGGCTGAGTGGGGTCGCCGTGTGGACCCGCAGAGTGTGTGCCTGGGTCTAGGCTGAGCCCTCGGGGGGTCCTGCCGGGGGGGCAAGGTGGGGCCCCGGGGCCACTTCATGGGCACCGAGCGTCCGGCAGGGGTGTGTCTGGGCCCCGCAAGCCACTCCCCAGCGGCCCTCCGTGGCAGCTGCTGTGTGGGGGCCAGGAGGCTCAGCTGGAGAGGCCGGAGGACGCTGGGCTCACAGAGGCCCAGAGCAGCGCGCGCCGAGGCAGCCCTGCGGGAGGGTGCGGCGGGCCGGCCAGGGTGCCCAGGGCCTGTGGGCAGGTGAACTCACGGGCTCGCCTTTGGGGCCTCGGGGCCCAGGCCCACCCTTGGCTCCTTTCAGGCCGGGACTTCCGGGGGCTCCGGTGTTGCCTTGGTAGCCCTGCGGGGAAGAGACAGCTCAGCTACGGCCGTGATCTGCCCAGGCGCACGGACGGCTGTGGGCAGAGCCCGGCCCGTGCAGACACATGCCCGCCGTCTCCGGTGGGGCCGTGTCTCCCTCGCGGTGCGGTGCGCCGTCACCTGGCAGCAGGGACAGAGAGGCTGGGGGCGCTCAGGACCCAGGGCCGGCCTGCCTGCCCACCCCCCGCCATGGGGCACCACGGGCGTGCGGCCGGAGCCCGCCGGGAACACTTGCCTTGCTTCCTTTTGCCCCGCTTTCCCCCGGGGGCCCTCTGCGTCCGGGGCGGCCAGGGTCCCCCTGGAAGGGTTTGGAGAAATCAGCCTCGTGCTCTTCAGATGCCAGCAGTGGGGCAGGACCCCGGCGGGGCTGGGGGCGCGCGCTTCCCCTCCCGCGTCTGTGGAGCAGGTCCCCCCGTGTGGGCACCCACGGTCCCCTGCCCGGTTTGCGGGGCCCCCTGCCCGGTTTGCGGGGCCAGGGCCTCTCTGCTGGGCGTCTCGGCCCGGTGCTGCAGGCAGGGAGAAGGCCCCCAGGAAGGTGGCGACCCCCTCTGCTCTGGCCGGCCCGCCACCTCGGCCAGGCTGCCTACCTTGGAGCCTTGATCTCCTGGCTCGCCAGGGCTGCCGGCTTCCCCCACGTAACCATCCGGGCCCTGCAAGAAGGGAGAGGGTTGTGCTGGGGCTCTGACCGGGAGCTGTGCTTGCATTTTCCCCGTGGGGTCAGGGCCAGCTGACCAGGGGGAGGGTGACCAGCACCCCATCACTGGACTGGCTGCCGGGACCCCCGGCCTGGGCGGGCAGACCGGACAAGCCGCTGGCACGGGAGCCCCTCGGGGCTCTGGAAGCAGCCACCTGCCACCTGACCCGGGAGCTGCTGAGGCCATTCGTCATGTTGTGACCCCAACCCCGGCTGAACGCTGGCGGGGTCCCGGGACAGGCGGGGGAGGGGCTGCAGGGAGGAGCCCAGCTACTGGCTTCCCGCCGCAGCTTGCAGCGCTGGTGGCTGCGCTCCCCGCCCCCCCCCCGGCGCCTGGCACCTCCCGGGGCCGCAGGGGCGCGACGCAAAGCCGCAACGCCGTGCTCACCCGATCCCCGGAGTCTCCCTTGCAGCCAGGAGGTCCGATGCGCCCCAGCGTGCCCTGAGGGAAAAGAGGGGCAGAAGGTGCGTCACGGCCAGGACTCGGAGGGCAAGGGCCCCGACGACAGAGGTCAGCGGTGCCGGGTCTACGTGCACCGGGCACCCCACTGCGGACGTGTGCGTCAGGGGCTGTCAGGGTGGCGGTCCAGAGTCTCCGGGGTGCGGCCGGGAGCATGAGTGTCTGTGGTGCCCCCTCCAGGCGTGTGCACGTGTGCGTGCATGCATGGTGCGTGCTCACCTGTGACGTGTGTGTGTGTGCTGTTTGTGTGCACCCGTGCACGTGTGTGAACCACCAGTCAGGCCAGACGTGGGGTCTGCAGGACAGGCAGGGAGAGTCCTGCAAGGCCGGGCCCTGCTCTTCAGGAGCAAATGTCCACTTCCGCTCTTGCAAGGTTCCTGTGTGTCCTGTGTCCACCGGGTAGATGCAACCAGGGGCCACCCAAGCCACAGGTTGTGCGCACTGGCCAGAGAGGCCCAGAGGCCTGGCCCCTGGAGGGACCTGAGAGTCTCGAGGGCGTGGCTGTCAGTTCACGGGCACCCTTGCTCCGCCCGGGGACGGAGCCCCAGAGCACCCTACCTTCTGTCCATCCGTCCCGTTCTTGCCCGCCAGGCCGGGGGCGCCCTGGAGGAGAGGGGAGGAGGGACCCCGTTAGCCCCGCTGCTCCTTCCTTCTGAGCAGTGGGGAGGTAAGCACCCCACCCCCGCCCGCCTGTCTGCTCACCTTCCGCCCTTCGGCTCCAAACTCGCCCTGCACGGGAGGAAACGAGGCCAGTTAGCGCTGCTAACACATCACAGACGCCACTGCCTTAGGGGCCCAAGTCTACCCTTGGACAAAACACGAGGCCAGAGCGGCCCCAGAAGGCTACTAGCGACATGACACTGGGTCCCATGCCCCAGCACGGACCCCCGGTTCGCTACCGGACACTGCTGCCAGGGTTGGGGCCGTGTGAGGTCTGGCCGCCCAGAGCCCAGTCTCACCTTCTCTCCTTTGAAACCAGGAACACCCTGAGGTCGGAAGGAAAGAAAAGCAGCGTTACCAGGGTGTGTGCGCTGGGACCCAGCAGGCCTGCGGGGAAGAAGGGGGGATGGGGAGGTGGGGGGATGGGGGTGGGGTGGTGGTCGTCAGGCTCGGGTGCAGAGGCGCCACCAGGGACATCGTTGGAAATGCAGCAGCGCTTCACTTCCTTGGGGCAGGGGCGGGCGCAGTGGGCCACGCCAGACACATCCTGACCCCGGCGGCGGGCCCCGCCTGGAGCCAGGGAGCCCTTGGCTTGTCCTCGTGTCCCCCGCCCCCCGGGCAGGGTCCGCAGCAACTTGCCTTGGGTCCTGGGAATCCAATGGGGCCTTCGATGCCTGGATCTCCCTGTGGAAGAGCAAAGGGCCGTGGATGTAACCTCAGCCGTGGGGAGCGGGGGCCTCCGGGACGGGGTGTGGAGGGTACTCACCTGTCGCCCCTTCTGTCCAGGCTCTCCGGGCTCACCCATGTTGCCCTTGGCGCCCTGAAAGCAGACGAAAGAAAAAGGAATAAATCGAGGTGGGGAGGCAGAGGGTGCGTCTGGCCAGCGGCCTGGCAGCCGGGCAGACACCTCTCTCCCGAATTTAGAAAGAAGCCACTTAGTAATAACTTTCCCCGTAACAGTATTTCAAACGCTCTGTCTCATGTCCTCAGAGGTTTCTTTCCCCTCTCCTGCCTTTACAGTTTATGACATGAATCATTGGTGTTTCTGATACCCTGGCAGTCATCTTGGAAGGATTTCATTTGATACACCTCTGTTGTTACGAAAACGCAGGGCCAACCTAACCCCTTAAAACCTACTTATTTAACAAATGGCAGCAGTGAGTGCCCTGTATGAATTAGCACCCTATTACCAAGAGTAACGGAGTTCATGTTTCCTTATGTACTTGAGCATGCTTGTTTACTTTACAGGAGTCTTTTATGGGCAAATCTTAATTAAAAAGTATTCCTACTTTTCTCAAAATGCCATATAAAATGCAGCTGATAAAAGCTGAATTTTAGTTCTGCCAGGGTGAGAAGTGGTGAGTCCATCCGAGGTGCAGTGGCCCTAAATTTGGAGTTCAAGACAGGTCGGGGGCTTTCCTGGGAAACAGACCCCTCGGGTGGTCTGGACATCTTACCTTCTGTCCACGGTAGCCCTTGGGGCCGGGGGGCCCGGGGATCTCCAGACAGCTCACCTTGTAGCACTGAAACAGGAAGCAAGGGGCAGCGTGTGAGGCTAGCACCACAAGTCCCAGGAGGGAGGGGGAGGGTGCAGCCTGGGGCCCACTGGACACTGGGCCATCCTGAGCTGGGGGCTGCGTGATGGAACAGACTTGGGAGGTGCCCAGGAGGCCCCTGTGCCCACCAGGGGCGGGTTCAGGGGTCCACACCAGTGCTCTAGGCAAGTTTTGGAAATCAGGGCTGCATTAAGCAATGACCAACAGTAGAAAGTATTAAATCGCTGCTGGCCAGTCCCCACTGCGCTTGCACATTAAATCGCTGTGGTATTGAGCAGCTGCTCTGGGAAAGGGTGTGCTTGTAGTATCCTGGGCTGTGAGCTGGTGCTGGGGAAGCACAGGCTTCAGGTCCTGTGCTGCAGGTCCTGTGCTGGGCACCCAGCTGGCCACCTGCCTTCTCCTCCTGGCCTCCCTCAGGTGGATGGAGCCCGTCAGCCCAGAGGGCAACCCTCAACCTCGACCCTCATCCTTTGGCTGTGTAGACCCTAATGCTGACCTCCTGCGTTTAAACAGCCTGGTTGTGGCCAGGAGCCCTTTGTCCAGACTCGAGTCTCAGGCCCCACATGGAGCTGAGGGGTCTTGCTCCCAGGCCGGCCCCCCCCCTCATTGTCCTAGACCCTGGGAGTCCCAGGGAGTGGGGCGCGGGTGGTCGTCTCTGCTGGCTCAGAGGCCCCAAGCAGCTCCCGGCAGGGCCGGCAGGGATGGAAACGCTCTCACCTCTCCGTAGGCTTCATGTTTCTGCGGAAAAGACCCAGAGAGAAACCCTGGTTAGGGGGGACCTGGAGACATGGTCAGCTCCAAGTCTGGGCGGGGACGCAGGACACTGGAGTAGACAGGACCCTGCCCGGGGCCCACCCTCTTCAGCCACCTCACTCAGAGGGGGTAAACTGAGGCTCGGAGCGGTGGACTGCCCCCTGCCACGCGGGTGAGCGGATCCCAGGGCTCTGGGCCCCACGCTCCGTCCCTGCTGCTGGCGGGTGGGGGTGGCCTCCCCGGCCCAGCGACTCACCATGACCTTGATGATGCGGTTGACGGTGTCCTGGTCGATCTCGGTGGAGTCGGGCCGCATGGTGGCGTAGTTGTTCCGGTAGAGCTCGTGCGGCGTGTTGGCGATGTCCCGCAGGCCCTGCTCGTTCAGCTTCAGGTTGGGCGGCACCGCGAAGAGCCGGATGCCCTCCTCGCGGGCCCGCTCGGCCTGCAGCTTGATGCCCCCGCACGGGCTGCCCGTGACGTGGCCATCGGTGATGATCACCGCGAAGTTGACCACCCCCTTGCCCACGTGCTGCCGGACCTCCTGGGTCATGTTGGCCAGCATGCAGTCCGTGAAGGTGCCGCGGCGGAAGGAGCTGATGCCCTGCAGGCTCTTGGTGAAGGAGGCCCGGTCGCTGCCGGGGGGGCTGAACACCTCCACCAGGTCGGAGAAGTGCAGGCCGCCGTAGCGCCAGCTCAGGGCCACCTGGTCCAGGTAGAGCTCGTCCTGCAGCTGGCTGATGAACTGCAGCACGAACTGCTGCATGTGGTAGAGCAGGCTGTCGGTGGGGGACTGCATGGTGATGCTCTCCGACGTGTCCAGCACGAAGTACACGTGGACCGGGCAGTCGGCCTTCTCTGGGGACGCACACGAGTCACCGTGGCGCCGGGGCCCTTGCGCGGGCTGGTGCCGGGCTCTGCCCGCCTGGCCTCCCCGCAGCCAGCCCCGCCCCCGCCCTCCGGCCCCGCCCGGCCTCCCCGCAGCCCGCCCCGCCCCCGCCCTCCGGCCCCGCCCAGGCCTCGCCGCACCCACCCCGGTGGTACCTGGGCAGCTGTTCCTCTCGGAGGTGCTGGGGCTGATGACCTCCTGCTGCTGAGCGTGGACGGCCCCCAGGAGCCCCCAGAGCAGGAGGGCGAAGCAGGGGCCTGGGAGCATCTTGGCAGCGCCCGTGCGCCCCGACATCCTGCAGCAGGGGAGAGCGGCGCTGCAGACGGTGCCCCGCGCGCACAGCACGGCCCGAGCCCTCCTCCCCAGACGGTGGGGGCGGCACACACGCGGCCGGCCAGCAGCTGCGCTCGGGGGCCCCTCTCCCCCTGCCCTGGATGGGCCACAAGCATTGACTGGGAGCAGAGACCGCAAGCTTTGGGCTCCGCTCCGGGTGGGACGCTCGCCACTCCTCCCTGCCCTGCAGAGCCTGGGTGCGCTGGGCAGACAGGTGCGTCCTGGGAACTGAAAAGCCAGTGACTGGCATCGGTGAGAACAGAGGGGGTCCTGCGGTGGGCAGGGCAGAGGGGTCGCTGGGGGCGACTGGGAGGAGGGGCACCCGGGGAGGGGAGAGAGGCCCAGGCTGGGCCAGGGTGCGCCTTGGTACCGGACGCCATGCTGACTGGGGAGGGGGACGGCCTGGGGAGCGGAACGTGGCCGCTGACGAGGACAGGCCTGGAGGGCCGGCAGGCAGTGGCCTCCGGGTCCTGCTTTGTTGAGGGACGCGGGGACAGCTGCACAGGGTGGAGGGGACCCTTCTCCAGGGAGGTCACTGCGCCCTGGCGTGTCTCCGCGGAGCCTGGGGTGGTCCTGATGCTGTGGCCTCTGCACTCGGGTGCACCCTCTGCCGGACAAATGCAGCGAGAGGACCTCGAGGTGCGGCGTGGGTGGGCTGGCTGGGCTCTGGGGACACGGTGTGAGGGGAAGGGGGACCCTTCGTGGGAAGGCGAGGAAGGGGCTTGTCACCCTGCTGTTCCAGTGGGGACCCTGCAAACTGGTTCACTTGGCGCCCCTGGAACAGAGGGTGAACCTGCTGAAGATGCAGCCCTGCCGGGGACTTGGGCTCTGCTGGCAACCTGGGCCCTAGCATGGCTGGGGGCGAGAGGAGGCACCTGGAGAGCTCTGAAGGGAAGCAGAGGCGTTAGGGGCGCTTTGGTGCTGTTTCTTGGTGATGCCCCTCAACACTGTGGAAACCTCTCATTTTTGAGAGAAGGTGAATTTGCACTTGGTTTAAGGTGAGAGGGGTTATTCCTGGCATAGTTAGGGGTGCACAGGACGTGGTCCTGCCTCCCTCCGCATGGGGTCATGGTTAGCTCAAGAGGCTGTGAGGCTACAGGTAACAGTCATGACCCCGCAGGGTGGTGACAGTTGCTGAGATTAAAGCAAGCCCCATGGGAGTATCAGGAAATCCAGGAGGGCTTCCTGCAGGAGGTGATGGATGTGCCCAGACTGAGGGAATGGCCAGAGGAAGGAAGCTCCTGGCCGAGAGGAGTCTGGTTTAGGGAGGTCTGGGGGCAACACTCGATTGAGGTGAGGACCAGGAAGGTGGGGTGAAGGGCAGGTCAGGGGCTCTGAAGCACCCAGAAGCCAAGAGGGAGTCGGGCTGCACCAGCCAGAACCAAGGGTCCAGAGCCATCAACCACTGGCGACGGCCACTGTGGGACCTCAGTCAGGGGGGCCAGTCAGGGCTGACCGCTAGGATGTGGGCACAGCTTTGTCCTCCACTACCCCTCACCCTGCTGCCCCATGGAGGAGAGACTGCAGAGAGGGCACCATAAGGCCCACCATGTCCTGTGTGCTACAGGTGAGAGGGGACAGAACTGAGGGGAGGCTTGCCCAGCTTGGCACTGTTCTCCATGTGCACACATGTCACGCGCCACACACACACACAGACATCACACACGCATCACACATACCACACACACCACACACACACAGTACACCACACACAGACATCACCATACACACACAGCACACACAGCACACACACATCACACACACACACATCACACACACTCACATATCATACACCACACACACAGCACACACACAGCACACCACACACGTCACACACCACACACAGACATCACACACACACACACACCACACACACTCACACATCATACACCACACACACACAGCACACCACACACAGACACTACACACCACACACACACAGCACACATACAGCACACACACACACATCACACACACTCACACATCATACACCACACACAAAAACACACATAATAAATTAAAAGAGGCCCACATAATAAAGTGTACTGGTGGAAAATCTTACTCTCAAATGTAATGAAAAATTCTAAAAATATCTACCCAGGGGAAAAACACAATAGCAACAACAAAATACAGAAAACACCCGAAGGGAAAAATCACTTTGGCCTGCGGTAGGCAGCCTCCAAGGTGGCCCCCGATTACTCTTGCCCATACAGAGTCCTCTTACCCCCTGAACTGTCTCTGGCCAGTATGACCAACAGAACAACGTGGAAGTGATGCTGTGTGACTTCCACGACTGGCTCATAAAAGGAAGGGTGTCTCCTGCCTGGCCCCCTCTTGACTTGCTTGCTAGGGGGGAAGCCAGCTGCTGTAACGTGAAGACACTCAAGCAGCCTTTGCAGAAGCTCATGGGGGAGGTGATGAGGCCTACAGCCGACAGCAGTGAGTGAACCATCTTGGAAGCAGACCCGCCACCCCAGCCAAGACTTAGATGACCGAGGCTGTGGCCAATATCTTGACTCCACCTCATGAGGGACCCTGAGTGAGAACCACCCAGCGAAGCCTCTCCTGAATTCCTGGCCTGAATAAATTACAAGATAGTAAATGCTTATTGTTTTAAATCACTAAGTTTTGGGTTCTTTATTACACAGCAATAGACCACTAACAGAGGCATAAAACTTTTTCTCCACAACGTTGTAGACAAAGATGAGACAATAATTCAGGATTTTGACAGGAAAAAAAATGACCCAAGGATGTCTCCCCAGCCAACTTATCTTTCATGTATAAGGATAAACATCACAGAAAACTAAAAATAGAGCTACCATATGGTCCAGCAATCCCACTCCTGGGCATATATCCAGACAAAACTCTAATTCAAAAAGATACATGCACCCCTATGTTCATAGCAGCACTGTTCACAATAGCCAAGACATGGAAACAACCTAAATGTCCACTGACAGATGAATGGATAAAGAAGAGGTGGTATATTTATACAGTGGAATATTAGCCATAAAAAAACACAAAATAATGCCATTTGAAGCAACATGGATGCAACTAGAGATTATCACACTAAGTGAAGTAAGTCAGAGAAAAGACAAATACCATATGATATCACTTACATACGGAATCTAAAATATGACACAAATGTACTTATCTACGAAACAGAAACAGACTCGCAGACACAGAGAACAGACTAGTGGTTGCCAAGGGGGATGGGGGATGGGGGAGGGATAGATTGGAAGTTTGGGGTTAGTAGATGCAAACTATTATGTATAGAATGGATAAACAACAAGGTCCTACTGTATAACACAGGGAACTATATTCAATATCCTGGGATAAACCATAATGGAAGAGAATATAAAAAAGAATGTATATATGTGTATAACTGAGTAACTTTGCCAAACAGCAGAAATTAACACATCGTAAATCAACTATACTTCCATTAAAAATTAAAAAAGGATAAACATCTCAGACGTAAATGGGCTCAGATCTATGCCATCCACACACCATTCCTAAAAATATGCTGCAAGGAATTTCTGCAGACAATAGAGAAATGAATAAAAATAAATGAAAAGCAAAGAAACTTGAGACATACAGTAAAATATAGAAAATGAAGGGAAAAGAACTGAAGCATAAAATTAAAAGCCAGAAATTTCACATAGATCAGTTGTGACAATAAAGGCGTATGGCTTAAATTCTCCTGTAAAGACAAACTTTCCTAAATTGCGTCAAAAAATGAAACCCATCGCCATGAGGTTTGTAAGAGTCACCCTTTAAATAGAAAGCCACAGATGGTGCAAAGAAAATGGGGTGGGGAGGGGTGGACGCAAATGGAGAGAAAGACAGGGGCAGTGTTGTTGAGACACTAGAATTTAAGACAGAGGATGAGGGATGGGGCCCAGGAAAAGATAAAAGCTGCTGCAGTCCAGTTATAAATCTTTATGTACCTAATTTCATAACACAATATTACTTAAAGCACAATCTGTGAAAAATCAAAGAAAAAACTGACAGACTGCAACCAAGTAGACTTCAACTCGTCTTTTTATGTTACTGACAGATCATATTAAAAATAATAGAGGATCTGAATGTCATGTTTTATAAAACTTTGATAGTAACAGGCCGGGAATATGTATTTTCTAAACATAAAGGATTTGGATAATGTGCATAAAACACGTGCACATATTACATATATACCTATGTTTTCAAAACCTACAAGTAGGGGACATACACTCTTTTAAAAATTTTACAGAATTCAATCCTAGAGTAAGCCACAAAGAAAGTTTTAATTTATTAAAAAAATGGAAATTTTACAGATAAAATTCTTTGAGCTACAATGCAAAATTTGTCACTAATAAGACATAGGAAAAAAACCCCCAAAACAAAGCACTTGAAATTGAAAAACTCTCGCAAAAACTACATAGGAATTAGTGACAATGACGATGTACACATAAAAACAAATATGAGAAGGCCAAAACTATAATCGGGGGAAAATACATAGCCTTAGATGTTTTATGTTATAAAATAAGAAATTAGTGTAACAAATTAGGCATGTGGTTAAAGAATAGGGACAAAAAAACTTACAGAGATAAATCTCAGGAAAGCAAGAGAGAGAAAGTGGTAAAAAAAAAAAAAAAAACCAATTGGTTGAAAAAAAACCCACAGTAGAATAATAAATACATCTAAGAGCTGGTTCTTCAAAAAGGCCAATAAAATAGAAAAAATTTTAGCAAGTCTAAGCAAGAATAAAAATGATGTAAACACAAATATAGAAATATACAAATTTAAGGAGTAAAATAATGATGGATGAGGAGAGCTTTTATTGTTGTTTGTTTTTAAGAGCATACCAAGTGCAGCTTTGAGTGGGCTAGTAAATGCGAAAGACCGTTTTCTGGGAAAGTGGCCTCACCTCTAGAGAGGAGGTGAGGAACCGGCTGCACTCTGACTTGGAAGGAATGGAAACACGGGAAGGAAACATGTTCCCGAAGACTCTGGCCCAAACAGCTTTTGGGTGAGTTCTTTTGCATTTTCAAGAACAAACACTTCTCTATTTAACTTATTTCAGAACATAAAAAGATAAGCTTTTCAATTCATTTGTTAACTTGGCAAAACCTAAGACCAAAACTTGTTAAAAGATATCCCTAAAAGGAACTCTTTAGATAAATATCACTTTTGAATACAGTTGCAAAAATCCTAACTGATATTAGAAAATAAAATATAGTAGCATATTAAGGACTACTAAACCAGTACTAAGATGAAGTTAGTTAAAAATACAATGATGCAACATTAGGAAACATATTAACGTAAGTCACATTAATATAAAAAAGAAAATCATGTATAGGCATACCTCAGAGATATTCTGGATTTGGTTCCAGACCACCATAATAGAGCAAACATTGCAATAAAGGGAGTTGCAGGAATTTTTTTGGTTTCCCAGTGCATGTAAAAGTTATGTTTACACTATACTGTAGTCTATTGTGTGCAACAGTGTTATGTTTTAAAAAACAATGTACATAACTTAATTAAAAATACCTTATTGCTAAAAAAAATGCTAGCCATTATATGAGGCTTCAGTGAGTTGTAGTAGTAACATCAAAGACTGCTGATCACAGATCAACAGAACAAGATAATAATGAAAAAGTCTGAAATATTGCAAGAATTCCCAAAATGTGACAGACATAAAGTGAGCAAACGTGGTTGGAAAAATGGCGCTGATAAACTTGCTCGATGCAGGGTTGCCACAAACCTTCAATCTGTAAAAACCAAAACATCTGCAAGGTGCAATAAAGTGAAGTGCATTAAAATGAGGTACGTGTGTAACTGCTCTAAAAGAGCCCCAAAACATGCATTTGTGGTTAAACAAACAAACAAACAAACAAGGCAAAACCTCATAAGAGACTTAGGAGTTTTGGATTAACATTATAAAAGTAAAACCTCATAAGAAACTTAGGTGTTGGATTAATATTATAAAGGATATAAATTTCAAATCAACAGCCACTATCAAATTTTACACAAAAACTAAATAGGTGATCTTATCTTTGTGGGTCACAGACTCCTTTAAGAATCTGGACAGTTTCACCTGACACATATGCACAGATTACTCATATGGAGAAATCATAGTCCTCATTAATTCAGGGGGTCCATCTATGGAACTGACTCTGGATTAAAAACTCCTGCACTTGAAGAATGACCATTAGAGTATGAAAAATAAAAAATAAAAAAGACAAAGAGTGTTGATCTCATTATATTATTCACTGTTGTGTTGGAAGCCAATGCAATAAGACAGTAAACAGAAACAAAATGTAAGTCTTGGAAAGGAAGAGACAGGAACTGTCCTTATTAAAGATGGGACTGTCTACCTAGAAAATCCAATAAAATCAATTGAACAAAGTTTAGGGGAGAGAGAAAGGGGTATTCAATGAGGCAATTGTAAGAAAAAAAATACACAAAAATCTACAGATTTTCTTCTATCAGCAACAACCAATTAGAAAATGTAATGGAAAAAATACTATTTACACTAGCAAGAAAAACAACTTAAATCCAAGGAATAAACTTAATAAGAATCTACAGATGTGCAGGACTTATGAAAAAAGTCCAAAAATTTCTAAGGAACACAGTGGACAGACAAACCTTGTTTTTGGATGAGAGACACAATATTTAAGAATATCAGTTATTTCTAACTGAATCTATAATAGAACATAATTTTGATTAAAATTTCCAATAAAACTTTTTGCTTTTTTTGCCATTACACGTTGACAAAATGAATCTAAGATTTACCTGGAAGAAAAAATAAGAGTAGCTGAGAAAAATAAAAAATGAAGGGTGATGAAACTTGTGTTATCAAGTGCAATAATGGAATACAATTACAGTAATAAAGCATTAGTGGTTTTGGTGCTGGAATGGCCAACAGACCACACAGCAGTGGCATAACACCACATGAGAACTGAGGAAACGAGACGGCTGCTTTTCAGAGCACTGAGAGAAGGCTGGGAAAAGGGGTCACGATGTGATTAGAAATAAAGTAATCCCACCTCACACAGTACACCCAAATAAAGTCCAGGAGAAGTAAGTAACTGAGTGTAAAACATGGACCAAAAAGTCTTTGAAGGAAATAGAAAAGATGAAATGACAGTGAAATGTCTTATGATTACTCTGCACCAGACACTATGCTACATCTTTTCTTTTAACCCTCACAAGAGCCCTTGTGGATAGCACACTGGTGCTATTATAATCCCCATTTCATAGATGAGGAAACTGAGACTGAGACAGGTAACTTGTCCTCGGTGCTCAGAAAACAGCTGAGATCCAAATCCAGGCAGCATGGTTCTGAGTCCACACTCATGATAACTGGGCTCCCGCATATCACCTTCGTTAAAACAAAACAACATGAGCAGAGTGGAAACATACCAAGAGCCAGGCAACCATATTCCCAATGCATGATCAAGATTTCATATTCTTAAGGTTTAAAAATTTTGATGGCCCATTATTGTGTAAATGTTTACAAGTGTAATATATTTTTGTTGTTTTAAACTTTTTATTAATATATAATGTCCTTCTTTGCCTATTGTAACTCTTTTTGATTTAAAGTCCATTTTAATCTGGTGTTAGTATAGCTACCCCTGCTCTCCTTTGGTTCCTATTTGCATGGAATAACATTTTCCATCCATTCACTTCCAACCTGTTTGTGTCTTTGGTTCTAAAATGAATCTTTTGTAGACAGCATATAATTGGATCTCATTTTTTTAACATCCATTCTGCCAGTCTCTGTCTTTTGCTTGGACAGTTTAATCAATTTACAGTTAAAGTAACTACTGATAAGGAGAGACTTACTTCTGTAGTTTTCCTATTTGTTTCCTATGTAGTTATAGCTTTTTTGTTCCTCATTTCCTGCATTACTGTTTTCTTTTGTGTGCAGCTGATTTTTGTTGCAAAACATGTATATCCCTTCCTCATTTCTTTTTGTGCATATTCTTTTGGTACTTTCTTTATGGTTACCATGGGATTACATTTAACATTCTAAAGTTATAACAATATAATTTGAATTTATGCCAGTTTAACTTCAACAACATACAAAAAAATCTGCTTCTTTAAAAGCTCCCTCCCTATCCCTTTCAGTTACTGACGTCACAAAATTACATCTTTACACATTTTGTGTCCCAAAACACAAGCAAATATTATTTTTAATGCATTGGTCCCTTAAATTATGTAGAAAACAAAATGTGGAGTTACAATAATACTAGTTTTAAGAAGAACAGAGCTGGAGGAATCACGCACCCTGACTTCACACTATACTACAAAGCTACAGTAATCAAAACAGTATGGTACTGGCACAAAAACAGACACATAGATCAATGGAAAAGAACAGACAGCCCAGTGCATAAACCCATGCACGTATGGTCAATTAATCTATGACAAAGGAGGCAAGAATATACAATAGAGAAAAAACAGCCTCTTCAATAAGTGGTGCTGGGAAAACTGGACAGCTAAATGTAAAAGAGTGAAACGAGAACATTCTCTAGCACTATATACAAAAATAAACTCAAGATGGATTAAAGACCTAAATGTAAGACCAGATTCCATAAAACTCCTAGAGGAAAACATGGGCAGAACACTCTTTGACATAAATCACAACAATATTTTTTTGGCTCTCTCTCCTAAAACAAAGGAAATAAAACCAAAATTAAACAACTGGAACCTAATTAAACTTCAAAGCTTTTGCACAGCGAAGGAAACCATCAACAAAACGAAAAGACAACCTACTGAATGGGAAGAAATATTTGCAAATGATATGACCAATAAGGTGTTAATATCCAACATATATAAACAGCTTATACAACTCAACATCAAAAACACAAACAACCCAATTAAAAAGTGGGCAGATTTCACCAAGGAAGACATACAGATGGCCAAGAGGCACATGAAATGATGCTCAACATCACTAATTATTAGAGAAATGCAAATCAAAACTACAATGAGGTATCACCTCACACCAGTCAGAATGGCCATTATCAAAAAAGCTAGAAACAAACAAACAAACAAAAAAGCTAGAAACAATAAATGCTGGAAAGGGTGTGGTGAAAAGGGAACCCTCCTACACTGTTGGTGGGAATGTAAATTGATACAACCACTATGGAAAACAGTATGGAGGTTCCTTTAAAAAGTAGAAAGAGAACTACCATATGACCCAGCAATCCCACTACTGGGCATATACCCTGAGAAAACCATAATTCAAAAAGAGACATGCACCGCAATGTTCATTGCAGCACTATTTACAATAGCCAGGACGTGGAACCAACCTAAATGTCCACCGACAGATGAATGGATAAAGAAGATGTCGCACATATATACAATGGAATATTACTCAGCCATAAAAAGAAACGAAATTGAGTTATTTGTAGTGAGGTGGATGGACCTAGAGTCTGTCATACTGAGTGAAGTAAGTCAGAAAGAGAAAAACAAATACTGTATGCTAACGCAGATACATGGAATCTAAAAAAAAAAAAAAAAGGTACTGATGAACATAGTTGCAGGGCAGGAATAAAGAGGTAGGTATAGAGAATGGACTTGAGGACATGGGGTGGGAAGGTGAAGCTGGGGTGAAGTGAGAGTAGCATCAGCATATACGCATTACCGAATGTAAAATCATTGGCTGGTGGGAAGCAGCAGCATAGCACAGGGAGATCGGCTCGGTGCTTCGCGATGACCCAGAGGGGTGGGATAGGGAGGATGGGAGGGAGGCTCAAGAGGGAGGGGATATGGGGACATGTGTATGCATATGGCTGATTCACTTTGTTGTGCAACAGAAACTAACATGGTATTGTGAAGCAATTATAAAAAGAAATGGGCAGAAGAACTGAATAGACATTTTTCCAAAGAGGAAATGGCCAACAGGCACAGGAAAAGATGCTCAACATTGCTAATCATCAGGGAATTGCAAATCAAAACCACAATGAGATATCACCTCACACCTGTCAGAATGGCTATCATCAAAAAGAACACAAATAACAAATGTTGGTGAGGATGTGAAGAAAAGGGAACCCTCATGCACTGTTGATGGGAATGTAAGTTGGTGCATCCACTGTGGAAAACAATATGGAGGTTTCTCAAAAAACTAAAAGTACAACTACCATATGACCCAGCAATTCCACTCTTGGGTATATATTAGATTAATAATTTAAAAAAATGTATTAGTCTTTCAAATCATGTAGAAAAAAAGCGAGTTACATGCCATTGTTACATTAATTATTGTTATAATAATAATAGCTTTATAATTGCTCATGTATTTACCTTTACTGAGAGCTTCATATCTTCATATGACTTCAAATTATTGTCTAGTGTCCTTTCATTTCACCTTCAGGACCCTCTTGAGCATTTCTTACAGGGCAGGTCTAGCAGTAATGGACTCTTTCAGCTTTTGTTTATCTGGGAATGTTTTAAGGTTGCCCTCACTTCTGGGGGACAATTAGGCTGGATATAGAATTTTCAGGCAATAGGTTTTTTTTTTTCCTTTTAGCATTTTGAATATATCAACCCACTGCCTCTTGTCTCCAAAGTTTCTGATGAGAAATCTGGTAATCCTATTGAGAATCCCTTGGATATGATGAGTCACTTCTCTCTTGCTGATTTCAAAATTCTCTCTTTCTTTTTGTCTTTTGACAGTTTGGTTATAATGTGTATCACTGGGAGTCTCTTTAAGTTCATCCTACTTGTCTTGGATGTTTATATTCATGTCATTCATCAAACTTGGGAAGTTTCTTCACATATTTCCTCTGCCCCTTTCTCTCTCATCTCCTTCTGGGACTCCCAAAACAAGTATGCATGTCCTTTAGGTTCTGTTCATTTTTCTTTAATCTTTTTTCTTTCTGCTCCTCAGACTCATAATTTCCATTGTCTTATCTTCAACATCACTAATGCTTTCTTCTGTCTTCTCAAATTGGCCTTTGCATCCCTCTAATAAATAACTAAAAGTCATTGTACTCTTCAGCTCTATTATATCGTTTTGGATTCTACCTAGGTTTTCTATTTATTGATATTTCTATTTTGTTCATACATTATTTTCTTGACTTTCTCCACATCTTCCTTTAGTTCCTTGAGCATCTTTAAGATGGTTGTGTTAAAGTCTTTGTCTAGTAGATCCACCATCAGGTCTTTTTCAGGGACAGTTTTGGTTAGTTTATATTTTTTCCTTTGAGTGGGCCATACTTTCCTGTTCCTTTGTTTGCCTTTTGATTTTTTGTTAAAAACTGGACATTTGAATCTAAAATGGTAACTCTGGAAATCAGATTCTTCTCCTTCCCTAGGGTTTGCTGTTCTTGATTGTTTGTTTGTTTTCATTTTTATTTTTTGTTTTTGATTATTGTAGGCTGTCTCCGTGCCAAGGTTCAGCCTGAGGAGTAAAGGTAAGGTCTTTTCATTTCCTTCCTGAGCCTGCACTTTCCCCCAGGCATGTGCAGTTCCTGTTTAATTTCCCCTGTATATGCAGTTGCTTTTGAATGTCATAATCTTCAATGTCTGGCTCTCAAAAGGAGAAAAAGAGAAAAATGAATGGGGGAAAACAGGTGCCAGCCCTTTAAATCTCCTGGAAGTCAATTCAACCAGAGAGGGCAAGGCTTGCAATGATGAGGAGAAGTGTAAGAACAGTGGAAGCCTCAATAAATTGAAAAAGAAAATAACATAAAAAGTATCTTCTCTAATCACAATGGGATGACTTTAGAAGTCAATAACAGAAGGAAAACTGAAAAATTCACAAAATTGTGGGAATTAAACAACTCACCCTTAAAAAACCAATAGAATAGGTCAAAGAAGAATCACAAGGGAAATTAGAAAATACTCAGAGACTGATAAAAATGAAAACAAGACATACCAAACATATGAAACACAGTAAAAGCAGTATGAAGAAGAAAATTTATAGCTACAAATGTTAACATAAAACAACAAGAAAGATCTCAAATTAACAACCTAATTTTACCTTTACAACTTAAGGAACTAGAAAAAGAACAAATTAACAGCTAGCAGAAGGAATGAAATAATAAATACTAGAGCAGAGATAAATGAAATAATAGAAAAACAATAGAGAAAAATCAATGAACCAAAAGTCAGTTCTTCAAAAAGATCAACAACGCTGACAAATCTTTAGCTAGATGGACTAAGAAAAAAAGAGAATACTCAAATTACTAACATCAGCAATGAAAGTGGGAAATTACTACTGATTCTACAGAAATAAAAAGAATTATAAGAGAATACTATAATCAGTTGTATGTCAACAAATTAGATAACCTAGATGAAATGGACAAATTCCTAGAAACACAAAACCTACAAAGACAAAACCATGAAGAAATAGAAATTCTGAATAGACCTGTAATTAGTAAGGAGTTTGAATCAGTAATTGAAAATCTCCTGACAAAGAAAAGGCCTGGACATGATGGCTTTACAGATGAATTCTAGGAAGCATTTAAAGTAGAACTAACATCAGTACTTGTCAAACTTTTCAAAAAAATTGAAGAGGAGGGAATACCCCCAAACTCATTCTATGAAGTCAGCATTACCCTGATACCAAAGCCAGACAAAGACACTACAAGAAAAGAAAACTACAGACCAATATCCCTTATCAACATGGATACAAAAATCATCAACAAAATATTAGCAAACAGAATTCAACAGGATAGAAAAAGGATTAAACATCATGACCAAGTGGGATTTATTCCTGGAATGCAAAGATGATTCAACATATGAAAATCAATTAATGTAACACACCACATTAACAGAATGAAAGAAAAACGCACATGATCATCTCAATTGATGCAGAAAAATCTTTTGATAAAATTCAATATCCTTTCATGATTAAAGAATTCAACAAACTAGGAATAGATGGAAACTACCTCAGTATAATAAAAGCCATTTATAATAATCCTACAACTAACATCATACTCAATTGTGAGAGACTATAAGCTTTTCCTCTAAGGTCAGGAACAAAGCAAAGATGCCCACTTTCACCATTTCTATTCAACATAGTATTGGAAGTCCTAGTCAGAGCAATTAGGCAAGAAAGAGAAATAAAAGGCATTCAAACTGTATAGGAAGAAGTAAAATTATCTCTGTTCACAGATGATATGATTGTATAGGTAGGAAATCCTGAAGAGTCCACAAAAAGAAACTGTTACAATAAATGAATTCAGCTAAGTAGCAGGAAACAAAGTCAACACACAAAAATCAGTTGCATTTCTATACACTAACAATGAATAACACAAAAAGGAAAATAAGAAAACAATTCCATTTACATTAGCATCAAAAGAATAAAATACTTAGGAATTATTTTTACCAAAGAAGTGAAAGACTCACTGAAAAATATAAAACATTTCTGAGAGAAATTAAAGAAGATATAAATAAATGGAAAGATATTCTGTGTTTATAGATTGGAAGACTTAATATTAAGATGTCAATACTACCCCAAGTGATTCACAGATTTAATGCAATCTCCATTGAAATCTCAATAATGACTTTTGCAGAAATGGAAGAAACCACTCTAAAATTCGCAAAGAATATCAAGAGACCCTGAATAGCATAAACAATTCTAAAAGTGAAGAACAAACTGAGGAACAAACTTCCTGATTTCAAAATTTACTACAAAGCTACACTAATCAAAACAGTATGGTACTGGGCTAAAGGGACATATAGACAAATGGAATAGAATAGAGTCCAAAAATAACCCTCACATATGTAATCAAACGATTTTCAACAAGGGTGTCATGACCATTCAGTGGGGGAAAACACAGTCTTTTTCAACAAATGGTGCCAGAAAACTGGATATCCACATTCTAAAGAACGAAGTTGGACCTTACCTAACACCATACACAAAAATTAACTCAAAGTGGATCCATGATTTAAGTGTAAGACCTAAATTTATAAAACTTCTAGAAGAAAACAGAAGGAAAAACTCTTCACAATACTGGATTTGGCAATGCTTTCTTGAATATGACAACAAAAGCACAAGCAACTAAAGAAAAAAAGAGGCATACTGGATTCCATGAAAATTTTAAAAATTTGTGCATCAAAAGACACTATTCAGCCTCGTCCAGGGCACTCCTTTTCATGTCCTTCCACCAGTCGTGGGCAGGGTCTGAGCAGTTCACTGGGGGTGGAGATGCATTTTTGGGGAGGGCAGTGAGGCTCTGGGGCTGTGAGAGGAGGGCAGCCTGACACCAGAGGCAGCAGCGAAGCCTCAGAACACGAGGCTTCGGGACCCAGGACACGGAGTCCCCAGACCAGCCGCTGCCTTTGGGACCCCAGGGTAGCACAAGAGGCGAGGTTATTGTAATTCAGGATGCGAAGGGCAGAGTCGATATGTACCATCTTCTGGAATGTCCACCAAGGAACTCTGAAAATGATGACCTAGCAACCAGTTTGGTTCTTGATCCCTATTTCGGTTTTCAAACACACAAAATGAATACTGGCTTTCGGTCTGTTACAGGAAGGCAAGAAGAACTAAAGGAAGTGATTGAACATTTTAAGAAAGATGAGCACTTGGAGAAAGCCGTCAAATGTCTGACTTTGCAACAAAAATGATGCAGGAGGAGCAACTAAGCCCATGCACCACAACTACTAAGCCTGCGCTCTAGAGCCCGTGAGCCACAACTACTGAGCCCACGTGCCACAACTACTGAAACCCACGTGCCACAACTACTGAAGCCCGTGCGCCTAGAGCCCGTGCTCCACAGCAAGAGAAGCCACCGCAATGAGAAGCCCGCACACTGCAACAAAGAGTAGCCCCCGCTCGCCGCAACTAGAGAAAGCCCGCGCGCAGAAACGAAGACCCAACGCAGCCATAAATAAACAAATAAAATAAATTTATTAAAAAAAAAGATGCAGGAGAATTTATTCAAGGAACACGTATTTATTTACTTGCGAATGTTTGCAACTGACAGTGGATTTGAAATAATGCCTTGTAATAGATACTCATTAGAACAAAAGAGAGCCAAAATAATTGCAACCAAAGAGTGGAAATGAAATGACAAAATAGAATTACTGGTGGGTTGTGTTGCTGAGCTTTCAGAAATTGAGGGGAACATCCTACTTGGACCCAGAGAAAACGACTTCAGTGTTGAGTATTCCAGAAGGAAAAACTGTGCTCAGCTTGCCTTGGTCCTGCTGCATTTACAAACCATGACTGCAGACCTAAGTGTGAGTTTCTGCCAGTTGGCCAAGACACAGCAAGTGCGAAGGCTCTAAGAGATACTGAACCTGGAGAAGAAATTCTTGCTACTATGGAGGTGGGTTTTCTGGGGGGCAATAATGAGTTCTGCGAGTGTTACACTTGTGAAAGATGGCAACTGGTGCTTTTAAATCCAGAGTGGGACTCTTGCTTCTGCTGCTGTTATCAACAGCAAATGTGGACTCAGAGAAACAGTAAACCTTTAAATAGGCTTAAAAAGTTAGGTGACAGCAGTAAGAATTCAGTCAGTCTGTCAGTCCTAACACTGACGCAGACACCACTCAGGAATAGAAACAACGCAAGGTCATCATACGTTTGAAAGAAACCCTTCCACGGTGTTAGTTTCTCTGTGATGACGTTGTCAGGTCCCACGAGAAGACAAAGGACGACGTGGCATCTCACAGGCACACACGTCTTCCACGCCTGGCCAGTCTGTTAGGTTGGCTGGTGGACTTGGGGAGTTCATAGCGTCTGGCCTCAAGGCTCCCAACCCCCTTTTTACAACTTGCTTGCCTTTTTCAAAATGAGCTGACCCAATTCACCAAACCACCAGTTTCCAGACTCAGAACTATGATAGAGGAGCATTTTGAATGTTGCTCTACTATGACGTGTTGTAATGTGTAATACACATCTCAAGAGAGATGAAGAGGAGAAAGAAGTGAGCTTTTAGATACCTGCAGTGAGTGGGGGTAGAACCTAATGGAGACCGGAGAAAGAGAGAATGAAGAATAAAGAGAAAAGAAAGAGAAGAAAGCCTAACAAGCAAAAGAAAACACATCATGTTTGTGGAGCTTTGAAGTCCTGGAATCACTGTGATCGCTACTGTTTTTCATCAGGGTGACACCAGTTTTCTCTAGTTGCCCCTAAAGCAGTAGCCTCTTTAGTCTGACTTGTCTCTGATAGGAATAAAGTTTAAAAGTTTTAACTTGATGGTCCCCACAGCACGCCTGTTTTGGCACTATAAATGTCCACACAGGGCTTCCCCGGTGGCACAGTGGTTAAGAATCCGCCTGCCAATGCAGGGGACATGGGTTCGAGCCCTGGTCCAGGAAGATCCCACATGCCGCGGAGCAACTAAGCCCGTGCACCACAACTACTGAGCCTGAGTTCTAGAGCCCGCAAGCCACAACTACTGAGCCCATGCACCTAGAGCCTGTGCTCCGCAACAAGAGAAGCCACGACAATGAGAAGCCCGCACACCATAACGAAGAGTAGCCCCTGCTCACCGCAACTAAAGAAAGCTCGTGCGCAGCAACGAAGACCCAGCACAGCCAAAAATAAATAAATAAATAAATAAATAAATAAATAAATAAATAAACTTATTAAAAAAAAATGTCCATACATACCTCTTAGCACGTAAGTACCCTCTGAGGTCTGATTATTTCGGCTCTTCTCCCTGTCTTCAGATGTCTTCAGCCCAACTCTGGGTGCTCCTCTCCACTACAGAAGATCCCAAAGAAAAGGGAGGGTGTCTCCCATGATGGTGACTGTCACTGCCGTGAAGTCTGACTCTACCTGCTGCTGGGGGTCAGAGGCCAGGGGTAACCTCTGCCGTGGAAAAGTGATACTGTGTTCCTATTCCAGTCTTTAATGTCCAAAGTGAACAAAGACGGGCAGTCAGTCTGTCATTTACCCTTGACTGTTGGTTTTAATAATAAATGCAGAACAATACAAAAGAGACACTATCCAGAGAGTCAAAAGGCAGCCTACATAATTGGAGAAAATACTTGCAAATCATATATCTGATAAGGGATTAATATCCAGAATATATAGAGAACTGAAACTCAACAACCAAAACCCCAGCAACCCAATTCAGAAATGGGCAAAGGGCTTGAATAGACATTTCCCTAAAGAAGTTATACCAATGGCCAATAAGCACATGAAAAAATGCTCAACATCACTAATCATTAGGGAAATGCAAATCAAAATTATGATGAGATATCACCTTACACTCATTAGGATGGACAGTATCAAAAAACAAGAAATGTTGGAGAGATAAGGGGAAATTGGAATTGTTGGTGGGAATGTACAAATGTAGAGCTGTATGGAAAATAGTATGGTGGCTCCTCAAAGAATAAAAATAGAATTACCATATGATCTACCAGTTCTACTTCTGGGGCTATACATACTCAAAGGAATTGAAAGTTGGGTCTCAAAGAGATATTTGTACATCAATGTTCATAGCAGTATTACTCAGAATAACTAAAATGTGGAAGCAACCCAGGTGTCCATCGATGGATGAATGGATAAGCATAATGTGGTCCATCCATACAATGGAATATTATTCAGCCTTGAAAAGGAAGGAAATTCTGACACATGCTATGACATGGATGAAACTTGAGGACATTATACTGAGTGAAATAAGCCACACACAGAAAGACGAATACTGTATGATTCACTTATATGAGGTACTTAGAATATCTCAGAAATCATAGCGACAGAAGGTAGAATGGTGGTTGCCAGGGGCTGGGGGAGGGGGGATTGGGGAGTTAGTGTTTAATGGGACAGAGTTTCAGTTTTACAAGATGAAAAGTGTTCTGGAAATGGATGGTGGTGATGGTATCACAATATGAAGGTACTTAATAGCACTGAACTATACATTTTAAATGGTTCAGATGGTAGATTTTATGTTATGTGTATTTAACCACAATTTTAAAAAATTAGGGGAAAAAATCTCTTACAAAGTAGTAAAAAATGAGCACCCATTAGGAAGACGGGGAAATCATAACCAGGAAAGTAACAGCAGTACAAATGGTCAGTGATCGAGCTGCACAAAAACCAAGGACATGCAGACAAACCAACATGGCACCATCCCTCATCTATGAAACTGGCAAATAGGACAGAAAACCAGACACTGTCCACAGCCAGAGCACCAGGGCCTGTCTCCACTCCTCTGGTGGCTCTGACAACAGGTTTGGAAGCCTTGACACTTTTCAGAACTTGTGACCCAGACTCTGCTCTCCAAGGAGCAGCTCCCCACAGCTGGGCTGCCCACCCTCCGTCTGCCCGTCACAGGGTCTACACTGGGCCCCCGGAGGCTACCCGCTGGCGGGGCGTGGGGCTGCCGGCCTGTTCAGATCTCTGGGGCGGATCTGCACCCGGTCTTTGCAGAGTGTCGCTTTCCGATTTGGCCCAATCCCAGCACATGCTTCAGGGCGGGGGCTGGCCCCCCAGGTCCTGTCCAGGGAGCAGCAGCCCACGAGCCCTGCTTCTTTGCAGGTGTGCCCCTCACCAGGGTCCCCCGGCTTTGCATCAATGTTTGAAAGGAGCCACAGGAAGGAGAGACCCGCTGGAACACGGGGCCGTGTTTAAAGGAAAAGAATCAAACTATTTGAGTTTTTCTTAAAATAATCACAAGAGCTAGGTTTCCCAGCATTGTAAAGCACTTGTGGCCACAAACATGGTCTCCCTATACCCTGTGAACCTGGAGACCTTGTTCTACAGATGAAAAAGCAGCGCCAGAGAGGAGGCTGGGCTTGGCCCACACCCCCTGCTGAGGCCCCGGGAGGACCCCTGGGTCCTGCTCCTCTCCCAGGCACCGGCCCATCTCAGGGAGCTCATCTCACACCTGAGGGACCTCAGGCGGGCCTGCTGCACAACAGAGCTGCCTGTGCTGGCTGGCGATGCAGAGTCTGCTGGGCGTGGATGTGTCCTGCCCGGTGCAGGGCCGCGCTCCACCCGACCAGGTGACCCAGCGGCTGGAGCCTGGCTTTCACCTGGATGTTGCCTTCCCTGTAGTTTCCACTGTGGACATGCCCAACAACTGCCCCTAACCTGCCGCGGTCTTCACAGGCCTCCCAGGTCACTTTCATCAGCCCAGGGTGGCAGCTTCCCAGTGGCCAGAGTGGCCCAGTGGCCCACTGAGAGCCACGTCCTGCCAAGGGGACACATCTGCGCCCCTTGCATCCAGCCCCTCCAGTCACCTATGCCCCGGGGGCCCAGGACCTCTCCCCCGCCCAGCTCTCCTGCCTCAGAATGACGGAAGGAAGGAAGGCAGACCACCTCCCTCCCTCCTGGAAGCCCCCAGTGCCCGTCCAGCCTCCTGGCCCCGATGAGGCAGACAGGAAATAGGCCCCAACGTAAGATGGCCTCCAAGCCAGAACTCCTTTACTGGAAACAAAACCCAGGGAAATCCGTGTACCTCAAGCCTCCTTCTTTTTGGGTGTCCCTCTACAAGTGCAGATCCTTCCCTTGGGGACAGCTGGGTGGCCTGGGGGTGTGGGGGCCATCAGCTTTCTCCCTGGGTTCAGGGGACCATTCTCCGGGGCCCCGGGCAGGATGGCAGGCACCCCAGGGCGCCGCCCTGCGCCCTGCCGTTTTTGGTTGTTACCAGCATCAGCTGATACTCTCAGCGGCTGACCTCCCCACCCCCACAGTGGGTGCTGGGCCCTGTCCCGGGCTCTGCTGGGCCCCTGAGGAGCCCTGGGTGGGTGTGGGGCCCGACCAGCAGGGGAGCTGCCCTGGCACAGTCCGCCTGGGCTCCCACCTCCCTCCCTGCGTCCCACTCAGCGCCCCCTTAGTCTCCCTTAGCAGACTTTGTCGGGCGGATGCCGGTGCGCCCCTCCAGCCTCAGAGGAATGGGGGCAGGCTGGGCTCCTGCCGACTCCTGGGTAGGGTCGGGTGTGACCTGTGCTCTCCCCCTCCCTGCTCACCCCTGCTTCCGGGTAGCAGAGACCCCCGCCTCGCCTGCAGCCCGAGTGCCCGGGAAGCTGGCCCCTCAGAGCTCATTCCAGGGGCCAGTCCTTCCAGGGGGAGGAGGGACATCCGCTCCCTCTCAGCCGAGCCGAGGAGGGGGCCAGCACCCCTGGAGGCCCTGTGCTCAGTTCCGGGGGGGGGGGGTCCTCCCGTGGGAGTGAGCTGGGCTCCTCAACCTCCGGAGATGTCCCCGGCCGGAGACAGAACTAAGCCTCCCAGGAGCGGCCAAGGGTCTGGCTGCAGATGGGGGACCCGGGCAGGGACGGCAGGCGCCGTGGCCTCAGCACCGCGCCGGGAACCGGGAGCCCAGCTCGGCCCCAGGAGAGGCGGGGACAGACGGGCGGGCCCCCGCGCGAGGCGCCCCAGGCGCGGACCTGGGGGCTCCGAGCGAGGCCGGCGGTGCAAGTGCGGGCACCGCGGCGGGCGCGTCCCCCGGCGAACGCCAAGTCCCCGCGTCCCGGCGCCGAGGCGGACCGCGCTGCCCAGTGCCTTACCTGACCGCGCGTCGGGCCCCCTCGCCGGACTCTTCGCGAGCGCAGAGGCTCCGGGTCCCGTCGGTGCGAGACGGCGCCGAGTGGGCAGGGGGAGGGGCCGCTGCTAGACCCCGCCCCGCCCCGCCCCGCCCCGCGCCCACAGAGGCCACCGGGAGGCGCTGCGGCCCCGCGCATGGCGGCGGGGAGGGGCTGACAGGGGACCCGAGGGGCCGGGAGGGGACCGGAGGGGGCAGGGGTGCGGGGAGTCGGGGGACGGGGCGGGAGAGCGGCCCCTGGAAGACAGGACCCCTCCCCGCCCTCGGACTGCTGCTCCGAGTGGACGCCTGCCCACCTCCCTGCCTGCTGCCCGCCCCCCGCCCATTTCCCCGCGACCTGCGGCGTCTCCTCCGGGGCCTGGGGCGCCTCGGACTCCCCACTCACTCGCCCCTTGGAGGAGCAGCCCTGGGAGGCCGCAGGGTCCTCCCGCCCGGCGTCCCCTCCCCATGTCCCCCTTGCTCAGGGCCAGCGGGCTGGGGTCTTCTTCCTCATGCAGGGACACGCAGCTCTGTGACCCACTGATCACAACGGGTGTCCCGCTGTGGGGTCCCCGCCCCTCAGGGGTGAAAGGCCGGCCGGGGAGGGGCAAGGGCAGCCAGGACAGCGGGAGCCTCAGGCACTCTGGGTGGGGAGCGAGGGCCTAGTGGTGCTGGCTGGGCCCCGGTTTCCTTGCAACAACCCCACAGGTGCTCCTGGGGCTGGGCCCTGGGGCCACTGTGATGGCCCTACCTGAGCCGAGGCTGGGAGAGGGTGAGCAGGGTCCCTGTCAGGGCTGTGGGGGGGATCGCCACTCCCCCACCCGCCCTGGAGCGGCAGCCCCCCAGACCAGTGCTCCTCCTCGAGGGAGGGTGCAGGCGGGACTGGGGCCGAGGTCCCTGGGCTCTGGGATAGGCCGTGCCACCGCCATCCTTGAAGGGAGCCCAGGCGGCAGGAGATACGGCTCCAGCCTCAGACGAGCAGCTTTGCGAATCTCTGGCTCAGCCCCTCCGCCCAAGAGGAGAGAGACCCCAGAGCTTCTTGGTCACCTGTGTGTGCCCGGGAGGGCTTCCCCGCGGCGTGCACCCCCGCGGCGTGCAGCCCCGCTGGTCTTCCTGACCACCTCTTTCTGTCTGTGCCCTGATTCTGGTGCAGCTGGGTCCCATCTCCTGTTGGGATAGTACGGTGGCCGAGGCCAGGGGTCTTTGTGTCCTCCGTGAGCCCAGCAGTAGTGACTTGAAGCAGAAGGGGAGGGACACGCAGTCCCTGCAGCCTCGAGACAGGCCGCCCCTGCTCGGCCATCTGAAGGGCTTGCAAGTTACGCCTTGGCTCCGGCACGCTGCCTTCCACCTGCTGCCCCTCCCGGAGCCCCTCCGGCTGGACCCCCGTCAGTGCCCACTCCACCGCCCACTGCCCACCCGTCCCTTGGCAGCACCAGTCACTGTCTCCTCCCCAGGGGCCTTTCCCGTGTGGATGGGCGCCGGAGCCAGGGGGCACTGAGGTGGGGGTGTGGCTGTGTGAGTGTGTGTATCTGTGTGTGGGTGGATGTGCAGTGTGTGTGCTGTGTGTCTGTGTGCAAGTGTGTTGAGTGTGGCAGCTGCGTGGCGGCCAGGAACACGAGCCCAGGCTCCCTGCCCTGGGGTGCTGCTGCCTAGGGCCCCGCATGGTGCCGCCCCGCTGGGTCCACCTGTGCCCTCTGGGGCCACACTTCCCATGGGGGCTGCTCCCAGGGCTATGAACACAGGCCCATTCCTACAAGACCCAAATCCTTTAAGGGGCTAAGCTGGCTCCAGGTGTCCCTGTCAACATGGCCAGGACAGTCTAGGAGCTGCTCTGTGGGCGGCCACTCGCCTTCCCCAGCGCCCTCCCCGTGTCCTCCCAGGGGTCTCATCTCTGGTCTGAGGGCTCCCCTATCATCCTCGGCCTCCTCCCCTGGATCCTTCGCAGCCATTGCCCCAGGAAATCTCTAGTCACATCCCGCCTGCCTTGGTGCCTCCTTCTCGGAGGGCCGCAGTGGACACAGGAGTGCAGGGGGACATTGGTGCTGCCTCTCCCACCACTGGTGACCCCGTCCGGTTGGTGTGTGGGGGGCAGGGAGTTCTTGGCACAAGGTGGAGGCCCAATTGCCAGATTCCACCAGGTGTGACCTGGGAAAATGTCCTGTTACAAGGAGCACCTCGCAGGTGTGACGACGCAGGAGTCTGAAGGGGTCGGAGGGCTACCTGGCTAGTGCTGAGTTGCACCGACGGCCCTGCGGGGGTCACGGGAGACCGAGGCAGTCAGCCAACGGTTAAGGGCTCAGGGCGAGAGCCAGGGGTCTCTTTGTCCTAAAAAGAGATCCCGTCTCCTTCGGGGGAAGAAGTGAGGGCTGAGCAGCGGCTGAGAATGATAGGAGCACCCGGCTCCAGGCGCCGTGACTGCTCGGCCGCCGCTGGTCGGTGACGGTCAGGCCCTGGCCGAGTAAACCCGAGACCCTGAACCTGGTGGGGACATCCGGGTGGAAGCCCTGAGGAAGGGGCTCTGCAGACCCCTGAGCCCTCAGAGCTGGCGGGGCCCCCACTCTTCCCTGGTAGAGCCGACACTTCACTGTGCTGGGAGTCGCTGCAGGCGCCTTCCTGCCGCAAGGCAACAGATGCCCCCCGTGGAGGCCAGCCCGGCCCATCTCCTGGCTGCCAGGCCAATGACCGGGAGAGAGTCCAGTGTAACCTGATGGGGACCTGTGGGCCGGGTCAGAAGGACAGAGGTCGTGCATCAGAGGAGCTGCGGGAGAGCCAGCCCACCTGCCAGCGCCGGGCAGAAGTCCTGGGGTTGAATTTGAGGGTCCTTGACCCAGAGGCCAGAACAGAAGACTGTGAAAGCAGGAGTTCTCAACTTGGAGGCACTTACTCAGAACTTAGGATTTAATCTCCTGGCAAGTCTTCAGGTCACAGGGCACACTCAATTCTGGGATGACTCACAGAGGCCTGGAGAAAGTTCTGGCCCACAGTGAGCAGAATAGAAGTGCAGAAGCTGCCCTGGTAGATGGCAGAGGAAGGAACGAAGAGGCCGAGGGCAGGGCCTCCAGTGAAAAGGCGGGATCCCGACTCCGTTCCCACACTTCACGAATTTCCCATCGGAACCACTAACTGCAGAGGTGACCAGGCGGCCAGGAGGAAGGGCCGGGCCACGCCTTGGTCAGTTTTTACTGTGAGGCTCCCCGATTCTCCCAGAGACCTGCAGCATTTACTTGGGTGGCCCCAACGCTCTGGTAGGGAACTGTCAAGACGTTATGAGGACAATTGGACACAGAATCTGAGTGGATATTGACACCTGGAGACCCACAATGTCACCATGGCCTCCCTGTCGGAGGAGGGGTTTACCAGGCCGGGTAATAAAAGAATCCTGGCCAAAGTGTTGGTCAGACCACTCAGTGGTCATTTTCCTTGTCCCCAAGTGTGCAGCGGGCCACTGGAGTAACTGCACATGGGGCTCCCTGCCGGTGTGGTCACAGACAGCCCAGCAGGGAAGCCCAAGGGGAAGCTTGGACACCGCCCCCTCGTGGCCCAGAAGGTAAACCACAAACTACGTGTTGTCCTGGAGGTCACGACCTGGAGGAGGCAGGCGGGGTGGGCTGTCGGTCTCTGTGGTGACAAGGGCTGCGGAGACTGGCTGGTCCTGGAGAGTGTAGACCCCTGAGGCTTAGCCAGGGAGCAGCCCAGCTGCACCTGCTGTGTCAGGTGTGACATCCTTGTGACATCCTTGTCGCAGGATCAGTGGTCACGTTCTTTTCCATCCCAATTAGAAAGAGAGGACCAGAAACGGTTTGCGGTCACGTGGGAGGGACCTTAGTGCTCATTTACGGTTTGGCCTCAGGGCTGTGCTAACTGTCCCCTCTGTCCTAACACAGTCAAGGAGACTGGGCCCCTGGACGTCCCCCAGGACAGGACACAGGCCCGTCGCAGTGAGGACATCAGGCGCTGGGCAGGACGAGCCAGGAGGCTGTGAGCAGAGGGCCTTAGGACACGTGTGCCCCAGATGTGGGAGGGGAGCCCTGCGAAATGCAGACAGCTGCGCCTCAGGCAGGTTGCAGGGCCCGGGGTCAGGGGTGAGCCAGGATGTCCCCCCAAAGTGAGAGACGAGTTGCTGCGCCTTGCGTCCCCTTTCTTGGAAGAAGCACAGGCCCGGCAGGCCTTTTGGGTTCTGAAGGCGCACCTTCCACTCTTACGAATATCGCCCCGCCCCGTGTCTCAGGTGACTCAGAGGCAGCTTTGAGGGGCAGGGAGCAGGCATGTCTGCGCAGCAGGCCGGGCTGGGTGCAGGCGGCCCTGCGCTTGGACCCCTGGCGTCGGAGGTGTCAGTGGGAAGCGCCCTGCGGGCTTTGGGCAGTCCCTGGGCTCCGGAGCGAGGCCGTGTGTCTGTGGATGATCCTCACCTGTAGGGAGACGCTTCCCGACTCCCGAGCTCGGGGAGCAGCCGGGCCTCGCAGCTCTGCCCCGGGGACGCCAGGCTCCGGGGGAGGCTGGGCGCTTTGCGGCCTTGCTGGGAGCCTGCATCCCCACCCCGTCCTCCGTGGGGGGCCATCAGCACCCGCCGTGCTTGCGGCTCTGTTTGCCAATCCAGGCGGTCGTGACAGCATCAGTCACTGGACGGCTTCCCACTTCCTGCCAGACCCTGCACGCACACGGCTCACGGCACCTGCTGCCCGGCGCCCTCGGCTGCACAGGAAACAGGCCCAAGGACACAGGTAACCTTCCTGGGAAGAACCTCAGCCTGGGAGGCGAGGCCGGCCCCCTGTGCCTTTGTGCCTGCAGGGCAGGACCCGGCTTCAGCACGGGGGGTGGGGGTGCTGCTGAACCGGTAAATCCTAAGCCTCAGACGCAGGCTTTGCCGGGCCCCGATATCCTATGGAGATTCGTGGGGACCAAGACCCTCAGAGTTGCCCTCTGCGTCCAGCCCATCTCGGCTGGGGGTCTGCGAGGTGTCAGATGCAGTGAAAGCAGCCACCCCGTGTTCCGCTGAAAACCACCGGGGCCTCCTGCTGCGGCTGTATTTAGAGAGTTCTGGAGGCGTCACTTAGTCTTTACGGTCCGTTGGGCCTGAGGAGCCTTGCCCTTGCTCCTGCACGGCTGTTCCCCCAGGATTCTGAGGTGCAGAAGGATACGGAGGGGAACCCGGGTCAGCCCCACCTCAGCCAGGTGTCCTGAGTCCAGCGGCCCTGGCAGCTTTGGCCCCGGGCTGCTGTCTGCACTGCCATGCTGCCCGATCCGTGCAGCGTCCCGTGAGGGGCCTGGCTGAGGCCCGAGGCTGGGGGCTCACGGCCCCGAGGGGTGTCCGGGAGGAAGCCAGGTGCCAGGGTCACTCCTGTCTGTGGGGAAGACGCACTTTGAGACCTGGGGGACCAGCGATTCCTGAAGATGTGAGTGTGCCCTTAGGGAAGGAGCTGCCCTTGGCTGTGGGCCCTGCTGGCCCCGCCCGAGGGATTAAGAAGTGCCATTTCTGGGCTTCCCTGGTGGCGCAGTGGTTAGGAATCCACCTGCCAATGCAGGGGACGCGGGTTCGAGCCCTGGTCCGGGAAGATCCCACATGCCATGGAGCAACTAAGCCCGCGCCCCACAACTACTGAGCCTGTGCTTTAGAGCCTGTGAGCCACAACTACTGAGCCTGCATGCCACAACTACTGAAGCCCGCACACCTAGAGCCCATGCTCCGCAACAAGAGAAGCCACCGCAATGAGAAGCCCACGTACCACAACACCGCTCCCGCAACTAGAGAAAGCCTGTGCACAGCAACGAAGACCCAACACAGCCAAAAATAATAAATTAATTAAATAAGTAAATAAAATAAATAAATAAAAAAAAGAAGTGTCGTTTCCTCCTCTGCCCACATGCTCTCAGGCCGCGGGAGGCCTTACGTGGTTCCACGTGGACAAGCCCTCCGTGGCTTTCTCATGCTCAGTGGCTCTTGTGGGACTGTTCTGGGTGGCGGGGCGGGGCTTTCACAGCCTCAGAAATGCATTTAGAAGATGACTGTGGACTCACATTTTCCTTTCCTCACTCATGGGGCGGACAGAGTAACTCCACTCTCCACTTTCCAGACTCAGAAATGACAAAACCCGCCATTAACAGGCAATGCCCGGGAGTCAGTGTGTCACAGTGTGTGTTCCAAGTTGGTGGGAGAGTGGCACCTTTTACGGTTTTAAGCCAAAGCTACCTCACTGGTCTGGATAAACTTAGCGGGTGTTGGGCAGCAGAGCGCTTGTATTCATGACAACCTAGGGCGCTGTGACAACTTGGCATGGACCACCATTCACATCTCCAGTGCGAGCCAGGACAGAGGTGGACCCCGGCGAGGGGCCCGCGTGGGGCCAGGGCACCAGTGGCAGGAAGGTTGGGGGACACGTGCTGTTGGGCAAGAGCTGCCCCCCTTGATGGAAAGAGGCTGTGGGTGCACGGTGGCCTCCCCCCAGCCATGCGACACTCCTGAGGGTCCTTACTTCCCCTGCACGTCCGGTCATTTCTCGGGAAGTGAAGCCAGCCTGAGGATAGCAGCTCCCCAAGGTGGCATCCACAGAGCTCCCTTCACACACCTGATCTAATGGAGCCTGTGTCACGAGAGCCTCGCAGACGAGAGATAGATGCTCACAGGGAGGACAGGTGGGGGAAGAAAACCTGAGAAGGTGGCGCTGCCTTCCTGTGCCAGCAGAAACTGAGTTGCATGACGTTCTGGGGGCCCTTTCAATTCAATACCGCACAGCTGGTCAAGAGGAGGCATAAATATTCTGAGGCATTTTGTAAACTAATTCCATTTGGTTTAGATGTACTCAGAGGTGATGGAGGGGGAAAACCACCACCACTGGTGGGATGAGAAGTTCAAGACCCAGCCTTTGGTTTATAGCTGTTTTACTGTGATATACCTAGGCGTGGTGCTCTTTGTATTTACCCTGTTTGGCTTACGTAGATTTCTTTTTTGAGTCTGCAGTGTATATCTTTTATAGGTTTTAGAAAATTCTTGGCTGTTATTTCCTCAAGTATAGCCTCTGCTCCATTCTGTCTTTATGCTCCGTCTGGGCCTTAAATTTTACACATGTTAGACATTTTCATCATGTTGCATTTATCTCTTGTGCTCTTTTCTGTATTTTCTATCTGTTTTTAATTTGTTCTTCAGTCTTGACCATTTTCTATTGACCAATTTTCCAATGAGTCTATCCTCTCTTCTGCTGTGTCTTATCTGTTGTTAATTCCATCCATTGAGTTCTTACTATTAGTTACTGTATTTTTAATTTTTAGAATTTCTATTTTATCTTCAATTTCTAGATTACAGTCCTCTTATTCAGTTCTCTATCTTACCTTCCATTTTCTTGAGATATTAACCACATTTCTTTTAAAGTTCATGTATGATAACTCCAAAACCAGGGCCACCTGTGGATCTTTTTCTCTTGTTGGTTTTTTTTTTCTCATAGAGTCATATAGTCCTGTGTCTTGACTAACCTGATGATTTTTTATTAAATGCTGGACATTATTAGTGAAAGATTGTAGAGGTTCTTCTTAATATTATCTTCCTTTTTATAGGATTTAATTTTATTTTGGTGGGCAGTTAGTTTAGGCCTGGATTCCTTTCTCCAGTCAGGGATTGATATAATTCAAATCTAGGTTTATGCCTTTGTGAAGACTGGTATATTACCAGTTCTTCATTACTTTTAGAGCATAACTTTCTAAGTGACCCAGTTGAGAGCCTGGCGTATTTACCAAGGCTCCCATTTCTTTGAAGGTCCAGAGTTCTAGGTGTTGAACTGAGAGAACAGCAAAGGCTATGCATAGCTTAAAAAAAAAAACAGATTTATTGAGGTATATTTTACGTAACACAAAATTCATCCTATTCAGGTATGCAGTTCAATAATTTTCAGTAAATCTGCAGAGTGGTGTAATCATCATCACAAATCAGTTTTAGAACTTTTTCATCATCCCAATAAGAGCCCCCATGACCATTTAGAGTTAGCCCCCTTTCCATCCCTCAACCCCAAGAAACCACTAGTCTACTTTTCTCTATATATTTGCCTTTTCTGGATGTTTCATATAAATGGAATCATATAACATGTGGGCTTTTGTGTCTGGCTTCTTTCACTTGGCATGATGTTTCTGAGGTTCATTAATGTCATAGCATGTTTCAGTAGTTTATTCTTACCAAAGTACAGTAGTTTTTCTTGAATAAAATCTTCAGACTGTTGTAATCCTTTGGTTAATCTCTAGAGCTCAGAAAAAGTTAATTGAGATAATTTTGCTAGTGATTTCATTGCTTTTAAGAAGGAGTAGATTCGCAGAGGTCCTCACTCCAGCATTCCTGAAGTCCTGCCTTATAATTTACTTTTGTATATTGATTCTGTGCCTTGCTAAATCCACTTATTAGTTCTTGCAGCTTTTTCTGGGTAGATTCTGTAGAATTTTCTAAGTACACAATCATATCACCTGTGAATAGACAGTTTTACTTCTTTCCAATCTAGATTTCTTTTATTTCCTTTTCTCACCTTTGTGCACTATTTAAACCTCCAGTATGATGTCAAGTAGCAGGAGTGAGAGTGAACACCTTTACTCAGTTCCCGAATTTAGAGAGGAAGTCTTCTGTTTTCATATTAAATACAATATTAGCTGTGGGGTAATTTTGGCGTTTTTGTTGATGATGTTCTTTATTAGGTTGAGAAAGTTACCTTCAATTCCTAGTTTTCTTACAGTATTTTCATAAACAGATGTTGTATTTTGCCAAATATATTTTCTGCATTTATCAAGGAGGTCAAATGGGTTCATCATCTGTATTCTGTTAATATGGTGAATTATATTGTTTGATTTTTAAAAATTTTCAACCAAAATTGCATTTTGGGGATAAACCCACTTGGTAATGGTATATTATCTTTTTTCTAAATTTGTAGGTTCAATTTACTAATGTTTCATTAAAGATTTTTGTGTCTATATTCATGAGGGATGTTGGTCTGTGCTTTTCTTTTAATATCTTTGTCTGGTTTTGGTATCAGGTTAATACTGGCCTCATAAAATGAGTTGTGAAGTGTTCCCTTTTCCTCCATATTTTAGAAGAGTTTATACAGGATTGGTGTTACTTCTTTCTTAAATGTTTGATAGGATTCTCCAGTGACGCCCTCTAGGATAATGAATTTATTTTCCTTAATAAATGTTAGACTATTTCTTCTTGAGTTAGTTTAGAAAAATTTGTGTCTATCAAGGAATTTGTTTATTTCATGTAAGTTGTCTAACTTTATTGTTATAAAGATGGTCATTATATTTCTTTTCTTCTTTCCTTTGTTCGTTCTTTTGAAAATGAAGTGGAGAGAGAAGAATTCTCTACATTAGTGTTTAAGAACCAGGGATAAAACAAATCTGAAATCTGTAAGTCCAGAGTCTTCCGAGTGTGATTCCTATTGTGTTGACAGTTCGGTGAGGACTTTGCTTATGCTTCTCTCTTATCATTGCGTTTCTTTATTGTTCCTTATTGTCTGTCTAGTGTCTGTTGGATCCATAGTTACGTTTGCTCTTTCATTCCTGATATTAATAATTTGTGACATCTCTTTTTTTAAAAATTAGTATATGTGGAGTTTTATCAAATTTATTGATCTTTCCAAGCAATCAGCTTTTTGTTTTGTTGACTTTATCTTTCATTTGTCTGTTTTCTACCTCAGGGACTTCCCTGTGTGGCTGGGCCTGTCTCTCTGAGATGATGAGGTCAGTCCGTCTGCGAGATCAGTGCCTCTGGCGGGTCCATGATGACAGGATGGTCAGGATCATGGGGCCGAGGCACACAAGTGACCAGTCACAAAGGGCACGACTCCAGAGTCCCACCTGTGCCCTGTGATGCTGGCCAGGCCTCGGAGTCACCCGAGCTGTGGCTTCTCCTCTGTCAAAGGGATCTTCCTAGCACTCGTGTCGACAAGCTGCCCCATGTAAGTGACTCTGCAGGGTGCCAGGGTCAGGACAGCGTTGGTTTGTGACTTGACCCCTCTGGCATCTTCCCCTGCTCACCTGGCAGGTGTTGGCACCACTGGGTGGACATGTGTGCTGTCTGGCATGATCAGGTGAAAGCTGTCCAGCTGAACCCAGGAAGCACATCTGAGCGTCCCATATGGAAAGGAGGAGAAGAGCCAAAAATGGTTTTAACACCACCCAGCATCCATCCTGACGAGCCCTATTCTCACATTTCTAGAAATGCACACTCACGCTTGGCAGTGAAACTGCGTGCGCTCCCGTGTGTTCCCCACTTTCCCGCTGGCGTGGCGACTGGTTCCTCCCTGGGCTCGCCCCTGCTCCTCCCACTGTGCCTCTACTGCATCGGGCGTGAGGGGTCAGCGCCTTATCTGGTTGGCAGCGCCCTCCATGGTGCCCACCCGCTCCCCACTCCTCCCGAACGGCTGTGGCCTGGCCACCCCGGATGGCGAGAGTCTGCAGATGCAGACTGCCGGCAACACGGGAGCCGTGGTGAGAGGTGAGGGGACACCACAGAGCTTGGGACAGGGCCCTGGGTCCCCTCCCACAGCTGGGTTGCAAGGCCTGGGGTGCTTTAGACCCAGAGACTGGACACTGACCCTCAAAGTCAGGCTGCTACCGCTTAGATGCCCGTGGCCCAACATGGGGCCGGGTCGGGAGGCGGAAGGGGCCCCTGAGCACAGGGTGCAGCCTGAGCATCATAAATAAAGCACCCCCTGCTTGGAAGGGACCTCAGGGGCCCCCTGGAGGGACGCCCCTTTCACGGCCCCCCCAGCTCCTCCCCTGCAGAGCCAGGACTCCGGGACTTCTGCGTCCTCGCCACCACCCCGCTTGTACTGCGAGGTCCCTGTGATCAGAAAGGGTGCCGGTGGTACCAGAGCCGGCCTGGGGCCCTGCTGGCTTTCCTGGGATGGGAGTCGCCTGACGTTCGCAGGCCCCTCCGCTGCTGTGCGCCCACTCCGGTGCCTTCGGGCCCCTCCTCCCTCCGTGGGCCGGGGCTGGGAGGGAAGCCCAGCAACTTCAGCCCCGGAGGAGGGTCCCTTCCCTTTGATGGAGCCGCCTCTGGCAGGAAGAAAATTCAAAATTGTCTGACAAATCAAGCCTTAAACAGAACCAGCTTGTCTGCGGATTAACAGCCTTGAGACGCGGAATTCCTACAGACCTACGTGGGGGGGGGGGGGAGCGGCTCTGTGGGCGGCGACTGGAACGGATTTGAGAGTTGGAAGGGACTTCAAGAGAGTCCTGATTCCAGGGCTCAGGGAAATCGCGGGTGTGGGATTTTCTGAAATGCCACAAGAGCCCTATCCAGTTCCCCTCAGATCAAGGGCTCCCGGGGTCGGGAGGGGCCCAGGCTGCTGCTGCCACCGCCCTGCCCTGAGCGGCCCGGGGCGGGGGACGTCCAGCCCCGCTGAACAGGCCCGTCCTGGTCACGAGGACGAGGTTGAGGGAGGCCAGTGACATGTCCCCCCCACCCCTCCCTCCAGTCAGTTATTCCACACACTTAGCCCCCCGGGCGTGGGGACGCGGTGGCAGGTGTGGGAGGGGTGCTGGGGTCACTGCTTCCACCTGGGGGGCGTGGACCATGCCCCTCCTGAGGGGAGGCCCTCGCCCACCCGGGAAACCGACGGGAAAGCAGCCTGGCCACCCTCGGGCACCTGCCAAGCTCAGGTCCAGCTGCTGAGTGTCTGGCCGGGCTGCGTACTCCTCTGGCTGTGGCCCAGCTACCCCGCCCGTCCTGCAGGGGCCTGTGCCCATCACCACGTCTGAGCCTGGCCCGTGGAGAAGCCCCACCCCGGCCAGCTCTTCCTGGAGCCCCCTTCCACCAGCTCCGAGACCCCCTTATGTGGTTGCCCCAGCCACCCCGCCCTATCCCAGGTCCCTGGCAGCCTGTCCTCTCCCTTGGCCTGTGTCTGGTGACCTGGCCTCGCCATTCTGAGTGGCCTTCCTGGAGGAGGCTCTGGTCCCCTCTGCCCTGCCAGATCCCAGGCCCTCCCGAGCCCTCTCCCCCCGCTGGTCCCCTCTGTCCTGCCAGATCCCAGGCCCTCCCAAGCCCTCTCCCCCCGCTGGTCCCCTCTGTCCTGCCAGATCCCAGGCCCTCCTGAGCTCTCTCCCCACGCCGGTGCAAGTGGCTGCCTGGCAGCCAGGAGTCTAGGCTCAGCATCAGGCGGCACGGGGACCCAAAGCGACAGCCCCCGGTGCCCTGCCCAGCTCTGCCGTCGAGGCCTGGCCCACAGGGTGGGTCAGGGCTGGGAGGGTCTCTGGGAAGCTGCGTGGCCCAAGAACAAGGTCCCCTGGGCCAGTGGTCAGAGGGAGAGAGGGGCAGGCAGCTGCTGGTGGCCCTGGAGGGCCCAGCGGTGCCTGGAGGACGCGGCGGTGGGTCCTAAGTGAGTGGGTGAGGGACCAGGTCACTCCCTACAGGAGGAGGGGCCGCAGCTTGGCCCTGCCTGCTCACTCCAGGACTGACCTTGGCCTCCTAGGGGCTCTGCCACGGTGGCCCAGCCTTCAGCATTGTGGTCGGAGCCACGGCTGGTGCGGGGCGAGTGGTTGCCAGGGTGGTGGCCAGGCTTGTGGACCCAGAAAACCATTCCCGACACAAAGCCCCTGAGGTCCCGGCCTCTCAGCCTGGCCTCGTGGGCTGCCCTCCTGGGCGTGGGCTCTTGCCCAGCCCGTGCTGGACTCTCATGGTCGGCCTCTCTGGGCCGCGTGGCTGCAGCAGGGCGGAGGGATGGCTCCCCCTGGACCTTGGGCTCTGGGCACTGAATGGTGGGCAGGGTCTCCAGAGTCCGCCTCAGTGCCCGAGCCCTCTGACCTCCACCCACACACGGCGCTGACGGAGAGCCAGGCTCCTGGGGCCCCACCTTGTCTGCCGTGCAGCCAGAGGCCAGGCATTGGCTCCGCGTTGCCTCAGTCTCCCCGCCTGTAAAAAGGGCAGGCATGTCCTGTGAGGCGGTCAGTGAGACACAGCACATGCCCTGGCTGTCACCTGAGGTTCTCCAGTCCCCACGTAAGGGGGCTCCGCCTGAGAACAAGGGAACGACCCACGAAGGCGAGGACATTGCCACCCCTTGTGCCGCCAGTGGAGATTCCATCAAGCAGTCAGTCCTGAATGCTGGTCAGGTTAGATCCGCCTGCCCTCGAGCTCAGGGTGCACCTGCCCGCCCAGCCCTCTTGGGTGGGGTGCTGAGAGAGGGAACACCAGGAATCTGGGCGCCAGAGATGGGGTGACCGGCCAGCAGGGATATTGAAGCAGGGCCCCTCCCCCTCCTGCCTGCTTGGGGCCCACCTCTCAGCCCCTAGGGTTGGGGACCAGGGAAGCGTCACACTGCTGGGGAGAGACACGGCCACGACCCTCCCCCGGGCCAGACGACTTGGCCACGGCAGCTCCTGTAACAACGCACTTTCCAGAACCTGGGCCGCTGAGCCCTATTAGTCACTCCAAAAAAACGTTCTGAAGGCAGTTGGGTCCAGGTGAATGTGTCACAGCAAATTTATCAGGAAGGAATTCGGGTTGTTTGTGAGTAACTGTGGAAACAGCAAAACGCCCACATTTTCTGCAGAACCAGCCCTTGTCTGGTACCCGGTGGAGACGAAGTCATTTGGCCGATGTCTTTGTGTCTCTTCCTCCATCCCGCTATCCCGGAGAAGTCGCTCTACACCCCATGAGGTTTTCGGGGGCTGCGTGGTGGCTGTCTGGGCCTTGCTGCCCAGGAGACCTGCCCTTCCCGGCGTCCAGCTCGGAGGCCAGCTCTGTCCCGTGGCACAGGATTCTGAGATGGCCCCTGGGCCAGGCCTGAGTGCCACGGCATGTTTGCAGCATAGCTGAGGTTGCCAATCAGCCGACCTTAGCATGGGGGACCATGCGGGTGGCCTGACCCGACCACACAGCCCTTACAGAGCTGAGTTCTCTCCGGCTGGAGCCGGGGGGATTCGGCGTGAGGGAGGTGAGGGTTCTCTGTTGCAGAGATGGAGTGACCTCGTGTCAGGAGCTGAGGGCAGCCCCAGCTGACAGCGGCCAGAAGACCGAGTCCTACGGCCAAAGAGAACTGAACGCAGCCAGTGACCCGAATGAGCCTGGAAGAGGGTCCTCAGAGCCCCCGATCGCACCCTAGCTCATCTGTCCTTGCTCTCAGCGTGTGAGGACAAGCCGGCCTCCTGGGCTTCTCACCCAGAGACAGTGGGCTAAGGGTGGGTGCGTTTAAGCCGCAGTTTGTAGAAAACTAATACGCTCCCTGGGGCTCCCTTCTGCTAAGTCCTTGCAAGGCTGACAGCCTCTCTGCATCTGCCCTGCAGGTTTAGCTGCTGTTTTCTGACGCCACTGGACTCAAGGGCTGGCATCGCCTGGCACCCACTGCATGTGCTCCAAACCCCCAGAGAGAAGCTCACGTTCCAAAGAAGACATGCAGATGCCAACAGGTACAAGAAAGGTGCCCAACACTGCAAATCATCAGGGCAATGCACATCAAAGCCACAAAGGGGTATCACCTCACAGCTGTCAGAGTGGCTATCACCAAAAAGACAAGAAATAAGAAGTGCTGGAGAGGGTGTGGAAAAAAGGCAACCATTGTGCACTGTTGGTGGGAATGTAAACTGGTGCAGTCACTATGGAAAACAGTATGGAGGGTCCTTAAAAAACTGAAAATAAAACTACCATGTGATCCAGCAATTCCACCTCTGGGTATTTATCCAAAGGAAATGAAAACATTACCTCAAAAAGATATATGCACCCCCATGTTCATTGCAACGTAATTCACAATAATCAAGACATGGAAGCAACCTAAGTGTCCATTGATGGGTGAATAAAGAAGATGTGGTATATATATACAATAGAATATTACTCAGTCATAAAAAAAGATTGAAATCTTGCCATTTGTGACAACATGGATGGACCTAGAGGGCGTTATGCTGAGATAAGTTAAACGGAGAAAGACAAATACCGTATGATCTCACTTACATGTGGAATCTAAAAAAAACAAAACCAAACAAAAAAACCAAGCAAAAAACCAAGCTCATGGATATAGAGAACAGATTGGTGGTTGCCTCAGGTGGGTGGGAGGGTGTGGGCAAAATGGGTGAAGGGGTCAAAAGATGCACACTTCCAGCGTAAAATGAAAAAGTCACAGGGATGTCATGTACTTAATAATAGGGTGTTGAATATTTGAAAGTAGCTAAGAGAGTGGATCTTGAAAAGTTCTCATCACAAGAAAAAAAATTGTAAGTATGTGTAGTAATGGATGTAAAGTGGACTTACTGTAGTGATCATTTTGCAATGTATACAAATACCGAATTATTACATTGTACACCTGAAACTTATTTTAATGTTATGTCAATTACATCTCAATTAAAAAAAAAAGAAACTCATGGCTATTCCCTGCTCACCTGGTAGTGGGTTCTAGAGCTGGGAAGCCAGAGGCCACGTGGGTGTGGCCAGGACAGTTAATCTGGACCATCCTCCAGAGAATGAGAGCAGGTAACACAAGGATGGGGTACAGAAGGTGCTCAGGCTGATGGGGCAGGTTTAGGAGCAGGTGGCACGTGTCCTGTTTAATCCGCTTGGTGCACGCACCCCATGGTGCAAACACACCCCATGATTTACACCCCCCCCCATGGCACATACACCCCATTGTGCACATATACCCCATGGTGCACACACCCCATGATTCACACCCCCCAGGGCACACACCCCATGGTGCACACCACAGAGCAGGACTGACTTGCTGTGAGCATGAAGGCCGCTTTTCAACAGGGCATGAGGGAAGGCCATGGGCTGGCAGGAGGGACTGGGTGCCCTTTCCATCCTCACTGCAGACGGCCTGCTCTCTGCTGCGTTTTCCCAAAACAGAGCCCCTGGAGAGGCCTGGGGCAGGGTCCCGGGAGTCCTGAGTGGTCACTTCAGTGATCTGGGATCCCACGTCCCTGCAGGCATCAGGAGCTGGTGGAATGTGCTGTGTGTATGTATGTATGTGTACATGCATGTGTGTATGCATCCATATTCCACAGGTATGTGTACGTATGTGTGTATGTATGTATGTGTGCATATGTGTATGCATACATTTGTGTGTACACATGTATGTACATGTGCATGTGTGTATATACGTGTATGTCTGTGTGCATGTTCACGTACGTATGCATGCATGCACATGTGCGTGTGTAACGTCTCTGTATATGTGTATATGCACGTGCATCTGTGTGCATGTATGTAAGTGTACGTGTGTATCTACGTGTGTCTGTGTGCATGCATGTGAGGGAACGTGTGTGCATGTATGCATGTGTATGTATGTAATCATGTGCTCTTGGGAAGGATGAGGAACTGTGGTGACCCCTCTCCTGGAGGCAGGCCGGACATGCATGGGAGCAGAGCCTTCTAGAATATCCCGGCTGGATGAGATCAGCTCTGTGGCCTACACATGTCAGCCAGGCCGAAGCGGGGGCTCACAGGAAGTGAGCCCCCAGTTAAAAGGCCCGTGTGAGCTGGTGGGGGAGGGTGGCGCCCGCTCCCTCTGAGTCACACGCGGGTCTGTTTCTAATTACGGTCCCGCCAGCACAGCGCCTGCCGTGTGAGGGGGCTGGAGTCTGGGAGCAGCTCCGCGTAGCCTCCTGGACGCTCAGACCCACAGGGGCCTGCGTCCCTGTCCACCCCGGGCCACTGAGAGGGCTGGGATGGGGGAGGCCGGTGACCCGACGGGGTCCGGTTCCACGGCAGCTGCGTCGGCACTTCCGACCCCACATCTGGGACAGCTGGCCTGGACCCTTGGTGTGGTTGATGAGTGGCAGCGTGGCGGGCCGGGGCCGCTCCTGAGAGCGCAGGGCTGTGGCAGCGCGGGGCTGCCTCCCCCGCCCGGCGGCGCCCGGTCCTCGCTGGGGCGCCCCTGCGGCACTTCGCAGCCACACGCGGTGGCGCCGGGACCCGCGCTCTTCATTTCCTCACAGCTCAGCCTTCGTGCCCACGGCTGTTAAATCTCTGTCACCGCGAATTTCTGACCCTCTCCAGAGAATCCCAGGAGGCCCCTGGGGGCAGAGGCACGGGCAGGGGGCAGTGGGGCCTCTGCTGGTGAGAGCCCGGGACATGCCCTGCCCAGCCCCTGGGCCCCAGTGGCCACAGCGTTTTCTCTGCCGGGGCCTCTTGGGGACTGTGGATGCCCTTCTGCTCTGACTCCGTGCCGGGGTGGGAACCCCACGAGGCTGCGGCCCAGGGGGCCCTGCTGTGCGGCCCGTACACCTGCCCAGCCAGGTGGACGTGGGTGGCTCTTGCCAGTTCCCCTGCCAAAGTCGCCTTTCCCAGGCTCAGCCTGCGAGCAGGGTCTTTCCGGAACCTTCCACCTTACCTTAGGTCCTTCTAGCCCCCTCAGGGACTAAGACTTGGAAATACGAACATGGCAAGAGTCTGTTTGCCCTCCTTCCTGTATTGGTTGGAGCAGAAGGGCTGGAGGTGCCTCCGATGGGGAAGCGGCAGCACAGGGAGCCCATCCGACACTTCCGGCCACGGCGGCCCCCACGGGCCATGCGGGGTGGGCCGAGTCGTGGAGAGGAAGGTACAGGATGATGATCTGGGCCAGGAAGAGGCCGGAAGGATGACGAGGCCTTGGCCTGTCACTGGCTCCTCACCTCCAGGCTGTGGGACCTTGGCAGGAGTATCAGTCAGGGTTCTCCAGAGAAACAGACCGTAGGATCTATATCTAGATTCATATCTAGATCTATAGATCTATAAATAGATCTATATACAGCCTATAGATCTATAGGATATTTATAGATCTATAGATCCTATATATAAATATGTCCTATAGATATATGTATAAGGGTCTATTTATATACAGATATTCATAAGAGGAGATTTATTATAGGCATTGGCTCACGTGGTTATGGAGGCCGAGAAGCCCCACAATCTGCCCTCTGTAAGCTGGAGGCCCAGGGCACCTGGTGGTGTACTTCAGTCCAAGCCCAAAGGCCTGAGAATTGGGGGCTGATGCTGTAAGTCCTGGTCTGAGTCCCAAAGCCCAAGAACCAGGAGCAGCAATGTCTGAGGGCAGGAGAAGGTGGACGTCCACTCAACAAGGGAGAGCGAGTTACTCCTTGAGCATGGGCCCTTGTCACACTTTCTTTTGCTGTGAAGCGAGCAGTGCTGTGTGGAACGCGTGATGGATAAGGTGTTCTGTGAGCCCGTGGGTGGTAGTTTGGCAGATCTGAATCCACGGCGTCTGTTCCCGCAAGGACAAAATGCCGCCCCTTCCGTGATCGAGTGGCCCAGTGCAATCAACCTGCTCACCCCAGAAGTGCTGCCACATCAGGGGCTCAGTGTCGGTCTCTGCTCCTGGCAGGCTGGGCGCTCAGCAGTGCTCGTGGCCGGGTCAGCCTTGGTGAGTGCGGGCCCACACGCCGCTCCCCACACCCCGCCACCATGGCTACTTTGCTCAAGAGCCCATTGGGCGACGGCAGGGCTGGCCAGGAAAGAGGCTGAGTGGCACTCACAGGACAGGTCACCTGTCCACTTGATAATTACAATCCTCCCCCACTGAGGTCACCCTTCGGGGGGCATTCTCACGGGACAGAGTGTCTGCACATTTCTTCTCCATTTAGAGAGGTCTATCCGTACTCCTCTTTCCCAGATTTCGTTGTCACCAGTTTTCCAGTCATGGTCCTTCCAAGACCCTGACCGTCTAGCCAGGCCACTGGCCGCAGCCCGTGAACTAGTGCATAACCACACAGCCGGCCACTTCTCCTCCTAAGCAAATGCACAGCCAGGTGCACTGCCTGAAGTCCGGCTCCCTGGAGGGTTTCCCTTCACCAGGTGTTCGGGGGATGTCCCAGGGCGAGGCTGCGGTCCCGGAGTAGCCCACCTGTGGGTGCTCCTGCGTATCGTGCAGAACCATCTGTAAACCAGGCCCGAGTCCTGTCTTCCTCTGTCACGGATCCTAGGGAAGTAAATTCCCCACAAGGCCATAGGTGCTGGTTGGGGAGAGAAGGCAGAGGAGCAGGCGTGGGGACCATGGGCATCTGAGCCACTTTTTCATGTGACTTCCCTGTGCCCTCAGGGCCTGCTCAGGCCCCTCACACACCCACCACTTCCATTTGATGAGGAAGTGCTGCCGTGCATCTCCAAGTGTATGGCTTGGTGGGCCAGATGACCCCTGGTTCACGACGGGCCGCTCATGTCTCATGGTAACGCGGTGGCCCGCGTTTGCATTCAGTTTCAACTAAGGCCCAGTAGCAGGCCAAGAGGTGTTTCTCAAAAAGAGAGTAGTTGTCTGCACAGGATGGCAAGGCCTTGCTCCAAAGTCCTAAAGGCCTGCACCGCGATTCGCCTACACCAAAGGCTCCAAACAGCATCCTTTCTGCCACTGCCACTTCAGGCATTGTTGGATCTGCTGGATCTGTGGTGCAGGGCAGAGCAGCTTGCCCCACAGCCTGGACCTGCAAGGAGGCTTCTCTTGTTCTGGGACCCACTCAAAACCAGCAGTTGTCCGTCACTTGGTAGATGGGCCTGAGTAGCAGCCAAAGGAGGAAAACGATGCCTCCAAAATCCTACGGGGCCCACAAGGCATCATGCCTCTTTCTAGGTTCTAAGAGGGGCCTGATGCAACAGCTTACCCTTCACCTTAAAAGGGACATTTCAGCCTGTCCTACCCTGCTGGACCCTAGAAATCTCACTGAGGTGGAAGGCCCTTGAATGTTTGTTGGATTTACTTCTCACCGTCTGACACACAAATGTCTTACCAGTAAGTCTGGAGTAGTTGCTACTTCTTGCTCAATAGGCCTAATCAGCATAATATCATCAGTGTAATGGACCAGGGTGATAGCTTGTGAAAGGTAAAGGTGATCAAAATCCCTGTGAACTAAGTTACGAGGTAGGGCTGGAGACTTGACGTAGCCCTGAGCTAGGTGGGGGAACTTGTATTGCTGTCCTTGTCAGAAGAAAGCAGACTGCCTCTGGTGGTCTTTATTGACAGGGATGGAAAAAAGGGCATTTGCCAGATTAATAGCTGCTTACTAGACCCCAGGGGAATTAGTTCTGGGGTTTCTGGAATTAGCTCTCTAATCTGATTTGCTTTAAAGACACTAAAGACTGTTTTCAGTAGTCAAGAGAGCACTGAGAGTCCATGGCATGGACATAGAGATGGACAAAATACCTGCATTGGATACTCCTAATCAACCACTTATGAAAAACAAAGAGCTGGGTGACTCTGTATATGATACTTTCAAACATTTGGAAAACTAAGGCATATAAAGACATTAGTTGGTTGCTCCTAATACCACTGGACAAAGCGATGAAAGAAAAAGATGAGCTCAGGAATTCAAATTCCCAGCTCAAGCTGTGCATGATGATCTAAGAGCTTCTGGATTTGCCCGGAAGGATATGAGGGATGAAACTGCTCAAAATCAAATGCAGAACCTCACCTCTGTGATCGTCTGAATTACAACACAAGCTGAGCCCCTAGCCTCATAGAATATCTACTGTTAATGTGAGGGCATTGAATGTGAAGGAAATGGGTCCTGTAACTTGGGTGGGGATGTGTGGGAAGACCCTGCTGAAGCTGTGTACATTAAGCCCCTAAAATCCGGTGAGTCTTCTTTGTCAGTGGCAGAGACGTCTCTAGCCCAGAAACGGCCTTCTCTGAAGAGTCTTCGTCCATGGTGGTGTCAGCCTTCCCACCTTCATCTAAGGGTGCTGACCCTGCAATCCCTGGGGAAACCTTAATGGCCTCCCCTGAGGCAGCTGCTCCACAAGACGATGCTGATTGTCCCCAGGACCCACCCCACCACTCTTCTTTGCTTCTAGACCTGTATCTAGACTCAAGTCCCAAGAGGCCCCTAAAGGTAAGGAACAAAGTGTGACACAAGAGGAAGTGTGCTACATGCACTCCAAGAGAACGAATTGAGTTTTCTAGTTTATACAAGCAGAAATCCTGGAACAGGTGTGAGAACGGGTCCTAAATGTGTGGGATCATGATGGAAGGAGTATAAAACTGGACCAGGTCAAATTTATGGATATGGGTCCATTAGGCAGAGATTCCGCATTTAATGTTACTGCCCCAGGAGCTAGAAAGGGCTCTCAGTGTGTTTGGTTGGTTGGTTGGCTGAAACATGATCCAAAAGATGGCCCACCCTCTGCAACTCAGAAATGCCTGACCTCTCTTGGTTGAAAGTAGAGGAAATGATTCAGAGGCTTAAGGAGATTGCAATGCCCGAGTGCATTTGTCATTTAAGACCTACACATTCATCCTGGGATGGTCCAAAAGACATACCTTTCACTACCACTATGAGAAATGAATTTCTGAGGGGAGCCCCAGCATCCTTGAAGAGCTCCTCGATAATTCTTCTCTGTAGCCCAGACCTTATAGTGGGAACGGCAGCCATCCAATTGGAAAACCTAAATGCAATGGAGTATTTGGATGCTGGGGTGTCAGGGGCCAAGTGGTAGCTTTCAATCACCAAAGGCAAGATGGGCATGGTCCCCACAACAACAGCAGAATCAAGAAAGCAATCAGAATTGTCTGATTCACATAGACCTACGGCACTGACTGGTTACTCGTGATGTTCCTGGAGAGAAATACATAGGAAGTCTACTAAATGCCTCCTTGCCCTGCATAAGCAGAAAAGTTCTAGCTCAATTGAACAAAAGTCTAACTCAAATCATAAAAACAGAGTTATGGCCCCTCAGTCAATTCCCAGACTTGAGCTAGTTTACAGACCCAGAACCCCTTGGATGAAGGGGAGGTCACGTCCCCTTGAGGAGGGACCCTGGCACACTATCCAAAAGTTAATCTTTCTCCCAGTCTTTCCCCAAAGGAACCTAGAGCCTTTTACCAGCATAACTGTGCTTTGGGGAAAAGTAAATAATCAGATGTTTTGGGGGCTACTGGATAATAGCTCTGAACTGATTCTGATTTCAGGAGAAGAAAACGTCACTGTGGCCCCCCAGTCAGAGGAGGGGCTTATGGAGGTCAGGTGATCAATAGAGTTTTAGCTCAGGTCTGTCTCACGTTGGGTCAGTGGGTCCCTGAACACAACCTGTGGTTACTTCTCCGGTTCCAGAAAGTATAATTGGAATAGACATACTTAGCAGCTGGCAGAATTCCCACATTGGTTCCCTGACCTGTAGAGTGGGGGCTATTATGCTGAGAAAGGCCAACTAGAAGCCATTAAAGCTGCTTCTACCCAGGAAAATAGTAAATCATAGCAGTACCACATCCCTGGAGGGATGCAGAGATTAGTACCACCACCAAAGACCTGAAAGATGCAGCGGCAATGATTCCCACCACATCCTCATTCAACTCTCTCAGCTGGCCTCTGCAGAAGACAGACGGGTATTGGAGAATGACAGTGGATTGTTGTAAGTTTACTGAGGAGGTAACCTCAACTGCAGCTGCTGTACCAGATGTGGTTTCATTGCTTGAGCAAATTAGCACATCCGCTGGGACCTGGTGTGCAGCTATTAATCAGGCAAATGCCTTTTTTTCCAACCCTGTCAATAAAGATATGATGGTGGCAAAAGAAAAGTCTACGACTCCAAACAAACAAACAAACAAATAAATAGGTAGTTCCCTGTTGGCCTAGCGGTTAGGATTCTGGGCTTTCACTGCTGTGGCCCGGGTTCAATCCCTGGTCATGGAACTGAGATCCTGCAAGCCACGTGGCACGGCCAAAATAAATAAATAAATAAAATCCATGACTTAAAAAAAATTTACTGAGGTATAATTTACCTCCCCTAATTGCACCAATTTTAAGCGCAAAGTTCAATGAGTTTTGACAAATGTATACACCTCTGTAACCAGCACCCCAGTCAAGCTTTAGAACATTCCCTTTGCCCCACTTGTGCCCACCCTCACCTTCAGGCAAACATTAATTAAATTTCTGTCACTATAGATTACATTTAGCTTTTTCCTGAGTTTCGTATGGATAATATAGTACTCTTTCTTCACCAGCATAAACTTGAGATTCATCCATGTTGTGTCAATCTGTAGTTGGTTCCTTTCTCCTGCTGTACAGCACAGCGAGCTCAGCTCAGTGCTCTGTGATGTGACGGCCTAGATGGGTGGGATGGGGGAAGGGAGGGAGGTCCAAGAGGGAGGGGATATATGTATACATATAGCTGCTTCACTGCACTGTATAGCAGAAACTAACACAACATTGTAAAGCAATTATACTCCAATAAAAACAAAAAAGTAGTTGGTTCCTTTCTGTTGCTGCACAATATTCCATTTTTCGGGTGCACCACAATTACATTATCTAGTCTCCTGCTGGTGGACATTTTGGTTCAAGTTTTGGCTATTTATAAATAAAACTATAAACAATATATAAATAATACATAAAAATATAAACCATATATAAATATTTGTGTCAACATATATTTTCATTGTTCTAGGGTAAATATCTAGGAGTGCAATTGACAGGTCATAAGTAAGCATATGTTACACTGGATAAAAAACTATAATTTTTCCAAAGTAGTTGTACCATTTTGTATTCCTACTAGTTATTTCACATCTTTGCCAACATGTAATTCTGTCAGTCTTTCAAATTTTAGTAAATCTAGTATGTGAGTATGTAGTGGTATCTTACTGAGACTTAATTTAAATTTCTTAGATGACAGATGATATCGAACATCTTCTAATGTGCTTATTGACCATTTGTATATGTTTTTTGAAAAAGTGTCTATTCAAATTCTTTACTCATTTTTTATTGAAATATTTGTTTTCTTATTACTGAGTTGTAAGAATTCTTTAGATATGTGGGATACATGTCTTTTATCAGATACATGCATTGCAAACACTTGCTTCCAGTGTGTGGCTTTTTAAAAATTTCTTTTTATTTAATGGTGCTTTTGGAAGAGCAAAATATTTTTATTTTGATGAAGTCAAATTTAACAATTTTTATATTTTATGGTTCATCTTTTTGTGTCTTATTTAAGATATTGTTGTCTAGCACACGATTGCAAAACATTTTCACCTATCTTTTTGTCTAGAAATTTTACAGTTTTAAATTTTTATTTAGGTGAGTGATGCTTTTGAGTTAATTTTTGTGTATGGTGGGAGGTAAGGGTCAAGATACATCTTTTTTTCCATCATGATAAAAAGTTGTTCCACCACCATTTTTTTGAAAATTATTCTTTCCCCATTGAATTACCTTGACATTGTGGTAAAAAATCATTTGACTATATATAAGTGGGTCTATTTTTGGACTCTATATTCTTTTCCATGGATATAGCAACATATCAATACTACTCTCCTCTGATTACTGCAACTTTTCAGTGAATTTTAAAATCAGGTAGGGTAAAGTCTTCCGACTTAGTTCTTTTTTAAGATTGTTTTTGCTATTTTAGGTCCTTTGCATGTCCATATAAATATTAGTACCAGCTTGTTGATTTCTTCAAAGAACCTGCTCAGATTTTGATTGAAATTGCTTTGGATTTGTAGATCATTTTAGGGAGAGTTTCATTTTAACACTATGTGTTTTAAAATTCATAAACATGGTATAGCTCTCCATTTATTTAGGTTTTTAATTTCTCTCAGCAGTGTTTTGCTGTTTCAGGAGTACAAACTAATTTTGTGAAATTCCTAAGCATTTTTCTTTTTTGTTATTGTTGAGGTTATCATAAATTACATTTTAAAAATTACAACTTCTGATTGTTCATTGCCAGAATATAGAAATACAATTTATTTGGGGGAAGACACTTATTGACCTTGCATTCTGTGATTTTGTTAAGTTCATATGTCAATTCTAGTAGCTTTTTAGTAGATTTCTTTAGTAGATTTTTAAGGTATGCAGTCATATTGTCTGTGCATAAGGACAAGTTTACTTCTTTCTTTCCAATCTGTATACTTTTTATTTCTTTTTCTTGGAAAAAGGCCAGGCTTAGGGCAAGGCTAGGCCTTTGAATGCAATGTTGAATAAGGATGGTGAGTCTACTTTGATATTAATATAGCAAGTACATTTTTGTCTTTTTCCTTATCTTAAGAGGAGGACATTCAGCCTTTCACATTACATTGAAATTAGCTATGAGATTTTTGTGGATATATTTTATCAGGTCGAGGAAATTTCCTACTATTCCTGATTTCTAAGAGTTTTTATTACAAATAGCTGTTGAATTTTGGCAAATGCTTTTCCTACATCTATTGAAATGATCATATTGTTTTAAAGACTTATTCTATTAATATAGTGAATTGCATTGTTAAATCTTTGAATGTTAAATGAATCTAGCATTTGTTGGAAATATCTCAACAAGTTTGATCAAATTTGAATTTGATCATGATACATTAAAAAAAATATATTGTTGGATTTGATTTTGTTAAGGACTTGTTCAACTATGCTCATGAGGGATCCTGGCCCGTAGAAGATTTTCTATTTTTTTTTTCCCCTTGATTCAGTTTGGTAATTTGTGTCTTTCAATGAATTTTTCCATTTCTTCTAAATTGTCAGTTTTGGGAAGAATAAAGATCTTTATAACATTCCCTTATCTTTTTAATAACTGCAAGATCTGTAGTGCTGGACTTCTATTTTATTCCTGATATTGGTAATTTGTGTTTTTTCTTTTGATCAGTTTATCTGGATATTTATCAATTTTATTAATATTTTCATTAAACCAGCTTTGGTTTCATTGATTTTTCTCTATTTTTTGGTATGTTTTCAATTCCATTGATATCTACTCTTTTCTTTTTAATTTTCTTCTTTCCACTTATTTTTGGTTTAATTTTTCTTTTTCTAGCTTCTTAAGAAGGAAATCCAGATTTTTGATTTTAGATTTTTTTCTGTTCTAATATAAGCACATAAAAAGCTATGTATTTTCCTCTAAACATTACTTAGCTCTACCACCTATTTTGACATTTTGGATTTTAATTTTCACTCATTACAAAATATTTTCTAATTTTCTTTTGATCTCTTCTTTGACCAAAGTACTATTTAGAAGAGTACTGTTTAATTTCAGAATATTTGGGGATTTTCCAGATATCTTTTATTACTGACATCTAGGTTTATTCCATTGTGGTCAGAGAATATACTCTGTATGATTTTACTCCTTTTAAATTTGTTGAGGCTCATTTTATGGCCCAGCAGATGGTCTATTTTTTTTTCCTATGTGTTCTATCAATTATTGAGAGAGGTGTTGAAATCTTTACTATAATTGTGGGTTTGTTCATTTCTCTTTTCAATTCTGTCAGTTTTTGATTCATGTTTTCTGAAGATTTTTTATTAGATGAATATTTCAGATTATGTCTTCTGATGAATTGGCAATCTTATGATTAAGTAACACTCTTGTTTATTCCTCATAATATTGCTTGTCCTGAGTCTACTTTGTCTGATTTAATATAACAACTCCAGTTTTCTTATGATTAGTATTTGCGTGGTATATGTATTTTTTATCCTTCTATTTTGACCTACTTGTGTCTTTGAACTTAAAGTATATTTCTTTAAATATTGTTGTAGGTTACATTTCTGTGCACTCTGATATCTCTGCCTTTTAGTAAGAGTGTTTAGACCATTTCTATTTAATATAATCATCAATATGTTTGGGATTAAATCTACCAATTTGCTAATTATTTTTTATTTGCCCCATCTATTTGTTCTTCTTTCTTCCCTTTTTTTTTCTGCCTTATTTTTGACTGAGTATTTAATATTCTACTTTACCTCCTCTATTTGTTTATTGGCTATACATTTGTTTTTTTCCCCTTATGGTGTGCTATGGTTTGAAATATGCATCTTGTACTTTTTTCAATTATCCTGTGTCATATGTATTGTAATAAACTCATAACTGTGAACGTCCATGTCTCTCTCCTACCCTTTAGGCTATTGCTGTTTTACATTTTATGTGTATATATGTTATAAACCTCAAAGTACATTGTTATTATTTTTGCTTTAAACAGTGAATTATCTTAAGTAATTTTAAAATGAAAAAAATTCTTTTATATTTACCTACAGTACTCATTATTTTATGTAGATTTCAGTTTCCATCTGGTATAATTTTCCTTCCTTCTAAAGAACTTCCTTTTTCATTTCTCATAGGCACAATTTTACAGGTGAAGGATTCTCTTAGCTCCCCACCCCCTCAAGATAGTAAATCAGAAACAATATCGCATTCCAAAGGGGATGACAGAGAGTAGTACCACCATTAAAGACCTTAAATATGTAGGCTCCCTATCGTAGCTCCATTTAAATTCACCCCTGCAGCACCAGATGGACCCTGGAGAATGATTATAATCCACCACAAGAGTAACCAAGCAGTAACTCAAATGCAGCTGCTCTTCTGGGCATGGTATTGCTGCTAGAACAGATTAATAAGGCCTCATGTACATGATATGTGGCCACTGATTTGATGAATTCATTCTTTTCTATTTCAATTAAAGAGACTAGCAGAAAAGTCTGTAATCATATGGGATGGACTAAAATACCCACTTATTGTTTTGCCTCAGGTTCCATTAACTTTTCTGTCCTCTGTCATAATGACACTGATCAGTTACATTGATGACCATGACCTCATGCTGATCAGACAAGATGAGAAAGAGGGATTCTGGATCAAGCCCATTCCATCTATAGCTGAGAATCATAGGCACTCAGAGAAATGTTTTAGGGTCTTGATAGGATGGAGCACTTGACTAGGGGACAACTGACCATGTGTTGAAAACCCATTCAGAGGCAGAGCCTGTTGGACTCACCATGTCATAAAGCCACATGTGTTCAGCAGCGGTCTTTCAAAAAATGGAAAAGAGGGGATGACTCAGCTGCGTGAGAAGGTAGCGTTGACTCTCACGTCACCCCAGCAGTGACAGTGGTACCTCTCCCCCAGCTCACACCTATGTGGGGGAGGCTCTGTCGACCAGGTGCAGAAGGAGGGAAAGTTCTGAGCTTGGTTTACAGTGCAGTCAGCTCAGTATGGGAGCTGGCTGAAAATGGATGGCGGCTGCACTCCGCCAGAGGCAAGGGCATCTCTGAAGGCAACGCAGGAGACAGCTGCCCAGTGGGCAGTGCTCCAGGCACTTGGCCATCCACTCTGTGGGGAAGGAGGTGTGACCAAGATGAGAATATGTACAGATTCCCAGGCAGTAGGCACTGCACTGCTGTCTGGTCAGGAACCCAGAAGGAAAAGACCGCAGGATCAGGGATGAGGATTCTGGGCTAGAGGCATGTGGATGGACATTTGGGAATGGACACGAAGTGTGAAGATTTTTGTATCACTCGTTAACACCCACCAGGAAACACTCACCACAGAAGAGGCTCTGTGACTCGGCCAGTAGACACCAGCCAGTTTTCACTATCAGTTACCCCAGAACCAGGGTGATGGGCACACAGGTGGAATGAGCACAGGGCAGAGATGCAGGCCGTAGTGGAGATGGACCCAGCAGTATGCATACTCACTTCCAAGGAAGATTCAGCTACCTCTGAATGTCCAAACTGCCAGCAACAGAGAACAGCACTGGGTCCCCGTTATTCTTCAGGAGACAACAGAATACCTGGTGGTAAGTCAGCCACATTGGGCTACGTCCATCCTGGGAGAGCTTGGTGAATAGATACTCTAGGCACAGTTTCACCTGCTTACAAGGCCTCAGCCCACACGGTCCCCAGGCATGGAATCTCATGAGCATAGCATTCAATCAGGGGGCCCACTTCACAGCACAGGAGCGTGGGATTGGGCACATGACCATGGGACCCACTGCAACTCCCAGGGTCAGGCGGCCTCCCAGGAGGCTCGAACAGCTTTCTAAGGGCGAGCTGACGCACTGGTGAGGAGGCGACACTGAAAAGAGGAGTGTCCTCTTTCAGGATGCAGCGTCTGTGCTAAATCAGAGACACTTACATGGCGCTGTGTCCCCAGCAGGAAGAATATGTGGGCTCAGGAACTGAGGGTGTGAGCGGAAGTAGCCGCACCTACCATCGCTCCCTCTGGCCCATTGGAGGGTCTGGGGCTTCCTGTCCCTGCAACTCTGGACTCTACAGGGTTGAAGGTCCAGTCCCCAAAGGGTGCCATTGGACTAACAGGGCACATTGGATGGCTTATATCAGGGTCCAGCAGACGAGAAAAGGAGTCACCAGCTTGGCAGGGTGACTGGCGCTGATCACCAGAAAGCAGGACCACTTTCCCGCCATGGAGGCTGGGAAAGACACCTGTGATTCACTTGGGTGCCTCTAGGCAGTCCCTTTCCCAGTCCTAGTTGTGAACGGACTCATGGACAAGGGCTCAGACTCCTCCAGAATGAAGGCATGAGTCACACCCCCAGGGAAGCCGGGGAGACCTGCGGGTTGAAGGTTGCCCAGCATGAGGGGACTCAGAAAGGACGGTGAAGGAGGGAGAGGACCAGGGTCTCTCATGGCCCTGAGACCTGCTGCAGCGATGGAGGCTGTGGTCCACCCCACTGACCCCTCCTCTGAGTGTCCCCCAGATGTGAGGCCCGTGCAGCGCAGGGCAGGCGGCGGTGGAGGGTGTGCTGGGGGAGCAGGGGTGACTGACCGCCCCCTGGCACCCTTTTCGGACCCCGTGGTGCCCTGGGATGCTCCAGCCCGACGACTCCGCTTGTGGGAACAGGTCGTTCCTGGGACGCACAGACTTTACAAAGGGGTGTGTTGGGCTCCAGAACCCTCCACCGCCTGCCCCCTCCTCCTCTTTCCCCCTCGCCTTCCCCGGCTCCTCCACCCTTCATCTGCCACAGATGTTTCCCCAGGACATCTCCTGCATCCTTTCTTGGTACCTGCTTCTTGAACGACGCTAACTAGCACCTCTTCTTTTTCTCGAATGGTAGCATTTTTTATTAAGGCCAGCGATTTTCTTTGTTCGGTGTTTTTGCTGGAAATACGTCTAAGTGGTGCATGGCTTACAGTCATGTTAGGACTCAGATGGGCCCTGCTCGAGATTGAAGTGTGTTCCCATCAGCATTCCTCCACAGCCAGATGAAGGGAGGCAGGTTGACCGTGTGTTTCCGTGTGTAGGTTGAGATCCAGCATGCAGTGAGGGGGGCCATGGCAGCAGGAGCTGCAGACTGTTCTGGAAGGGAGTGGAATCTGTGCCACCGAGGGTTGCTAGTGCAGGTACAGTCCTGAGGTCTCCCCAGCTGCTGATGTGACCCAAAGGCTGCCACCTCTCAGCAGAGACCTGTCCCAGCTCTGCCCTCCCTCTGGCGCTGGGTCCTGGGCTGGGTTCACTCTCAGGAGGAGAGCGTCAGACAGCCTCAGTGGGCCCTGCCTGGCTTGTCACTTACATAGAGACCTGGGCCACAGACAGCCTCTCCCTTGGCTTTTAGCCTGAACACATTTTTTTTTTTTTTTTAAACAGGTAATATCAGTCTTTATTTATTTATTTATTTTATTTATGGCTGTGTTGGGTCTTCGTTTCTGTGCGAGGGCTTTCTCTAGTTGTGGCAAGCGGGGGCCACTCTTCATCGCGGTGCGCGGGCCTCTCACTGTCACGGCCTCTCTTGTTGCGGAGCACAGGCTCCAGACGCACAGGCTCAGCAGCTGTGGCTCACGGGCCTAGTTGCTCTGCGGCATGTGGGATCTTCCCAGACCAGGGCTTGAACCCGTGTCCCCCTGCATTGGCAGGCAGACTCTCAACCACTGCGCCACCAGGGAAGCCCCTAGCCTGAACACATTTTTAAGGGGGGTGGGGAATTTCTAGCCCAGCTAATTTAAAGGGCTTCTGGTTGGGAGAGTTAGATATTGCTTTTCAAATTACTATTTTGCTTGAAATTCTCTCCCCAAACTTTACTGTCAGCTGTAAAGTACTGTAAAATTACATTGTATTTATCTTTGTATGTATTCTCATTGAATGTATGGTAGGTGCTCAATAAGATCATGTTTAGCAAATAAGAATAAGGTAATCTGAGAGTCTCCTTCCTGCTTATCCAACCCGGCAGAGGTCTGGACTGAGCAATTACCAAAGGTGAGCCGGTGAGAGGAGGGCTACAAAGAACCCCTGCACGAAGAATAACAAGACACTCGGAGTTTTTAGAATTGGTTTACGATCCTGTTTCCTTTGAATGTTAAATATTAAATTGTGCTGCTGAGAGGCCAAAGCAGCAAATATTCTGACCCTGGAAACTACCGTGGAGGGGGAGCAAACTTCCACGCGGATCTGTGTTCACCCTTGTGGTCGGCGTGGCCTGCATCACCCATCAGCGGTCTGTCGGCTGCCCTGCAGGACGCCAGAAGCCCCTCAAGCTCTAGAGAGCAGAGACCTGGTCTCCTCCACCCCTCCCATTCTCACCATACAAAGCCTTGCTCTTAGTAGGTGTTGAATAACCATTTGGTGAACTAATGAATAGGAGGGGAATTTGGTTGATATGCTAGTGTGTGTTAGGACAGTTTCTGTATCGTCAGAGTACATATTTGAGATTCAACACTGGGTGGAAGTGTGAAATTCCTTATGTAGAACAAAAATAGAACAAGTCAGCAAAAACCGAATTAGTGAAGCAGCTGGTTCCTGGCGCCTGGGGCCATCTGGACCGCGCACGCAGCAGCCTTCCGCGGCGGGGACCAGCCAAACGGCGGGAAGGAGACACTGGCGCGCAGGACCGAGGGCTTTGCCACTGATTTGCCGTGTGGCCTTCTCTTTGCTCCTTAGCTGCTGCATTTTACAATGAAACAGTTGGAATAAAGGAACAATATTTTCCTAGCAACCAAATTCTGTGATTTCCAGAGCCAAGGAATCCTCAGCTTCAGGGAATAGAAAGCCTATTCCACCATCAAAAGCTCTGGTTGTTAGAAGGAGAAAAGGCAAGTGCCGTGGGCTGTGTTGCTCCTATATTTATACCACGAGCAGGGCTGGAAGATATGGGAGCAGGGCCCCCCACGCCGCCCTGATCTGGAGAGAACGCTGCTCCCAGTGGCCCTTTCCCCCTGGTGGCCCAGAAGGAGACATTTGTCCAGCCGGCGCTGCGGCACAGCGTGAAATGGGGGAGAAGGAGTTAAGTGAGAGTTAGTTTGGATTTCTGGAGTCCAAGTCTTGCTGAGTTTCCAGCCCTAGGTGCCTGCTGGAAAAATGTAGCTGGGAGCCAGGTGACACAGCTGTGTGTGTGTTTGTTTTTGATGTTACCAGAGAAACAAGAGGGAAAAATACAAAAATAAAGTTTCCACAAAAACCCAAACTGACTTCAAAAAAGTCTGTGTGCATGCAGAAAGGAGAATCAGGCAGCCCAGGCTCCAATAAAAGTGCGCTCTGTCCTGCCTCGGCCGTCCCCACCCCGTCCCACCCCGGCACACTCAGACACGGGAAGCGGGAAAGCAAGTTGGCTTTTCCACGTGGGCCCCTCTGCCTCAGTGCTGGGAGCAGTGCCACGATGGGAAGTCACTCTCAGCCATGGTCAGGAGAGACACACTGCTCGGACTGTGAGTGTTAGATTGCTAAGTGGATTAAACAGAACCACCCAGCCACAGAGAGACACTGGGATGCTTTATTAAGTGGTAATGAATAGGCGGGGAGGGATTGCTATTAGCAAGTAGACATTAGGAATCAGAGGACCGGAAAGGAGGAAGCTGTGAACTTAAAGAAAAGGCAGAGCACCAAATGAGACAGGCCAGTGGAGCTGTAACTCACCTCACAGGACCTGACACCAGCTCTTTTGCAACGCAGGTCTTTCCAGAGTAGACGAGATGCCACGTACTGCCAGTGCCCTTTCCGTGGCGTGGAATGGGGTGGGACCAGTCTTCCTCTAACCAGGCCCCAGAGGAAAGGGCACTGCACACAGCGTGCCAGGCAAGCATGCCAGTGGGTAGGTCTTAGCTCTGCTGCCAGCTGGTCCCTCTGGGCAGTCACTGGCCTCTTGTCTCCCTGTAAGATGGCTGCCCCCCGCCCCAGCATGTACATTTCCATCACTCCTGCACAACTACCAGCACCATCACTGATGCTTTCCAAGGAAGCGCTCCTCAAAGAGACTCAGACACAGCGCCTGGCCTCAAGGCACTTACCACGCAGATGGTTGGCTTAGGCTGGCTTGCTTCCTTCCTTCCAGATAAAATTCATCATTTTAACCATTTTAAAGTGTACAATTCAGTGGTGCTTAGTACAGTCCCAGCGTTTTAACAACCATCAACTCTACCTAGTTCCAGAACATTCTCACTACCCCAAAAGGAAACCTTGTACGGGTTAAGCAGTGCTCCCTTGACTGCTCCTCCCCCCAAGCCCTGCCAACGTGCTTTCCATCTCCATGGATTTGCTTCTGCTGGACAATTCATATACATTGAATCATATAATATGTGACTTCGGGCATCTGGATTCTTCCACTGAGCATAATGTTTTCAAGGTTCATCCACATTATCAGTACATTATTCCTTTTTTTGGCTGACATCCCATTGTGTGGATACACTATTTTAATTATCCATTCAACCCTCTGATGGACACTTGGGTTGTTCCCACCTTTGGGCTGTTGTGAATAATGCAGCAATGGCCACCCTTTCTTTTGCAAGTTTTGTAATATTAGCTTCACTTCTCCCCATTTGCTGTGCAAGGGAAGCAGAGATGGGCAGGAGGAACTATTTCACCCAGAACTGATTCTGGACAAGCGCCCAGGCAGGGCTGGAAGGACCCTCAGCACTCAAGTCGACTTTCCACCACCAGTGAGGGGGTCCAAGGCTTGGGACCTACAAAGCTTCCCTGGGCTTCCCGGCTCAGGCCCATGTGACTTCCGGCAGGGGCGGGACTTCCCTCCCAGGACTTCCTTCCCAGGAGCCTGCCTGACCAGGGCCCACGTGACTTGTGACTTCTGGCGGGGGCGTGTGCTTCCGCTTCCCTGGTGAGGAGATGCCGGCTTCCTTCCAGGTGGGAGGCCTGCCTGCCCTGCCTCTTCTTGAGTGTATTTAGGGTCTGACACCCCCTGGGTGGTTATGGGGATGTGCTTCTCCTAAGCTCTGCTCCCCTAATCTCAGGCGGGACCCTGGGGCCACTTCTTGATGGTCCTGGGCAACACCGCAGATGAGGGCTGTTTCGGGCTTATTAAGGCCAGTAATTGAAAAGCAGCAAGAAAGGGTGATAAAGGCGCAGTGGGCTGTGCAGAAGAAGCGGGGAAAGGATCAGCGGAAGGTTGATGGTGACATCGTCAGAGCCTAGGGTTTAGCCTTGAAGAGTGAGACCCCTTATCCAAAGATTTAGGACAATTGTTGAGTGCTTGGTTGTTCCTCTGCGCCCTTCTCGTAGTTTAACTGATGATAAATTTCATAAACAAAGCGATGAGGGATTCATATTCTTAAAATGTTGGCCCCACTTGGCTCTCTTTCCTCCAAATTTGCATTTGTCTCTTTTGTAGACAGTATTTGAAACGAGCGGGTGAAGGGGGGACTGAGGGAATGTCACCTTAGCTCTCCTCAGTAGAACCTGCTACAGTTGGACTACTTACATGTTTCCTGTGTGGGGACCAGTCGTGTCTAGAGGACCATGCTTATTGACCAGAGTACACTTGCATTTTTCCATTGCCATGGAGCTGAGTCATCTAATTTCACCCCTAGCACTCCACACTTGAAACCCAGATCTCAGACGACGTACCATTCTGGAAAACCAGAACCAGAGTCCATGCTGTATACAGAGGGGTGATCACTACAGCTGGGAGTTAGGGAAATTCCTGCCTGGTTTGGAAAAAACGTAAGAATGTCTTACAACAACCAAAATAGGGGTCATGTAGAGGACCTGAAGAGGTATGGGAAGGGGAAAGGGGGTGTGGAGATGAGCGGTCCCCACCGAGGCAAGGTCTATATCAACAGCTTCTTGGATGGTTTAAGGGTGAGGGAGAGTCAAGCGCAGCTCTGAGACTGAGCCTGGGGCCTCTGGGAACCAGGACAGAATTAAGAAAGTCAGAAAGGAGGGAAAGCATTGGCATAAAGGGGAGAGTATGAGGAGATGCTCTCCACCCAATAGCAGCCTGAATCCGAGAGTTGGCGACTTGCTCTGTCAAAGCAGATGCTCTCCAGTCCCCAGGGATGGGGCAGGAGGTCGTTAAGTTCTTCCCAATGTTTGAAATGCCTTTCCCACGGTCTCCATTTATCCAAATCTCGACCACCTTTCAAGACCAAAAAATGATTCCTGCATGAAAACTCTTCCTGATATCATCCAAATTTATGTGCCGCCCCCCTCCTTTGAGATAGTGCACAGGATTCAGCAGAAGTAGATACGTAAAAACGCAACAAGCATTAATTTTAAATTGAATAGAGTTGCGCTGATATCCATTAAGTGTTTCCACTGGGACAGGTCATCCATCCTTCTTGGGTAAGAAGTGAAGACTTTCCACTGGAAATTCCCAGAGGACCCAGCCAGCCGGGGGCGGGTATGTGTGTTCTGTACCCCATCCAGAATGACTCACTGTGGTCACCCTGTGACCCATTTTCTACTGTGAGCTTTGGCTGAGTGGATTTTTATGATAATTCTTTTTCACCATGGGCACCTCATCACTGAAGAAGCAAGGCTAAGTGAAGCAGTCGCTGGAAACTCTGAGCTTCACAACGCCATTTTTGAGGGTGGGAAAAGGGAATTGGAAAGGAAAAGGCAGGTCCCACAATACTGTGGCATTACCTGGTTGCTTTTCTCCTCCAAAACTAAGTAGTTTCCTCCATGTCTTCCTAGAACCACAAGTCCTGTGACAAGCGGGAGAAAGGAGCCTGGCTGGGTGGGGAGGCGACTTGCCCAGTGAGCAGTGAGTCCAGGACTGGAAGTGAAGGGCTCTTACTTTCAAGCCACGTGGCTGTTCTGTCGGGGAAAGTTAAGTGCTTCCTCTCCCCCAGGATCATCTAAATGTGAATTCGTAGGTATGACTTTTTAACAAATGCCTTCATCCACATGACCCCTTTGACCTTCAGAGAGTTCCAGTATGAGGTACTCCAGCTCTCTGTCTACCCATCTGTGCCCTGGTGTGTTTCCCAGAGCTCTTGGAGGGCTGAAGTTGGGGTGGGAACTTGACTTTTAATTGATCACTATCAAGCACTCCCTTTAGAAATATAAAGCATTCTGTTAATTTTTCAAAATTTATAATATGGTACATATTACTCTGCAAAGCAAGTACTATGAATAACAACAATATTGTGATGTTTTTGAGGTGGCCACATGTGAGAAAAAGAACAAAAACTAGAGATAAGTAAAAACACTGAAGGATGGGGGAGGTCAGGAAAGCACTGATGTTCTAACACCCCTACTTGTAGCTTTTGGTTACTTAAAACTTGGAAATAAAGCAAGAAGGTGAGTGCTATGTCCTCTCAGTGTCATTCTGGGGTATTGTTTAGCCAGCGCACCCCACAGTTATTTAGGTCTGTGTCCTTGTGCACCTGTACTTGACATCACCATTCACCAAGGGCTCAGGTTCTGTGATGTCTCATGCTGGCTCACAGGTTCTTTCCAGGACAGATGCAAATAATCTCTATTTGGTTGAAAGTGTCGAAAATAATCAGTATCTAGGCTGTGAAAAAGAAAGAGCTTTATTTGGGGGGTCCTGAGAATTGCAATTCTGGAGACACAGATATGGGTAAAACCGAAAGAGTGTACTGGGGAAGAAAAAGAGTCAGGGGCTTCTAAAGACAAAAGGCTATGAGGTCCTTAAAGTTGCCCAGCAAGAACTGTGATTGACATAAGTCAGGAAACATTTGTCCTGAGGAATCATGAGTTATTTTAGGGTAAGGGTCCAGTGAGTATCTTGAGTTTCTGTCAGATGTGCTGGATGCCTTTGTTGGGACAATAAGTGGTCAAAAGGTCAGATTCCATCTGGGCTGAGACGGGCATGAGCCCCACTTCCTCAGTGGCTTCCCGGCTTATTTAGAGCAACACCGACTCCATTGTGATTTTCCTTCCACAAAAGGATAACTGTTTTGTGCCCGTCTCACTGTATCAATAAGCAATGTTGTGGTTGGACCTGCCCTTGTGTTTCTTATTATAATTGCAAGATGCCTTTCGGCAATAACTATCAGGAAACTTTGGAAAAGTCAAGGCTTATTACTTACAGGACCTGGAAATTACACAGTACACCTGGGGCTACATAGCAAGGTTGTGGGTAGAGAGAGCATGTGTGGGCCTGGGGTTCTGCTTTTACTGGGGTCAAGGGTGGAGGCCTAGGGTTTCTTGGGCTCACTCTTTATTGGTGAATTTAAAACATAAGAGTGGCAATTTGAAGAGTGGGAAGAGAAAAAGCGAGAGGTCCAAAGGGTCAGTTAGCTATTGAAAACCAAGCACGACCTCTAAGAAGAAGGAGCCTCTGTGGGTGATGGGGGGGTGGGGAAGGTGGCCTGGCTCTTTATATCCAGTCTGTGGCCGGCAGTGTGTTTATTCGAGATAGCAGGCTTTGAAGTGGATACCTTGGCTAGGCGATCAAAGCTTAAGTCAGGCACTCAGATTACAAAGAAGATTAAAAAACCCAACTGTCAGGGTTTCCACTGCAATAACTCTAAAGCTTATGGTTTGACTCCTAGGGTGTAACTCAGCACGTTCATCTCAGAGAGTCCGTCCTCATGGACAGACCATCCCTGCTCCTTCAAGGCCTGTCGGAACCAGCCCTACCCTCTCCCTGTTCTCACCAGCGAGCTGAAGAGAATCTCCGCCATGTCTTCATTCTCTGTTCACGTGAGAGGCACGTCATTGTATTTTGACAGTGAAGATGAGTAGGTCCCCGAGCAGCCTTTGCAGCTGCAGATGAGGGCGGCAAGGCCAGGTCACCCACTCCCCGAGTCATGGGACGCTAGGACCAGTCTGGGGCAGAGAAGCCCTACCTGCTTTCATCCGGACGTGTTCTGGGCACGCAGACAACTAACCAGGCCGTGATGACAGGTCAAACCTCTCCCTGGGCGAGCGAGGAAAGCCCAGCCAGAAATGGGAAAGCTTGTTCTTTCTAGGAAGGGATGGTAATTCTGGGCATGAGAGTGAGTGTCTTGAGGGGGGGGCGTGGAGTAAAGCTCACGGGCAGAAAGTTTAATGCCCTCCTTCCTTCCACCGAGCCCCTGGCCTGGTGGGGAAGACAGCCCCAGCTCTCATGGCGCTCTAGTCCTGGTGACAGAACTAAGACGTAAAGACTGAGTACTTTTCTCTTTAATGTAACACAAAGGGAGAAACTGCTATTTTGAAAATTGGCTGCACTTTAGCTGATAGCTCAAAGAAGGATGGGAGATTTCCTCTGAGGAAAGACTCCTCTGTGGTTGGGGTCTCCTTCCTGGCAGCGTAGGCTGTGGAGGAGACGCCTGCCCACCTAGGCCCTCGCGGTCTGCGTGGAAGAGGAGTGAGGCGGGGGAGGAGTGGCCTGCACAAGGGCCTGGGGCCCTTGGAGAGAAGAGATGGGAGCGAGGTTTCCGGGCGCGAAGAAGGCGTCAGGGCTTGGGGGCCGGTTCCCAGGGCAGGCAGTCCTTTCCCCTGGTCTCCAGATGTCTGGGACCATCATGGGCACCCAGCCTCATTCAGGGGTGCGTTCGGGGTTGAGGCAGCGACCAGCCTGGGGGCCCCCCACCCTTCACCCTCTGCCCCTCCCCAAAGTGGGCAGGGTGGTTCCTGCCCCAGCGAGACTTATAGTCTCCTGGGGCCACTAGACAAGAAATAAACACAGAACCCACCGGGCGATAAGCCCATTGTTCCCGGCCCTGTGGCGGCACTGCTGCCCCGGCAGGCGTGTGTTCCGTGTGTGACGGTGTCTGCGATGCGTGCCTGGCAGCACAGCAACGGAGCAGACCCCCGGTGGGCGCGGGCCCCTCCCCCGGCCAGCCCCTCCCCAGGCCGGGGTCTGTCCCGTCACTGCCCGCGGAGCCCCCTTCCGCCACCAGCCCCCTGGGCTCTCGCTTTGGCTGCTCTGTGATGCTGTCTGTTCACTTAAGCTTTCCCATCTGTGTGACCAAACTGGGAAGACCAAATTCTAACCATAAATGGAAACATTTCGAGGGGGCCCCAGACAACTGCCAAATGACTTGGGAGATGACTAAGCAGCGAGGGAAGGAAAGATGTTTCGTGGCCCAGATGCACCGGCTCTCTTTTCGGAGGATGGGGCAGAGGGACAGCGTGTGAGTCACATGACACCAGCTGCAGAGATTCCGCAGAGAGTGCCTTCTGGTAGAGGCTGAATCGGAAGACTCTCAGTTGGTAAAAGGAAATCTCAGGTTTGACCTCTTTAGAGTCAGTTGAAGGTTAATGAAAAAGTACTTTCTTTTACAAAGTTAAGACTGAGTGAAGTTGGCAAAAATCAAAGCGAAGCTATTCCTACATGGACTTGGACGTGGTATTTTTGTCCATACCACAATCAAGCACCAACAGATTTGGTCAATTTAATGAAGAACAGGCAAGAGAGGTAATTGCTTAGTTTTTCTTTTCTTTTTTTTAAGTTTTTCATCTATTGCCATGTGGACTCAGTTTTTTAGTTGCAAAATGGCATTTTCTTTCTTTCTTTGTTTCCCATTTCTCCCAGTTTTCTGCCTAGAATTCTACAATACTACAGCACAGCATTGATATGGTCACTGATATCTTGTAGAACAATTTGTATAAAAATGAGCCCGTGACTAAAATGTGTGAAAAGACTCATAGGCTGGGGAAAAGCTGAGGCCTGGGGGGCAGGCGCAGCTAACTCCTAACAGAGTGGCGGGTTTCTGGGCTTCTCCAGTTGGATGTCCGTCAGGCCAGTGCGTGTTCGCAAGGTGGGCGTGCGGGTGGAACCACCAGAGGGGGGCCTCCTGACGTGAGCTGCAGCCGCTCTGTCGCCCCTGAGGACCACTGAGGGTCTCAGGGCAGCAAGTGGCCAGAGAGTCAAAGCGGAGGTCAGGAAGGGACAGAGCACCTCCCTGGTGCACAGGAGACCCCAACCCAAGGGGCAGCTCGTGCTGAGCTGCACAGGTAGCAAGTGGCAGGTCTGGGACTTGAACCTAGGCCCACTGCGTGCGCAGCCAGCACGTGGCGACACACCCTTCCCCCGCCTCCTTCCTGTTAGACAGGGCCACGTGGCTGGGCTCTGGCCGTGGACTGAGAACGCGGCGGCGCTGCTTCCCGCCCCGGCCTGTGAACTTCCTCCAGCCGAGCCCCACGCTCCCCTTCCCTGTCACCGGCCTGGGCGCAGAGGGCTCCAGTGACCGACCCCGAGGCACCAGTGGGGGCAGCGCCCCCCGATGGGAGGGTCTGACTCCCTGAGTGATCGCATGGTCAGCTTGCTCTGAACTGTGGCGGGAACAGCAATAAGTCCTTACGTGCTGAGCTGCTGAGACGTGACTTACCCGTTAGTCACCTGTGACGGTGACAGCTTCCCACAGCTGGCCTGAGAGCTCCTGCCACTGCACCCCCTGCCCCCCAGGCTCCGGATGTGACTGGGTCCCGAGCACTGACCTGCAGAGGCTCGGGGCCACAGAGGACGCATAAGACGACGTTAAAGCTGAAGTTTCTGTTGAGCCCAAGATGCGGTAGAAGAGAAACTCTCGGGTGAAGGTCCAGATCGCCAAGCGCAAGTCTTGCGCCCGGTGGCAGAGCCCTTAGGACGCGTCCACACTCACACGCTGTCTTGGACGGGTCCAGGGTGGGGTGGGGAGGTTTGGTGAAGCCGTTTCTCTGGGGGCAGCTGCTGCGGGGCCTTCACCTGGGGGAGCCTGCTTGCTGGGGGCTCAGCCAAACCGCTGCACAGGGCACAGGAGGCAAAGGGCTTGGCTGGGGACACAGCAGAGATCCTCGCAGGGAAGGGGGGAAAGGAACGCGTGTGTTTGGGCCAGATGTGGGCCGTGTGGGAGAGGAAGCTGGCAGTCCCTCTGAAGTCCTGCCAGAGGGCACTTGGGGCGGGGAGAGGGCTCCAGCTGAGACAAACCCTGGGACAGACTGACTTCCGGGGCTCTGGGCTCTGGGGCATCGGGGTGGCTGAGGGAACAGTGCTCCATCCCATCACCGGACGCGGGTCAGTAGGGCCTGGGCGTCGGCTGCTGCCTTTGGAGTCCTTTACCTCCGTCCACTGCTTCGCTCCGTCTGAGCAGAGCTGACGCTGCAGACCTCACACCCATGCTCTCCTGCAGGATGCCACGCTGATACGTGGATTCAACTGGATTTCTATATTCAAGCAATGAAAAATTTTAAAATCTTATTTTCTATAGCATCAAAGAATACATGATCCTTAGGGATAAATGTAAGAAAATAGATGCAAGACCAAAACACTGAAAACTAAAAATCACTGCTGATAAATATAGAAGACTTAAAAAGTAGAGAAATAGACCATACTCATGGATTGGGAGACTCAATATTATTAAGCTTAGAGTTTTTCCCAAACTAATCTTTAGATTTAATGTGATCTCAGCCGACCCCACCAGGCTAAGTAGACATTGAAAAGCTTGTCCTAAAATTTATATGGAAATTCAAAATAATCTTTAATGGAAGAACAAAGTTGGAGGCTTTAAACTACTTGATTTTAAGACTTACTATAAAGATATACTAATTTTAACATATATAATATGTATTATAGATCACAGCTAACATAAGTAATTAATTTAATGTAAATTAAAACCACAGTGAGATTCCACTGAACACCCACTAGTTTGTCTATAGTTAAAAATACTGACAGTACTACCAACTGTGGGTGAGGGCAAGTGAACTCACACATTGACTGTGGGAGTTTCAAGTGGTGTGGCCACTTGGAAAACTGGCAATTTTGTATAAAGTTAAATTTACACTTCCCTGGTGACCCAGCTTTTCCACTTCTGAGTGTTTCCTCCAGAAAAATAAAAACACATGTCTTCACAAAGATTTTTGCAAGGATGTTCACATCAGCTTTATTCGTAACAGTGGAAAAGTGGAAACACCCCGAGCCTGTCAAGGAGAGAGGCTGGTCTGTTCCACGCCGTGGATCACAGCTCCACCATCAGACCACCAGCTCCTGATACACGTGACAGCCCGGGGTGTGCGGGGGAAGTCAGACCCCGCGGGATGTGTGCCGTGCGAGTCTGTTCCTGTGAATTCTAGAACAGGCAAAGCCATATTTAGTGACTGAGAGCAGATGAGTGGGGACCTGGGCGGACGGGGGGACAGATGCGTCCTGTACCTGAGCGTGGCCGGCACACGCTGCGCACATTTGTAAAAAGTCGTGAGACCGTATGCTTTACATACATACTCTTTGCTTTGTGTGAATTGTACGTCACTAAGGTTGATCATAAAACTTATGAGGAAGGCACCGCTGTTTGTACGGTACAAGTGAGGTCTGCTTGCCCTTTGCTGAGCGACGGGGGCAGAGCCCCAGCCACATCGTGGCATCCGGTAGGGATTTGAGGGGGAGGCAAGCCATGGTCCTGCGGTCTTGCATCTTTTGCCAGACACACACTACATTTTTCCGTAAGGATTGTGGGACTGAAGAGAGGGAGTAACCATAGAGCGGGGAGGAAAGGGGCGGGGGTAGGGTGAGGGAGTCGGGCTGCTGGGCCCAGGATGTCACGGCTCTTTGGGGGAGAAGGGCCGGCGTTTTCTTCCGGAAGAAGATGCTGAGCAAGGTCTGGAAGCCCTCACTCTGGGAGCCCGTGTCCTGAGACTCCCGCCTGCAGGGGTGCTGGATCCAGGCGCCCCCACTCTGGCTCCCACCCCCCGGACCTCAACCACAGCCACATCTGGTACCACAAACCTCTTCCACTAGGACAGATGCGGGAATTGCACAGAGTTTCACGTCCGCCAATATTTATTATATTAGAAATTAAAACAGAAATTTAAAAATATCCGTTTATTGATCCATTTCTAATTAAAAAGGATAAACCCATTGCATGTTAACATAAATAACACACTTTAAATGAAAAAACTATATTTTCAAAAAAAACCAAAACAAAACCTGTGGGAGGAGTGGTACGCTGGTCCATTTGTACAAGACTGTAACATCCGGAAGAAAGCTGGATTCTCAGATCTGCTTCTGTCTTCAAACTGTGCTGATAGGTTGTTTTGGGTAAAATCTATGACAGAAATCTGGCCTCATACACACATGGAGTTGGAGGGAAAACCATTTTGAGAATCTTTTCAGATAATTGTGGATATTCTTTGATATGACACCAAAACCTAATAAAAGGTCATTTCTTAATGGTTTGTTGCAATGTGGGATCTGAACATATATTTGTGAGAGAATGAGAATGAAGAAGGGAAACATGGTCATCAAAACAGGTTTGGGGGACTTCACTGGTGGTCCAGTGGTTAAGACTCTGCGCTCCCAATGCAGGGGGCCCTGGTTCGATCCCTGGTCAGGGAATTAGATCCCGCATGCCGCAACTAAGACCTGGCACAGCCAAATAAATAAATAAATATTTATTTATTTATTTTTTAAAAAACCAGGTTTGGCCTCACAGACCCCCTGAAAGGATCTCGGGAGCCCCTAGGATCCCCGGACCACACTGAGAACCACCATGCTAGGTCATCAGAGGGGCGGAAATATTCTCTGGGCAAATTGGATCTGTTGGAGCATCGGGTGGGGCTGGAGAATCGATATTCCTACGAAACTCCCGTGAGTCTTGTGATCAGCTGGCTTTAGGACTCACCGCTGTGGGGAGCAGACACTTAAGGAGCCCTGTGGAGACATGATAAGTAAGGAGCAGGTGGGACATCACACCCCCACCTCACAGCCCTACACCCTCATTCACCCACCATGGAGCGTCCCAGCCAAGCCCAGAACTGCATTCAGAGTGTTTCCTAACGGTCAGACCCTAGCAGTGACCAGACCACACAGTGTTTATTCTCTTACTTAGTTTGGTTTCTCCACAGCACCATCAGGGAGGACGCAGATCCTGTCTCCCTGCTCTGTCACCCTCTATATAACAGTTACCTCATGGTTCATGATGACTGCTGGAGCTGCTGCCCTCACATCTGCATCCCAGGACAGCAGCAAGAAACATCAGGGAGGGACCTGAGGGAGCTCTTACTGAAAAATTCGATTTCCTCCCAGTGACCTCTGTGATGTTCCCATATTTCCACTGACAGCTCATGGGCCACTAGCTGCAAGAGAGGCTGGCACATGTTATCCTCAAGGGGCTGCTGTCCTGAACACCCAGGAAGAAGGGCAGGATAGGTGTGGGGTAAGCAGCAGCCTCACCCTCCTCCACGTGCTCTGCTGGATGTGCCTAGCTGGGAGCTCCAGGGCCCCTTTCACCTGGCCTCAGGGAGACTCAGGCTGGTTCCCTGGCCTTGACTCTGGTCCCGAGCACCCTCTGTAGGACACAGGTAACCAGCCTCCACTCCGCCTGACCCCGGGGGCTTGTCTAGAGTCCCCACAGCTCCCTGTAAGACCCTCCCCCATGCCAGCCGGACGCACCAGTTGGGCTGTCTGGCGTGGTCAGCGGGCCCTGAGCCCCTGGCGTTCCTGCTGTCTCTACGTTTTGAAGGTGAGTCAGGCCCCTCCCCATCATGTCCCTGGACCCCCGTCCCTCCCAGTAGCACCACATCGGAAGGCAGAGCCCTGAGCTCCATTTTTCAGGGGAAGAAGAATAAGAGAGGGAGAGGGAGAGGGAGGGGGCAGTGGGCGGGGCCCGGAGGATCACCCCATCCGGTCCCGCGGCTGGCGGCTGGCTCTCCACGGGAAGCCTGCGTGCCAGCCAGTCTGGCAGGCCTGAGGGGTTCCAGATGTGGGCCTCCGCGTGACTCACGGAGTGGCTGGGCTGCATTAGGCTCTCCCCAGGAACGCCCTGTGCAGCCAGGGATGGAGCGCAGCCGCCCGTCCTGCCCATCCCGCGTCCGTCCCTCTGCGCTGGGATTCGCCCCCCTCGCAGCCACCAGCGCGGCCTCTGAAAGCGCCAGGCCGCGCACCCCAGCCGGCTTCCTCCCGCGTGGTCCTTGCGCGTCCCCCCGGCAGCCCCGTGCGGCACGCCTCGGGGCGGGGGAGGGACTAGAGGAGGGGGCTCAGGGCCCAGGGCGATGCAGCTGTCTTTGCCCGGGGGAGGGGCTGCAGGCGAGGCGCATCTGCCGGTCTGCGTGGGTTACGGATGCACAGGCCTCGGTGGGCCTCTTGTGTCAGGGATCGCTGACCGCCTGTCAGGGAGAAGCTGGGAGTAAACAGAGAACCGCGCCATCGGGGGCCCTTCCGGACCCTGCACTCCCCCGCACAGCTGTCCAGAGCTCCGCCTGGCCCCAGGGTCCTCCAGGCCACCTCCACAGCGGACAGGGCCTGTCCAGCCTCAGTGCTGGCAGCACTTCAGGGGCCCAGGGTCTCCCCAACTTCAGCCAGAGGGCTTTGTTCCACCTGTTGAATGGCTGGGAAGGGGGTTCTGTCTAAAATCGGGTGTAGACCGATGGAGGCCCCACGCCCCTCCTCTCACCCTCTGACCCCGTCCCGCCCCCTCAGGCACAGCTGAGACCCAGCTGTCCCTCCTTTGGACCCCCAGGGGAGGCTCCCTGCCGCCTGCTGGGACCAGGCCAGCTTTGGCCTGGCCACCACCCCTGCCTGTCACCTGCTTTGTCCCTCCCTCAGCTCCCCGCCTGCAGCCCATGGCAGAGGTGTTGTCACTCTTCTTTCTTGCTGAACACCCCCCGCCCTGGGCCACCTGGTTTCCAAGCCTGGGGGTGTCTGATGGGGAGGCTGACGAGAGGGACCGTCTACAGCCCTCTGAGTTGGAGCTTCATCCGTGTCCTGCACGGTCCCCGTGCCAGCCTGGGGGGCTGGGCCGTGGGGTGGTGCGGTGGCCGGGGCTGGACCTCCACGTGACCTGTGCAGCCCCTGGGAAAAGATGCTCCAGGTGGTCCAGGGCGAGGCCGCTCTTCCTGACTGAGGGACCCTGCCCTGTTTCCTGGAGCAAGGGGGCAGAGAGCTCTGTCCTGCCAGCGTGTTCACAGAGCCTGCTGGGCATGGTGACCCTGGCATCCGCTTTTCTGTCCACTCTGAGAACATTTCCCCTTCATTCTGAGCTGGGGGCCGGGCCTTACGCCCTCTTTTCCAGGTCACCCATTGAGTGGACGTTGACGGGTTAACCTTGAGGGAGGCGAGGCCCCTGGTTGGTCACCAGGTACTGAGAGCCTGGGTCACGGGTGGGCTCATTCTGTGGGGACATGTCCTGCCCAGAGGAAGGAAGGGGTTCATTTTGTTGGCCTGTCCCCGACCTCCTGATTCTGGGACCGATTTGGGCCCTTTGCCATCACCTGCTTTTTAAAAAATAATATGACCATCTGTGTTGCCCATGAAAAGCTGCAGTTTGCCAAGCAAAACTAACATTTCCTCCTCAGGAATAGGGAAGTCTCCAAGTACGAATCTTGAATTAAATGTTTTTCTGGTTGAGGAAAATCTACATACTTAAAAATAAGAGTAGCACACCTAATGAATAACAGATCTATAGGAAGAGTGAAAAAATAAATAAATTCACTCCCCATTGGGAGGAAGCAATAGATGATTGTGCAAAGAACAGATTTGATGAAATGTTCTTGGAAAAGACTCTTAAAACTTGTAATAAACTGTGAAACTGCCATTCGAATCCCAGGGTTCATGCTTTCTCCCCAAATAAACAGCCACAGAACATGCCAGGCCCAAGTCAAGAGGGGCCGGGTTGGCTCCTCTGCTGACCTCCTTTTCTCTGCGAAGCTCCCCTAACTTTCCCGCAGCATTTGCCTGCATTTCCTCTGGATTTTGATTCATACAGATGTCTGGTTATGCAAGACTCTTTCCCATTTTTGGCACAGGAAGTCACTCAAGGAGGCTTGGAAAGGCGCTTCCTCGGGCTGCCAGCCAGCGGAGCTGGGGCAGAGGCACTGGGCGCCCCGGCTCTCCCTGGCGATGTCTCCTTGGAGCAAGATGCCTTTCCAGAAGCCCCAGCAGATTCCTTGCCATGTGTGGGTCATGCGCTCCTGCCTGAGCAGAGCCTGGCGACGAGGACCTAATTGTCCTCCCTGCTCTGGGGCTGACCCTGGAGCTGAGCCATGCGCGGAAGGTGGACAAGGGAATACCACGGGGGCCGGTTACGAGGAAGAAGGGGTAGCGGATGGCAGGTGGACGGCAAGTCTCTGCTGTAGCGACGGCTTGCCGACCGTCGCGCTCTGGAGAGACTCGCGCAAGATGCAAAGTCATAAGCGAGCCCCAAGGGGTCCATAATAATAGTCACTGGAGAGCAATGGTTCTCAGTGCGGTTTATTACGCCATGGGGGCATTGAGAAACGTAGGAGGGGCTTTTAAACATCAAATGCATTGAGATATAGTATGTATTGTATGTCTACGTATACATACAATAGGATGCACCCATTTTAAGTGTACAGTTTGATGCATTTTGACAAATTTATATAACTGTGTAACTATTAGCACAGTCAAGACAGAGGACATGCCCATCACCCCAGAAGGATCCCTCACATCCTTTTGCAATAAAGTGCTCCCACCCCATATAATCACTGACTGACATTTTGTAATTATAGATTAGTTTTCCATGTTAATTCCATATCCATAGAATAAGGCAATGTGTGCTCTTTTGGCTTCTGCATGTTTTTGAGGTGCATCCAAATTTAATTGGTGAGTATTTAATCTGTGGATATCCCACAGTTTGTTTATCCAGCCACCTGTTCATGGACATTTCCAGTCTGTCAACCTGTTGTTTCCACTTTTTATGAATAAAGCTGCTCAAGCCTTTGTCAGGATGTGTCTTTGCATTTCTCATGGGTAAATATGTAGAATGGAATCGTCGGGTTAAATGGTAAGCGACTGACTAAAACTGCCGATTGCACCGTTTAGGCTGCCACCAGTGGCAAGAGTTACACTTCCTCCACACCCTCATCAAACATGTGCTACATCAGTCTTTGTCATTTTAGTCATTGTTGTGGATGTGAAGTGCAACCTAATTGCAGTTTTAATTTGCATTTCCTTATGACTGATGAAGTTGAGTACTGTTTCACAGACTCACTGGCCATTTGTACATCTTCTTTTGTGAAGTGTCTGTTCTAATCATTTGCCTCCCTTTAAAAAGAACTTTTTTATTTTGAAATAATTTTAGATTCACAGAAAAGTTGCAGATACAGTACAGAGTTCCCTAGTACTTTTACCCAGCTTCCCCACTGATATTATCTTATATAACATTATCAAATCAAAGCATATCGAAACCAGAAAACTGACATTGGTACCAAACTGTTAATTAAGCAACTTGTTTGAATTTCACCAGTTTCCTCCCTCTCTCTCTCAGTATCGAGTTCATGAATTTATAGATTTGTGTAACCATGACCAGAATCAGGGCGTAGAACTTTTTCATAACCCCGAAGAAACTCTCCCATACTATCCCATTATAGTCACATTCTCTCTCAAATCCCAACCCCTGGCAACCAGGATTTTGGTCTTTATCTATATAAGTTTGCTATTTTAAGAATATTATATAAATGGAACCGTACAGTATTTAATCTTTTGAGGTTGACTTTTCTCCCTCAGTATAATACATTCATGAGCCATTCAAGTTGTTGCATGTATCAATAGTTTGTTCCTTTTTATTGCTGAACAGTATTCCTTTTTATGGATATATCACAGTTTATCCATTCACCCATTGAAGGACATTTGCGCTTCTGGAATAAACCCCACTTGGTCATAATTTATTATTCTTTTGATATATTGTTGTATTTTATTTGCTAATACTGTGTTGATCATTTTTGCATCTTTGTTCATGGAAAACATTGGTACGTTGTTTTCTATTTTTTGGGATTTCATTATCTACTTTTGACATCAGGATGCTGATGCTAGTCTCATGAAATTATTTGAAGTGTTCTCTCCTATTTTCAGGAAGAGATTACGTAGAAGTGGTGTTATTTCTTCTTTAATTGTTTGGTAGAATATACCAGTGAAACCGTCTGGCCCTGGATAGTTCTATTTTGGAATGGTTTTAACTACAAATTCAATTTCTTTAAGAGTTTTAGAACTATTTAGATCATCTATTTCATCTTGGGTAAGTTTTGGTAGTTTGCAGTTTTTGAGGAATTGATTCCTTTCATCTAAGTTATTGATTTTATGTGTTCAGAGTTGTTTGTAGTATTTGCCAAGTTTCCTTTTAACATCTACAAGCTCTGAAATTTTGATATATCTTCTTTTATTTCTGATATTGGTAGTTCATGTCTGCTCTCTTTTTTTTTTTTGTAGTCAGTTTTGCCAAAGTTTTATTGATCTCAGTTACTTCAAAGAACTGGCTTTTGTTTCCACTGATTTTCTCCATAGTGCCTTGTTTTAAATTTCATTGATTCTTTTTTTTTTATTTTTTCCTTCCTTCTACTTGATTTGAACATATTTTGCTCTTTTAAAATAGTTTCTTGACGTGAAAGCTTGGATTATTGTTTTGAGATCTTTCTTCTTTTCTAATATAAACATTTAGTGTCATAAATTTCCTTCTAAGTGCTGCTTTAGTTGCATACCACAGATTTTAATATGTTATATTTTCATTCAGTTAAATATAATATTTAATTTCCCTTGAGGCTTTCTCTTTTTACATAGATTATTTAGAAGTGTATTATTTACTTTTTAATCATTTAGAGATATTTCTTATCTTTCTGTTATTGATATCTAGTTTGGCTCCATTATTATTAGAGAACATACTTTGTGTGATTCAATTCTCTTAGCTTTGTTAAAGATTTTTAATGACTCTAGGTATCATTTATTTTGGTAAATGTTTCATGTGCACTTGAAAAATACTTGTGTTCTGCTCTGGTTGGGTGAAGTATTTAATAAAATCAGTTAGATCCCACTGGTTAACAGTGATATTCAGTTCTTTATCCTTGCTGATTTTCTAGCCTATTTGTTTTCAGAGAGAAGTGTTGAAATCTCCAACTATAATTCTGGATTTGTCTATTTCTCCTTCTACTTCTGTCTTCATAAATTTTGCTTCATGTATTTTGAAGCTGTGTTATTGGGTGCATATACATTTAGGATTGTTGTATCTTCTCGGTGAATTGACACTTTTATCATCAACTTCCCTTTTTATCTATGATATATTTTTCTGAAGTTAATTTATGAATTTCTTTCTCTGAAGTCCTCTTTATTTGTCATCAATATAGGCACCCCATTTTAAAATCTGTGCTTGCATGGTATATCTTTTTCCATCCTTTAAACACTAACCTACTAATATTATATTTGAAATGGGTTTCTTGTAGATAGTATATTGGTGGGTGATTTTAAAAAACTCATCCTGAAAATCCCTGTCTTTTATTTATATATATATATATATATTTAATATATTTATATTTTATTTTACATACTTATATATTTATTTTATATATATAGTGTATATATACTATTATTTATTTTTTATTTTAAAATATTTTTTGTTTCGGAACTAATCTTTTTATTTTTTTATTTTTATTTTTTTTTAACATCTTTATTGGAGTAAAATTGCTTTACAATGATGTGCTTGTTTCTGCTTTATAACAAAGTAAATCAGCTATACATATACATATATCCCCATATCTCCTCCCTCTTGCATCTCCCTCCCACCCTCCCGATCCCACCCCTCTAGGTGGTCACGAAGCACCGAGCTGATCTCCCTGTGCTATGTGGCTACTTCCCACTAGCTAGCTCTTTTACGTTTGGTAGTGTATATATGTCCATGCCACTCTCTCACTTCATCCCAGCTTACCCTTCCCCCTCCCCGTGTCCTCAAGTCCATTCTCTACATCTGCGTCTTTATTCCTGTCCTGCCCCTAAGTGCTTCAGAACCATTTTTTTTTTTAGATTCCATATATATGTGTTAGCATATGGTATTTGTTTTTCTCTTTCTGACTTACTTCACTCTAATCCCTGTCTTTTAATTTAGACTACTTACATTTAATGTAACTATTGATCTGTTTGGATTCAGGCCCACCACTTTATTATTTGCTTTTTGTCCCCCCTCCCCCTTTTAAAAATTCTTCTGTTTCCTTGTTCTTGCCTTAGTTTTGGTCATTTGAACATTCGTTGGTATTCTATTTTAATTCATCTATTGCATTGTTGATTATGTATCTTTGTACATTTTTTGGTAGTTTCCTGGCAATTACAATATGCATACTTAAACTTTTACAGTCTACTTAGAATAAATATTTTACCATTTTAAGTGTCTTGTAGAAATCCTACCACCATGTATGTTGCTGTGCTCTCCATCCTTTATGTTGTAGTTGTCTTATGTAGTATATCTACATAGGCTGAAAACTCCATGAGACAATATTATAATATTTGCTTTTAATCATCAAACATATTTTAAGGAACTCAAGTGGAGAAGAAGAGTTTCCCAGATACGTACCATATTTTTTGCTCTTCCTTCCTAGGTTTCCCTTATGTGCAAAGAACTTCTTTTAGTTATTCTTATAGGGTATTTTTGGTGGTAGCAAATTATCTTAGTTTTCCTTTATCTAAAAATGTCTTTATTTCACCTTCATTCCTGAAGGTTATTTTTGCTATGTACAGAATTCTTAGTTAACTTTCTTTTCTTTCAGTGTTTGGAAAATGTACCACTTCCTTCTGGCCTCCATGGTCTCTAGAGAGAAATCTTCAGTCATTCAAATTACTGTTCTTTTATAGGCAATGTGTCATTTATCTCTGCAATGAAGATATTTTTCTGTCTTTCGTTTTCAGAAGTTTGATTGTGAGGGTCTGAGTGTGAATTTATCTGGGTTTTTCATGTTTGGAGTTCACTTAGCTTTGTGAACCTGAGAAGGAGAGAAGGATAAGAGGGAGGGTCAGGCTCTGCCTGTGATATGGGCAGAAACTCCTCAGCCAGACCCGTCTACAGAGCTACATGTGGTGGAATTTAAGGTTCTGCAAAAAGGAGCTGCAGGAGCCTCACTGAGATAATTATTATATTGGTGTTTTCCAAGGTATGTCTTGGTCAGGTTGGCCAAGCAGATGGAGACAATAGAAGTTCCAGGGCCTGGATGTGTGCCGTAGCTCCTGTTGGGGGCCTGCCGTTGGCCTCTCTACACGTGATTCTCTGGTCACTGGGACAACCCATGGTGGCCTAAAGGGCTTCAGTTTGGAATGACCCTTTTTCTTATCACTGATGTGGGAGGAGGGAACTTTAAACAGATGAAGTCAATGGGCATCTGTTGGCCAGCTTCCCAAGGATGCCTCCAAATGTGCAGGGCAGTTAACATGCCTGTTGAGGGCCTGGCTGGGGTGGGCATAAATGGAGGGAAGCATGCAGCAGTGGCCAATGGAGAGATGGTCCAGGCGGAGAAGAGAATAAACAGATGTGATGCAGTCAAGAGACCTCTAAAGAGGTGGCCTGGAGCCATTGCTCCCCGCTACTATCCCCTCTCAGACCACCTTCCTCCCCAAGCCCAACCTGTCTTACCTGGCACTCCGGGAACTGAGGCTTTGCTGGTCAGTCTGCCTGGACATGAATGCACGTGTCCTGGCTGGCTGAGGACAGGCTGGAACCAGAGGGGACAGACTGAGCAGGAGGAGGGGTGGGGCACTCCTTGGCATTGGTGCCAGAGGAAAAGTGGGGGCTGCCGGAGAGGACACTCCCAGGTGAAGATTTTAAAGGCAGAGCTGCTCTGGGAGACTCCAGAATCTGGGCTGGGACCTCTGAGTGGATGCAGATGCCCAAGAGGAGACTTGGCTGCAGCACAGATGGTTAGGAAGCTGGAGGCCCAGGGGGCAGCTGGGCAGCCCATCTAGGGCGTGTGCTCCCCTGGGCAGGGTGCAGGGGGGTACCAGGCTCGGGGCCCAGTGGCGCATGGGGTTCCCTGGGAGGTGGGCCTGGAGGGGAGGGTGGAGGGTTGTGGATCCACACTGTGGAGTGGGCACTGCCACTGAGTGTGGGCCGAGATGCGCTGTCAGGGGCGGCCTGGGGGCAGGGCTGCCACACAGCACACGCACAGAAGTAAAGCCCTTCCAGAGCACGGTGCCCGGAAAACAGAGTCCCGTGATGAGGAGCTTAGAGTATTCACTACCTTGGCTTTAACACAACTTAGTGAATTGTAAGCTTATATAATTTAGTTTTCGGTAGTGGGTGGGTTTGGCGACTGCAAAATTCCTGAACACGTATCAGCCTCCACGTGGGCTCTGATGCGCCGCTGGGTGCGGGTGGGGCGTGGGGAGACCGTCGTGGTGGTCGGGGTGGGCCGTGCGCCTCGGGGGACACAAGGAGATTTGGACCGAGGGGCCTCACGCCTGCTGCCAGCTCCACAGGGACAGGACCTCGGGGCCTCCCGTGCCTGCTGACTCCCTGGGCCCCTGGCTGCTCTGGGCCGCTCACTTCCTCATGACTCACGGGTTGGCTGCCGCCGCCTCCACGTTGTTTCAAATCTGAGGGACATGGCTTCATGCTGACGTCCCAGAGCCTCTCGGAGGCCCCTGGCGTCCTCCCAGTCGGGCCAGCTCCTGGGCCCGCCACCAGCTTCCGAGCAGGGGCAGCCGGGAGCCCTGGGGCCGGGCGCTGAGATCCCCGAGGCCCCGAGGCTGTCCCAGGCCACACTGACCACCAGCCTCAGCCTCCCTCACTCGTTTGTTTTTTTTCAACAGCTCTTTTCTGAGCACCCGGGTGCCCTCTCCTCTTGGGGTATGAACGGCACGTTTTGGGACAAGACTCAGTCCTGCCCGAGCCCGCTCAGTCACAGGTGGCCTGTGCTGGCTGCAGTCCGTGGGCCGCAGTCCGTGGGCCGCGCCACTGGGCGGCCTGATGGGCAGGGAGCACTAAGCAGTGTCCGCGTCACCCCGCAAGGCCCGCGAACAGACCCTAGTCACACCTCTACCTGCTGTGTGCACTTAAACAATGGTCCTGCGCTGTACTCTCACTTTATTTTGCTTTCAGCAATGTATTTTTGATCCATACATCACATCCTGGGCAAGTTATCTTTGCAGCCATTTGAAGTCAGGCCACCCTGGCCTTGAGTCCTGGCTCCTCCCGTCTGGCTATGAGTTTGGCCTTGTTTTCAGCCCAGCTGACAGTGAGTGGTGACAACACTCACCCAGAAGTTGCTGAAGGAGCGAATGTGTGAAAAAGAAGTCTTTGCAGAGAAAACATTATTGCACATTGACAATGGGAGTTAATTTCGTAACTCAAGGACATCTTCCAGCTGGTGATTTTTCTGGGTGTTTTAGTTGTTCTGTTTGTGGAGAGTTGGTCACCTCTCCAGACCCCATGGGAGAACCCCAAAACCCATTACTGGGCCCAGGGCAGGTCCAGCCCCCGCTCCCTTTCCTGGCCCAGAAGAAGGAGGTGTCTGGGATTTGCTCAGCCAGCGGGAGGACCCTGTCCATCTCCCGTGGACCAAGGGCACCTCTGCCCGGAATCAGGGCCGCTGTCTGGGCTGCGGTGCCTGGGCAGCGGGCTCCCCTCAGCCCTTTCCCTGTGGACGGGCCCAGCCTGTCGCTGTAAGGAACCCTCGTCCTCCCACCCAGCCCTGGGCCCCCTGCCTCCTCTCAGGGTTTGCGGCTCTTGGATTGGGGATTATCCGAGAGATGCCTATCCCCTACTGGACTGCGGGCTCCAGGGCCCCAGGCAGCCCTGGGGCTTTCTGTCTGTCCTGGGGTTTGTGCCCCACACAGCCCCCTCCTGTCTGGGCTCTTTCCCTCGTTCTCTGCTCTTCTTCCCTTTTGCTGCTTTGGTTTCTTTCTGCCCCCCATTGGCCCTCACGGCCCTCTCTGTGGTCAGCTTCCTTTTCTCCTGGGCAAACTGCCGAAATCCTCAGAAAACCCGCAGTCCCAGAGCTGAAATGCTTTGGCCTCTTTCCTTCAAGAAGCCACAGGCCAAGAAGCGGGGGACTTCCTAGAGCTGTCAGGGGGCGTGATGGAAGCCATCTGGGGCCACGTTCAGGCCAAGAGTCCGTCCTCCCTAACCCCAGCTTTCCGCAGAAGTGGAACGCTCCGTGGGACAGTGCCCAGAGTGGGGTGCGGTGTGGGAAACTGGAGGAGTGTGATTCCAGAATCTGGTTGTCTGAGCTCCATCCTTTAAAGGCCCCGGGCCTTCCCCGAGCCTGCCCAGAGACCAGAACCGAAGGGCGGCCTGCAGAACCTAGGAAACAGCCCCGCCTGCCCCTGCATCAGCTGACGGGCTTCTGCAGCTCCACAGCGGAAGGGCTGGTGGTGGGCCGGACCCGGGGTCCCCAGCTCAGCCCGCCCGACGCCAGCAGTTCCAAGCAGAGGACTTCCTAGGACGCCCACCACCACTGTCCTCGGGACAGAAGTCCAGCGGGCTCACTTCTCCGTCCCCTCTGGCTCCTTTGGGGCATCATTCCCCACCGCCACTCCCCCTGCTCGAATTCTGGGTCTAGGATGACCAGACCTGGTGAGTCCCTCCAACGTCCGGTGATCCTGTCTGTCCTCTGAGTGGTCTGGACCCTGCCCTTCCCTCTACGTCCTTCACTCCAGGACCTACTGTCTCCAGTCCCAGTGTGGTTTCCAGGAGGCCCGAGTCGAGGCCAAGTGTGTCCCCTTGCTGGGTCAACAGAGGACTAGCCCTCCAGCCACTTTCGAACCTTGGGGGCAGCACCTCTGAGTTGCTGTCAGATCTCCAGCTCAACCATCCTCTCGGCCTAGCCCCGCGGGCCAGCATCCTCTGGTCTGTGTCCAAGCAGCAGGCTTCCTTCCTTCCTCCGAGAGGTTTTCCCAAACCCACCTCTGCCACCTTGGAGCCTGGCCTCACCCAGCCTGGGGGCAGAGCCATTGCCAGGCCACCTGAACCTGGCCGTGGCGGCCAAGTCCCCACTGCCGTTCTGCCCTTGGCATGAGCCATTCACCCCCGTGTCACTGCTGATATCCTCACGCTGCTGGGTCCCCACCATTTACAAAGCATAGGCCGTGTGGTCAGTGCCACGAGCCGGGCCCTCACCTCTGTGGAGGTCACCCCCCCCCCCCCCCCGAACGCTGGGATCCTGAATGCTCCCTCACAGGGCACGTTTCCCTGTGCTGAGAGGTTTCCTGTGACGTTGGACATTTACACTGCCTCCAGAATCTGAGTAAATATTTACATTTCAGACTAATTTATTAGTAAATATTCTTAAAAAGAGTTACTGACTTCCAGAGGAATGAAATTTTGTGGATGTTTGTGCCTATTTTTACATCAAGATCTAATTTCCAATAGGAAAAGTGCAAACCCTGAGTGTACAGCTCTGTAAACGTTCCCTATCATTGCTCACACACCACCTCCCAGATTAGGTGTCCCCTGACCCCCAGAAGCAGCCCCTCTTCTCAGTACCTTAACTTCACCTGCAAGTAACCACTGTTGTGATTTCTATCGCTGTAAGTTAATTTTGCCCATCCCAGAACTGCGTATAAAGTATGAGCTCTGGTATCTGGATTCCATCGCTCAGCATAATAGTTTTGGTGTGTGTGCCAGTTGTTCATTCCTTTGTATTGTTCAGTGGTACCCCGTTGTATAGCTGTACCTCATCTGCTGACCCCTTGATTTTAGGGAGATCCATTTAAGACTTCTGACCTCCCAAACTCTAAGATGATAGATTTATATTCTTTCAAATTTTTGTATTTTGTTATAGCAACAATAAGAAACTAATACAGGGGTGCTGGAGTAATCAACTACAATTGTGGATTTGTCTGTTTCTCCTTTCAGCTTTTTTTTTGCTCTATATATTTATATTTTGCAGCTCTCTTGTTTGCTACATACACATTTAGGTTTGTGATGTCGTCTTGATAGATGGATCCTTTCATCATATGTAACGTCCCTCTCTGTTGGTTATTTTCTTTGGTCTGAAGTCTACTTTATCTGATATTAATATAGTCACTCTTGATTAATGTTTGCATAATATATCTTTATCTATCCTTTTACTTTCGACCTGCCTATATCATTATATTTGAAGTTAATATCTGTGGACAGTATATGGAAGAAGTAAAATTTCTCTATTTGCAGTTAGCATGATTTTGTTTATAGAAAATTCTGAAGAATACGCAGAAAACTATTAGAATTAATAAGTGAGTTAGCAAGGTGACAAGATACAAGATTAATATAAAAAATCAACTGTATACACTATACACTAGCAATGAACAATTTGAAATGAAGTTAAGAAAACAATTTCATTTACAATAGCATGAAAAAGAATAAAATACTTAGAAATAAATTTACCAAAGGAAGTGAATGGCTTATATGCCAAAATTTACAAAATATTGTTGAAAGAAATTAAAGAAGATGCAAGTAAGTGGAAAGACACCCCATGTACATGGATTGAAAGACATAATATTGTTAAGAGGGCAATACTCCCTAAACTGATCTACAGATTCATCAAAATCCATATTAAAATCCCACCTGGATTTTTTTTTGTTGTTGCAGAAATTGACGGGATGATCCTAAAGTTCATATGGAAATTCAAATCATATATCTGATAAGGGACTCATATCCAGAATGTATAAAGAACCCTTAAAACTCAACAATGAAAAGACCGTTTAAAAAGTGGACAAAGCAGGGCTTCCCTGGTGGCTCAGTGGTTAAGAATCCGCCTGCCAGTGCAGGGGACACGGGTTCTCACCATGGTCTGAGAAGATCCCACATGCCGTGGAGCAACTAAGCCCATGCACCACAACTACTGAGCCTGTGCTCTAGAACCCGTGCTCCACAACAAGAGAAGCCACTGCAATGAGAAGCCCACACACCGCAACGAAGAGTAGCCCCCGCTCACCACAACTAGAGAAAGTTTGCATGCAGCAATGAAGACCCAATGCAGCCAAAAATAAAATAGATAAATTAAAAGAAAAGAAAATTGTAAAAAAAAAAGAAAAGTGGACAAAGGGGACTTCCCTGGTGGTGCAGTGGTTAATACTCCAAGCTCCAAACACAGGGGGCCCGGGCTCCATCCCTGGTCAGGGAACTAGATCCCACACGCATGCCACAACTAAGACTTTGCATAAGAGTTCACAGGCTGCAACTAAGGAGCCCACGTGCTGCAACTAAGAAGCCCACCTGCTGCAACTAAGACCCAGTTCAATCAAATAAATTAAAGAAAAAAAAAGTGGACAAAGAACTTGAATAGACATTTATCCAAAGAAGACATATAAATGGCTAATAGTACGTGAAAAAATACTCAATATCATTAGTCATTAGGGAAATGTAAATCAAAACCTCAAAGAGACACCATTTCACACTCACTAAGGCTAGCATAAAAGACGCGGGTATTATTAAGTGTTGGGGGGATGCAGAGCAATTGGGAGCTCATCCACTGCTGGTGAGAATGTTAAATGGTGCAGCCACTTTGGAAAACAGTTTTCCAGTTCTTCAAAAAGTTAAACATAGAGTTACCATATAACCCAGCAATCCTACTCCTCGGATACACCCAAGAGAATTGAAAACAACGTACACGCAAAAACTTGTACTCCAATGTTTATAGCGGCATTACTCATAATAGCCAAAAAATGGAAATAATCTGTATGTCCATCAGTTGGTGACTCGATAAACAAAAGGAGGTTCGTCCACATAGTGACGTAATTCAGCCATAAAAAGGGATGAAGTACTGACTTATGCTACAACACGGACGAGCCATGAAAACATTGTACTAAGTGAATGACTCCAGTCACATGAGGCCACTTGTATGATTCCATGTACATGAAATGTCCAGAATATGAAAATCCACATAGACAGAAAGTAGATGAATAGTTGCCAGGCCCTGTGAGGGTGGGGAATGGGAACAACTGCTGATGAGTAGAGGGTTTCATTTTGGATGAAAATATTCAGGAATTAGATCATGGTGATGGGGCACCTCTCTGTGAATATACCAAAAACCACTGAATTTTACACTTTAAAATGGTGAGCTTTATGGTATGTGAATTATATCGCAAAAAAATTTAGTTGTACTCCTGGTTTAAAGAAAAAAAAGAAAGAAAAGAGAAAAAGAAGTTGCACAGGTCCCCTGAGAAATGTGAGTCAATGAAAAGTATAAAAAAGTAAATTATAAATCACCCAGCAGCCCATCCTATCCACTTGGAATATTTTGTATATAATCTTCCACAGTATTTTCCACACGTGTGTACATTTGCACATCCATACGTTGTTTTTAAAAGCAGGATCCTCTGCAGCTACCTGTTTGTAACTTGCTTTTTTCCCATGTATCAATATAATACAAACCCCTTTCATTTCAGTAAATATACACTGCTGTTTAAAAAAATAAAAAAATAAAGTGAGCACTGTCCAAGGACAAGGACCACAGCTTGAAGGAGGCAGCCCTTCCGGCCTTCTTAGCCCGACTGGCTTCAGTCTGCAGAGGGCAGGACAGACATGAGAGGGAAGTGGGGTCCACTGAGAGAGAGTTGGGCCACATGGAGCGCCGAGCTCACAGCCCCTGGGGGTCCCAGCCAGGAGGGGAAGGGTGGCCCTGACCCCAGAGCAGGTATGGGTGGGTCTCAGGATGTACGGAGGGCCTGGGGCTCAGCCCCTGCGCTGTGGGTGGGATGGGGAGGAGCCCATCTGCCTTCCAGAGTGCTCTAGTGTGCGGGGAAAGTGCTTCATGTCTTCATTTTTCACTAGCTGGGAGGATTAAAATGTTATCAAAACAGAAAAAGAAATATTAGTCATGGGACATGGCCCAACTGGGCTGTCTCTATGTTCACACGCAGGAGAAGGGCTTTGAAAAAATCACAATTCACCAGCAGGAGACCGAGAATCTAAATATTTACAGGCTTCCAGAGCAGCAGCTGGCCTGTGGCTTCCACCTTCTACCCCACGTAGAGGGCTGCCTCCTCCGAGGGGTCTGGGTCATCCCCCAGGTGGCCTCGCCAGCCCCGCCGTGCACTGCGTTCTCAGCTCAGTGGGGAGATGGGGCATGTCCGAGGTAGGGGCGGGAGGGTCTTGGCATGTTGTTCATCTGTTTGTGGCCGTGCACGTGGCGTGTGTGCGTGTGCATGTGTGTGCATGTGTGTTCACGTGTGTGCCAGTAAGACAGAGAGATGGGACGGAGAGAACCACTGAGGCAGAGACGTGGAGGGGAAGAGGGTGACACGCCTGCAGGGAGGCGTGCTTGCACTCAGGGTGCCAGTGAGAGCACGGACAGGTGGGTCCCCGTGTGGGTCATCTGGGTCCACGATGAACCGTGGAACCTTTGCCCGGTCACACAATACAATAAACATATGTATGTTGTTGGCCCGTTGGTGACCCTCAAGTCCTTGGAGGTGCCTGAAGATCATGGCTGCCGTGGCAGAAGAATTCCGGGTTTGGACTCGGAAGGCGTTGGGTCCAACTGCCCGGTCTGCTCCCCTGACGTCCACGGCCACCCAGTCTGTCATCCAGGGCCCCTACCCCTGTCCCTGGTGGACATCTTGGTGAGGGGTGAGGGTAGGACCACCCAGCCAGGTGAGCTCACCTGCCGTGTGCCTGCCGCTCTGTGCCTCGGTTTCTGTCCTTGGAGGGGACAGTGACACCATCCCCCACCCCCGAGCTGCTGTCAGGCTGTGGACGGCTCAGACTGGCACTCGGAGGCCCTCACCCCTCTGCTCTGCCGTGGCCGCCAAGTCAGATGACCCCTTTCGGTGTCATCAAGTCCTGGGAACTCCTGGCTAGCGGGCCTGGGCGTCTGCTCCTCTCCGTCTGGCATCACCCAGGGCAGCCCTCACTGTCCCCTGACCCTGTCCAGCCTGCTGGCCTCTCCTCTGGGTTGCCCTGGGCTCTGCAAACTCGAGGCCTTCCCAGGGCACCTAACAGCTGTGTAGTTTGGGGGAAATCACAGCTTTCCCTGGAAGGGCGTCCTCACCCCACTGTGACAGAGTGGGAGCCTGTTACCTGCTTGGACGCAGCACACGTGCAGGCTCCTTGCATCGGGGGCCCGCGGGGAGGATGCTTTACTCCAGGAAGTAATGCTGGGCCATCTAGGAAGGAGGTCCCCACCCTCTGCTGAAGGCTGGTGGTTCCCAGCAAACCCTGGATCTGAGCCCACCAGCTGGGGCCTGAGCTGCGGGGTGACCTGCCAGGAGCCCATGTTGGGGTGATCTCGTCTGCACCTCCAAGGCTGACTGGGGCGGCTTCCAGGAAGTCAGGAGGTCACTCCATCTGGACGAGTCCCCGCCCACCTGAGGCTGCGAGGCCCAGATTAGATGCTCCGGCCGGAATCTGGTGGAGGCTAGGGTTAGAGTGGCGGTTAGGAATCTGGGAGGGGAGGCGTGGGAGTGGGCCAGGCCTGGCTCCTGCTGTGCGTCCCCCGCCACCCCCCCACCCCGTGGGTCTCTGGTGGGTGAGGGAGGGCCTGGGACCCCGGACGGCAGCCGTGTGCCGAGAAGGCAGCTGGCCGAGGTGCTCCCTGCCTCACCCCTGCTTCTCCATGTCCCCTCGTGCACCCCAGGCGGGGCTTGGCACTCTCCCCACTCAAAGGCCCCATTTCCTTTCTTCTAATCCAGAAGAAATCCTCCTGCAGATGTGTTCTCCTCAGTGTGTTTGTTTAGAGTCAAGTGACATGTTACAGGGAAGGGGTGATTCACAGCACCTCTTGGCTCCTGATGCAACACGAGAGGCCCAGGCTTCTGGGGTGGAGACCAAGCCCGACCTTGTCCCGATGGTGAGCAGGAGTGGGCAGGTGACAGGGGAGCGACAGGCCCACGGACCCAGACCTCAGCCCTGTGGGGTCCACGTCCCAGCGGGGGCCTTGTGCGGGCCGGCGACAGGCATCCTCCTCCTTCCTTCCACGCCATGGGATGCCCTACGTGGGCCCAAGTGCCCAGACCAGGGTCACCTCCGGACTCCGATCGGCAGCAAGAGGCAGGTGCAGCCGCTCTGACAGCAGGTGGGAGAGCCCCTCCCCTGTCCAGCCCCTGGGTGACCTTGGTGCTGTCACCAGGTGGCCTCTGACCCCTGGAGCTGGGGCGACATTGCAAGGTTGGCAGAAGACCTTGGGAGTTATTGGGTCTTTCCCTCTGCAACGGGAAACATGAGATGCCCTGGTGGGCTTCTGAGTGAGCCTGCCTCGGGCCGGGTCACCAGATATGTAGTGAGCAAATAAGACATAAAAATGAAACCTCTGTTTCCAGCTTCTGATATTTTGTGGATATTTGTTTCCTAGCCCCTCTGACTGACTCAGACCCCAGATACCCCAGAGTGCAATGGATGACCAGGGCCTCCATATGGATGAAGCAATTACAGGAGAAGGAGCAAGGAAGCGACTTTGGCTTGTGGTTTTGTGCGCCTTCCCGACTGTTTTTGTTTCGTGGGGTTGAAATGTGTGGTGTGGCGCTGGGCCGGCAGCTGCTTCCGCTTGAGGCCTGCGGGCCGTCTTCTCACCACAGCCCCTGCCAGCCCCTGTGTGATCCCCGCCGGCTTCAGCGCAGCAGTGGCCAGCGGGGCTTGGAGGGGTCGTGCGGGTGCAGCTCAACCTCCACGAGCCTCTGCTTCCTTCCCTCTGAAACAGGGATTAGAATAGCGGCGGCCTCCTCAGGTGGACGTGGGCTGCCTCAGCTGAGAAAGCCCTGAGAACCACGGCACCTGGCAGCGAGAGGCTCTCGGGAGGGTCAGCGTACCTGCCGCTGTCACCGAGGAGAGCATCGCGTTGGCCCGGTGTCGGCTGCAGCTCACACGCGGTTTACTGAAGCGTGGCACGCGTGGAAACGTGCACTCATCGACTGTACGTGGCAGCCAGCTCCTGGGATGGGCGCCTGGTGCATTGCACCCCGATGCAGAACAAAGCATCGGGCGCCTCCAGCTGCCCCCTCCCCAGGGCGGCCGCAGTCCTGATTTCTAGCAGACCTGTGGTGTTGTCTGGCCTTGAACTTTCTGTAAATAGAATCTGGCTTCTTCTGTGAACACGGCATCTGAGAGACCCAGTCTCAGTGCCTCGTGGTCCGTCACCCTATAGATTTCCTGTGAATCTGCCTCCATCCGCTACTCCGTCCTAAACGGGCACGTGGGGCTCAGTCGAATGGAGACTTGACGTTCCTGTTGGGCGCCTGCGGGAGCGGGCCAGCTGGTCCTGGCACAGGCATGGGGCGGCTTTTCTGAAGTGCAGGCACCAGCTCTCGTCTGTGACACGCCGCGGTAGCGTCACTTGCATTTAACAGCCGGCTTTGGTGGAGCACGGGGTGGGGTAAGCGGTGGGGACTGGGGTCTGGGTTCTGGGCTCTGGGTCCACCGTGACGACCAGGCCCAGGGCCAGCACTGCTCCTCTTGGCCATTGGTTCCTGCTCGTGGTCCTTCTCCTTCCAGAAAGGAACCATGTTTCTGCAGCAGGAACCCCAAACTGACCTTGAGGTTGGTGCTTCTCCCCTGGACAGACAGCTCCCCACAGAGCAAGACCCCTCCCTTTGGGAGCCCTTAGGGAGAGCGGGCAGGTGGCTGTCCTTTCTCACCAGGAAGTGGTGTCTGGCCAGGGGACCCCGGCCCTGTCCTCACAGGGGCCTGTGAACTGGCTCACAGGGCCAGGGGGGTGACCACCAACCACGGCCACAGGTTTTCCACGAGGAGAGAGCAGAGCCGGCCACACCAACACTCAGAGGAGGACACTGGGGCTCTGCCCCGGGACTCGCTCCTCAGGTGCACATGGGCCCCCGCTCTCTTATCTGCTCAGGTGATGGATGCAGCCGCAGGTTTCCCAGACTCCAGGCTCCCAGTCCCACCCTCTCCCCCACCCAGGCCAGGACCCCGCTGGGGCTAAAGCTCAGAGGCTGAAGCGTCCACATCTCCTTGGGCAGAGGCTGGGTCCACGCTTTCTGGTGGAAGGGAGGGGGACCACCCTTCTCTTTGGGCAGAAGCTCTGAGGGGAGAGGCGGGAGGGTCTGGGACAGTTCTGCTGGGCTGAGCAAAGCCCTCCATTCTCTGGAGAGGAAGGTTTCTGCCGTCCTTGCCAGGACTACGTCCCCCAGACTCCTTTACTCTCTGGGGCAGCGATTCAGCCGAGGGATGGGACGTGGCAGGTGAGAGGCAGTGGAGGGGCGTGGCAGGGGACATTGAAGGCACATGCCAGGAGACCTTGGCCATCAGGTCTGCCTGCCGGGTCAGGTATTTGGAAATAGTTCCAGGCAGGAGCTAGAGAGAGTGCAGGGCCCAGAAGCTCACTGCTAAAGGAAGTGGACCGTGTTCCTTCTAGATTGAGGCCTTTAGGGACAAGGATGGATCTTCTCCCACCCCCTCCCCCTGGTCCTCCTTTCTCTGGAGACCCTCAGACCTCGGATGGGAGCTCTGGCCACTGAGGGCCTCGGGCTGTCGGTCACTTCCCTCCTGGGTGTCCAGCCTGCCTTCCTTTCCCACAGAGCTGCCCCACCTATGTGCCCCCTGAGGAGGTGGGATTTCTCCTCCTCCACTTGAATAAGCTCCCTTTCCTGGGGTTGCCTTCCTCCATGGGCTCTGCCCATAGTTGAATCTCATCTCTCCAGTGGTCCCACTCTGGAGTCTGTAGAAAATTGGCGCCCAGGCAATTTGTAGGACTCACTAGATGGAGACGTGAAGGGGAGAGAGCACTGGCCACCAGCACGAAAGTGCTCAGCCCTTAGAACACAAGGATGGGAACACGAGCAACTGTTGCTTTTCTCAGTATGAACCAGGTGCCACCCCACGAGCAAATTCCAACAGGTGGTGGGAAAATGCCTAACAAATATCAAGAGGGCACAGAAAGTGATGCACAAGTGTGCAAAAGTGATTTTGAACTCAGGTGTGAAAGAAAAGAAATCTAGTGTAATTTTATACCCCATACCTCTGCGTTTTGTTGAAATGACTTGAGATTTTATACGTAAAATTTTGAACTAGTAACTATAATAAAGTTTAAATATATAATTTCTTTTAAAAAATTACTTGAATTAAATTTTATAACCAGGTAAACAGCAATTAATTAAACCCAACTCACCTCTCACTAAGTTTTTACTTCTCACCACTGTTTCTTTATAGTGTGTCTTCCCTGTTCTTGAGTTTCTATTTTTTTATTTATTTCTCTATCAGATAAAACCAGTCTCTAAGTGTCCAACTATCTATGTGTGTTTATCTTTACGTATGGTGTGAGGTAAGGATTTTTACATACGATGTTTCAGATCTGTTCTCAATACATCTTAAGTTTTCTCTCATATTTTTTCAATTCATATTGTCTTCTGTATCCTAGGAAATTTTCTTGAGCTTTTCTTTGAAATGATCTGGTTTTCTATAAAGTCCAAACTGCTATTCATTCTTTGTAGTTTAAAAATGGTGTAATATGTCAAACAAAAGGAATACAGAAACAATGTTATCAACACCCATGGAGTCACCACTTAGGTTTAATGTAAGTTGGCATTTTGTCATATTTGCTTTCTTTAAGAAATAAAACATTGTAAACAAAATCAAGCCTTCATGTGCTCTTCCCTGATTCCAAAAGGCACTGATCCTTTAAAGAAGAGATTATGATCCTGTTCAGCGTTAGAAAACATACTAACTGATAGCACAACACGAATAAAGAGAAAATCCACACAATCATGATAATAGGTGCAATAACAGCATTTAATAAAATTTGATACTATTTCAAAACATAAATTATTAGCAAGTAGGAATAGAGGGAAATGTTCTTAACCCGAGGAGGATATTTATCAAAAATTCATAGTTAATACTGAACGTAGTAGTGAAACTAGAACATTTCCATTGTAGTCAGGAACAAGACGAAATTGCCCACCACAGAGGGTGTATTTTCCAGAGGCCACAAGACGCTCTCATCCCACCTGCTTGCAAATGATAAGCCCCAAGTTACGCACTGTGGTTACCTAGGAGCCAGAGAGGGCAAGGCTGCTCATCCTTAAAAACAGTGTTTAAAATGCTGTTTTGGGGCTTCCCTGGTGGCGCAGTGGTTGAGAATCCACCTGCTAATGCAGGGGACACGGGTTCGAGCCCTGGTCTGGGAAGATCCCACATGCCACGGAGCAACTAGGCCCGTGAGCCACAACTACTGAGCCTGCACGTCTGGAGCCTGTGCTCCGCAACAAGAGAGGCCGCGATAGTGAGAGGCCCGCGCACCGCGATGAAGAGTGGCCCCCGCTTGCCACAACTAGAGAAAGCCCTCACACAGAAATGAAGATCCAACACAGCCAAAAATAAATAAATAAATAAATTTTTAAAAAAATGCTGTTTTGTCTAATATTAATATAGACTTTTTTGTTTACTTAGTGTTTACCTAGTCTATTTTTCCTTATCTTTATCTTTAGTCTGTCAGAGTGGTTTATTTTAGGTGTGTCTCATGTAAGCAGCATTAATTGAATATTATTTTATTTTATTTTCATATAATCTATTGATGTTTATCCTTTAAAATATGAGTTTAATCCATTTACAGTTACAGTAATTACCGACATATGTAACAATTTTTTTCTATCATTTTATTTTGGATTTTCTATTTACTAGGATTTTTTTCCTCTGCTTTTTTCTTTCTTTCCTGACTTCTGATGGATATATATATATGTATATATATACATATATATATATACACACATATATATATATTTCTCTCTTTCTCTGCTAATTTGGAAGCTAAGATTAATATTTCTATATTGTTAGCGGTTATCTTTTTTTAAAATTTTTTTTATTTATTTACTTATTTATTTTTGGCTGTGTTGGGTCCTCGCTTTCTGTGCGAGGGCTTTCTCCAGTTGCGGCAAGCGGGGGCCACACTTCATCGCGGTGCGCGGGCTTCCCACCGCCGCGGCCCCTCCTGTTGCGGAGCACAGGCTCCAGACGCGCAGGCTCAGCAGTTGTGGCTCACGGGCTCAGTTGCTCCGCGGCATGTGGGATCCTCCCGGACCAGGGCCCGAACCCGTATCCCCTGCACTGGCAGGCAGACTCTCAACCACTGCGCCACCATGGAAGCCCATCATAAATTTTTATCATACATTATACGTTAGAAAATTTCTAAGAAACTCTAAAGTTACTCAGTATTTCTATCGTTTTCTAGAACATGAAACCTTAGCATGCTTTAACTATTCATTGAACTCTGCCCTATCTTGTTATTATTGTCTATTTTAGTTTTACCTTTTTAAGACTAAACTTTTCAAACAGTAATTTCTTATAGATGCCACAAATTAACCACTTGTTTATAACCCATGCCATTTCTTCAAATTAATTTTGGTTGAAGTATATCCTTTAATCTTTCTTTTAGTGAGGACCTTTATTTTATTTTATTTTTTTAACATCTTTATTGGAGTATAATTGCTCTACAATGGTGTGTTAGTTTCTGCTTTATAACAAAGTGAATCAGCTATACATATACATATATACCCATATCTCCTCTCTCTTGTGTCTCCCTCCCACCCTCCTTATCCCTCCCCTCTAGGTGGTCACAAAGCATTGAGCTGATCTCCTGTGCTATGTGGCTGATTCCCACTAGCTAGTGAGGACCTTTAAATAGAAAGGTTTTTCAATTTTTGTTGTGGTTTTCTATTGCTGATTAGCAAATCATGATAAAATGCACTATTGATAATACAAGATTATCAGTCCCAGATTCTGTAGGTCAGGAATTCAGACAGAGTACAACAGGAATGGCTTGTTTCTGCTCCCTCCATGATGTCTGGGGCAAGACAAGAAACGCTGAGGGCAGGAATCAACTAAAGCTTCTTCACGCAACATGCATGGTGTCTGGGCTGGGGGGACTCCAAGGATGGGCGCAACCGGAAATGTTGCCGGGAGCACAAACACGCACGGACTCCTTACAAGCCGGCAGCTTCAAGGCGGAAGTTCCCGTGGTGGCTCAGAGCCCCCGGGGCAAGCATCCAGCTCCAGGGCAGGAGTGGCATCGCCCTTTATGAAGGTCCAGCCTCAGGGGCCCCATCGTGTCCCTCCCACTGTGCTCCGTTAGTGGCAGGAGTCACAAGCTCGTGCAGATTCAGAAGAACGGGTCATGAACTGCCATCTCTGAAGGGAGAAGGGTCACAGAGTCTGCGGCCACGTTTATAACTGCCGCAATTGCTCTCTGGACAGAAGTTATCTGTATTGCTCCCCGGAGCAGAGTAGACTCTTTTCCCCCCCAGACAGGCTCATTCCATCCTTCTTTCAGGCACGTGCTGAGAGTTGAGGACCTTTTCCCCAGTCAAGTCCACGTGTGAATAAGACCCCTCAGGTTCGGTTTCCCGGGGAAAAGCTCCTCTTGTTTCGAAGGCTTATGGAAAAAGGGGCAAGTTGTCTTTCCCGCACACTCAACACGCCATGGCGGGCAGGGACGGGCCCATCTCAGTGGACACCCCTGACCAAACAGGAGTGACATGCGAGGCACACAGCGGTTGTTAGTTCACGGGAAGTCTCAAGTCTGGCTGGGCGTCCGTCTACAGCCGGTTCGCGGACCCACCCACATCTTGTGAGAAACTTTTCCTCTCTCAGCTCTGTTCTCTGAGCCCTTTTTGGCCCCTGAGTCATCCTCGTCTTCCATAAGAAATGACCAGTGTTTGCAGATGAGTGTTCTTGGCCTGCTTCCTTTCTGTAGAAGTTCAGGAACCCGAAGACTTCTTTTAATTTTGTACCACTCTGTTCCCTTTAGACTAAGCCGATATAGTCCCTTAAAAACAGTGTGGGGTTCAATTCACATAAACTGCTTCAGCCAAAAGCCACACCGAAACATAGGTCCTTCTGTACCTTAGCAGGGATTCCAGCTTCCTCTTTTCTTACCCTGTCGACAATGCAGTGCCATGGAGCATGGTACTGTGCTCATTTGGAAGAGAACAGAATTTGGAGCTGTGCAGACCTGGGCTGGAATCCAAATTGCCACTGATAGCTGTGGTCCTGGGCAAACTGCTACTACCTGAACCTTACTGTTCTCGTCTGTAAATGGAAGATAGCACCATCTCCCTTAAAGGGCATATGGAGGTGTTCGGGGCATGTAGCAGCTGGACTACTGGCTGAGGCTCGGGCTATAACCAGCCCCCCAGGTGCCAGATTGTCCGGAGGAAGAGACAGGACGAGAAATGGGAGGAGAGAGCCTTTCTCTTCCCTCGCTCCGCGAGCATTTGCAGACCCGAGGGCGCCTCTGGCTTCTCTTGGTACCACCAGGTGGATGGGGCTGCTGGTTTCGGCTACCACCGCCTTAATTTTTCTGAGAGGGAAGGAGATTTATGGAAGAAAGAAAGCTGGCTCGCCAGTCCCTGGCTTACTCTGTGAGTTCATTCCAGAGCCTCCAAGTAATGTTCGTCAGAAGCCCCTGAGCAAGCCCTGAAGAAGGAGGAGCACGTGTGAGGTTTCAGTGTTTGCTGGCTTTTGTTGGAGGTCGGCTCGTTTTCTCTAACACTGAGGTGAATGGCCGCCTCCAACTGGATCTAGGTCCCTGCATGAATATGCTTGCCTGTTTCACAATTGCTTAAAAGCAGGGTGATAAACACGTGGATTTAAAAAGCATTTGGAATTTATTTCCTTCAGAACAAAGCATGTGCACCGAAGGGCTCTGAAAAGACAAATTAACTGACTTAAAACATAACGACTTACACTGATGCAGGTGCTTCAGGTGCCCCATTTACCCAGTCTGTCATGCTGGTGCTGCAACCCACCTGAGGCTGATGCCAACAGAGAGGAGGAAAGCCCATGGGTCAGAGCAGAGGAAGAGACCAGATCTCTTCTCATGAAAATCCTGGCAGGCCAGACAGCCCTCCATCCAGCAGATTCCGTGGAAATGAAGCTGTTTGTCAGAGATGCCAGACCCTGCCTCATGCTTTGAAAATGTTCCCTAAGCTCTGCGATAACCTCACTGGGGTCACATCTGGCTTGGAGGCCACGTGCCAAACACTCCATATTTAAGGCTGAATTTGCAAGTTTGCAACAGGAGGGAAAAATACAATAGCGTGTGTCAAGAATACCCTATCTAGAGGGAACCTAAGGACACGGGATTTGTTGATCACAGCTTCGTTCATTGCATCGTATCATGACTGGTCCGTGCCTGACCAGCTACTCACAGCTTCACTGACATTGGGTGTTGTCAGTCTTACTTGGTCATGATGAATTGTCCTTTCTTTGTGTTACTGTTCGGTTTGCTAACATTTTGTTAATTTTTTTCATTTATGCTCACTTAGGATGTTGCTCTGTTGTTTTTCTTTAGTTTTGTAAGGGTTTGGTGTTGGGGTTATTTTGGCCTCATCAAATGATTTGGGAAGCATTCATGCTCCTTTGCTTTTTTTTCTGAAAGGGTTTGTGGATAATAGGTAATATTTAGTCCTTAACTGTTTGTTATAATCTACCAGTGAAGCCATCTGAACTTGTCCTTTTCTTCATTGGGATGTTTTTAAGTGTGAATTCTACTTCTATTTCTTCTTGGGTCAGTTTTGGTGAGGTCTGTCTTTCAAGGTTTTTATCCATTTCATCATTGGAATAAGGTTGTTACAATATTCCACCATTTTTTAGTAACAGCTTTCTGAAGATATAATTCATATACCATAAAATCCACATTTTACAGCATACAATCCAGTGGTTTTTAGTATATTCACAAACTTGTGCACCATCGCCATTATCTAATACAACATTTTTATCACCCTGAAAAGAAACCCATCCCCACTAGCAGTCCCTCTCCATCCCATGCCCTCCCAGTCCCTGGCAAGCACTAATCTACTCTCTGTCTATGCAGATTTCCAAATTCTGGACATTTCATGCAGTTGGAATCATACAGTCTTTTGTGACTGGCTTCAAACACTTAGCAAATGTAGCATAAATCAGTACTTCATTCTTTTTTATGGCTGAGGAATATTCCATCTGTCATTGACTGAGTCACCACTTGATGGGCATTTGGACTGTTTCCATATTTTAGCTGTTATGAATAATGCTGCTATAAATACTCATGTACAACTTTTGTGTGAACATATGTTTTCAATTCTCTTGTGTATACGCCTAGGTGTGGAATTATTGGATCATATAATAACTCTGTGTTTCACATGTTGAAGAACTACCAAACTGTTTCCAAGGTGCCGGCACCATTTTACATTTCCACCACAGTTCATGAGGGTTCCAATTTCTCCACATCCTTGTTAACACTTGCTTTTGTCTGTCTTTTTGATTACAACCATCCTAGTTGGTGAGAGTGGTATCTCACTGTGGTTTTGATTTGCATTTCCCTGATGGCTAATGATCTTGAGCAATATTTTCATGTGCTTATTGGCCATTTGTACATATTCTTTGGTTAAATGTGTATTCAAATTCTTCCCCTATTTAAAAATTGGGTTATTTGTCTTTTTATTGTTGAGTTGTAAGAGTTCTTCATATATTCTGAATACTAGTCCCTTATCAGATACATGATTTGCAAATATTTTCTCTCATTCTGTGAGTTGTATTTTAACTATCCTGACAGTATCCTTTAAAGAACAAAAGTTTTAAATTTTGATGAAGCCCAATTTATCTATTTTTTTCTTTCATTACATGTGGTTTTGGTGTCATAGTGTGCTGTTTTAAATAATTACCATTGAGGGATGAATGGACAGAGCACAGAGGATTTTTATGGCAGTGAAAATGATACATTATATGAGTATATCATACTCATTAAAATGAGTATGATACTATAAGGCAGAAACATGTCGTTATGTATTTGTCCAAACCCATAGAATGTACAACACCAAGAGTGAACCCTAATGTAAACCACAGACTTTGGGTGATAATGATGTGTCAATGCACGCCCATCATTGGTAAGAAATGTACCATCTGGTGCGGCATGTTGGTAACAGGGCAGGCTGTGCGTGTGTGTGGGATATGGGAACCCTCTGTACCTTGCTCTCAATTTTGCTGTAAACATACTCTAAAAGAATTGTCATTCAAAGAAAAATTATCAATCAATTAAAATATTTTCTGATTTTCCTTGTGATTTCTTCGATTGATATGTTATTTAGACGTATATTGTTTATTTTCCAAATATCTGGGGATTTCCCAGTATATTAACTTTTTTCCTGATGCAGAAATGCAGCTCTTTCTCAGTTGCATCTTTCTTTCTAGTTGGCCCCTGGGAATAGGAGGGTGGGGATGGGGCTCACCTTCCGCAACCAAAGACCCATCAAGTAATATTCCCAGTACAGAGTCATTGCCTCTGCTATGAATTATGCCTCTAGTGTGTTAAAGCTGCTTAGTCAGATATATTTCTGTTATTGATTTCTAACCAATTCCATATTCTATATTATCTCAATGCTATTACTTTTATTGACATTATTTTATGGCTCAAAGTATAGCCTATCTTGGAGTATGTTCAATGTGAACTTGAAAATAATGTATATTTTTCAAACATTAGGTATAGTGTTTTATATTTGTCAAGTAGGTTAATTGATAGTTGTTCAGGTTTTATATATCCTTACTAATATTTTCTAAGAGACGAGAGCTAAGTCTCCAACAATAATAGTGGATTATTAGGTGCAAATATATTTAGATTTGTTGTTTCCTTCATGAAGTAATGCTTTTATCATTATGAAGTGTTCTTCTGTCACAACTAGCACTTCCTGTCTTAAAATCTACTTCAGTTTTTATGAATATAGCCACTCCAGCCTTTCTTACGATTAATGTTTTCAAACTTTTTCATTCTTTAAATTTGAACCTATTTATATCTCTATGATATCTCCTACAAATGACATATAATTGGCTTTTACTTTTTAAAAAAATTTGGTTTGACAATCTCAGCCTTCTAATTGGAGGAGTTAGGCCATTTTCATTTACTCAAATTATTAATAAGGTTTGCTTATTATTGCCTGGCTATTTATTATTATTTGTTTATTTTTGTTCCTCCTCCTTTCTCACCTTTTAAAAAATAACTATTCCACTCTTTCTCTTCTATTGGATTTTAACTATATATGTTTAGTGGTTGTTTTATAAATTACGCATATACTTATTTTATCAGTCTACTTTGAATTAACATTCACCATTTCACTGTAATATAAAAACCTTGCAACAGTATTTTTCTATTTATCCTCTTCTGACCCTTGTTCTATTTTTTTTTTTTTTATATTTTACTTCTAAATAGATTACAAACCACAAAATTCGCTGTTGTTATCATTGTTTTTAACTCAGTTTACTTTCAAAAACTAAAAACCCAGAAAAATATTCTTTTATATTAACCTACAAAGTTACCGTCAGTCAGTTTGGGCTGCCGTAACAAAGTACCATAGAGTAGGTGGCTTATAAACAGCAGAAATTTATTTCTCACAGTTCTGGTGGCTGGAAGTCCAAGACCAGGGTGCTAGCAGGGTGGTGTACTGCTGCGGGGCCTCTTCTGGGTGCAGATGGCCGACTTCTCACTGTGTCCTCAAGTGGCAGAAGGGGCAGACAGCTCTCTGCCATAAGGGCCCTAAACCCATTTATGAGGGCTCCACCCGAAGGCCTCACCTCTTAATACCATCACACTGGGAGTTAGGATTTCAAATATGAATCTGGGGGGTGACACATTCACTCCATCCGTTGCCCTTTGTGACGTTCTTCATTTTCTTCTGCAGACTTCATTCCCACCGGAGAGATTTTTGGTTGTCACAACCGGGGGCTGGTGCTCCTGGCATCTAGTGGGTAGAGGTCAGGGATGATGAACAGGACAGTCCCCACAACAGAGAATTATTTGGCCCCAAATGTCAGCAGTGTTGCAGTTGAGCATCTGCTGTGGTTCTGTGTTTATATTCAGTATCGTTCCCTTCAGTCCCCAAACCTACCTTTAGTGTTTCTTGTCGTGGAGGTTCAATTGCTACAGAGGTTGGTTTGTTTGTTTTAACTTTCGTTTATCTGAAGATTTCTATTTTGCCTTCCTTTTTGAAGGATGATTTTGCTGGTTACAGAATTCTAGATTGAAGTTTCTTTTCTCTCAGCACTTTAAGCATGTTGCCCCATTGCCTTCTGCCTCCAACTGTTTCCAATGAAACCAGCCATTTAAAAAAAGCCATTGCTCTATGTAATGCATATTCTTTCTCTGACAGATTTTTCTCTTTATATTTGGCTTTCAGCAGTTTGTGGCTTTTCATAAGATTGGAATGTTTTGGCCAATAATTCTTCAAATATTTTTCTTCCATTGT